>NC_090291.1:21320000-21982500 GCF_037392515.1 Haliotis asinina | reverse complement strand
GGTTATTAAGATTGAAAAGGAATCAAAGAACTGTGAAAATAAAGATGTTGAGGAAAATGAAGACAGTGAGGACAGGAAGGAAGATGATGCTAATTTCATGCCAAAAGGGAGAAATTATACATGTGACAAATGTGATTTTAAAGCCAAGCGTGTAAAAGTCCTGGCTGAACACAAAAAGAAACATCTTCATGCTGAGAACATCTGTAGTTTTTGTGACTACAAGGCAGAATCGGAAACAGATTTTAAAGCACATTTAGTTAAACATGATGGTCCAACACCATACTTTTGCAAGTTTTGTGATGTCAAATTTAAAAGCAGAACCCAACTGAATACTCACCTACCAAAACACAGAGAGGACAAACCATTTGTGTGTAATTTATGTGGGGCAGGGTTCAAATGGAAGCATGCCTTAAAAAACCACATGATCACCCACAGTGTAACAAAGGATCACTTATGTGATATATGTGGATTTGCTACAGCACATAAGAGTCAACTGAAAGCTCACAGATTGATCCATACAGGAGAGACGTTTAAGTGTGACTTTGAAGGATGTGGCTTTGAAGCAACAAAACGACAGAATTTGAAATACCACATGCTTACTCACACTCATGAAAAGCCCCACCAATGTGAAATATGTGGTCACAGCTTTTCTTTGATTAAGAACATGAAAAGGCATATGCTGTTACATTCAGATGACAGACCTCACAGCTGTGAACAGTGCAACTTCTCAACAACACGCTATGATAAACTCAAGGAACATATGTTGAAGCAGCACAGTGTTGGAGATCCCCCTACCAAGAAACACAGAATATCTGACTACCATGAAGAGGAGAATGCTGTTGTAGCAGGTGCTGATATAATGACACAGGCAACACTTCAGACAGTGGCTAACATAGCTGCAGTGTGTGCAGATGAGAATCAAGGAGAGACACAAATATTCTCCACTGTTGATGGAGTGCCCATTGTAGCAAGGGTCCAGTATGCAGAAATCAACAGTCAGGGTGTTATACAATATGTAGCACAAGTTGAGTAACCTTTGGTGTACAACAGTGTTTAGATTCACATACAAAGCATACAGAAAGAGCATCAGTGAAGCTACAGATGTTGTATTGTTAATTATGATATTCATGACAACTAGAATGTCAGAAGTCCACTTGCCATGCTTGGTTGCCTATTGAGTCTTTGAGTGACTATCATAAGTTTTTAGAAAAGGCATTGGTAGTAAATGGTTGTTATTAGGAGTATAGTCTCCATCTTTTCAATACAGCATTGGTAAGTCATATCCAAACTGAACACCACATGCTGTATAGAAAACAAATATACGTGATAGTATTTTGTGGGCATTCAGTAATTAATAACAAGACAAACTTTACATCCATTTTACATAATAGGCTTTGTTGCTTTTGGGGGGTAAAAATACCAAGATGCACTAAGCAAATTAAGAAGAATGGAATGAACATTCATTTTGTGCATTCAGGTTTTCAGATAAACTACGAACTGCAACATCAAGAAGAGATGTTTTCACTGAGATTCAATTTATCTTGTCTGTTTTCTCTTGCCAACTTTTGCAATACCCCTTCTGTTGATAGTGTTATACATGGAAGTAAGTGTATCTGGTTTAGACTTTACATGTACCTATTAGCCATGTTTACAAACCTCCTGGCAAACTTATTGATGTGACAATGTCACCTGAACCCCATATCTATCCAGATAGACCATATTTTCCTGTGTACATTTCAATTTTTATTCAAGTACACACAGCAGTGTAGAAAGGATATTTGAATTCTTTGTTACACGTTTGAATTTCTCTTCTCTGTTCTCTACAGTTTGATGTTTTGTAAGTAGTACATGTCTGTCAAGTTTTCAAGTTGCTTATTGCAATGAATGTGGAATGTGAATTTTTAAGGCCAAAAGAAATATAAAGAAAATCTGGTATCATGCACAGTAGGTACTGTCCCTAAGAGCTTGTACCCAACCACAGCCCTCATAGAGATTGTAACTAAAGTAGTGTCGGGAATAGGAAAAAATGTGGATTTTGTTTTCACATTTATAAATATGTCTGTAGACTAACAGCTAGTCTCTGAAATGAACATATTTTACTGAAAAATCGTACATAGTGAACAAAAAATAATATAATGAAATGGAGCCCTGAGACTTTCTTCATTTTCAGCCTGAAGCTATGGAAATCTAGACTTGCCACATTTTCTAGACTTGCGTGGGCTTTCTTGGATATTTATATTTCAGGGTCTGTACGACAGACTAGTAGTTGATGTATGGAACAGTGAAATATCTATTAAACTAAGTTTGGTTTTACTACAGTCTCAGTGGTACGGAGAGAGGAAACATAGAAAAGAGACTTTACTGAGGAGATATTAGTACAGAAATGGATAATTCGGGGTTTTCCTAAGCCCAGAGTGACTTATTTAGAACAAACAATGATTTTATGCAAATTAGTGTGTGATGATATTGCATTACAAAGGGCACTTTCTTAATACTGATGGCTGACGAAAAACATAATAACTTTAATACTGCAACCATTAAGATGAATCTCATTATCCCTATGATGAAACGAAATGGGTAAAATGGGTTGTGGATAACCAGTGGCACATCCCACTGAATGCTCAGTTGGGCCGTTGTGGGTTACTTCAACATATGCTATTTACAGTTCTCTAAATTTTGGGGATACAGAGTAACAATCTGAAACTTTTCTTTTTTTTTCCAACAGTGCTTTATTTGAGATTCAGCCGTTCGTAAACATCTTTATTGGATAAGTGTTCTTTAGTTCTTTAGACTTCTTTTGATTCTACTGTTTGTAAACATATTTATTCGATAAGTGTTCTTTAGTCATAATTATGATTTTTATTTATGTGAAAATTTGAAATGATGTATATCATTCAGTATGTTTCTTTTTCATAACTCACAGCAGATAACATATTGCATATCTAAGCTTGGGGAGATCTAAAGATGTTACTTATGGAAATTAGACAAAAACTTGTTTCTTACATGAAGTTGAACATGGAGAATTCAAAATGTTGTTAAGATAATTAGAATCACATTTAAAATTTTCAAATAGTTTCATAGGACAAACCATTTCTTTTTTAGATGTTTGCGAATGTACTGTATATGATAACATATTCTCTACAATTTGCCCAAATGTTTATATAGACCTAGTGATAGCTAAATGGCTGGTCATTCTGTGGATTATTAAAGTGGGCCATGAGTCAGATACCCCATTCTCTTCCCTGTACATGACAAGAGTAAAATGATGGCATACAGGAATCATATATAAATCATATCTTTTCTTGACAGCTTCTACATTTTGATATATTCCATTGCTGATGTAAATAGCTATATAGAAATGCTGCACTATGTGCAGTGGTTACAGTGGCCATTCAGTAAGTCGCCTATATGCTCATGATTTCAGTGTATAAAATGCAGTTATCATTTGTCCTCACCCTCTTCCAGATCCTATGTGCTGTGTTCATATTCACATGACGTAAAATGTTAACTTTTAAACAGCATGAAGACTTTCTGCCAGATTGTTTGTAAGACACATGCACATCTTTAACTCATAAAGGTCTTGGTGACTATTTGTAAATTTGTAAGGGACTGTGAATTAAACAGTTTTCAAAACAACAATGTTTCTGCTCACCATTGGTTGGAGTCAATGGAGATTTGCTAGAGTTCCTAAACAGAATACTGTATCATGTATATGAAGGAGCCTTACCAGCTTGATCGATCAAAATATATATAATTTATATTTATATAATTAATTCATGCCCCTGTCAAACTGATATCAAACTATAGATAGAATTCTTTTAAAACATCAGTTATATTCAGTCATATAGTCACATTCCAGTGCACAGCAATACAAGCTTTGTAACCAGTTGCTTGTTCTTTTAATGGTTATATCCTAGGTTCTAGAATTCACAATTGGGCAATAATTTTGGAAGTATCCAGGCAGTCATAGGAACTACAGTGTCTGCTAGTTGCATATTTCCTGCTTGTTACAGGTTTCCTGCAAGGTACATAATGATGCTGTAATGGAATATGCCTTTTCTTTCCATTTACAAATATGTATATTGAAAACTTTCACATTCTCCCTCAGTTCATGTCTGGCTTTGCTTCTGCCACCGAGTGTATGTGTTAATAGACAGGTCTCAGTATTGTAGGTATTATTCCAAGATTATTCCAATAATTATCATGATTATTGTAAAATATGACAAGGGTCATCATTGTTCATTTCATGTTCAGTTAAATTTATTTTTTTTTAATTGTACAGGACATATATATTGTTTGTCACAGTATGCCTGTTGTTGTTTTGCCATGTATTTGTGAGAAGTTCATTTTACTATCAAGTTGTTATTTGAAGGACATTCTATGAAACGAATAAACCATCAGTGTTTCTCTGAGCTGAGAAGCTGTAGCAAGGATAATGTTTATCATTGTGCCAGAACAAAATGTCTTTCCTGCTATCATTGTTTTTAATTATTTCATTTCCGTTGCTTCTAAAAATAAGTGGAATGATATGTCAAACAAGTGTTTGATCAGTTGGCTAGTGTTGACATGGAAGACTGAGAGAAACACTGATTCAACAGGATATTGTGTTTTACTTCTGGGTTCATATTTTTGTGGACAATTACTTCTGACTGAATTTCATTTGGATATGATGAAGAGGATGTAGTTACTATGAGATGCACTGACTTGGTTGATGCATGTCATAATATAACAATTGTGTGGATCAGTGCTCTCGAGGGGTGGTGGAACGGCCTGGTGGTTAAAGTGCTTGCTCATCATGCTGATGACCCATATTTCAATTTCCCTCATGGGTACAGTGTCTGATGATTTCTGGTGTCTCTCATCGTGATATTGCTCGAATATTGCTGATAGCCTACTCACTGACAGTGCTCTGGATGTCAGTTACTAGAATGTCTGCATGGTCCATTCTTTAAACATTGTCATACAGCCTGAAAATGGCTGATTGTGAAACAAATGAACATAGATTTAGACGTATGTATGATACGGTGACTAGTTCTGCTTCGTCAAACCCAGGAATGTATGCAATATCAGAGCAGTTTAGCAATATCACAGCAGGGAACACCAAAATGGGCCTGAAACATTTTGCCCATGTGGGGCATCAAACCCGGTCTTAGGCATGACAAGCACTTTAACCATTAGGCTACTCCACCACCCCTCTCATTGTCAGAAGACATGTATGGTAAACACTAGCAAACAACACAGCAAGAATATGTTGTATTTGCACATGTACATTGCATCCCTCAAACCGTTAAATGAAATAATTACACCAACATTGTTTTCAGGTAGTGATGATGGAATTTTGAAAGTTTGATTCACCCAATTCCAAAGCTTTTTATATGTTTGTTCTTTTTAATCCCATGGATGTGGTGGTGAAATGAATCATTTGCAGAACATGTTTCCCAAATACAGAAAAAACACCTTAATAAACTTAGTCTTAGTACTTTTCGTTATACTCCACTACTGAGTCTTAACAAAACCTAGTAGGCGGTCGCATCAGATAAAATCTGAGATAAACCGATCACAACACACCTTACCAAATCGCAGAAGTGGACCTTTGCACATACGTTTTGAACTTTTACCTTGGAAAGATTTGTACCCGAGCAATTCCGAATACTTTTTTCCATACGATGGCAACCATGTAATGAATATGGAGGACGCTACAATGCTGTGATCAGTGGGAAAACAGTTGCTGAAAATGGCATTTTTGTCAATATTCAAGGATGTCAGCTTGTGGAAATATTAGCTAACGGTAACCGTGTCATCAGAAAGCCCTAGGCATATATACTACAGGTCAAATACCCATGTTTTATGCAGATTTTCATTTATTGAGGGATCAGTGTCAGTGACTAGCAATTCTTTCAAGTCTGGCCAAACCCTAAACAACGTCCGTTGTCTGATTGGTTAAGTCCATTCATCCTTCTCATGTTTGATTGGACGGTCATAGGTCGCCCAACGATTGCCTGACGCGACCTCCTACTAGGTTTTCTTAGACTCAGTAGTGGAGTGTAATGAAAAGTACTGAGACTAAGTTTACTTAGAGTGAATCACCTCCATTCATCGTTCTGAAACACCTTCAACATGCCCCGACTATGTGGAAATGACAGCTGGTATTCTTCTAGTAACTCGCCGCTTAACCCTGTTCAATGATTGCACTTCCATAGAAATACCATTTGGCACTTTGGGGATGTCAGTAAAACAATCAAATGATGAACTGCCCTAATAGTGGCTGTCCAGCTGTGACAACCTCATGCAGAGACAGATGGATTCAAACCATGCACCTCTGACACAAGTTCTAGCCAGCCATCTGGCCGTAGGGTTATATCTGAAAGACAGATCACTGTGTCTAAGCCAGACATCCAGTTCTGACACCAGAACAGACACCAGTCATGTTCTTCACCCAGCTGTCAAGACAGGCGGATAGATGAATGTCAGTTCATGCCACAGGTTCTGGAAGAAGGTAATTTTACTGTCAAGTTGTTTTGAAGGTGGAGGCATTACGATGTGTGTAATAATAGTTGTAGCATTTGGGGGCTGTGCAGTATACTTGCTGGGTTGACATTTTAACAGCTTAGTGCAAGAAACACATTGCTCCATTTGTACAGCAGTATCTGAGTTAGCATATTACCCTGGCTCACATGATCACCTGATTTGTCTCCCACTGAACACATCTGGCATGAACTATAGCATCTTTAGAGATGACATCCGAATCCTTCAACCACCCTGCCAATATTTGTCAAACCCTTCCTTGGATATGGAATGGTCTTTCCTAGGACTTTCATCGACATTTAGTGTCCTCAGTGAAGTGAATGTGTCATGCTTGCACCAATGCACAAGGTGGACGACAATCTCGCTGTTGTCCGTGTGGACATGCCTGTGAAAGCCCTGTTGTGTTGTGGCTCATTTCCACCATGACTGCAATGGGACACAGTAGAATTACAATTTATATGTTACAATACATTTTGTTTATTTAACACCAAATCCCTATTTTAACGATAGCTATATATGGATGAATATCTTCTTTATTGCAGTGACAGCGATGTTATTGGTTCTAAAGCTCTTATCAAGTAAGTGAGGAACAGAGATACAGAGAGGCATATACAAAAGTGTGAGATATTTGTACTGTACAAAGATGAATACTGTGATAGCATAGGGAAGCCAGTAAACAATAAACAGCACTGAGTCTAAGGTTGAAGGAAGCCTTGAAATGAAGCCTGCAAGGCCTATATTATACACAAAGGGGTTATGACCGATGGGGATCTTTGATGAGTTGATGGTATGTAGGAGCTATGCAGTAGTTTCGATCATGGTTGATCGATGATTAGAGTCTTTTGATGTAGATGGCTTCTTGGAGGTTTCTGATTTTTGAGTCTTTGGTTGGTTGCCAGTATTGTCATGGATGTGATCTGATCATGATGATGGGGCTGATTTTGAGTCAAGTTTTGATAATGTCTGATGCTCTCTGAGTTGGGTTGTGAGGGGTCTGGATGTTTTACCTACACATGCCTGTTCACACTTGCATAGGAGGTGGTAGACTTCCAGGTGGGATTTTAGCACATCCAACACTTGAGGGCCACGTTATCTCTCCTATCAAATTAGTACTCATGATTGCGTTAAGTCTCCTGACCAGAACCACGCATATAGTTCTGTAGAATGCTAAAACTAAACAAGTAATAACTTATAAATTCTAGGACCTGTCACCAATCATTTGTGATTCTTGGTAACAATCTGAGTGTGATGTAAAACCAAACTGGCTCACTCATGGTAACATTCCCGTTGAAGAGTGCAGATGGCATTTAACGTCAGTAAACCTCATGGATTAATGTTGGACATGTACATTACACTTAACAATCCAGAGGAAAAGATGGTGATGTGCAGATTCTCCAACAGCCTTACGAGTGGGCCAGCGTCGCATATATACTGCTAGTTCATATGAATAAACTCTTATTCCAGCCAAGGCCTACATCGAGCACACCTTGGTATAGTGGGAAGTCTAGTTATATGCTGGACTAATATACTGCCACTTCTTTCAGTGTCTGCTAAAGGTATCTGCCAAACTTGCAAGATGTATTACCGAATTGCCTGATATTCGTATTTTGACAGGCTTGTGTCAATTTGGGTAAGTGTAATGCCAGCAGACAACGTCAAGTAACATACGGTGAACAGCAGCCCAGGAGTTATGTCCCTTAGACTCACCCTCCCTCTTCAAATGTAAGATTTTACGCTCTCATCATGCAGATACTATAAGACAAATGTAATATTGTTCAAAATAACTCAATTCTCTCTCCCTCAATACCTTGATATTCGAAATGAAATCAAGGCCATGGACGTCAGGACACAACGAAATAGGCACCATTTATTACATGTGTAAACTTAATATGTATGTCCGTACACACACACCAATAATTGCAAAAGTATTATTACGTGCTGATGCACTGCAGACGACACTTCGTGACCTCTCATAGACTTGAAGATAAACCATAAACATAGAAAATGTATCAATATACAATTTTCAAAATGTCATAAAAAATTCTTAGTCATGTGTACAGAGACCTGTAAAAAGGTGCGATTATTTGCTTTCATTAGAAAAGGTTTCTCCGCTTCCACATGTCTTCAATGAGCACCTTCATTATGTAGATTGTTTTCAACTCAATGTTGATATGATACTATTCGGTGCCAAACAACAGTACATTAAACAAAATTGCTAATTTAAGTTCATATACAATCACAATTATCTGTGTTTCTTCCGATTCTTTCTGAAGATCGTGAATCCTGCAAACAGAGTTGTAAATGAGTTAAGGCATGACACGTGTCATCATTCTACAACTCTCCCTCTGTTCGCAGATTCCGCGGTCACTATAACAAATCTCTTGCATCTATTCCCATCATTATTTTATACGAAGCCCTATTACTTACGTTGTTGTTACTGACTTGTTTTTAATTTTCTGTGAGTTTATTACCATTTGAACATCATACCGAAACATAAGTCTCAATAACCTATTCAGACACTGATCCGAATTTTCTCGAGTGAAAGTGAAAACAGACACCACAAACACCTCTGGTTAAATTGGATTCCAATTCCTTGTTTCACAAGAAAATGGTATTTACATAAGAATTTTTTATTTGAAACTTTAACAACACCGTCTTTCTATACTTTATGTCGAGATTCAGGCAGCATACCTTAACTATGGAATCAGACTGCCCCTGCTTGACGAGGTCGTAAAATAATTCACAATGTATCTGGCTCATTGGTTAAACCTGCTATGTGTTTTTTTGTGCTTATTAAGTGTAGTTATGTTAGTTTGTTAGTTAGGTTGATGTACTATCTGCCCCGTACAAGAACACCAAACTTTTCTAGCGGCAGAGCCTCGTTTTGAGATTTCCAGGTGTCCGTTTGTCAGAGGTCGCTGCACGGCAGAGCACGCTGTACAACGTGTTGGCTAGGATTAGAAGAAGCGTTGTGTTGTAATATGCAAGTGCTTGGACTTTAGACTTTGTAAATCATACGTATTAACATTTGTGCATCCGGATGAGTGCCATAGTCTAAAAGTTCTGGACTGGTTATCGCACTAAGTTGCGCAGTAGAACGAAACCCAGTAAACAGGAAACGAGATTAGTATTCGTATTTATATTTAAATTTTCTGTTAGACCATGCCAATATTGTCAAGCAGTCACCAGAAGGCTGCTCATTTTGTATTGCTGAACTGCAGGTTTTACCTCCCCGATGTTACCGTATATTAATACTTACTGTTGTCACATATCCGTGTATCCTGATTTGTTTCATGCATGTCTTCGCCTTTTCTGGACATATCATTAGGATAAATTTGTGGTACAATGTAAGACTATAAGCCATACTTACTGCTAGAATAGAAGACACAAAATATATCCCCATGAGCAAAGTTACCAAGGTTACGGTGGATCCTTGATATTCTTACTGTGTCAGTGTATGTATACCGTCATGGTCACAGTTTCATCTCCTGTAACAAATATCATATCAAAGTACCTATTCAACAAAACATCTGTACCTAATTCCCAACTGGACTGGGATACATTAATGTGTCTGTAAGCCTATGCACCACTTTGGTCTCCCGTGACGAGTAAGCGTTGATCAGACGCCAATCATCATTAGTGAAATTCCCATGCATACACTAAGTCACCTGCATGTCAATTAACAGAATAAATAAGAATAATTTTCATAAATTTAGTTTCGGTCAAACTGATTTCAATTCTTATCTACCAGCTGGGAAATTATCTCAGCTACATACACATAATTTCCATTCAATTTTCCGAATTTTTTTTATGTAAACTGAACTATTCAATAACCCATATTAGACATGCCAGTCAGGTTTAATATGGCTGTCTGTGGGATAGATTTAAAGTTGTACTCAGGTGTCATTCGATAACTGATAAACGGGGAGATGAAAGAAGAGTATATACACGTAGCTGAGGATGATTTCCTAGCTGCTAACAAAGTATCAAAATAAAAGGTCTTCTATTCATTTTGTGAAAATTATTCTTGCAGCAGTTAATTAACATGTAAGTCTGTTGAAATTTCACTAATATGACCAACTACTCTACATATCACATGATTCCAGAGCCCACCTGACTGACCCTTACATCTGACAGAGCCCACCTGACTGACCCTTACATCTGACAGAACCCACCTGAATGGCCCTTACATCTAACAGAACCCATCTGACTGACCCTTACATCTGACAGAACCCACCCGACTGACCCTCACATCTGACAGAGCCCACCTGACTGACCCTTACATCTGACAGAACCCACCTGACTGACCCTTACATCTGACAGAACCCACCCGACTGACCCTTACATCTGACAGAACCCACCTGACTGACCCTTACATCTGACAGAACCCATCTGACTGATCCTTACATCTGACAGAGCCCACCTGACTGACCCTTACATCTGACAGAACCCACCCGACTGACCCTTACATCTGACAGAACCCATCTGACTGACCCTTACATCTGACAGAACCCACCTGACTGACCTTACATCTAACAGAGCCCATCTGACTGACCCTTACATCTGACAGAGCCCACCTGACTGACCCTTACATCTGACAGAACCCATCTGACTGACCCTTACATCTGACAGAACCCACCTGACTGACACTTACATCTGACAGAGCCCACTTGACGGACCCTTACATCTAACAGAACCCACCTGACTGACCCTTACATCTGACAGAACCCAACTCCTTGTTTGTCCAATCGCATGGTGAAATGTATTGATGTGTGTACTGAATTTCGAATATTTTGGAACGTCTGGAAACGTTAATATGTAATATTCCCTATAAACCCTTAGCAACTTAAAACAAAAAAAGCAACTTAAAAGCAAATAAGTACAGTGCAGCATGGGTTCACGTCTGTTCAGCGTACACCGGAACCTCCTGTGGTGTATAGTAAAGTTGATTTCTACACCATATGTTCCCAGTTACCTCATGAGATCACTGGCGTGGATGGGTGATACTAGCGAACCAGTACGGGCAATATATACTATTTCCAGCTGGCGTTGTGATGCGTGGGTGTGTCTACAGTGGGTGTGTCTACAGTGACCCCAGTCAGTCTGAAGCGCTGAATAAATTTCACAACCGTGATACGGTGGCATCTCTCCTCAGCTGTTAATCGTGGTATATTTCTTGTACTTGTCTGTCATATCATGCTAGTCTCTCTGTATGCCCTACAGAATCAGTCTACACGTGAAACGGAGGCAAATACTGCTGGAATATTGCTACGTTTTGGCGATTGATTTTGCGCAGAAAATTGAAAATTGCTACGTTGCAAGCGAATATTTCAGTCAACAAAGAAATGCTTAGATATTCTTAAACCCTTTTCACAAAATCAAAGACACGTTTTACTTGTTTTTACGAATACATATCAGCGGAGGATGTTTTAAATGACTGAAATCACAAAAATGATTCTTTTACAATTCCACAACAGTTGTTCTTGTTTTAAACAATTGATAAATGGTGATTTTAAATGGTTTATCTTAGCCTCAAAGCAGAATTTTATTCCAACCTTTCTTTTGGGCATGGGAATCTGCATCGGTTTATTTCGGCACTTTCATTTAAAAGGACAGTTTAACTCTTCTGAAAACGATGTATTTCCCCTAAATATGACTGCATTTAAGAATTTTTTTTCGTGATTTGCAGAAAGCTGTTTTGTTCAGATTTCTCGTATACTAAGACCTATCTATGATAAATCATAAAGACAGGGGGGTGACGTTTCCTTTGGTGTTGGTCTATTTGGCAACCTCCTCATTAGGCCAAGTCGTGGAAGTCAACTGCAGTCTTACTTTTCAATATTATCTTCATTCACCTCAATTCAACTATTCTATCTGTTAATCAAGCTTTTATTGCTTTTAGTGAAATTCGCCAGACTTTATGTCCTTGTAATCTTGGGAGTGTCTACTATGTATGGGAGATTTCATTTGCAAGAACAGGAAATAGTCACAGGGGGCTAGATCTTGGCTGTAGGGTGGGTGATTTAACTGGTTGAATCCATCTTCACGAATGTCAGCTTGCGCAGTCCTCGCCATGTGAACCGGAGAGTTGTCACGTAAAGGTAGAACTCCACCTGTTAACATCCTACGGCGTTTCTGGCGAATAGATTTTCGCAAATCTTTCATTACATTGGCATAATCTCCACCGTCCACTGATTGTAGATTTTGAGTTATAAGTATCAGTATTATCTTACCTCACACATATATTTCGCTTTCTGATGATCTAACGCATAGTATTTTCAATGTACCCAGCATAGAAGCGAGTAACGTTTCGATGTAGCCCGCTGGGAATGTTTCGTGGTAGTAATTCTTCTTGTCTGCAAAATCTAGCGATGGCTACAAAAACATTGTAGATGTGCTTCAAACAAACCAAAATTAACATTGAGATGTTCGGTAAGATAAATATACACGTTGTTCACTGGTCAATCGTGGCTCATGGGTTGATGTACCCTCGATGTTTGTTTATATTCCTTGACCAATGAACAGCTAATATATACCTCTTGCATCCCAAAACATTGAAGACACCATCTTGCCAGGCGATGGTTGAGTGGAAAGGCAGAGAAATGGGATGCGTCCATTGCTTGGATTGCGATTTAATTTATGGGTCCAAGTTGTGGATGTTTCACCACCTATTGCCAGGCGAGAAAGAAATTTGGTTCCATCAGCAGTTTGGAGATCTTGGAGCTCTAAGCCACTCTCGATCTCGAGCTCTGAGGTTTCTAAATTGTACCCATCTATCAGACAGCTTGTGCATACCAAGATATGCTCATACACAATGAGTACTCATGAATAATGGTGAGTGATATATAAGTCCTTTGAAAGTTCAGATACTGTTATTCGTCAGTCAAAATTCATCTTGCTATGGTTTCCAGTTGGGTGGCATCTGCAGGCCTGTCTGACTCTTGGTCATCGTCCATGAACTCCATACTCCATTTAAACTGTAGAGACCAACACAAGCTGTGTTATAGTGAGGACCATCCATGCACAGCACTCTACACCTGCGAGCATGGATTTGTTTTGTTACTGGGGTGGGGTGGGGGGGGTGGGGGGGTGGGGGGTTCCAGCCCTCCCTATCAAGAATCTTTATTATAGGACGTTGTTCATGTTTGAGAAAATCCATGATTGTGACCCCCTTCGGAGAATGAATATCTGACATTTTAAAAGGCAAAAAGATAATAACATGATCTAGTCACCACTGTACAGTATCGAAATCTGTATGTTTTGACACTAGTCACCACGGTATAATACCGAAATCTGTATGATTTGACACTAGTCACCACGATATAATATCGAAATCTGTATCATCTGACACTAGTCACCACGGCATAATATCGAAATCTGTATGATTTCACTCTAGTCACCACGGTATAATATGGAAATCTGTATGATTTCACACTAGGCATGGTGACACGCCCTGGAGGAGGCGTGTTGTCAAACATCAGTTCACAAAGTATCGTGTGTGTCCACCATTGGCGTTGATGCAGGCTTGACGACTACGCAAAGACATTAAGCGATTGGAATGTTATTCCATGTCTAAATCAGTGCTTGTCCCAATTTAGATAACGTAAATGGCTGATGCTGACTTTGACGCGAACGCGTCTCCATTTCATCTCAAGCCTGATCGATTGGAGGCAGGTCCGGTGAATCTGCTGGTGAGGGGAAGTGTCAAAATCTGTCACAACACGAGCAACATGTTGACTAGCACCACTGCCCTTAAATGAACATGAGGCACAATAATCTCGTCCCTGTATCGCAGACCAGTAAGACTGCAGACAATAACAAGTTATGTCCGATCATGAGATATGTCGCCCCATACCATCATGCTCCCGTCACCAAATCGTCAGCTTTGAAGAACGCATGCGTCAGCATACCGTTCACCTCGCTGTCTGTACAGATGAAATCTCCTCTCCTCATTGAACAAAATACCATCCCAATCTTGTCTCCTGTACCGCAGATGCCGTCTGCACCACGTCTAACGTTGTGAATTTAGAACAAAATTGGTCGTCAGGGGCCCCTGTCGGTTCTGTACAGTCCTGGAACTGACTGGACGTAAGTCAAGAATGATCGGAACAGACAGACTGGTAGTCCGGATATGTCAGCCGAATGTGGTTGTCTTGCTGACGTGACGTATCAGTATCTGATGCCGGTGGGCTCAGTGCCATACCACCATCAGTTTGTTGTTGTCCATGCAGTGTTATCCCAAATCTAACACATTTTGCATTTGACTAATCTAACGCATTTTGCATCTTCTAAAATATTTTATGTATTATTCAGGAGTAATGGGAGGTGCTACTTTCTGCGGTAGATGTTGTTCGTTGACCACCCGTTGTCTGCGTTGGCTGAATAAGTTAGATAGCTGACTTATGTGATGGAGATTAAGTGCTTGACCTTGAGAGTGTGTCTTCTAACCCTGTATGGGATTCGACAGAAATGGTGTAATCCCAAATATACATATGGAAATTAATTAAGCAACACCAAATTCAAAGACACATAAAAACTTAACAAAGTTTAACGAAGTAATTTTGATGATTGATTATTCAATTTTGATGTATTGACATACAGCATGAGCTTTTCATGGGTTGATATGACGCGCGTGAAGCTTGCACAGCGCACGTGCATTGCTTTAACCTCAACTTTCGAAAAATGCACTTTTTCCCTGGGGTGTTTACAAGCGCAGGTTGTCGATTGCATTCGGTTTTTCATTCATTTCAATGTCATGGCACGTAGGAAATTATCAGAGGCCACTCGTTGGCAAATAATCGGCATGAGGAATGCTGGTATGTCTCTAAGACAAATCGGGACTCAAATCGGACGACATCATTCCATAATTTCAAAACTTTTGAAAAAATACCGGGCCACTAATGAAGTTAAAGACCTGCCTAGACCAGGAAGACCCAGGAAGACCACAGTCCGGGAGGACAGAGCTTTACTGAGACTTGTACGGCGCAGGTCCTTCGACTCGAGCTCTCGGTTGAGACAGGAGTGGCTTCCAGGGAGACCCATCTCGAACAGGACTGTTCGGAATCGTCTGAAAGCTGCAGGATACCGGGCAAGGAGGCCAATCAAGCGACCCAGACTGTCTCCAGCCCATAAGGCAGCCCGACTGGCCTGGTGTAATGACCGTTTGCACTGGAACATTGCCTCTTGGAGGAAGGTCCATTTCTCAGATGAGAGCCGGTTCTTGCTGCACATGGTGGACGGTCGTACTCGGGTCTGGAGGCAGAGGAACACAGCAATGGCTCCACGGAACATCCAGGAGACTGTGGCCTTTGGGGGAGGTTCCGTTATGGTATGGGGGTGCATTTCCATGAACTGCAAGTTGGATATCATTACCATCCGTGGCAACCTTAACGGTGTTCGTTACCAACAGGAGGTTCTTGACAGGGCTGTGGTACCTCATTTTGAGAACCATCCTCTGGCAACGAGACCCATATTTATGGACGACAATGCTAGACCTCACAGGGCGCATGCTGTAAATGATTTTTTGCGGCAAAATGCAATTGACAGAATTCCATGGCCTGCCATGAGCCCTGACCTCAACCCCATTGAACATTTGTGGGACTTTATTGGCCGTCGTGTGAGGCAGAGAGACCCACCAGTCCATAATCTCAACGAATTGACGGCTGCCCTGCATGAGGAGTGGAACAGGATCCCCCAGAATCAGATCCGGAGACTCATCCAAGGAATGAGGAGGCGTCTGGAATCGGTGGTGCGTGCGCAGGGAGGACACACTAGATATTGATGAAAGTCGGTGTGCAGACTCTCAGATGACTGTTCTTTCTTTCCATGTGACATTTGTGTTAATACACCTGCCAACAACGTCTGTGGATGAATAGTAAATTGTGTCCATTTTTTCATGAATTTAAGACAGTTTTAAGAATTTGGATTTCGTTGCAATAAAGCAAAGTCTTGATACTTTTTCCCTTTAAGTTGTTTGTCAGAGATCGTCTGTTGAATAAAAAAGTGTCAAACTATATCAACCCGGCATATTTTGATTGTCAGAACACTTCAAAGTTGCTCCAATAGAAAAAATTGGGGTGTTGCTTGATTAATTTCCAGGTGTATATAATATATGTTGCATCTCGAATACTGTGCGCCAGTGACAAACACATTAATAACAGCATATGTTTTAAAGCCTTCCCTTGTTCACATCGTTTAATACATCTTGAATACTACAGTTCTACAGCCTTCAGCAGGCACTTTGTCCGTTGAGATGTGGCTGCTGTCTGACTGCCTGTGTATATAAAGGGCGGGAACGTCTTGACTTAGCACACAACTTGAACTTACGGGGGTGAAGCACCAGCCCCATGTCAAAGGTGCGAGGGTCGGCATCTGGCAGCAACTCGCCCTCCACTGGTTCAAATACGAAATTCTGGATCAGCGCTGTCACGAACAGGAAGAGTCTGTTCTTGGCCATGGCTTCTCCAAGACAAACCCGACGACCAGCTCCAAATGCTAGCATCCTGAAGTATAGAATGCAGAAATATACAATACAGGCGACGCCAATCTGAATGCCATGCCATTTTCTTTTCAGTCCTGATTATCGCCTTATGGCCTTGGCAAATGTTATGCGAAGGGGTAACTAAACATTAGTGCTGAAACCAGATGTAAGAGTAAGCAGAGAATTACACCACTTTTAGCAATATTGCAGCAATATTACGGGTTAGGGAGCATTAAACTGCCCCATCAACAATGATTGTATCAGGAAAACCTGCCCCTTAACCAATTTACAGAAAAAGGGGATTGTTGCCTTAAAAAAATACTAAAAAAACCCCACCAAATATGATACGTTGACTTTTAGTGAAGTCTATTCTGTACCAAAACACCAGGTACAGTTTAATACATGGCATCACGAATGGGCACGAATACGAATTCAGCCATACATACTAGGCCGGTGCCCATCAGCATCACACAGACTGAACGGTAGGACACACATGCAGGATACCTGCGTCTGACTGGATGACTGGGTGGCAGGAGTCTATTGTTGCTATCCAGGAACCTCTCGGGGCGGAAGTCCCACGGACTCTCCCAGAAGGTGTGGTCATGTAGCAGGGCCCACAGGTTAATGTATACCTGTAGCACAAGATGGGAGCGTCAGGAAACCGACTACACGTTTCAACATACAGACTACTGAAAACGGATATGGATAGAAAAGCCCAAGTATTCGCGTGGCCTGCCACGGATAAAACGCAACCATAGAAAACTTGGGAATAATGGGTAAGTGATAGATTGGAAACGATGGGTAGAGGAGACATGTGGCATGGGGTGAGTAAAAGATTGTGGGGCGGGATTGACATTTTACGAGGACGTGGGGCTTGCCATTTGCCTTGTCGGACAGATGACACGTTGAGTATAGTGGCAGTGGTATGTGGTTACACGATCAAGCTCACCGTGGTGTTTGCAGGAACGAGTTTGCCCTGAATGCTTGTGTCTGAGAGGGTGTAGTGTGGAACAGCCAGAGGGACATGGCCGATGATCCTTAACAGTTCCCAGAGAGTAGCCTGTGTGTAGGGCATGTTCTCTTTGTCCGACAACCTGGGCAGACGTGTTGGCCCCACAACCTCCATCAGCTCGGCGTGTAGCTTGGTCTGTACATCCGGGTGATGGAGAAGGAGAAGGAGGAGACAGGTGAGGGAAGTGGCGGTCGTGTCGGTCCCTGCAAGTACATAACGTACTCTGCAGTTGAAAGAAGTAACACATACATGTAGGAAAGTAATGTTGAATGGCGGACACAGTTTATCAAAATCTAATAATACAGCTGCAATGATGCCCAATGCATCTCTTTGGAAAGGATGTGTGTATCTGAACTACTAAATCTACTGACATGGTCAAACTGTGACTGGAAGTAGATGGACTTTATACTATTGTTGAGATATTTAGGAAAACATGTCCCATTTTTTCTTAAACAATGTTGGATGTCAGCTAAATGTGCCGAATGTACGATGTATGGCTGCATGGTGAGCTAACTGAATAGAACACAGGCTTAATACGGCAGTCTTTTAAGAAATGGTCTTCTGGAAGAGTCTAACTTTGTGTAACGCTGCATTCAGCAATATTACAGCTAATATGGCGGCGCTCTGTAAATTGTCGAATCTGGCCCACAAAATTAAGCAATCAGTATGGGCATCGATCTACGCCATTGGGATACGATGATATTCCAAGTCGCCGAGCATGACCACCCGATCTCCGTCGTCTCCTCTTACGAACCGAATCGTTGGTAAAGAAATATTTTCACAGGTATTGATACAAGCACCTGCTGTAAAGAGTGAACCTTACCCGCGAATATCAGATTTGTAAACACTTCTTTTGCCGTGTTCTCGGAAATGTCAAATTCATACTCGTCCTTGTTCTCCGCGAAGAATAACATCCGTCTTACAACACCTTGATCCGCTGCCTGAAATATGACGACGTATTGGATATCTATGCATTTCCATTTCTAACTTATGACAATTCGGTTTCTCATCAATCACTGTTAGAATGGATACAAGTCTGATGTATACCTTCACCCCATACTGAGGAAGCTCCGTCACAAGTTGTATCAGGATGTGTTACAGGAAATAGCACTTTATGGTCAGAATTTTGATCTCACAATGTTCGAGAACGCTACAAAATCCTTAATTATAGCCATTGGTCGTCTGCACCGTGACTACCTGTGGCTACCATGAAAGTGGTCGACTTGCACGACTTTGATCACCCAAGTTCCTGATACGAACTGACAAAATTTAAAATCCTGCAGCTGTAGGAAGGGTGTGGTCTCAACTCTCCCAAGTCCTGAGCCAGCTGTGGGAAAAGCTGGTGTGTTTAATTACGCGTTAAGACCTCGAACTTTATAAGAAATTGGATTATATCTCCACATACACATTAACAGAAAACGTACCTGTGCATAACATAAAAAATTCAAAAAATATAAGTTACTTGGAAAAGGTTATATTAATAACACAGATATAGATTTCGATGTCACGTGCCGCGAGTGGAACGTGACCTTGTGCAAAAAGAACTTCCTCTCTTTTTGCATGCTTTTTGATACCTGACGTTCACACACCTGATATTGAAAATGCGGTTGTGTATTCTCTAACCTCTGCATGCACTGGTAAACACGTTAATTTTCTACCTGAACTGCACTTAGGGCAGGCCATGGCTTACGCTCTATGCGCCGTGCTTGACAAGGACTGCATCTGTGGCAATGGTGGACACACACGACATCAGTAATGATTATTAATAAATTTGACTAATTCTGCGCCTTGAATTACACGTGATGCTGTTCTCTGGCATTAAATTGTTACCCAGAAGGAATTTCAAAGTAGCTGTTAAGTAAGCGCTAAGCGCGACCGTATAGATCCAAACATCCCTTGTCTGGGTGGACAAAGGGTAAAGTTGACAAAGTGCCTTGCCCTGGGACACAACACACCATGAGACCTAAGTCACAAATCTTTGGCGTCTCCTTCGGGATTCGAACCAGCGTGGGAGGCAAGCATGCTAACCACTACACCAATGTGCTCCACAGTACATTTACACAAATACCTGTGAACTAACTTTTGACACCACATCTCTTCATCGGCGTGTAACGATGCCTAGTGTCAAATCATACAGACTTAGATATCATCCTGTCTAGAGTTAAACAGTATATAAGGAAAATACCACACATCATGATATTATCGTTTTGTAGTACAGATGGCATAACATCCAATAATGCATGCACAGTTATTTTGTTCAAGCAGTATTCAGTATATTCTCCAGGATGTACCTACGTGTACTCACCTGCAATAATATGTCCTTATTCCAAAAATCATCCCTCAATTTTAAGGCCTTTTGGAGTATCCTATGTTCGCCAAACCGGAAAACCTTTGCCAAGGGTATAAGGTCCATCCACCGAGCGCTACCCGAACCAAATGTTGTGTTAAACAGGAAGTTAATCTCTTGGAGCTTCCGTCGACATTGGACTGATAACTTATTTGATGTCCCTAGAATCTGAAAAGCACAGGGAACACAGGTTTATTACCCATCTTTCGGGTTGTCATACATGATCATTATTCACTGTGATGGACTTTAGTCTTACGCCACACTCAGCAATATGCCAGTTACATGGTGGCGAAGATAAACTGTCGGTGGATTCGAACCTCAGAAGTAATGAATGAAGTACTTACTTATTCAGTTGTCTGAGTCCGATCAGCCACAGTGTAAAGTAACAAATCAAACACGCATTAACCAAATCAGTCACGCCATAAGGGCATTTGCAAGTCCCTACACATGTGTATAGATATAACCCCTACACACGTATATAGATAGTCCCCACATACGTATATAGATAGTCCCTACACACCTATATAGGTAGTCCCTACACACCTATATAGGTAGTCCCCACATACGTATATAGATAGTCCCTACACACCTATATAGGTAGTCCCCACATACGTATATAGGTAGTCCCTACACACCTATATAGGTAGTCCCTACACACCTATATAGGTAGTCCCTACATACCTATATAGGTAGTCCCTACACACCTATATAGGTAGGGGCGTACATATGGGTCGTACATACACTTTCTTACCAAACTAAGCATGATGCAGGATACCGCGTCATACACACTATCACGTGGGTCAAATGGCTGGCCTTCTGTCTCCGTGATGACTTCCAACAGATGGGCTATTTCTGGGGCACACTTTTCCTCCAGTTTCTCGAAACCTGACCCATACATCTTGAGACACTTGTGTACTTCTTTACGCAGAAATACAAGCTTTGGGGTGTAAGTCTGCCAGACGATAGAGTGGGACGATCTACCTGCCTCTTCTGTCCTTGACATTGGAGGGCGGCCCGCAAAGTCTGAGCCGTTTGTGACGAGAGCCTCTGTAATTGTGTCATAATCATTCAGAACGACGATTTCTTCTTGAAATATCCTGACGCGAAATATTGGTCCGAGCCGTTCCGCAAGTTCTGTCAATACCAAGTGTGCACGGGACATGTCCATAGTGACTGCATTCCCTATAAACGGTAGACGGCAAGGTGCGGCGGGAATCTGACTGTACCGTTTGCCATCCTGGTATTTCAGGATAAGTGATATAACCGTTAGTACACCCACTACAACGCCCAGAAAAATTTCGATCATCTTCTGGATCAGAGTACGTCTGTTGGAAAATAAGAAATGTTTGCAATGAGACTATAAAACATTTTGTGCACCGGTTTGAACATGGATTGTAATATTTCAACCACAAATAATATGTCCAAACACGACTGACTCACCTGATTCTGAGGAGATGTGTCGTCCTGTCGCGCCATCAGCGTTTATGGAAACTTTAATAAGCGTTGTGATGAATGTTTAAACTCTATAAACACTAACTGAATGAGATGCATTTGAGCGAACTCTCCTGAACGTAACAAACACATAAGCTGACAGAAAACTGGGGCAGTCGTTTACAGAGCTTGAAACAAATGGTCAAATACTTCAAAATGCATTGGCAAAATTATGGACCGATGATAGCAAAACACGATTGTGTTTGTTACTTTTAATCCTTTTAATACAGCGTTGGTAAAGTGAAACCATTAAGAACTATTCTATCTTGTTTCTGACGTAACTAGATCCGTGTAGATCGGGGTTAGAACTGATGCTTGTCGTAAGACGCTACTAACGGGATCGGGTGGTCAGGCTCGTTGACATGTTTGACACATGTCATCGGCTCTCAACTGCATAGATCGATGCACACGCTGTTGATCACTGGATTGTCTGGTCTAGATCCGATTATTTACATATTTCTGGAATATTGGTGAACTCACTCTCGTATGTATGGGGACATAGTATTACCATGGCGCTGCTTGTGGGTTCGAATCCCGTTTCTCCCACTTTGTGACTCTTGGTTCGTCGGCACCATACCCACGCATAGCTGTGGACCACCCTCCCTCACTAACCTGGCAAGGCGTGCATCATATACATGGAATACCGTTGAACCAACGTTACCCTCAACTCACACTATAGTTTGTACCCTCGATATACACAGCCTAACAGTCTATCATAACTCACATACTACCGTGACAGTAAATGGACTTTATAAACTGTCCATCAGTTTGTTAGAATCAAACATTTACACTGTTTCTGTATTCTGTTGACTGACTAAACACCAGTGGCGACATACAGCGCGGAGCAGCGTCAGGCCGCCACCTCCGAAGTCATCCCCGAAGATCAGCGTGATATAACACATGCAACACATGCTACAACCCAGACGAGTGGCATCAGTATAATCAGGAAACATTAGCTTTGACTAACAACTAGTCTCTGAACTGAACATATTTACTGAAAAAAAAGTTCATTGTAAAAAGAAAATAATATAATGCCCTAAGACTTTCTTCATACTTGCCACATATTCCAGACTTGCATGGGTTTTCTTGGATGTATTTGCTTCAGGGTGCGTACGACAGTCAAACATTACCTTAAAGATTCCGAAGTGTAATACGTATGCACAAAAAGGTAGATGACTGATAATATACATTAATATCACCTCCTACACGGTACACCATTAACCAGTTAGTGGATCTCTAGGCGGCAAAGTTGAGGGGAGAATATCAATTAGAAACCAACCAATGCTATTTTGAAACAGTATATGAAAACAACTTGTAAAACAAATCAAATTCAAATGGCAGAGTTATTCGTCAAGTAAACTTCGGTCATGTAACAACTGAACACAATACCTGATCAGCAAGAAATACATATAACAAATCGAAATAATGACCGATCCCTCTATATGTGTGTGTGTGTGTGCCTCGGACGTCAGAACAACCGGGAGAATCTGTGCTTTATGTCTATTTGTCGATATTCTGTGCGGTATTCACTGCTGATTGTATAACTCACCGCTGGTTCCAGTCTTTCAAACATTCGCGGATAAGATGCAGCTTCCCTCAGAGCATGGCTGGTGCCGGTTCGGTCTGACTCGCGTCAGGTAGTACGTGTGATGTTACATGTAAGCACAACGTTGAGCAATAGCGAGGCAATGTGGGAAACAGATGTACCGTCGTCATAATTGCACGTTATTGGTTTGCTGGAATTATTGAAAAGGAAGACCAAACTCGCCGGCTGTATAAGGTGAAGGTCATGGGTCATTGTGACTTCCCGACATAGTGACCTTGCCAAGAACATCACGTATTTGAGGATTATTTCCCAACATATTCACGTTTTAGCGTTGTACAGCGAAGGTCGTTTGTATTGAGGGTACTATCCTAGATATGTAATGTAATTGTAACCGCAGTAATATATGGCTTATCATACGGGATATTGTGGGAGACAGGCTTGTCTTATATGTATAGTTAGGATGTAGTTGTGTACTAAATGATATTATTTGACATCCTTTTTAATGTGTTTCTATAATGTAACGTGATGTAATAACACTCTTACCAAATTGGCGACAATGTCCTTGATCCATCATGAAATCAATATCCGCCCATTCTTTAGATTCGCTATGTTTGGCCCGGAAGTGGGAATTCCTGCAATGTGTGTGTCTCCAGTATCCATAGTGCGTGTTACAATACACACTATATTCCAGCTCGGTTAAGTGCTGTGTATAGACAGTTACAGGTTACTTGGCTAATTGTCAATTTCGGTTGGCCGTTATACTTCCTAATGAAATAGCTGCTTTTCGAAATCCCGCGGATTTTCCAGCGAAAAAGGGACCATCTACTGACAAAGATAATCCTGAAAGACAGAAAGTGAGATGAGGTGTGTACTTTATTTATTAAGTATTAAATGGCTATTTAACTTCTTCCTTTGCAGTGCTTCCCTTGCATCATATATATCTTAAAACCATCTGGAGAAGCTGGTACAAACATGTACCGGTAATGTTGCAGACCAAGTCGTATGGTATACGCATCCTGCAACATACGGACACGTTGGGTGTAGAGGATGGGGGAGTTGTGTGTCCAGGTGTGTAGCCTAACTAATTTGGTTTCAGTGTTTGCAGATATGTATTTTCCTAGAAAGAAACGCATCGACGAGAAACCTGTTGCGAAAATGTTGTATAAACACATATAACTCCACAAACACGTCCACAAATAGACGCTAGTGCATCAAAATCTACACCAGTTTAGAAGAAGGTAATGTCTATACATCCAAGTGGATGCTTTTAGATAACGGACACGTTGAGTGCGATGATGACGACGTTGCACAACATCGACGTCGGGTTTCCTGGCTCTCAGACCAATCTCTTTCAGCCTGTTCCGTACAGTTTGACCAGATATCCTCTGAGGTCCAGGCACCCTGACTGCTGTGCTCTCATCCGTATCACGCAACTGTAATACCCGGATGTACCGATCTTGGACTGCAGTGATAACTCGAGGTCTGCCTCTACGGGGACGCCCATTTATTATATACATGTTCGGTTTCAACGAGCTGCAAGCTATGATATCTTTCTCAGACAAGGGAGACTATGTTGTAGATTATCCCTGCTCAGACTAACATTCAGACTCCTGGGAATAGAAGATTAATATCTCCAGCTTGCATTCTTTCAATAGCGATGTTCCGTGTCGCAGAACCAAGACGTGACGAAGTGATCAGACCTTGAAACTCCTTCAAAACGAATGCCAACTTTTGAAAATAATCTGGATTTGTATTGCCAGACAGTGAATGCTGTTTGCTGCACAATTTCATCTGGGATTTCTGTTGCCCTGTGGCGATGCCTTTTTCTTCCTTGTAAGAAATCTCATAAAAATGAACATTTTCAGGTACAATCCGATTTTTTACGTGTGCAGTTGTGTAAAAACATGTTATCGGCACGTGTTACATATTGTTGGAACACAATAAGTAATAAGTAGATTTTTAAGACTGCAAATATACAATACATAATTTCCCCTTAAAGTGGATCCACCAGGTGTACGCGTCTATAGTTTACTTACGTGCAGGATTCAATGGTCAGTGTGTGTAACTGACCGTCAGAGGTCGCATGCAGATGTAATAAGGTCAGTACTAACGTGCAGGATTCATAGGTTCAGAATTTCGTAAATGTTCAATAGAACTACCTACCATCAATGCTGGTTTGACAGAAGTGACCCAAATATATATCTAAATACGATTATGGCGCGAATATATTTGTCTGACATTTGATTATATAAATGACATCACTTGTAGTTACAAAATAGGAGTAGATAGATTTCTGCTGTCTCGATAGGCGTGACCGAAGCATCCAGACAAGCCTGAGCCAGTGTCCTGAAAACGTACTTTGTGTTGCTTTGTGGTTTACGTGTCAGAGCGAGTTACAACAACCCCAAATAGTTTTAGAAAGCTGGCTGTCATCTGACTGATTCAAGAATTCTTCCTTTTGCTGAGACGATCCATGTTTCCCGGGGTTCACCCGAGGTAGTCATTGGCATCATAATGTACAATCATAGTCTGGGTTTAATTGGAAGTACATGCTCAGTGGTATACATTATCGCACTGTAGTACTACCGCATCTTCAGTGCGCACATCTGTCTCTATGAACTTTGTATAGCAGTGAAACGTGCAAAAAAAACCAAACTTGTGATACGTGTCCTCATTGTACAAATGCCTATTAGCAGCACGATTATATTTAATTGGTACTTAACGTCAAACAGAGGAAATATGCTAACCCCAGGTCCAAGTGACTTTTGATCATGCATTCTATCCAAAGAGTAAAAAGCGGGCCTCTGATACGCCCAGAGAGTTCCTGCTATGCGTCAGTCGGCGTTAGAGTACAGGAAAAATATTGATGCGTTTATTTTATTGTGCAAATACAGTTTCCTCTCCATGAACATGAATAAAACAAAGGGAATGATACTTGACTTTCGTGGCAAATTGGAACCTGTTTGTATTAATGGACAGGAACAAAAGAGTATAGATATATGGGTAGTATCATTTATATTAACCGTTATCAAAAACAATTTCATGTACATAGGAAAGCACAAGCACAAAGCTTTTATTTCTGCGACAAGTTATCGATCATTTAAAGCAGGTGTTACTATCTTGAAATTATCCTACCAAACATTCGTCAGAGTATTTTAACTCTCTGCTTCCTTGCATGGTATGAAAATCGTCCTCTTACACACACAAACAAGCTTGACAAAACTGCAAACTTAACCAGGAAAATTTGGAGCTTCAATTTTGGAACCTCTTCCTTTGCAGTATGAGTCATTAGTTAAAATACGCCCTGGCCTTTCAATCGGACCCATCACACGTTTTAAACGAATGTTATGAATTCCTGCCTTCTGGTCGCCGTTTCAAAGTCATTTGTCCCATGCAGCGTAGAACCTATTGAATCCCCCGACAGTGAAATGTATGATGTGGCACGGGTGATTATTATATTGTACTTACCGTGTCACTGAGCGCGCGCACACACACACACACGCACGCACACACACATACGTGTGTGTACATTGTATAGTCTGGTTCATAATTATTGAGAATTTTTCTTCTTACTTTGAGCTATCCTAACACCTCAACTGATTCACTGATACTTAAAACTAAGTAATGGTATAAGGGAGGTAACTCATCTTTTCCTACTGAGTATAGTACAATTAGAGTTACCTCCCCTGAATTTGTAGCAGACGTCATTTTCCTCAGCACTGTCAACAATGTCTGCTGAAGATAAAAGAAGGTTGATTTTTGAGTTGTGTAATCAAGGAATTGATGATGTAAATACACTGGCAGAGACAACAGGAACTCCTCTTTCTACTGTGTATAGGATTATGAAGAATTTTAAAGAGGGAATAGATTTTGGGCACCAGAAAGGAGCAGGGAGACCCAGAAAATTGGACTTCTCAGATCGCGTCCGGCTGGAAATTTTATAAAAAAAGCAAAGGGCAAGCATCTCCAACATCAGGTATGAAATGATAGAAAGGGGATCAACAGTTGTATCAAAATCTACAGTTAGAAGAAATTTGATTGATCTTGGATGGGAGAAAAAGACTGGAATTCCTTCTCCTCTCATGAAACAAGAACATAAAGACAGGCGTGTTGAGTCGTGTTTGGCACATGAAAACTTTGACTGGGAAAATGTGATTTTTACTGATGAAAGCTCAATATGGGTATATCTCAATAATGTGAAAATATGGACAAAGTCTGCGTCAGCACCGTTGTATCGACGACCTAAATACAGCCCAAAGTTTCATGTATGGGGAGGGATATCCTTATTAGGAACGACCCCGCTGTGTGTGTTTGAGGGAAATCTGACAAGTCAACGCTACACTAACATATTAGATAATTTTCTCCTTCCAAGTGCACATGTGTTTTATGGAAATGACTGGATTTTGCAGCAAGATAATGATCCTAAACACACCGCAAAACATGCCAAGCAGTGGTTTCAGGAGAAAAATGTGACTGCATTACCATTTCCTGCATATAGTCCTGACTTAAATCCCACTGAGAACATTTGGGGGATGATGAAGGAATGTGTGAATCAAAAGGGGTTGACAAAAATTGAAGACATGAAGAGAGAAGTGGTCCGATACTGGGACAGCATAACTCACGAGACACTAACCTCTTTGATAGGAAGTATGCCTACCCGTCTTAGACTGTGCCGTGAAGCTCAAGGAGACTTGATAAAATATTAAATTGTTACCTACACAACATGAAAAGGTCAGTTCACTTTCACAATACATTCAATTTTATCTGATTTGGTCTCGTTTAATAATATGAAATGCTTTAGCTATTCTCAATAATTTTGAACCATACTGTATATGCTTTTTTATTGGCTCTCTGAATGCAAGATAAATATCCCATGCGGAACACTAACGTTTATTTTATATTATCAGTATCTTTGACTGTAATAATGACTGCATGTGTCCTCCAAATGTGCGTGTGGCAGTAGATTCTGGGATTCGGTGCTAAAGAAGTGATTTTAAGCAGCAGAAGCCTGGTCTATATTGAAGACACTGGATCACTGAAATGGTAATGTCGCTGAAGTCCATGATTTGATGCAGTATGCTACACAAAGTACATCTCTGTCGTAGGTCACTTCACTAAGACAAGCCACCAGTTTTGTCTTAATCCGTCGGACTGTCAGATATTATTTCCGTTTATTGCATCAATCAAACTAATCCAAACTAATCTAACCACCCAAGTGATGCCCGTATAACAGAGTTACTAGTTTGTGTCGCAACAATATACATATTATAGCGCCCCAGCCTCACTGAACTCTCGTTTCTTTCAGAGACCTTTCGAAACTAGCTGTGCGTAAGCGCACATGTTGTTGCGCGTACAAACAGTGGAACCAGTTACGACGAGCTTACAATCGGAGCAAAAACGGGCAATCTGGTGTACCTTGAAAAGTCGAAGGTAATGTTTATCGCAGAGGTTTAACGCAGAGTTTGTTTTTGGATGTTCAATCTAAGCCGTGACTCATGCATGTTGCATCATTTGCTGCAAGAACTGGACATTTGAAATTGACAACACTGCCCGTTCGTTCTGTTTTCGATCAATTCGAGATAATGGAAGCTAAATATTATTTTGCCTCCAGTTATAAGTACGACAGAAGTACCATGCTTTTTGAGAGAATGTCAGGTGTTATAAAGCTGCAACACATGAATTATTTGTTGCATCTTAACCGCAAAATAACTCTCAGGTATAGGAACTGCCTCTCGAAGACCGAATATCAAACTGAATGTGTTTCAAAGATGGATCTTATAAGTCAACTATTCAGATAGCTGTTTACAGTTTAATCCATTCTGTCATTTCATGACTGGAGCATCTAGTCTACACTTTACGGATGCCTATCTTCGACAATTAATCCTAACCCAAACCCTAAACCTAACTTCTTTTGTACTGTTGAATTGACAACCATCTTGCCACTATGCAGGATTATACTTTTCCCCACCGCTAGTCTCTTTTAGCTTGGTAACTCTGTAAGAATAAACAGCTCAACATTGTAACTGTATGCTGTAAACAAGAAGTTGTTATCAAAAGACCTCTCGAATGCAAAACACATTTCTTCCCCTCTTCCAACACCCACACCCCCCACACCTCCACACCCCCACACCTCCACCCCACAAACAAGTTAGTATAATGATATCACTGACAGGCATGTGCTTAATGCAGGTTTGATGGAGGTGTCAATGAATATGAAGTTGAAAGAAGATATAAATACGAGTAGAGGTGAGAAGTTATACACACTACAAAATTTGAACATTCAGACCTAACTTCATGACTTTTATGTCTCTGTCCGTCTATAAGTGTTTAAGATCAAATTATTTTCAGACCAGTTATGCTAATTTCAATCTACCAATGTTTAGACAGCATAACCATTTATCTATTAACAGGTTCATGGATGCTCAAGAAGATGAATATTAATGATGTAAATTGATACTGTGTTTAATATTTTCTGAATTCACTGATTGTCTCTGAGCACAAACCCAAATAGCATGTCAGATGTGACACAGGTGTTTAATGGAGAATATGTTCCACTACACGAGCCATATTATGTTGTGACAAGAGTTCAGTTTTATGACATGAAATTGACATTGTTTAGCCAGTCAGTCAGTCAGTCAGTCAGTCTGTTACAGCTCTTATATTACTGATATAACCTATCTTTGTGTTATTTGTGATTGCGAAAAAATTAAATGTAGCTGCAGTTTTTGAGTTAAGAGCTGAAATATGGACTTTTTTATTATTTATTATTATTATTATTATTGGATATTTATATAGTTCAGAAATCCACACAACTAGTATGTGCTCAAAGCACTGATGATTTTCTCTCAATCAGTGGATGTCAGTCTCAACAGCATATTGTATTACCAATCTCAACTTCCCAGGGAACACTTGCTGCCACTAGGTGCACATTGCTGTACCCACTATTAGGTGCTTGCATGTATTCTGTGGCCACAACCTGGACATCCAACAGATTTATGGGTTCTTTCAAGTGCACAGAGTTGTATACAGTACAGTAAGGGTTGTAACAACACTGAAGGAGTCTGCACACAAAGTTGACTCCAAGGTTTTTTACACCTGGTCAGTTGGGCTGATCGTGATACCTCATTCTCTTTGGACCACTATTATGGAGCTTTGGCCAGCTTGCACACAATGGTCCCAAAGCATCATTTATGTCTACAGTATGATATGAACTCAGTTTCGTGCAGTAGCTGAAAACAAAACAAAAAAACGAAAATAGTTTAGTCTACATTCCTCCTGACATTTATATCAGATAAATATAAACTTAGCAGATTCCTGGTAAAGAGGAGAAACTGAATCGAGTAGTTGCAAAATCCCTCCATATAACCAAACATAAAGAGGCATCATACACAGTGTTTGCACTACTGTAATTTTCCAGTTGACCATCAGGACCTGATGGCTTTAAAACCTACGAGCTCTGAATCAACTTTGCAGGCCCAATTTGTTAAAATCAAACTGATAAAAACAAAATAGACTGCCCTATACCCAGTTTTACATTTAATTCTGTCATGATATGGAATGACATCAAATTCCTGTTGAAAAATAACAATCGGGGCTGGGTCTCCAGTCAGCAGTTATTTCGAACGCTGATTGTACATCAGCCCTAAACAAAATTTGATTTTCTTTGGACATACAAACTAGACAAAATATGACAATGAAAGTGTTTCAGCATGAAGCCATGCTGCAGGTATACTGGTGTTTGGTTAAGCAAATCATGCTTATTAAGAGTTTCTTACAAGTTTTGAAAGAATTAAGCTTCTTCACCTTCTTTCATGACTTAGTTTTTCCAGTGCAATTTTAGGATGTTGTTTCATCAGTTCATCTACTAGTCTTGTTCAGGGACATGATATCCTCCTTAAACTTGTAGGATGTGTAATTTAAGTTTTTGAACTAATCTTCTTGTTTCATTCAAACTGTTGCCTAGAAAAATTCAAACCCATAGCTGGTGCTTTTGTGACATATTCACCAAATTCTTTTTCGTTTTTGTCCGGTAAAGTGATTGTGTATCCTATGTCAGCATCAGCCTTGATCCTTACCTTTACACTAACACTTATGATATACTTGTGTATTCATTGAATCAAACCCTTCGATGATTCCCTTCGTGAGTTCAAATCATTCTCCATAACCACTAGAATTGAATATTCATGAATGTCTTGATGATGATCATGTTGTTATTGTTTACATTCAGTAATACACCAAGTGTCAACAAGTGTTGTATTTGTTGCCCAGTATGCATGATACAAATCTTTGTCATCCCATATGGAATTCGTTGCCCTAAAGTATTGTCGGCATATATCTACAGTGTATGTTGTTAATGTGTGACAGTGTGAAACATCTGTGAAACAAAGTTTAGCTTTACTACAGTCTGAGTGGTAGGGAGACAGGGAATGCAGAAAAAGGCCTCTACTAAGTCCTTCCTCTTTTTAAGTCTGAAGCGATTTATTTGGAACAGACCATATGCAAATTAGTGTGCAATGATATTGTATTACAAATGACACTTTTTTAATGTCTGTTTTAAAATTAAACTTAGCTTCCTTATAAATAATAGCAAAAAATAGTAACTTTGATATTGAAACTGTTAAGGATGTTGCTACCAAAGAGTCTCACTATAACCATAACAAGAAACAGGTAGGAGGAGTGATGATGTGTCAGGATAGGGTGTTACAGACAGTGCTTGGGGTTATAGAGATATCATCTGAGATAAGATAATCCTTTAGGAATTAAACTGAGGAATCAAACGGCAAGTCATAATAATTTACAAATAATATCCAGTCCTGTCGATCATCGGGCGGTTATGCTACATATAGTTTATTAAGATGGTTGAGTGGGGTTAAGTTTTTCTATAGGTATCTTGCACATAAGACGTTAATCAACAGATGAGACATATTCAACACACACAGAAAGGTATAACGTATCTTTGAGATGGACCCTTTTGGCCATAGGCAGCACATGCATTTCATGCCAGGTGAGTTGACTTTCCATCGTCATACCTAGCTGAGGGACGCAATTGCCATCTATAGTCTGTGTTTGCAGTAGCTAGTCATATTTTTTTTGCTCGATTTTACGAGTAAACATGTCTCTCTTAATATCTTATTACGCATCCCAGTGAATGCTCAGTTAGGAAAGATGTGGGCTCTTTTGATATATGCTATATGCCATTGTGTAAAGTTTAGAGATACAGAGTAGCAGAAGAAAAAAAATTCCGACAGTAGTTTAGTTTACATGATTTCTTTGTCTTGACAGGTGCTTTTGGTTCCACTATTTCATCAAAGACTGGAAGAGTTTCCTGATCAAGAAGTGCATGTATATAAATTCTTTTATAGATCTTGTAATTGCCCAACTTAAATTTGAGGTGCCATCCTACCCTTTTTTAAAAATATTACTCACTGTGACATGAGACAACAAAGAAAAGCATGCTTGAAAATACATACCATGATCACTTTCACTGTAATGAGAATGTTACTTTCAGTCTGTCGAGGAGGTGCCATGTGCTGATCTCTTCCAGTATGGCTACTACAGAGATAGAGGGCTGGGTGCTGGACTATGCATGTAAATACCAGCTCCATGAAGTCATTGCAGGTAAGTGAGTAACTTGTTAGTTACATTTTTGGATTTCAATATATGTTTTAGAACAAATAAATTTTTCCTTATCTTGACTCATGCTTATTATGCTTGTCCCTCTCTGCGAATGATACTGGAAGACTTGAAATCCCTTTTGAAGAGGACATAAAATCACATTCACCCATTAGTAGTCTCTCTTTACAGTTTGGTGCCCTTATTGGTCACAGTGAGTGAGTTTAGTTTTACGCCGCACTCAGCAGCATTCCAGCTATATGGCGGCGGTCTGTAAATAATCAAGTCTGGACCAGACAATCCAATGATCAACAACATGAGCATCAATCTGCGCAATTGGAAATCGATGACATGTGTCAGCCAAGTCAGCGAGCCTGACCACCCAATCCCGTTAGTCACCACTTACGACAAGCGTAGTCGCCTTTTATGGCAAGCATGGTATCGGTCACAGACTCCCATGACAGGCATGCTTGTTAGTGAATTGTTGTGGAGGCATCTGGGGTCCCTATTCAGCACATGTCCTTTTTAATTCAGGGATAAATCTACCTGCGCATCCTGTGTCATATACACATGAAAATTTGAAAGGACATACAAACAGTTTACATGTGTGTCATGTGGATGCATACATACTCACTATTCATACCGTATATTACCATGTACAAGCCGAATTTGGGGTAAAAAAAATGTAGTCTGTAGAGAGGGTTCGGCTTATCTATGAGATACAATTTCATGAAAGTATTTTTCGGGTTGTCAGGGCCCTGTCAGGACGATCGTACAGGATAGCGGTACACCTGCTTGGAAATTTACTATGATTACAGCCACTTTGATTGATCAACAAAATACATTTTATACTATACAGTGTTCATTATTTTAACGATAGTTTACTCCTTATTAAAGTTCGTACCCACCTATTTACACACAATAAATCCACCTAAAAGAATATGTAAGTCTGGTCACCATTTGCAAAATGATGTATGCCAATACAGTCAGCTATTTCTGGATCTGGAGATGCCGAAGATTAAGAAAGCAAGGAGATTCACCGGAACACCATTTACCAAGTTCGAGGACGTCCTGACTGAGTGGATACTGGAAAAGAGGCCAGCTGGTTTCATTGTGACTAGGAACATAATTCGTCACCGAGCGCTGACAATATACAAGGTGAAGAAGGAGGAGTTAGGACTGCCCTCTTTGTTTAGAGCTTCATCAACCTGGTGTACGCTATTCATGGAGAGGAGGAGGAATTTGACTCTGAGGGATAGGACCCACATTTCCCAGAAACTGCCAGACCAAGTCAGCACAAAAGTGGACTTATTTCACGCTTTTGTAATCAAGGAAAGAAAGGCTGTCAAGTATGATCTTTCACTGATAGATAACATGGAGTAAGCCTCTTAGTTTTGATATGCCTGGATCAAAGACTATCGACGTTAGAGGAGCAAGGATACTACTGTCTGTGAAGACAACAGGGAAGGAGAAGCAACATCCTGTATGGCAGATGGGCACAGTTGAAACCAATGATAGTGTTTAAGTGTAAGACATGGCCAAAAGAAAGGTTTCCTACAGGTGTTGTGGTTACAATTCACCCCTAGGGATGGATGGACAAGGTGCTTGTAAACATATGGGTTGAAGATTAGTGGTCTTCCAGACCAGGTGCATTGATGCGCTGCTACTCCTTACTTGTTTGGGACAAGCTTAGAGCCCATTTGTGTCCTCCTGTGAAGAAGAAGTTTGTCGAAAAGAAAACGCACCAGGCAGTTTTTCCAGGTGACTGCACGTCTCTGCTCCTACCACTGGATGTTTCACTTAACAAGCCATTCAAAGTAAAAAAATTGTGGCTGGAAATCCCAACAAGCATGGTCGTAAATTCTGTCTTGAGATGTGGAGTTTTGAATGTGATGGACGGTTCTGAGGATGATGCCTTGTTCGAAGAGTTCCTGACACCTGAACACAGAAATGAAGACAAAGGTGTCCTTGTGTGCGACAATCTACAGGATTATTATGACGACTCAACCAATGAATCAGTGTTTAAGGAGCTGGCTGTGAGGACGGCAATGCCAAATTTGAAGGTTTTATGACCGATGATTTGTGAATAACATCGCTTGATAATACAGACTATGTTTTCTGTATAATGAATTGATCTGACCAGTATATGTTATGTTATGTTATTATTGTGAATGGACACAACGGCCAAAAATGCCATTGCTTGATATTACGGCCTATGATTTCTGTATAATGAATTGATCTGACCAGTATATGTTATGTTATGTTATTATTGTGAATGGACACAACGGCCAAAAATGCCATTGCTTGATATTACGGCCTATGATTTCTGTATAATGAATTGCTTTATGTGTTATATGTCATTGTTGTGAATGGTTGAGTCTTTAAATTACAATACATATTATTTATTTCTGTAAACATGTTTCATTAAATGTAATTGATTCTCAGTGGACACAGAAATAATACGTTTTGAATCAAAAAATGTCTTCAGTGTTTATTTCCAGTGGGTATTTTTTCTCTTGGGTTCACATTTCTATACTCACCAGTTTGACAAAATGGTGTCTCGTTGTTGATGCATGCAGCGATCATAGGGATATAAAAAGGAAAACAAACACTGGTTTCCACAGTATACTTGTAATCTTTATTATGTATGATAATACTTTCACTAAACATACTTGTGTCTTATGTCTGGTGCTCTGGTCTCTGTTGATGCATGCAGTGATTGTTTGGATCGCTGACATATATAAAGTAAAACAAACACAGGTTTACACAAAATACCGGCAATCTTTATTCCCAGTATATAATATTCTCACCAAACATACTTACATCCAAGATGTTTCTGGTCTGATCTCTTTTGGCTGTGACCCATCGTAGGAGGTGGGCTTACCTCTGAGAGATACGGTTTTGCCACTGAATTTGAGGGTCAAGTTAGGGAGGTGGCTAATCTACGGGGTCAGCTTATATATGGTAATATATGGTACATGCTTTCTTGGACATATGCTTCGGCAACGGGTCCACCTCGAAGTTTTCAAACAGCAAGGTACAGTAGAAGCTGTGTAAATGGCAGCTGTCAAATCTGGCAAGCTGACAACACCGGCATAAAGTCTGTCCTGTCCATGGCTGTAGAAGCTGAAAGTATGAAAGAGTTTTTAAAGACTCATGAAGAAAGCTCTGAGGAAGAACATGCTATTACAGTGACATTGAAAGCAGTTTGTTAGTTGGCCACAGAAAATCTACCAAAGAATGACTGTGTGAGTGTGCTGCATAAGTTGAACTGATAGTCTGATACCAACATGCCAAAGGAATCGAATCTGCTTTTTAAGAAACAGTTATGAATTAAATGTCCTTTATTTTTTAAAAATAAAACTAGTAATAAATTAATGGCCCCCCCAAAAATCAGATGGCCTCCTTTTTTTATAAGGGTGGGACCCTTTGGATCCGACATTCTGAAATCCGAGCTTGAACACTGTAGTGCAGTATCCCTGTAAATGACAGATTCAGTTTGAGTGTCAGATCCAGTTTTAAGACATAAGTGTATTTGAAACACAAACATACTTAATGGTGCTGTTATTATGAAAGCACTGAAACAATGATGTCTATGTTCTAGCACTGGTGCAGAGACATGGAGAGGATCTGTCATCGCTTGCTATCCCCCATGCCCGCCTGTCTGCCGCCACAATCCACCGTATCATACACTGTCGTGAGCTGGAGGACTTCGAGACTGCCATCCACCTGGCAGAACAGCTGTACCAAACACTTGGCCCAGCCTTCCCCTTCAACATCTACTTCAGACTGACTTATTGTCTGAAGATTAAGGTTTGAGTTTTTGCTTGTGTTGAATACCTTGAATTGAATCAAGTACCATTTAGCATGTTTTCTATTTGCACTTGGTTATCTGAAACCTAAAATATTTACAGGACTAGAAATGCATTTTTTTCAAAGGGTGCTATATGATCCACATGAATTAAGGTATAACTCGGAAACATTACAACAGTTGTGTCATTTCAGTTTATTGTTTACTAAATCAGTAAACTTCAATTTTAAAGCTAGATTTAAACACCATCAAGACTGCAAGAATAGTTCATCGTCACCTCTTCTCGACCCACAGTCTATGTCATTATGTTAAAACAGGTTTTCCTGTTATGTGCACAGACATTCAGAAAGCCCAGACCCATGTGAAGCTGTTAGATTGAGCATGCCACTGATAAACAATTTAAGGAGGTGTAAGAATACATTTTGAATCATTTCAAATGGTTCATTCTTTCATGAGAGATCCTCCCTATGGTAGTTGTAAGTACATTTTTAATAAAATATTTACAAAGCAAAAAATGTTTTTGTCTTGTTCGACCACCCCTTCAGAAACCAGAATAGAACCACCCACCAAAAGCAGGTAATTCTAAGTGCTGATGTGGTACCTCACTTTCCATGCTGTTGTTCTACTGAACAGAAGTGTGTTGTCCTTCACGTTTTACCGGTTGAATTTCCCTCTAGTATGAAGCACCTACTGAAGCATCTAGTGTACATATGGTTATCTCTTTTTTGCATGGGCAATAATTGATAAAGTTTAATGCAGTTTTTTCTTCATCTTTTTAGTTGTAACTTACATCTGTGCAACTGTGTGTGTGCTATTTTAGGTTAGCTTGTAGTTTACTCATTTGGCATTGCATGTTTTCTCCTTTTGTATCTGTCTGTGGTGGCGAAGGAGCCTGCTAAGTGGACTGCTCCATTGCAAGAGGCAAGGGTAAGGCAGCTCCTTGGCAGCAGTCTTTTCAGGGAAAGCAGCAGTCTGGCACGGCTTTTGACGTATTTTTCCCTTGTGCGCCCTGACTGTGTTCCACACAAGCAAACAAAGACTTGACGACTGTGGGAGTGCACTGTCTCATGGCAAATGTCCCTGTTGGGTGATGGCTCAGCGAACGCCAGTTCATAACCCTGGGTCATGTCCACACTCGGGGATGGCAATGCTGAGTTGTAACTTTGGTTTGGTTTTGGGCAGTGCTACCATTTTTATATCTCCCCCTTCTGGATCTCCATAGTGCCAAGGGTTTTCATCAAACTAATGTTGATTCCGGCACATTTAGCCAGGTCAGAGGGCAGGTTTTGTGACCTGTTCCTCGACAATTTGCTGTTTGGGCAGCAGTTGATCAGAGATATCACACAACACATGATGGATGTTCTCATAAGATAGGGCTGGTTCATCAATCTCAAGAAATCAAAACTCATTCTGATGCAAGAACTGGTTCTCTTGGGAGTGAGATTCCAATACAGAGAAGGGGATTGTCTCCCTGTCTTAGGACCAGTTGGTCAAGGTTCAGAGAACTGATTCACAGTTTCTTGGAACTCCCATGGTTTCAGCTCAGTCTTGGCTGACAGGTGATGCACTTTCCCATGATACACTAGCTCCATACAAGTGGATGCTAGACTGGGGAATATTTGCTGTTCTCGCTTCTGCAACTGTTCAAGACTACTCCAGGGCTGTCTCTTCTTTGTGTAGGCCTGTTGACGGTGCTCTTCTAGGGCAGCACAGACTTGTACAATTTCTTGCACAGGATCTGTCTGGGTATGCAGCAGATTAGTCCCCTGTGGGACTGTCAAGTCATTCTTGATTGGCTGTCTGGTCCTCTGTTTTGCGATCTGTTGGTTCTTTCCCTCCAGCTGTTGACACAGAAGGCAGTTTTTCTTGTGGAGGTAACTTCGGTAGGTAGGTCGGTGATGTTGATGCAATTTTCGCTGATCCCTATATGCAGTATATGCCTCTTGTTTTTCATACAGACAAGGTTAGCATTAGATTGACAGATATCTGGAGTCCCTGTGAACTCTGTCATGGCAGTATATGCCTCTTGTTCCGGTGTTGAAAGAGTTAAGGACTCTCTTCTTTTGGAGTCTGTCTTGTGCTTATATGTACACCAAGGAAGATCTCTCATGAAAAATGAATTGAACAAACCTGTAGAGGTTGATGATTCTTTCATGAGAGTCCACCTTGGGGTACTGCCACCCACCTCTCAACATTATGTTGCGGTTCAGCATGGAAAGTGAGGTATGAGGTTAGCGCTAAGACTTGCCTGTTCTTGGCAGGTGAGTCCATTCTGGGCTCGCAAAATATTGTTAGAACTGAGTTTTGAAATGGACATTTTAATGCTTATATGCTTTTATATAGCAAATCAATAATATACTATTTCAATATTTACTGCAGTCTAAGTAAACTTATCCTCAGTACTTTTCATTACACTCGACTACTGAGTCTAACAAAACCTTATGGGAGGTCGCATCAGGTAGCCTTTCAGATTGACCAATCAGAACACAGCTTACCAAATCGCAAATGTGGACATTTGCACATACCTTTTGAACTTTTTATCTCGTAAAGGTTTCGTACCCGAACGATTCCAAATGCTATTTAGTGTATGCTCGCTTCCAGGTGATGTACATGGTGTACGTACAACCATGACAATGGTGAGTAAATAGTTACTGAAAATGGTGTTTTGGGCAATATTCAAAGATGTCATCTTGCGGAAATATTAGCTAATTGTAACCATGTCAACAGAAACCCCAAAGTGTATATACTGCAGGTCAAATAATTGTGTTCTATGCAGATTTTTGTTTGTGGAGAGATCTGTGTCAGTGACCTGAATATTTTGAAAGTCCCTCCGATCCCTAAATAGTAGCCGTTGTCTGATTGGTTAAATCTGTTTAACCGTCTCGCGTTTGACTGGATGGTCATTGGTTGCTCAAAGGTTACCTGACGCGACCTTCTACTAGGTTTTGTTAGATTCAGTGGTGGAGTGTAATGAAAAACACTGAGATTAAGTTCTCTTAGACTGATATTTACTGTGCTATGGGAGGCAAATTAGGCACTATTTTGAGCCCTAATTAATGTTAATGATTTTGTATTTGTGTACAGGCTTCATGAATGTTTTATTGTTTGCAGGTATTATTTGATTACTTGAAGAAAGACTCCCAGTCTCCCAGTGTCATGAACCTGATTCTGAACAGATACTTCCCCCGATGTAGCAGTGCTGATGTAAGTTGAAATCAAGATTTTGATAGGCCATGTTTTGAGAATTACTGTGTTGATTTTATTCAGTTGCACCCAGTAGTTCATGTTGTTACATGAGTTCCAATTTACCTTTTCTTGCAACTTTAGTCTTAGAGATGAAATAGCACATGTTGGCTCTATGTGTTGAGCAGATACAGGGGAACATGTCCCGACTGCAGATGAGGTTGAGCAACTTTAGGAAGTTCTTCCTCTCTCTCTGTCTGCATGAGAACCAGAGGAAGAGCTTTCTGCAGGATCAGTATGACTCTGAGTTTGGAGAAGAATTTCTGTCTTCCCTGGAGAAACATGTGGACAGGTTTCTGGAAGAAGTAGACAAATGTCTTCCTCTCACAGTCCTAGACAAGGTATGCACTTCCAAGATTTATCACAGTCCTGGCATATGTAAATGACTATAATGAAAGTGTATGTGTGAGTTGTACCAAAAGTGATAGATGTAGGATACGTCAACCACCACAGACAAGGGTATATCTTACAGAGATAAGGGCATGTATAGTGTCTGACAGTTGGCAGTAAGATAGACACATGTTAAGTTTATCTGACAGTTGCAGATGGGATGGCATATATAGGGTCCATGTAACAGATGCAGATAAGATGTCATGTAGGGTCCATGAAACTGTTGCAGATAAGATGGACACGTGTAGGGTATATCTGACAGTTTGACATACGATGCACACATGTAGGGTATGTGTAGGGCTAAATAAAAACGGTGAAATGTTTTTCGTACATTGACACGTCACTGTTATTTGTGCGTGTAATTTTTTATTCCCATTTTTTAAAAAAATTGACTCGGTCGCAGATTAGATGGCACATGTAAGGTCTGACACTTGGGGATAAGATGGACACATGTAGGGTATATCTGATAGTTGCAGATAAGATGGACACATGTAGGGTATATCTGATGGTTGCACATGAGATGGACACATGTAGGGTATATCTGATAGTTGCACATGAGATGGACACATGTAGGGTATATCTGATAGTTGCACATGAGATGGACACATGTAGGGTATATCTGATAGTTGCACATGAGATGGACACATGTAGGGTATATCTGATAGTTGCACATGAGATGGACACATGTAGGGTATATCTGATAGTTGCACATGAGATGGACATATGTAGGGTATATCTGATAGTTGCACATGAGATGGACATATGTAGGGTATATCAGATAGTTGCACATGAGACAGACACATGTAGGGTATATCTGAAAGTTGCATATGAATTGGACACATGTAGGGTATATCTGAAAGTTGCAGATAAGATGAATATATCTGAAAATTCGCTTATCCGGACAATTTCAATAAAAACAAAAATTTTTGCGTCATGATATTTTTGCGAGTGGCGACCAACAGACGTTTTTGATAGTATCTGATAGTTGCAGATGAGATTTACACATGTGGGGTATATCTGATAGTTGCAGATAAGATAAACACATGTAGGGTATATCTGATAGTTGCAGATAAGATGGACACATGTAGGGTATATCTGATAGTTGCAGATAAGATGGACACATGTTGGGTCTGACAGTTGCAGCTCATATTTGAGGTTTTTATACAGCACAGTTGAATCATTTGTGGCCAATTACTATTGCACATAGAGCTGTAGTATGTCAGGTTGAAGGAAATGACACTGACTGGATTACTTCTGTTTGTTTGCAAGTTACTTTTCACGCTTCGTTTGGTCTCTGCTATTTCTTGACTACTACAGCTTCTGCAGAAAGGAGTGGAGTCTGTCTGCTGTGGGGTACCGTCTATGTCCATCTCCATGCACATCCTGCTGGAATGTCTGCTGAACAAGTCCAAACTTAGTGCCCTTGACCTACTGGATCTCTTGACCCTCATCCATCCAATGAACACACAGGATCGGATCCAACCCTGCTTACAACTCAGTCTATCTTCAGACGAAAGGTATGTTGCTTTTCACACCTGTTGGTTACACCATAGTGAACATTTATCTGAGAATAATACTTAGGTACGTCAACTCTTATCATCACTTCTACTTAGTTAGATATATAGAAATGTGTAGCCTTTTTAAGAACAGTTTTGCAAGCCTTACATCATGTTTCTGTATCACATTACCAGTAGTCTCAAAAATAGACATCAGATGTCAGGGTGTCATCATGCTATAAAGGTTATCACTGGGAAGGCTTCACTGAAATGTCTCTTCTGTCTGCTTTCGTTACATTTGGTTAAAACCACAACCTTCAAGTATAAGAGTACTGATAGAAATGATGTGACAAATTTTGACACAGCTCTGTTCTGAACATTGGTGTATGATGGACAGAAGGACTCTGTAAGAAAGTGCCAAACACTAAATGAATCAATTGTTTGTTGTAAAGTATTTCAGCAGTAATGTTACTGTATTTGTTTTCATGTTACAGTTCTTGGCTAGAAGTTTAAGAAGATAACTTTGGTTATTTCAGCTTGCATGATTCTCAGCCAGGAGGTGATTTGACAGACTGCCATGTGAGTGACCTGAAGGCAGGAACAGACAGGTCCGCAAATCCATTGATGAAGGTGGTTGACCTCACACTCCCTGAGTTGGGCCAGGCAGAATTTACTTCAGAAGAGTCTGTTTCAATCCTCAGCAACAGGACACCAGGTGTTTTGAAGTCCAGGTAGGTTAGCCCACACTAACACAGACTGGACACCTTGTGATTCCATGTTTGTATACATTCTACATAAGAGAGACTGACAGCTCCACAGACTAGACAGGGCACCCTCAGATTCAATGTTTGTCTGCTACTTAAGTATGGGAAACAGCAACAGAAACTACACAGGTAACTGGAAAACAAAAAAAGTCCAAACCATACTTTATCATAAGGTTTTCATCTATTTGACTTTTAGAAATGTGAGAAGGACATTTTGTACTTCCAAGGATGGTGACCCTCAATCTCAGAATAGTGAAACAAATTCCACTTGCATCACCTATATTACAACTCTCCAACTTCTACAATTGTTGTCATACATCACCAGTTGATGATTTCGAACCTGTAGCTCTGTTGCAATACCTTGACAGCTATTTATAACATACCAAAGAAAACATTTTAACAATGTCTGTTTAACATCGGTGAAGTTATATTTCATCATTTAGAGCTATTTGAATGCTGATATCACAGACATTGCAGTGTTTGGGCAGATGTTAAGATGGCAAGAGTGGGAAAGACATTTATTAATGCAGTACATTTCCTGTGAAGGAGGGACAGGTATCACAATCTAACAATTCAGTTTGGCTTATACTTAAACCACTTTGCTGAGACAGAAAATAAGTATGTAGTCAGATATGTGCCAACATCTCTAGAGAAAATGAAGTGACCTTTGTACTGTCTTGTCCTCAAGTACACTGGCTGATGTCTATGTATTGTTACTCTGTAGGCAGCACAGCAGGTGGCAGATGAACAGCAAAACTTAAGCCATGCTGAAATCTTTTTACAAAACAGTCTTCAAGTAATTACAGTTTGTTTGCCAAATTTGACGTTAAACACGTCTTGGCACATCTAGCTATAGACTTTAGCACATTTCGCAAATGCAGATCAAGCCATGCCATGTGATTGGCTGATACAGACAATTGCACACTGGCACGCCCCATTATGGATTTATAGCCGTAGTACGTGGTAATCATTGCGTGCATAGTGAAAAAAATGGCTTCCAGTAGTGAAAAGGAACAGCGTACACTGACAGGGTTCTTTTCTGGAACAAATAAGATGCAAAATAAAAGTCAAACATCTGATCCAGTGGTTAAGGGTGTGGCAAAATATGGTGATTGTGACATGTCATAACAGCTCTTTTATTTTGTCATATTTACGTAATCAGAAAATTATCATAAAAAGATATCTTAATAGCATATATATAGTCACCCATTTTCCGTTATCAGAAGCTTTCCACTTGCTAACCTGACACAATAGACTTGGTATGAATAAGCTTGGTATGAATAACATGCAAGGCAATTTGCTTGATGGCTGGTATAGTTCAAAGGTTGTGATTATCAGCTATATGACTGTAACCTTGCCAAGAGTATTTTCACAATTGTAAGAAGCGATTTTATTGGATAAAAATTGGTTTCTAATGACGTGTTTTCGAGACAGTCTGCTATACGGATTGTGATTTGCCAAAATCAGGCACGTGACCTAAGGGAGCCAGTCATATAACAGTAATGTTGGCCCCGTAAACGTAAATTTTAGAATTAGATGAATGTTTTGGGTAAAATAATAGTATTTTGAATGCATTGAATGCGTTATGACCTGTGACAAATATACTTCATGCACGTTTTCTTCATTAAACTGAGCAGAAGACTGAGGTGGCGAAAGCCAAGATGTCACTTGTCAGTGACTAGACCTACATTATACGACTGCACAAAATGATGGACAGAGTAATTTATATGTACGTTTGACATCTTTCATGAATGCTGTTGTTGATTTTATTCATCAGTTTATTCAATTTATTTAATGACATTCTGAATGCATTTATTGAATGTAGTTGGACCACTTGAAATCATTTCTGATTGCCTCGGCATGACATCGAATTGATAATTGTATTTAATGTAGGCCTAATGAACATATCCTCAAACAACAAGCAACACACAGCACACCCTGCAACACATGTATTGACATATTTCATTATAAATACTGATTACTTTCTCTTCGGATAAAAACTGGTTCAGCCAGAATTTTCAGACCCTGTTGGCATAAGCCACCAGCAATTTTCAAAACCACTGGGAACACTGATTAATAAAGTAAGACTTGTGTTTGATTGAGTAAATATATTCTTTTATGGCATTGTTGTAATGCAGCACTTCAGTATTATACAACCTCAATACTTCTAGACTGATGAAATGACACGCTCTGGTCTGTCAGTAGTTATATGCTTCTAATAATGAAACGAGATATGAAGCAGATGTTTCTACCCAAAATAAACATGCTTGAGTAGACATGTGTGTCCAGACATAATTTGTGCAACTTGATTCACTCTATCGCATTCATTAAACAACCTAGTTGTCTCCCAGTCTCTAAACCATATTATATTTCACTGTCGCCCAGCCAAAGATCTAAATAAAACAAGTCTAGATTTTCTCTGGTTCAGAATCTCAGAGCTCACTGGGGTGTCTTTTGAATGGAGTAAGTTGATTGTATTAGAAATCTGTATATTCAGAGACTAAGCAGACTAACGTCATTAGTATGTTGTTATGCTGGTGAGAGTACCTGGGCCTGGATTTTTGAATATCTCTTAGCGCTAAGATAGTCATAAGGTAATGTTAACATTTGGCACTTATGGCTATTTTAGCGCAAAGAGAGCTTCAAGAATCTAGGCCCTGATGTAGTAGAGTTTGTTGTGTTGATGTTTTGATATTGTTGCTCTGTGTAGGGCTTGTATGACAGCTGACCTACCTCGTTACCCTCCAGCTGACCCTCCAGCTGACCCTCCTGCTGACCCTCCTGCTGACTTTAACCCATCTCAGGTGTGCATTATCTCCAGCAGCAGTGACAGCACCACACAGGGGTCACAGGTCACAGGGCAAGTCAGGGTATGCCATCCATTTGTGCATGTTTACAAGGTGAAACCTTGAATGAAACCACTGTAACAGCTATACTGTATAGAAAGCTTTTGTTCTATAATGTCTTTATATAAGAATTGATATGCATCAAATCGGTGTGGTATGCAGGATAGAATATTTTACATTTATTCTTGCAAATTTTGATTTTTATAGGGATCAAACTACCTCTTTTTACTTCCACTTAATGCCATTATTCCAGTTTTGCTGCATCTGGACATCCTTGAAAACACCATGTTGAGATATTCTCTCATAGTTTCATCATCATGATCAGAACAATCAGGGCAAGTGGCAAGTGGCTTTTAAAATCATTTTAAACTCCTGCATTGTTGTGGCTACCGTTAAAGTGGCTTATTCAGTATATATGTCAAATCATATCAGGCATGTAGACTGTTGTCTGGTGTGTCCACCGATTTGGGCGATGAATGCATGACACCTAGATGGCCTGCAGTATTTCCCACTGTATCACCTGAAGAGCTGCTAAGCCAAATTCTCATTCACCAGAACTAAATGAAGTCATGTGTGATACAGTCCCACACTTTGAATGCTGCTGGTGCTGCCAGCCATATACAAAGAGTTGTTGTACAGCCAATTTAGTGTTGTGTCACTAGCAGTACTGTCTGTCATCTAAGAACTAGTGACAAGTCATTGACTCATCTGTAAAGATGGTGTAATGTTACTGGTGCACAGCCTACCTAGTTTCAACTGTTAGGACCACACTGTTGAATCAGTGGCCTGCCGTCAGTTGGGCTGTATAATGATAGATGTTGAAATAAGCCCTCCTTGTCATGATACAGAATTAGGTATTGATAATAATAGGAGCAGATTCCAGTCACCTTGTAGTGCATTTTGATGTCATAAAACAATATTGTCATTCTGTCATGTTTTATTGGAAATTGATGATATTGATTTTCGACCTTCAGTTGCAACCACCCTCTTGTTAACGCATCTCAGAGACAGGTTTTTTTTCCTTAGTTGTATGTGAATAAAATCTGATGCAATTCAGCGCAAGTCTTCAGTATATCAGTGTTTCTGTGTTTGCTCAACCATGTGAATGTTATCACATATTAATGATGGATTACGGGAGGTAAATCTGTAAAGTAGTTGGTGAAGATCAAATGTCTGTTGTTTATTTACAGGGTGAGTGTAAAACAACGTCTGCACCTGCCAGTCACATTGTGAGAAGTATTTTTCCCAGTATGTTAACAGAAATCTTGTTTACTCTTTGTATTTTGCTGATATATAGCTAACATGGTTTTATTCATGTTGCCTTGAACATGTAGAGATTCTGGGTGAGAGTGTAGGTCCCCAGCACCCAATGTGAGGTGACAAGAATAAAGTTGGCACACTCAATGACTTGCATTTCATTATATCCCAATTATATCATAATGTCAAGCACTACGTTGTCTAGCCAGGTCTTGCTAAAGCTAGAATGTTCCTGACAGTGTTGTTTAACAATTGTTGATATTAGCCCACAAATCTATATTGCCCTTCAGTAATCAGTACAGTATGTTTTCTTTCCATAACACATCCATTGCTTTGTCATTGTACACTTACAAACAGCTGAAGTTTCTCGCAATATCTATCTCTGTACCCAGGACCAGACGATGACTGTGATATTCAGCTATGGACAGACAACTCATGGGAGGAATCAGCCAATGCTGACTCCAGTTTGTCCGACATCTGTGCCAGTGAAATCATCCCATCTTCTAATACTGAAGAACTAGAGGTAGGTCCAACATTACAAATCACACATTCAGGTGTTCAGTGATAAGCAATACTGTATACCAACATTACTACATTCAGGATATTGACAAAGTGATATATCTTAGGGGTGTTTCAGCAACAAGGTTAACACATTCAGGATAGCCCTACGGTATTCCAGCATGGGACAAGGTGAACACATTCAGGGTAGCCTTAGCGGTATTCCAGTGTAGCACAAAGTTAACACATTCAGGGTAGCCCTACAGGTATTCCAGCATAGCACAAGGTTAGCACATTCAGGGTAGCCCCTACAGGTATTCCAGCATAGCACAAGGTTAACACATTCAGGGTAGCCCCACAGGTATTCCAGCATAGTACAAGGTTAATACATTCAGGGTAGCCCTACATGTATCCCAGCATAGCACAAAGTTAACACATTCAGGGTCCCCCCTACAGGTATTCCAGCATAGCACAAGGTTAACACATTCAGGGTAGCCCTACAGATATTCCAGCATAGTACAAGGTTAACACATTCAGGGTAGCCCTACAGGTATTCCAGCATAGTACAAGGTTAACACATTCAGGGTAGCCCTACAGGTATTCCAGCATAGCACAAGGTTAACACATTCAGGGTAGCCCTACAGATATTCCAGCATAGTACAAGGTTAACACATTCAGGGTAGCCCTACAGGTATTCCAGCATAGTACAAGGTTAACACATTCAGGGTAGCCCTACAGGTATTCCAGCATAGTACAAGGTTAACACATTCAGGGTAGCCCTACAGGTATTCCAGCATAGCACAAGGTTAACACATTCAGGGTAGCCCTACAGGTATTCCAGCATAGCACAAAATTAACACATTCAGGGTCCCCCTACAGGTGTTCCAGCATAGCACAAGGTTAACACATTCAGGGTAGCCCTACAGCTATTCAAGCTTAGCACAAGGTTAACACATTCAGGGTAGCCCTACAGGTATTCCAGCTTAGCACAAGGTTAACACATTCAGGATAGCCCCTGGGGTATTCCAGGGTAGCCCTACAGGTATTCCAGCATAGTACAAGGTTAATACATTCAGGGTAGCCCTACAGGTATTCAAGCATAGCACAAGGTTAACACATTCAGGGTAGCCCTACGGGTATTTCAGCATAGTACAAGGTTAACACATTCAGGATAGCCCTACGGGTATTTCAGCATAGCACAAGGTTAACACATTCAGGGTAGCCCATGGGGTATTCCAGCATGGGACAATGTTAACACATTCAGGGTAGCCCTACAGGTATTCCAGCATGGGACAATGTTAACACATTCAGGGTAGCCCAAATGCTAATGTGATTAGTTTTTACTACTATTGGTTCACATTTATTAAATGGTAACAGTCTAACAATCGTCATGTTTACCTGAAAACAAACTGGTAGGATTAACATGATCTTTGTCTGCAGGCACTGAGATGTTTATCAACAGTGTCCTACCCCAGTCTCCGTCAACATCAGAAGAACAGGAGCATCAAACTGTGTGTGGTGAAACTGTACAGGGACAAGGTATGTACTGTACACTAGCTAACACTGTGTGAGAGGGTAATGGGAAGGATGTCATGAAACTGTACAGGGACAACTTATCTACTGTACACTAGTTAACACTGTGTGAGAGGGTAATGGGAGGGATGTCATAAAACTGTACAGGGACAGGGTATGTACTGTACACTAGCTAACACTGTGTGAGAGGGTCATGGGAAGGATGTCATGAAACTGTACAGGGACAGGGTATGTACTGTACACTAGCTAACACTGTGTGAGTGGGTAATGGGAAGGATGTCATGAAACTGTACAGGGACAGGGTATGTACTGTACACTAGCTAACACTGTGTGAGAGGGTAATGGGAAGGATGTCATGAAACTGTACAGGGACAGGGTATGTACTGTACACTATCTAACACTGTGTGAGAGGGTAATGGGAAGGATGTCATGAAACTGTACAGGGACAGGGTATGTACTGTACACTAGCTAACACTGTGTGAGAGGGTAATGGGAAGGATGTCATGAAACTGTACAGGGACAGGGTATGTACTGTACACTAGTTAACACTGTGTGAGTGGGTAATGGGAAGGATGTCATGAAACTGTACAGGGACAAGGTATGTACTGTACACTAGCTAACACTGTGTGAGAGGGTAATGGGAAGGATGTCATGAAACTGTACAGGGACAGGGTATGTACTGTACACTAGTTAACACTGTGTGAGTGGGTAATGGGAAGGATGTCATGAAACTGTACAGGGACAGGGTATGTACTGTACACTAGCTAACACTGTGTGAGAGGGTAATGGGAGGGATGTCATAAAACTGTACAGGGACAGGGTATGTACTGTACACTAGCTAACACTGTGTGAGAGGGTAATGGGAAGGATGTCATAAAACTGTACAGGGACAGGGTATGTACTGTACACTAGTTAACACTGTGTGAGAGGGTAATGGGAAGGATGTCATGAAACTGTACAGGGACAGGGTATGTACTGTACACTAGCTAACACTGTGTGAGAGGGTAATGGGAAGGATGTCATAAAACTGTACAGGGACAGGGTATGTACTGTACACTAGTTAACACTGTGTGAGAGGGTAATGGGAAGGATGTCATGAAACTGTACAGGGACAGGGTATGTACTGTACACTAGCTAACACTGTGTGAGTGGGTAATGGGAAGGATTCATAAAACTGTACAGGGACAGGGTATGTACTGTACACTAGCTAACACTGTGTGAGTGGGTAATGGGAAGGATTCATAAAACTGTACAGGGACAAGGTATGTACTGTACACTAGCTAACACTGTGTGAGTGGGTAATGGGAAGGATTCATAAAACTGTACAGGGACAGGGTATGTACTGTACACTAGCTAACACTGTGTGAGTGGGTAATGGGAAGGATTCATAAAACTGTACAGGGACAAGGTATGTACTGTACACTAGCTAACACTGTGTGAGAGGGTAATGGGAAGGATGTCATAAAACTGTACAGGGACAGGGTATGTACTGTACACTAGCTAACACTGTGTGAGTGGGTAATGGGAAGGATTCATAAAACTGTACAGGGACAGGGTATGTACTGCACACTAGTTAACACTGTGTGAGAGGGTAATGGGAAGGATGTCATAAAACTGTACAGGGACAGGGTATGTACTGTACACTAGCTAACACTGTGTGAGTGGGTAATGGGAAGGATTCATAAAACTGTACAGGGACAGGGTATGTACTGCACACTAGTTAACACTGTGTGAGAGGGTAATGGGAAGGATGTCATAAAACTGTACAGGGACAGGGTATGTACTGTACACTAGCTAACACTGTGTGAGTGGGTAATGGGAAGGATTCATAAAACTGTACAGGGACAGGGTATGTACTGCACACTAGCTAACACTGTGTGAGAGGGTAATGGGAAGGATGTCATAAAACTGTACAGGGACAGGGTATGTACTGTACACTAGCTAACACTGTGTGAGTGGGTAATGGGAAGGATTCATAAAACTGTACAGGGACAGGGTATGTACTGCACACTAGCTAACACTGTGTGAGTGGGTAATGGGAAGGATGTCATAAAACTGTACAGGGACAGGGTATGTACTGTACACTAGCTAACACTGTGTGAGAGGGTAATGGGAAGGATGTCATGAAACTGTACAGGGACAGGGTATGTACTGCACACTAGTTAACACTGTGTGAGAGGGTAATGGGAAGGATGTCATAAAACTGTACAGGGACAGGGTATGTACTGTACACTAGCTAACACTGTGTGAGTGGGTAATGGGAAGGATTCATAAAACTGTACAGGGACAGGGTATGTACTGCACACTAGTTAACACTGTGTGAGAGGGTAATGGGAAGGATGTCATAAAACTGTACAGGGACAAGGTATGTACTGTACACTAGCTAACACTGTGTGAGTGGGTAATGGGAAGGATTCATAAAACTGTACAGGGACAGGGTATGTACTGCACACTAGTTAACACTGTGTGAGAGGGTAATGGGAAGGATGTCATAAAACTGTACAGGGACAAGGTATGTACTGCACACTAGCTATCACTGTGTGAGTGGGTAATGGGAAGGATTCATAAAACTGTACAGGGACAGGGTATGTACTGTACACTAGCTAACACTGTGTGAGTGGGTAATGGGAAGGATTCATAAAACTGTACAGGGACAGGGTATGTACTGCACACTAGTTAACACTGTGTGAGAGGGTAATGGGAAGGATGTCATAAAACTGTACAGGGACAAGGTATGTACTGTACACTAGCTAACACTGTGTGAGTGGGTAATGGGAAGGATTCATAAAACTGTACAGGGACAGGGTATGTACTGCACACTAGTTAACACTGTGTGAGAGGGTAATGGGAAGGATGTCATAAAACTGTACAGGGACAAGGTATGTACTGTACACTAGCTAACACTGTGTGAGTGGGTAATGGGAAGGATTCATAAAACTGTACAGGGACAGGGTATGTACTGCACACTAGTTAACACTGTGTGAGAGGGTAATGGGAGGGATGTCATAAAACTGTACAGGGACAAGGTATGTACTGTACACTATCTAACAGTGTGTGAGAGGGTAATGGGAAGGATGTCATGAAACTGTACAGGGACAACTTATGTACTGTACACTATCTAACAGTGTGTGAGAGGGTCATGGGAAGGATGTCATGAAACTGTACAGGAACAAGTTATGTACTGTACACTAGCTAACACTGTGTGAGTGGGTAATGGGAAGGATGTCATAAAACTGTACAGGGACAGGGTATGTACTGTACACTAGTTAACACTGTGTGAGAGGGTAATGGGAAGGATGTCATGAAACTGTACAGGGACAAGGTATGTACTGTTCACTAGCTAACACTGTGTGAGAGGGTAATGGGAAGGATGTCATGAAACTGTACAGGGACAGGGTATGTACTGTACACTAGTTAACACTGTGTGAGAGGGTAATGGGAAGGATTCATAAAACTGTACAGGGACAAGGTATGTACTGTACACTAGCTAACACTGTGTGAGTGGGTAATGGGAAGGATGTCATGAAACTGTACAGGGATGAGGTGTGCACTGTACACAGAGAACAGTGCATGGCTGGGTAGTGTATTCAAAATGTGATCATTGCATTTATATTTCAGTGCATGGATGTGACTCAGCATGGAGACAAGGTGACAATGTACAGCTGATGGACACCAGGTGACAAGGTGCCAATATACATCTGATAGACACCAGATGCCAAGTTGACAACTGAGACACCAGGTGTCAATGTACTACTGACAGGTGACAATACGCACCTGGACACCAGTGCCAAGATGATCATATACAGCTGATGAGACACCAGGTGCCAAGGTGCCAGTGTACAGCTGACAGGCTCCCATGTGACAACGTACATCTTATGAGACACAAGGCACCAATGTAGAGCTGATAGACATAAGCAAATTCCAAAAAATCTTTATTCATCTTGTATTTGTAAATTGTTGTATTTGTAATAACTTCTTGCCATGGCTAATTCTGAAATAGTTCAGAATTACTTTGTTGATGCCTACATATCTCCACCACTCATTGTGATTTGCTTGAATAATCACTAGTGAATGTTGATGAACAGAAAATACATGGCATATTGTATTATGACGACAGGAAGACTCTCAGGGTTGTAGATTGGAATGTCATGTTTGGCATTCCATTTAATTATCTGTTTCAACAGTTCTAATTTTACAATTTCTAACATGTATATTGTTCCTCAGTTGTACAGATGATGGATACATGATACTGTTTGCTGGAGGTGTCAACAAAAATGCAATCATCATTACAAATGGCTCAGTTATAAAATGTTGTTAAAATCTCTAAAAGGTGTTCCCGATGCTTGCTTGCTGCTCACCTGTATAGATGCAGGTTCCAGGTTTTACCACTGGCTACTGTTCACCTGTATAGATGCAGGTTCCAGTTTTTGCCACTGGCTACTGTTCACCTGTATAGATGCAGGTTCCAGTTTTTGCCACTGGCTACTGCTCACCTGTATAGATGCAGCTTCCAGTTTTTGCCACTGGCTACTGCTCACCTGTATAGATGCAGCTTCCAGTTTTTGCCACTGGCTACTGCTCACCTGTATAGATGCAAGGTCCAGTTTTTACCACTGGCTACTGGTCACCAGTGAAGATGCAGGGTCAAGTTTCTGGTAATGGCTGAATATGTGTGCAGATGAAGTGTCCAGTGTCCTGTTCTGCCAGTTCACCTCCTGTGTAAATCAGGTGCCTGTCCATGTTAAACAATGAGGAAGTGACCTTATTGCCAGTTGCTCATGATACCCTGTTTGATTAAGACATTTCAGCTCACAGCACAGAAGTGCCAATATCAGAGACAGACTGCAGTATTTTGGTATTGAAACATTTCCATTTTGTAAGAAAAATAATCATTTTATGATTTGGACAACATAGGTCTGTGAAACAAAATGGAAATGTTTGGAAATATTCAGTCAATAATTGTTGGAAAGGCCTTTTCTACAATATCTGGATATTATTCATAAGTACTGTAACCCATGGTCATGTTTCTCATCTACACCAAGGACATTGCAACATTAATAGCCATCAAAGCCCTGGTTCGACCCATTTTTGCATGCTCAAAATGCCAACATATTAGTACCCTGATAACCCAAGCTGCCTGTTAGGTGCTAGAAGGTTATAGTCACTTGACATCCGACCAGGTACCCATTTTGCTATGTGGACAGAGGCAAGTTTTAACAATGTCATTTGCATAAGGTGAGACTACATGTATCACATGTGATTAGTTGTGGGACAGGACTGAAGTCACACAAACTCTCAAGAGTCAAGTGGCCAAACATGGTCGTCCATCCAAGAACTGTGCCCGTAGGTACTTAACTTCAACTGATTGTTACCTGAGCTCTATGCACAGGACCACACACCACCTCCAATAATCTAAACTTTAAGATTGAAACATTATGGAAATTCAGTGTTTATGTTTTCAAAACAGTGGTTATGTTTTGACAAAATAAAATGTTCATTCTACATGCAGGGCTGACGTATAGTGTATACTATTGTGTGTATATTTTCTGTATTAATTTTCTAGTGTCCCCCCACTGTGATATTGCTGGAATATTGCTAAAATACTAAACTCACTCTCTGCATTATGTATGGCAGTCTTTCCATACTTTTTTCCACATGTTAAATTGTGTGAATGTGTTGAACACACACGAGGGAAAGCTTGCATTACAAGGTGGAAACATAATATTAACATTAGTTTTCATGGTTGATGCTTGTCATAGAATTGATGATCATGATATCAGTCACAGGATTGTCTGGTCAGGACTTAATTTCTTACAAACTGCTGTCAGTAGCTTGAATAATGCTGAATGTGGGGTTAACAACAATACTAACTCCTGAAGGAAACTGTAATGTGTATTGTTTTGGAATTTTGGCAATCACATTCACATTTAAACATGTTCAAAATGTTGTCAAGTATTGTCATGAACTGAAATAAATGAAAACAATTTAAGACTGTAAGGCCAACTTCAGTAGACTGATTTAAGTTTCTGAAAAGCAACTGAACTGAATGTGCTTGGTCTAAGAAAATGGATGAAAGACAATTGTCATGCACTGAAGGTCCTCCATTGAGGCATATATAAAGGTAACGCTATCAAGAGATAAGTATGCATTAGATTGTCTTTCTCTTATTGCTGGGCAGTATACAACTCAAGCTGCTTAAAAGGCGCATTGAAGGACCATGTTGACAAACATGATTGGAGTGGACAGGGGTTCGAATCCACATTCATGGGTTTCAGGTAGCACATTGCAGGTGATATGAGCCCAAGTCACCTTCTCACACAGTCATCGGATTTCGCTCTTGTCACATCCACATGTAGGTTTTTTTAGTTCTTCCGGGTCTATCAAAGGTTTGGACCTATGTAATACAGTCTAAGAAGTGTGTTATTGTGCAATGTTTGAATGATAAGCTTATCGCCCCACAGACATTTTGTGGAACAATAAATATCGCCGCTAACGTGTGTTGGTACACCAGGTTCAGTGTATTACGAACCAGCCATCTTCTACTGGGGACCCGACGGCCCAGGATGAGCAATAGAATGGCAGCGATTGGTTCCAACCAGTATTAACTGACGGCGTTGGACAGTCCCTTTGTTTCCCTACACAGCACGTCATGTACATGATCCTTGATGTTGGTGCTTGTCTGTTGTTATGAGTGAGTAAGGATTTCCGCTCCATTTAGCACTGTTCCAGCAATATCAGGGCCGGGGGTACCAGAAGTGGGAGTCACACATTGTACCAGGGAGCCTATATAGAAGGGGAGAAGAAACTCCCCGAAAAGCCGCTGAACGTATGTCTCGGTTCGTTACGTAACCAGTGTAGCCAATATGGTGGCAGCTGATTAAGTTTGCTGAGTGTTGTAACAACTGAAATCCTACATGTAGAAGAAAGGTAAACTATTATTTTGTCACTTCAGTTTCAGTCAAATAATTGGTATTAGTGTCCATATTAGGACAGTAGATTTGTACTAAAGTTTCAAGTCGGTACGTTATATCTGACCAGGGATACTCTATAAAAAAAAATCTCTATATAGGCTCCCTGATCTGACTGACTTCTATGCTCGATTCACAGCGAAAATAGACTAAACTGTGCCGATAATTTTTTATTTTTAAACTTATGCTATCTCACGATTTGCACTTCTCTCTCTTGCTTCGACGCTGAGTGGAACGAATTAGAACTTTCCTGTAGGCCTGTCTTGTCCATATGCCGGTGTTCCCCAGGCTGCTCTCCTTACAGTACGGGTCCCTTAGCCCATGCAGAGCATGCAGCATGCTCCCCATCTACCCGCATGACTACCTCAGAGAGATCATTCTTCTTATTGTCGCAGGACAGAGTGGACGTATCATAGTTCTTGTATATAGTTTGAGTTGTTTTGTATTATGAGGAAAACAAATCCTCCAAACAAGAAGCGTAAGTTTTGCGCTTAGTGTAAAACTATTTTTTCGACTTTGGACACACATATGTGTGTTGATTGTGTGGGTCAATGTTCTTGGGAGAAATGTTATGAGAAGTGTGCAGGTTTATCAGCTGAAGATTTCAAGGCTTATAAGCGGGTTTGTGCTCGTAGAGCTAGGAATGCATCTGTTGACCAAGGCCCCACTCCAACCAAGAAACCACGCCTGGATCGTCCTACCCTCACCCGTCGTCGTTTGAAATCCCCGCTCTCCGAGGCGGAGGATTTTTTGGACGCTTCTTCAGATTCCTACCTTTCGGAAGATGTTCGTAAGCTTTGGGGACACATTCTTCACCTGGCTGAACGTCTCAGGCCAGCTCTAGGGTAGTTGTTATGGATAAACCTTTAGTATCTACTGTCTCCCCCGATCTGCGGTCTACTCTCTTGGTTTCAACAGTCGCTTCGGTTCACCGATCTGCATCACCTGCATTACCAAATAATTCCGTTTCTACAAGTCATTCAAGGCGATCACGTTCGATTCATCGATCTGTTTCGTCGGAACGTTCACGTTCTAGTCGGTCTAGATCGCCTGACAGGTTTGTCTCGAATCCAACTTGTAGATCGACTGAGCGGTCATGTTCACCCCAGGAGAGTGGCGTTGGTCGTCAGTCTGTTTTTGTTGATTGTACCAAAACACGTATTGATTCAAATGGTGGTATCGGCACTTCCTCCCGTTTGGATTCACGTCGCCGAACTGATTCACCAGGCCGAATCAATTCACCAGATAGAATCAATTCACCAGGCCGAATCAATGCACCAGATCGAATCAGTTCACATGGTCGAATCAATTCACCAGATAGGATCAATTCACATGGCCGTTTCAATTCACCATGTACAGGTTTGGGTGAACGGGTTGGTTCACCTTTCCGTGATGTTTCATATCGCCGAACCAGTTCAGTACACCGTTCGGCTTCACTTAATCATACTGAGGCAGTTTCTCGAACCACGGCTTCTAGACAAAGTGAGTCATGGAATCGAATTGATTCACGTACATGAACTGGTTTGCCTCATCAATTTGATTTGTCGGCTCATCCCGATTCACTTTCTGGGGTTGTTTCCCGGACTGGGTCACTTCAGCATTCAGGTTCACCTGCTCGCTCAAGATCATCCCATCGGGATGGTAAGTCAGGGTCTACTAAACGATCCAAATCGCCAGATCGAGTTAGGTCATCCCATCCTTCTGTCTCCCCGACTAGTCTACATGCTACGGTTCGTTTGATTTCACCAGTTCGCTGCCCATCCAGACGCCGGTATAGTTGCAGGGACCGTCGCTCTCCTTCACGTCAAACTGATTCGCATCATATTACGGGGGCGACAATTCTACCTGAATCATGGAACCCTAATCAGGATTCCTCTCAAGGGCCAGATTTAAAGGTCACATATACTCTAATAGGGTACAAATGCAAAAGCACTTGCTGACATCGTTATTAATGAAACCCCGTCATTAAAACTGCTCATTTCGATCTTTAATTACCTTAAATCGACCTTTTTGTCAACAGTGCACAATTCTCAGCCGCAAACGAAATTTCAACCAATCAGAGCGGGGCGTCTCCGTGACGTAATAGTGGGTATAGAAAGGAGGGTCTGTGCAGTATTCATCTACATTTCAGGGGTTAAACTATTGGTTTGTACAAACCTGAAATCGCGAAAGCTGTTGAGAAAAATGAAAGCTATGTTTTCACAATCTACTATCATTTAGTTTTGTCTCCTGCTTTGCCTAGTTTTCGAGTTACAACCCTTGTTTTCATAGACGATTCTATCAAAATCACTTGGTGTCGCTAGGTTGTAATCCGTGTTAGGTGGTGTAAACCTACACGTTATTTGTCATCATTCACTTGATGCTCAGTTAATGAATTTATAACAGGTATAATTAGTGGTAACGCCTGTTAGATTGCCCGACAAAGGTCCTTATTTGGCATTTCTTGAGTCTGGATCGATCAAAGGATTAACCGACAACATGCTGACTGATGAATTACATTTATACGGATTTAAATGGGAAGTTGTCAAAAGGTAGTGTTTATGTATGTACATTTACTAATCTATACTGAATACACTCTGTAGTGTCTGTGTCTGTGTACAGCAACACCCTTCTTTCAAAGGATTAACCGACAATACATTGATTGATTGCTCATTATTGGCTAACTAAATAACTTTTTAGAGAATGACGCACATTATGCAATTAGTTGCCAGGTGTGCTATCTTGGGTGACCAATGAAACTATACAGCAATGTGAAAAACCTGAAACGATACATCACGTTTTTGTATATTAGACTGTTAAAAGACACATCATTTGGGAAATCTGCAGATGAGTTATGTATCACTTGTTTTTATGGATATTGATGGATACATTCCTCGAAGAAGGTAATAGCCTGACATTGCTCCTATAACTTTAATTTTGATATTTGCATTTTTGTTTTTAATAAGTTGTCGTAGCTTTCAACAGAATCATTGTTTTCGTCCTGAAGTGTAATCATGCAGACGACATACACTAGGGCGTGGGTGCGAATTATGATTCATATAGGCAAACTATGAAATGTCTACATATTACATTCCTGTTGTACATTCGCAGATCGCTTCTTTTTATTAAGTTTCAAAATGCATACAAGTATGATTGTAAAGTAATTAGGATTATGAGACCAAGTATGAAGACGTATATTGACAAGTGTCTACATACTGGTGAGTGAACGTTACAAACCAAGAAAATTTAGCAAGTGAAGAAATTTATCGCGCAGTATTTTCACTTCGACACCGACCTCTCTTAGGTTATGTTACAGGTTGTGTCATGCAAACTCCTTTTGGTAATGATTCAAATTCATATTTATTTTTCAAACTTCATTAGAACAAACCATACATAATCCCATTAATTCGAATGGATTTGACATCACGATTTTCAAAAATGGCGGCGCCCTGTGTTGGGATGAATGCTATTTAAGTTTGTTTTCACCGACTTACAAATGGACAATTACTTTCTACTGATAGTAAAATATGCGTTTTATTGATGGACAATACGATTTTGCATGACATTGCTTATAGCATAATAATCTCACTCTTGGGAGTGAGGTGGAGGTCAATATAACATTGCTTGCAATATAAATGTCACTTCGACCCCACCAGTGAAAAGTAGTTTTGATTTTCTAACTTGATGAGAACAAACCATAATCTCAATAATTATAACGGACTTTAGCCCGTGACTTCACGATTTTCTAAAATGGCGGCGCCCTGTCTTGGGATGAATGCTATTTAAGTTTGTTTTCACCGACTTACAAAATCAAAATTACTTTCAACTGGTAGTAAAATATGTATTTTATTGATGGACATTAGGATTTTACATGACATTGCTTATAACATAACAATTTCACTCTTGGAATCGGTCAATATAAGGGGTCAATATAATATTATTTACGATAATATTGTCACTTTGACCACAACCTCGTTTCCGAGGAAGAAAGCGTTATATCCATGCAAAATCCTTTTGGTCAGCAATGTGTAGTAAGCAGTCTTGATTTTATAAACTCGATGAAACTTGAACTCCATTTTCTATCCTGGAAGCGTGGTAGGGGGCGAACCATCCGATTTAATATATACCACACGCTTCCACAAAGCTCACTTCGCACACACTAACAACCAATTTAAGCACAAACTACGGGGTCCGGTGAAAATCTGTGCCTAGTGACACCATCACCCGACCCCAAGGAACAATTGACGGCAACAGAACAATTCGGCATGTCTTTGGTGACGTCGAGTGAGTGAGTGAGTGAGTTTAGTTTTACGTAAGGAATAAACTCCGAAGATTCGCCAATATTCGCGCGGCTGGTTGAGTCCGAGGCCGTTAGGCCGAGGACCAACCCTGGCGCGCGAATATTGGCGAGTCTTCGGAGTTTATTGCGCTTAAACCTAAAATCATGCATACTGGCGCCCTAGTTTCGTAACCCTTGCATCCGAACACAGCAATAGCAATATTGGCGTCCTATATATGGGTAGCACGGTATGCACGATACACACGTTAAGAACATGTTCTACTGTGCACGAGGCAGCGTATTGGGGAGATACAAAACAAACCATGTCAGGCGAATAGGGTTGCTTGTGTCTGTCACTCAAAATACATTTTCCGAAGCTTTTGAATGGAAGCATTTCGAGTGACAGTTTTTATGTAAGTCTGCAAAGGGGCAAAAACTGAGTAGATGAGGATTTTCTGTGCGAGTCGCAAAACTTAGAACGGGAATTTGACCTCATGAATAGTTGAGCAGATTATGATGAACCGATGCTTACTTCTTAACAGGCAGAATAAGAAAGTGTACCAAACGGTTTGGCAAGCCTCTCAGTTTCTGAATATCAAAGCTTGGAAACTCTCGCAAAAAATAGCAGTACAAAAAAAGGCAATGAGCAATGCAGATTTTAGATTCCTGGCAATATGAAAGGGATGGAATGAATCCCAGCCAGGCAGCAAAATATTAAGAACATCTGATGATCTGAATAGGACGCTGAGTCTGTCACAGAGGTAAGGACTCAAAGGGGTGAATGAGGTTAGTTTTACAGTTTTACGCCGCATGCAACAATATTCCAGCCATATGGCGGCGGTCTGTAAATAATCGAATCTCGACCAGACAGTCTAGTGAATGACAGCATAAGCATCGATCTGCGCAATTGGGAACCGATGACATGTGTCATCCAGGTCAGAAATTCTTGCGCCAAACTGGTCGATGTAAACCTAACCACCGATGTCGCTTTTAGGAGTTTAGGAAACATGTAATCACTGGCACAGGCCAAGTAACGTCACCACACCACAGGAGAAGAATGCATTGTGGGAGTCGTGTTCGCGTGTTGGTTAAAACCGCTTTTTATTTGAATGGACCCGTTGTCCATACAGACTTGACCAAAAGTACATGTCGCTGAGGTGAGGAAATAATGTGGTGATTGCTTAAAAATCTTAAATTTGAAAAAAAATGAAATTCCTATCGTTTTTTTTCCACCAACACCCCCCACCCCCACCAAAAAAACAAACAAACAAAAAACAAAAAAACCCCCCAAAAACCAGCAAAACATGACGACAGTGCTACTTATGCAATGTATGTACAACTTGACTGCAGATCAGTGGGTTGTTATCCCCGTTATACTGCTGCTAAATCTGTACACTTTGTTGTGGAACGTGACGGTGCTAGAGTGACATTTTACGTGTAATTAATGGATGAATACACTGCGTTTTTGTTTCTGTATTTCAATAACAGGGGTATTATTGTTCTGATTTCTGCGTTAGGACAGGGTCAGTAATAGGGCGCCAGTATACGCGCTAAAGTCGCCAATATGCAAAGCTAGGTCGCCAATAAACGAAAGATACTGGCCTCCAGTTCCGTCCTTATTGGAGAGATATGTTGTGTAATGGAGGCAGTTTTAGGTTTAATACAGCTATATGGCGGCGGTCTGTAAATAATCGAGTCTGGACCAGACAATCCAGTGATCAACAACATGAGCATCGATCTGCGCAATGGGGAACCGATGACATGTGTCAACCAAGGCAGCGAGCCTGACCACCCGATCCCGTTAGTACCCTCTTACGACAAGCTGAGTCGCCTTTTATGGCAAGCATGGGTTGCTGAAGCCCTATTCTACCCCGGGACCTTCACGGGTTGGTGACGTCGAGAAATCAGCAAAATGACGAGCTCGCAACACATTTTCCATACAAATAATTGGAAATCGTTCCTTCTATGACGTCACGTGCGGTTCTCTGGCGACAGTGTTACGTAACCTGTCTGCGGTTTCGTTTGCGGGCGAGAGAGAAGCAGACGGCTTTTTAGCAACTTTTAAGCGCTTGGTATTAATTAACCACAAGTTTGGGGTTTTTTTTTTAAAATGGTGTTTCGTTTATGACTAACCAAAAGTCTTTCATATGCACTGAGTAAAAGAGTACCAAAAATTGAGTTTAGTGGTCCTTTAAATACAATGCTTCGGGGTATTACAGTAGCTTGGAATCAATGTCAACCTTCGATTACGTCAAGTTCATTTCCAGTTGCATCAACTGGTAACCTGTCTTCCACTGGTGTATCTCATCAACCCTCACCCCGCTCTCCATATAATTCGGATATCTCTACCCCAGAGGGTAGTTTTGATTTAGTAGAACCTTCACATGTACTTGCCTGGATTATTGAAAAGCTTCAACTGTCGGTGAGCAGATCTCCGGATGACCTTAATGTTTCTTATGCTCTGAAGAACCTATCGACCATTACCTTGCCACCACGACCGTGCATTCTGCAAATGAAAAGTTCATTAGATGATGCGTTTAAGAAATTGAAACGCGTGAAGGATGGTTTGTCTTCATCCAAGTTTATGCCATCCATTGCTCACGGCCATGGGTTTTCTGTGTTGGCTTCGTCTCCATCAGTTGACGAGGATATTTCTACCCTAAGTGGCAAACCTTTCTTTGTGAAAGATAGGGAATTGGCACATATGGATATGACTATTCGTCGCACACTACCCTTTATCAATTGTGCTATTTCGGCAGTGGATGCCGTTGCTGTAGCTGTTGACTACGCATATGCTGACCAAGATGCTTATATTAGGGGATGCATGGCACTGGTCTTAGACCAGTTTCAGGTCATTCTAGACCAATTATCCCATTTTGTCGGGAACGCCTATGCGTTTCCTTCCCCGACTCTACTTCCCATAGTTGTTCAGAAGTTACTTACAGCCAGCAAGATTCGTCTGGTCTTGGTTGCACCCTTTTGGCTAGCAAGAAGTTGGTTCGTTGATCTAAAGCAATTAGCAGAACAGAATCCAGTACCGCTACCCGCCCGCAACCACTTCCTTCGTCATCCTCATTCAGACGTGTACCACGGGTCACGACAGACCCTGGATCTGCACGTATGGCGCATTTACAGAAATCTCTGAGAGCCAAGGGTTACTCTCACAGAGTAACTGCAGCTATAACTTCTGCACACAGGACTTCAACTCGATCATTGTATGACAATAAATGGAAGAAAGTTGAACATTATTGTGGTATTAGGGGAATTATTTCTCCCACCACTGCATCACCTCAAGTTGTTGCAGAATTTCTACAGCAATTACGAACTACGAGGAAACTTAAAGGTACTACATTGTCAACCTATTTGGCTGCCATTAATTCAGTTCTTGCCACAACTACAGGAACAAAGGTGTCTACTACTCCCGAGCTCCAGTCTCTGCTTCGCTCGTTCAGGCTTGCTGACCAGTCCAGGAAGTTCAGACCTCCTGCATGGGATTTGTCAGTTGTCCTCCGTCATTTAGTGTCCACTGACTATGAACTACTACATGATAAGGAGTTTGAACAGATAACGTTCAAAACTTTCTTTTTAGTAGCATTGGCTAATGCGGCTCGTATTTCAGAGTTGCATGCACTTGATGTGAATCGTATGCAATTTGAACCAAAACGGCACGGCAGAGTATTTCTGGGATTGCGTTGGGACTTTGTCGCAAAAAAAAAACCAGTTACCAGGACAACCAGATAGACTTTTTACTATCCCTCCCTTGTCAACGATTCTTAGGCCTGACGATGTGGAAGATTTATCTCTCTGCCCTGTCAGGGCTCTACGGATCTTCCTAGCTGCCTCCCAAGATCGCCGTCGTCTTCGTAAGAGGCTATTCATCCCCCTGTCATCTACATCCAAGGCTGAGGTCTCACGAACAACCTTATCTTTTTAGATGCGTGCTACGAGGACGTATGCTTTTGCTGGACTGCCACCCCCAGCAGCATCCAATCCTCATGAGACCCCTGCGTTAGCCTCTACGATGGCTCTACACAGCAACTGTTCCTTGACGTCCATCATGAAGGGTTGCTTTTGGCGCTCTGATACAGTGTTTTCTTCGCATTATCTGAGGGATTTGTCGGTCACTGATGTCCAAGGTCTTCACCAGTTCGGACCCCTTGTCTTGGCCCAGCAGTTGTCATCGGCCCATCAACGCAGATGAGGAAGAGTGCGTTTATGCTTTCTTTCTCGTGTACATACTGAATAACATTTTGAACTTTGTTTCTGAGTTTTGTTCTGGATTCTTCTGAGAATTGAACTCTTTACTCAATTTATTGGGTGATTGCTATTAATGTCTATACGGATCTACAATAGTTAGATCCTGTTTTTGCGATGTAGAAGAGTTCAACAATCTCGCTTGCTGACCTCTACTCCTCGGAGCAATCACGTCAGTGTAGTGGGTCCTTCCCGATTTCCTTTACGGATTTCGTAGCGATCATAGCTCCTAAGTGCCTTAGCACACATTTGTGGTCTTACTGTGGTAAGTAGTGGAAGCCATGTGGTGTTGTTTTGGTACTGAACGTTAAATTTGTGAGCTCTCTGATTCAGTTTCCTTTTCCCCTCTTTGTGATGGGTCGGGGGGGGGGGGGGGGGGGGGGCTGTCTCGAAGCAGGTACAGGCCCGATTACTAGTCATAAGACTTTAATTACGGGGGTACTCTGATAAATCGCGACGAAGTGAGATGACTCGCCTAGTTGCGTCTCCTTGCACATGCGAGGGATGCGGCCAAACACAACATTGCTCAGGAGTACCCACTCCTTGGGAGCGATGGCGCCTAGTAAGCCAAGGGGTTCAGGAGAATCCACCACTAGTATAGGTTCTATGCTAGCTGGATGCGACCTCTCTTGTTCATTGCTACCTACGGTTGTCATTAGCCTATACAGTAATACTGTCAGTGCTTTGAGACATAGGGTAATCTGCTACACGCTGTCCAACCGTGGGATAAGTGCAAATCGTGAAATAGGATAAGTTTAAAAATTTGGAAATTTTAACTATAAATTGTATATTTATATACTTATCCTATCTCACGCGATGTATACCCACCCAGCCTCCCCACTACACAGATTTAGACGTGGGCTCCAAGAAAGAGTGATCTCTCTGAGCTAGTCACGTGGGTAGATGGGGAGCATGCTGCATGCTCTGCATGGGCTAAGGGACACTTCCTGTAAGGAGAGCAGCCTGCAGCTGGGGAACACGGGCATATGGACAAGACAGGCCTACAGGAAAGTTCTAATTCGTTCCACTCAGCGTCGAAGCAAGAGAGAGAGAGAAGTGCAAATCGTGAGATAGGATAAGTATATAAATATACAATTTATAGTTAAAATTTCCAATTCACACATTCGTTTAATTTTTAAAAGGAAAACATACCTTTATTTGAAAGGTATTTGCAAGTAATAGTGACAGTTTTATGACTAAATTGTTAGGGTGTAATTGAGGTGTGTGAAAAATATGACATTTCGCCGATCTTTTCTGATCCGCCATTGAAATGCTACACGCCATTGTTTGAATGTTTTTCTAGTTATTTCTTCAAAAACATCTTTCACATACATCTTTGATTCTTATGAGGGGAATATACTATCAGGTGAAATGTATTTGCAAGTAATAGTGATAGTTTCATAATCTAAAACAAAATGTTAGGGTGTATTTGAGGTGTGTGAAAAATATGACATATCGCCGATCTGATCTGATTCGCCAGTGATACTTGAGGGTTATGGTTCCATAACTCCTTTCTATCTTGTTGGTCTTATTATTTGACAAAACTGGAAAGGTGTTTTAGAACGCTTTGTGACATTTTTACACTTTATTTTTGAAGGCAGTGACTGTCAGTTAACATTCTGTTAATGTGCATTCCATACCCCACATGCAATAAGATATCTGAATTAATTATTTATGTAAACAAAAATGTCTCAAAGTAGACTTTTTAGGGGACAACTGATGCTAACACGTGTTCTCGCGATATTTTTGCGTTCTTTATCATGTTTTTTTAGGGAAGACCGCGATGTATCATTTATTCTTTCATTCATCCACATATGTACTTCTTTCTTTTATTCCTGTTCTTTATTTCTTTCATTCATTCACATAAATCTTGCTCTTATTTCTTACTATAATTCATTCATTCATTGTAAAATTCCGACTGATACAATAAACTGTTAAGTTCTGTTAAACACAAATGAAGTTGCGCTGGGAACGAGCCAAGTCACTGTGTGCGTTGTAGCATGGCGAGGCACACGTTAATTAGTACAAATGGTAAAGAAAGCAAGCGAGTGACCTACTGGTAAACACATATAAGATGATCCACGACCTGACAAATGACCCCAATTTGCATGCTTGGGAACGCCCCACAGAACGATCCACTTGAAACAAGAGGGAGACAGGTTGTCTGATAAATATCGAGAAGTTCATTTTCCCCGTGCGTTTCACGCATGAATTGTTATAGCACACTCCATTTGGGAACTGGTACAATCCCAACGAATTGAATCAACACAATATACTGAGCAAATATGTTTAGGACCCCCGATCGATTTCACGAAGCAAATGACATTTTCCTGGGGTTTTTTAAACAAAATTGTTGAATATCTAAAATGTTTGTCAATGCCCCAATCACCTATTTGTCTTCGTCTTAACTAAACGTTAGCGTGGAATATCAGTATCTTATGCCTGAAATTGCAGTCTTATCATTCGAAGGAATATGCGGTGTTGATTTCATGTCACGGTTAGCATGTATTGCACGTGCATGATCGTCAAGCTACCTGTAGCAGCCAAGTGTACTCGCCCAATTCGTTGTACGGCCTCTCCTGTCACAAATGCGTTTAGTGCGCAGGATCATCTAATATGTGTCTAGCAGTATCCCTGCTGTAGAGTATCCCTGATTGTTCCCATGTGGGGAATGGAAACTGGGTCTTTGGCGTGACGAGCGAATAGTCTAACCACTAACTGGCATAAATATTCATCAGTATCATTTGATAAGTCTAAGCACTTGTATATTGCAACACTACGCTCTTTCTAATCCTAGCAAACACGTCGTACAGCATGCTCTGTCGTACAGTGAGTTCTGACGAACGGACACCTGGAAATCGTGGAAATCTCAAAACGAGGCTCTGCCGCTAGAAACATTTGGCGGTCTGATACGGAAATGATATTACATCAGCCTCATTGTGCGTTACAGAACCACGCTGGATAAGCGCAAAACACATACAACAGGTTTAACCTGTGAGCCAGATTCTTGGTGAATCATTTTACCACCTCATCAAACAGGGGCAACCTGCAATTCTATAGCTAAGGTATGCTGCCTGAACCTACACATAAAGTATAGAATGACTGTGTTGTTAAAGTTTCAAATTAAAATTCATTTGTAAATATCATTTTCTTATGAAACAAGGAATGGGAATTCAGTTTAACCAGAGGTGTTTGTGGTGTCTATTTTCACTTTCACACCAGAAACTTCGGTCCGGCTGAGAGGTAGGTCATTGTCTGAATAGGTTAATGAGACTTATGTTTCGGTATGCACAAATATACTGTTATTAACAAGTGTATTCTAAAATTTGCTGCGTTCACAAACCAGTCAAAAAACTAAAGGCAATACGAAATAGCGTGGTAGTACAAGGTCAAGGGTGATATAATACAGGAGCAGTGGCTGTAGCGATAGACACTGATGGTAATGTTCACCCCTCAGCAACAGCGGTCCAACCTGGATGAAAGGCAGAGACTGTTCCGCATGTGATGTTCACCCCTCAGCAACAGCGGTCCAACCTGGATGAAAGGCAGAGACTGTTCAGCATGTGATGTTCACCCCTCAGCAACAGCGGTCCAACCTGGATGAAAGGCAGAGACTGTTCAGCATGTGATGTTCACCCCTCAGCAACAGCGGTCCAACCTGGATGAAAGGCAGAGCCCGTTCAACATGTGATGTTCACCCCTCAGCAACAGCGGTCCAACCTGGATGAAAGGCAGAGACCGTTCAGCATGTGATGTTCACCCCTCAGCAACAGCGGTCCAACCTGGATGAAAGGCAGAGACCGTTCAGCATGTGATGTTCACCCCTCAGCAACAGCGGTCCAACCTGGATGAAAGGCAGAGACCGTTCAGCATGTGATGTTCACCCCTCAGCAACAGCGGTCCAACCTGGATGAAAGGCAGAGACTGTTCAGCATGTGATGTTCACCCCTCAGCAACAACGGTCCAACCTGGATGAAAGGCAGAGCCCGTTCAACATGTGATGTTCACCCCTCAGCAACAGCGGTCCAACCTGGATGAAAGGCAGAGACCGTTCAGCATGTGATGTTCACCCCTCAGCAACAGCGTCCAACCTGGATGAAAGGCAGGGGGTGTTCAGCATGTAATGTCGACTAGTGGTAAATTTCCAGCAAACTGACTATTTTGTATAGATACTGCTGAGTTTACAGGCTTGACATCGAGCAGATCCTGTCAACACTTAAGACTTAATTAATGAATGAAAGAATAAGAAGACCCTGTTAACACCAAAATTATTAATTAATCCCTTTCAAACCTTTGCTTTACTGTGATATGCATGTGTCTCATAGGCCAAATGACCATATGCTACGTAAACTTGTATCGTGTTATTACGTATAGCTTCTTAGCACTGACACAAAAGTATGATATTTTTCTTCTACTTCTTCTTTCTTGATTTCCCTTCTCAAGACCAAACTCATCCTCAAGACCATCTTCCTACTCAGACCACCTTGAGAAAACATAATTTTGAACTTTTCTCTCCTTTGTTATTTTTACTATGGGGCCTTTTCCCAAAAGAACTTTTGTCAGAGGCGCTTTTGTCAATGGGGCATCGATCCTCCGGGGCTTTTGTCTGTGAACATAACATCATTGCCCCTTACTGAATCGACCTGTGAAGGTCCCGGGGTAGAATAGGCCTTCAAGAACCCATGTTTGCCATAAAAGGCGATTATGCTTGTCGTAAGAGGCGACAAACGGGATTGGGTGGTCAGGCTCGTTGACACGTCATCAGTTCCCAGTTGCACAGATCGATGCTCATGTTTTTGATCACTGGATTGTCTGATCCAGGCTCGATTATTTACAGACCGCCGCCACATAGCTGGAATACTGCTGAGTGCGGCGTAAAACTAAACTCACTCACTCACTCACCTTACTGAATCTGCAGGTACAATGTACAACAGCTGACAGACTGTCACACACCGGATAACACTGCTGATATGAAAATAATGTCATTGTATAGTAGCACATCTCAAGTAATGAGAACCTGCATACAACGTCTACAGTGGAGTTTTGCTCGACGAAAGCTTCTGTTGGATGGTGGTCTGAGAGTTTTGATTAGCATTACAATACTGCTTATGTGTTGTAAATTCGTCCTGCTGTTCCCACGGTTTCATGGGCTGTGTCTCCCATGGCTGTAAGTTGCCATTGGTTACGGGAACTGCTAACTGCCAGTGTTACATCATAGACGTACATATTCATGGACGAGAACGCAGGCCACGTTGTTTCTGTTTTTGTGGGAGAGATCTTGCGAGTTATATACTCTTCAAGAAACATGCCATAGGAACAATCTGAATTTCCGGAAATTATCTGACACAAACCAATCCATGCTGAATCCCAGGATGTTGAGGACTGGTTGCCGACAAAACATTTATAAAAGGAAACGTTGAACAAAAACGTAACGTTCACACACGTTTGTAGTGAATCACTAAGGCGCACCATACATGAAATTGTGTATTCGATACAACAATACTGGGACTGTTAACGACAGAGCCAGGTCAGGTCTATCAGCGCAGCCTAGGATCGCCACATCCGGTTGAGATACTTCGTTTACGCACCACGACCGCAACATCCACAACAATCCATCCCTGACGAGTGCATCGAATCTCCCACCAGACAGCGCACAATCGGCAACGGGAAGTTGGACTTTTTGCCAGAACACCAGTTCAGCGTAAACGTCTCCAGTGGTGCAAACAACGAGTGAGATGGCCGCGGGCAACATGGGGAACAATTTTGTTCTCAATTGAGCCTTGAATTTTTCTCAGACGAGCTGGTTTACGTGTTAGACTAAGGCTTAGTCTCTGAATATATATAATTTTGACAGTAACAAACAAACCCATTTGAATTGAAAAGGAGCCCCAGGGAGACCAGAGATTCCAAAGAACCTAAGGAAATCTAGACTTGCTTCATGTAAGGCTTTGGCACTGCAGAAACGGCTTGGCATTAGGCAATATAGTGTGGTTCAGGGACTGTGAGACAGACTAGTTCACCTAGTTCACGTGTATACAGACGTCGCAACGAACATTACGCCGAGAACTGTGTAGAGAAGGTCGATAGATTTGGTGGTGAAAGTGGCATGGCCCGGGCGGGTATCCATCATAATGGCTGGACAGCAAAACAACGTTCAGGTGTTACTGTGGCTTCCTCGATCACCCGATTTCTTCCCCACTGAACATCTATGGGATACTCTTGATGGGCTCTTAATCCGCCACCTCAAACACTACAAGAACTTTGCGCAGCACTTCAAGAGTATCAAAACATTCCCAAAGACAGCACCGGCTTCTCCTCTCTTCTACAGGCCGTCGCTGCCAAGGTCTTATGGATGCTCACTGTGGTCACACCAGATACTGACATTTCACTCTGGCCAAGTGACTTTAATTTAAGATCCACTTACTTTTAAGAACACTTTCTGCATAATCATGCCTTGGAAATGTGTAAAGTGATGATTTTACTGTAATTGAGCAATTATGCCATGTTTGAATCAGTCGTATGCACTCTGTATAAAGAACCCAAATTAGCATGGCAAGTTTCATTTTTTTTTGAAGAGTACATATTGAGACTCTCGATCCCTTGGTCTGCATCTGACCTGAACCCCAGCCAGCAGGTACTTGGTCGTTAGTAGGTATGGACGGGTTCATCTTGTATGAAATATGAGTGATTTGGGGACAGTACTGCATGGGGATCTAACCTATCGGAAGACACTAGTGGCATGAGGAGAATGGCGCATGAAGGCTGTCACCCAGACACGTTGGCTGATACACGAAACAAAGATTGCAAACACATCGGCAGATTTCCAGGGACGTCTACAAACAACTAGGTCCGATGTAAAATTGAATATATATTTTCGCTGAAAAGGACATATATGGTCTCTGATTGCAATCAGAGTCAATCCCCGGACTCACTTTTCAACGCCAGGGGTCTTTTTTTTCAACAATACTCTTTATGAAAATGACCCTTGCTGTTTCTACACTGTAAACGTACCATAAATATTGATAAGTCAACTAAAGACGTAAATGTGTCATTATTCAACGAGGGTATATTTTCAATGAGGTCGTATTTGTCAACAAGTGTGGATATATCATCTTTGGTGCGAAATAGGTGAGTGACAACATATTTCATTCTTGAGATATGATACATCTTGAACTAATGAACGAAGCCAGTTATTACCGCCGATCGATCCAATTTTAACACATATTTGGTAAATAGCGTGCACACTGATTGAGTAGACGTACTTTTTTATGAAATTGACATGGTTATCAAAAATGAAATACTACTGACACTGAGCGAATTAAAATGTGATTGACTGTTTGTATACACAGGTTAGTAGCATTTGACAGTTGAGCATGACGACACGTTCATGTTGTAAATTTATCATCTCCATTTTCAGTTGCATGGGCTGACCAAATGAACAGAAGATAGAGAAAATGCCAGGCTACTTATGTTTTGCAGAATGACACAGATTGGTGTCTGTGTTATATCAGATTTGCATGATTAACATGCAACTTGACCTGTATGCTGTCGTTAGGATTTCTTTGAGGCATTTATACCTGCTATGCTTTGATAATTTGTGATAGAGTTGAAAGAACAAGACTAGGTACTCTTTCAAGGAATAACAGTATTTCTTCGTATGTTGTACATCAAACTATGCCAAAGTGGATACATAAGCCCCTAGGATCATTGCAGCTGAAACTGTATTTGCTGGAAAGTATTTTCTTAAGTATTTATGGTCACGTCCAAAACAGACCTCAATCCTGACCTCTAAATATCAGATATGGTGTCAGTCCATCATGTATGGGATATTGTAAATGATATAGCTTAGCTGAGATTTGTTTGTCACTGGGGTTTGTTTGTCAAATTTAGTTTTCAACCCAGTGATATATATATTATGGATTATGTTGTTGGAGAAAAACTATTTATTCAATTTTTAGTGGTACTATGTTGTCTGTAGAAAGTTTATGTGGTTGCTCCTGTCTTAAGAAAGGAGCAAGAAGTCCTTATGTACTACGTTGTTGTTACTTATTTTGAAAACTTTTGTTAACATCAAACTTGCCTTGTATACAGTTATTGTCTTTTTCTAGTCATTACTACATTACTACGTGTCATGTGTTTATGATGATGTTGAAACAGCTGAGCTGGGTACTACTCTATCAGTTACAAATTTCGCAGTTGTGTGTGTTAGATATATAACTTTTGTTGCACAAAATACAGACTTGGTGCCAATAAACAAGTACAATGCATACCAATATTTTTCAGAAGTGTATAAATATTTTTAAAAATTACCTAAGCAAGTATATGGTTGGAAAGAAATGAGGTAACTTTTTGATGGAACGGGTGTTTGAATGCTAATAATTTTTTAAATATTTTTTGTTGTTGAAATTTTGATATATTATCCCTTGCCCTAGCTCCACGTAATAATTTACAGGTAGAACACTAGATATTCTTCTAAATACATTTACATATGTTGGTATCATATGACCTTCAAATTTTAAGGTCGAATATATATTTTTTATAAAAGCTGTAAAATATTATTTTTTTTAAAAAATTCTAACGTCACCCTTTTGGGATAGAAAGGCCTTTTGTACCCTGACAGTGAATATGTATGCTTATTTTGATGATGTTTTACTCACCTTTAGACATTAATCATGACAACTTTGTATAAAAACGGCAAAAAAGTTTTAAAATTATTGATATGGGGCTTCTCTTACAAGGCAGGACTTCCATACTGTATGTTGTAAATATGTGACTGCCATCACCGAAATGGATAGTCAGGATACCATTTACAGAACTAGAATGCTAAAACATATTTTTTGAAAGTGCCGAAATGTTCTTAAAATGTTCCCAACCCAAAAAATGGCTGAAAAAAAATTCCTTTTTTTCTCAGGGTGGGTGTCTTTATATCAAAGAACGTTTTAATAAAAACTTTTAACATGAAAATCAAAGTGTTTTGTTATTATTGAAACTTCATTCTAGTAACACACCAAATTTTGTTGAAAAATTCCCATAAATAAAAATGACTGGTTATGCCTATTTGTAGAACGGGGCCGTGACAGTACTTACCTAATGAACTGCTTTGTGTCACTGTACTCGGTTGTATGTGATTATGTATGTATACTTGAAGTGAAATGTTCACACACATGCTCCCACGCACGACACACACACCTAGGTATGTGATAACTGCCTATTTGTCACTGTCACTCAAGTTCAGCTGTCAGGCAACCGCACGTACAGTGGTGGGGGTTTCCTGTCATCTATTTATAGTATCATTTATGCGGAATTGTTGCTTTTCGATGAACAGTTTCAAAGAAACTTCATCTGGGCGTAATTCACGACACAGTCCCATCCGTGGAGACAGCAGAAGTGATTAGGTATACGTCTGCATTTTCTCACAGACAGAGTAGTCCATTTTCACGAGTTTTGGGTAAGTGTTTCACTAGTCCAGCATATAACTAGACGACTTCACACTATACCAAGGTGTGCTCGATGTAGGCCTTGGCTGGAATACGAGTTTATTCATATGAACTAGTGTTTCACATGACAGGGTAACAACTGGAACTCACCACTCTTTCTCTCTCTCTCTCTCTCTCTCTCTCTCTCTCTCTCTCTCTCTCTCTCTCGTGTGTGTGTCTGTCTGTCTGTCTGTCTGTCTGTCAGTGTGTGTGTCAGTGTGTGTGTGAGAGAGAACTGTAGTCCTTCCTAAGGGTTCATTACAACCATACTTTAGAGTATACGAAGCCCATGTTGTTCTTAGCATGTACCCCGTTTCCTTTTAAAGTCCATTTTATAGAAACATGTCTACAGTGTATGTAATAAGCCCAAACCCCAGTCAGACATCAGGGTGGCATGGTTTCAAAATGTTACCAGCCCAAAATGGACTTAACCTGACCAGACAATCCAAAGAAAATAACTTGTTAAACTACAGTAAATAACTGAATGAACCTGAAGCATGTACTTACTGTCTTACAGTCTACTTACGTCAGTCATTTTCAGAGAAATTTGAATCCGAGCTCTTGTCCACAACTCCAGCAGTCTGAGATTCATCTTTTTAAAGATATGGTGAAATTACTCAGATGTATGGAATATGTTAGATGTAAATTTAGACTGTCCATCAGAAATCTCACCTTATCGGGTCAGTCAGATGGTCCTTATTTCATACACTGATGGCTTCTAAATAATTAGTTGTGATTGTTCGTTCGTACTGTTTTCCCTGTCAACAATAACACAGCATATCTGTACTTCTGTGTCACCCTCTAATTTACCCATGCAAGGAGCTCAACAGACTGATTGGCCAAGCTAACACCTACTAGATTATGTTTGACTACATGCTTTTTCACCCTAAATATCTATCAGCACAACACAGAACTCCTCAGGTCTGTGAAGAGACAATTTGGGATACAATATGAAGCTGGTTATGTTTGTGTTATCTCTTTGAGTAAACTAAATCATGATTAATATAAGACAAAAGTAGGTTATTACAGGATAATTAGATGCTTACATTAAGATCACTAAATGTTCTATCCATTCTAGCGAATAAATGGTTGTATGCAGGTATTGTTTTATTTCTAGAATGTTTACTAAGCTTTTGTAAACAGTTTGTGTAATATGATTACACGATGCCATTTAGAAAGTGGTCAGATGCAACATATGTCATATTTGGGATTTCACTTTCTTAGTAAAGTACAAATTCTAGTACTTTTTCGGTTGAGTCCCATCCGGGATTCGAACCCGCACCCTCAGAGTCAGGCACCTAATCGCCAGCACACAAAGTCAGCCGCCTAGCCCGCTCAGCCACCATTTAATGGCATCGTGTAATCATAGCTTTCGGCCATGGGAGCCGTGCCAATTTACACTCATCAGAGGGGTACACAAAGTACGCAGTCTAGACTACCAGTTGTCCGACTTTCATTTTTGTGGAAGTCGCGGTGGCTGAGCGGGCTAGGCGGCTGACTTTGTGTGCTGGCGATTAGGTGCCTGACTCTGAGGGTGCAGGTTCGAATCCCGGATGGGACTCAACCGAAAAAGTACTAGAATTTGTACTTTACTAAGAAAGTGAAATCCCAAATATGACATATGTTGCATCTGACCACTTTCTAAATGGCATCGTGTAATCATAGCTTTCGGCCATGGGAGCCGTGCCAATTTACACTCATCAGAGGGGTACACAAAGTACGCAGTCTAGACTACCAGTCGTCCGACTTTCATTTTTGTGGAAGTCGCGGTGGCTGAGCGGGCTAGGCGGCTGACTTTGTGTGCTGGCGATTAGGTGCCTGACTCTGAGGGTGCGGGTTCGAATCCCGGATGGGACTCAACCGAAAAAGTACTAGAATTTGTACTTTACTAAGAAAGTGAAATCCCAAATATGACATATGTTGCATCTGACCACTTTCTAAATGGCATCGTGTAATCATAGCTTTCGGCCATGGGAGCCGTGCCAATTTACACTCATCAGAGGGGTACACAAAGTACGCAGTCTAGACTACCAGTTGTCCGACTTTCATTTTTGTGGAAGTCGCGGTGGCTGAGCGGGCTAGGCGGCTGACTTTGTGTGCTGGCGATTAGGTGCCTGACTCTGAGGGTGCAGGTTCGAATCCCGGATGGGACTCAACCGAAAAAGTACTAGAATTTGTACTTTACTAAGAAAGTGAAATCCCAAATATGACATATGTTGCATCTGACCACTTTCTAAATGGCATCGTGTAATCATAGCTTTCGGCCATGGGAGCCGTGCCAATTTACACTCATCAGAGGGGTACACAAAGTACGCAGTCTAGACTACCAGTCGTCCGACTTTCATTTTTGTGGAAGTCGCGGTGGCTGAGCGGGCTAGGCGGCTGACTTTGTGTGCTGGCGATTAGGTGCCTGACTCTGAGGGTGCGGGTTCGAATCCCGGATGGGACTCAACCGAAAAAGTACTAGAATTTGTACTTTACTAAGAATGTGAAATCCCAAATATGACATATGTTGCATCTGACCACTTTCTAAATGGCATCGTGTAATCATAGCTTTCGGCCATGGGAGCCGTGCCAATTTACACTCATCAGAGGGGTACACAAAGTACGCAGTCTAGACTACCAGTCGTCCGACTTTCATTTTTGTGGAAGTCGCGGTGGCTGAGCGGGCTAGGCGGCTGACTTTGTGTGCTGGCGATTAGGTGCCTGACTCTGAGGGTGCGGGTTCGAATCCCGGATGGGACTCAACCGAAAAAGTACTAGAATTTGTACTTTACTAAGAAAGTGAAATCCCAAATATGACATAAGTTTGTGTAATATACAAAGTTACAAATAAAGCATGAAAACCTTTGTGAAGGTATATACATACTGAATCATATTTAGTCTACATGATCTATAGTATGTGAAGCATGCATCAGGTCCAGGAATATAGTGCTCAGTAGTTGTGGCAGATGGGATCATGCCCTTGTATTACTTACAGGATGAGCAATATTTTCTTTACATTTGAGCAAGACCTGGGTTATATATCCTTGTTCAGCGGCATGTGTTTGCCTCATGGAAAGATTCTCTGCCCACCCTATCCCAGGTTGACAATCACTATTCAGCAGGTGTTTGTGGACATTCTACTGGGCTGACAATCACTATTCAGCAGGTGTTTGTGGACATTCTACTGGGCTGACAATCACTATTCAGCAGGTGTTTGTGGACATTCTACTGGGCTGACAATCACTATTCAGCAGGTGTTTGTAGACATCCTACTGGGCTGACAATCACTATTCAGCAGGTGTTTGTGGACATTCTACTGGGCTGACAATCACTATTCAGCAGGTGTTTGTGGACATTCTACTGGGCTGACAATCACTATTCAGCAGGTGTTTGTGGACATTCTACTGGGCTGACAATCACTATTCAGCAGGTGTTTGTGGACATTCTACTGGGCTGACAATCACTATTCAGCAGGTGTTTGTAGACATTGTACTGGGCTGACAATCACTATTCAGCAGGTGTTTGTGGACATTCTACTGGGCTGACAATCACTATTCAGCAGGTGTTTGTGGACATTCTACTGGGCTGACAATCACTATTCAGCAGGTGTTTGTGGACATGCTACTGGGCTGACAATCACTATTCAGCAGGTGTTTGTGGACATTCTACTGGGCTGACAATCACTATTCAGCAGGTGTTTGTAGACATTGTACAGAGCTGACAATCACTATTTAGTAGGTGTTTGTAGACATTCTACCTGGCTGACAGTCACTATTTAGTAGTTATTGGTAGACATTGTACTGAACTGAGAATCACCACACTGCTGTAAATATTTATGCATTCAGTGTATTTATTTTGAGATTACCACTCGGATATTAAAGGGGCACTGATGCGGAACGAATGTTTATCACCAACGGTCTAATTACGAAACCAAGCCGCAAATTGGTCAGCACCCGCTTCCTCAACTGTGACGGGGACTTGGCTCCTGTCCACATTAGCAGAATTTCTTCACCCTAAAAAGTGAGAAAGCCAGATGCCCATCACATGCCATTATTTAAAAATATCCATGGCATTCCTTATCTGATTGTAGCAAAATATCCCAGCAGTTTAAGTTTTTTTTCTGATGCCTTGATGGTATAGTGACTGATCCAATTTGATCCTATTTATGTATTTTTTACCTCAATATTGAATCACGTCATTTGAAAATATGATGTCTACATGCACGTAGCAAGCCATTTGTTTCATATAAGTCCAAAAGATTGCAAAGCTTTATATTGAGATAGTTTTGAGGGTTGGCCCAGCTGTCATAGCAAACATCATACATAAAGTTTGGTAGCTACCCTGGTTTATTGTCTATGATAATAAAAACACATAGTTGATTTATCTGTATTTGTATAACTAGTAACAATGACTTTGCCATTGGTAGAGAAATCTGAAAATTTTATACGTAAAAAAAACTGATTATACCCATTTACCCAAGTACACAGCAAATGCCTATATGTATTTCTTATGTAACAATGTTATTTCTTATGTATCCTCAAAACAGTTTCGGCCCATAAGTACATTCAGGCTGCATGTGACACAGAACTTACATCTTCCTTGCTGTAACTCGCGTTTGATGGTATAAACCTACACATGTTATTTGTCATCCTTCACTTGATAGTCAGTTAATGAATTTATGGCAGGTATAATTAGTGGTAACACCACTAACATTACTCGCCAACGGTTCCCATTTGCCACTTCTCCTGTCTGGAGTAAATACTCAGCATTATAAATTAAGGTCTCTAGTGGCAAATGTATTGAATGTTATGTAATATGTGCATGTAAGTGATGCAAAAGGGTTTATCAGCTGAGTTACAAAAACAAACATCGATCAAAGGATTAACCAAGAACACACTGATTGATTAATTACTTCCACAGCGGATTTGTCCAAAAGGCAGTGTTTATGAGTGTTGATTTACTAATCTATACTGACTACACCCTGTCGTAAAGTATGAGTGTTAAAACAACATCCTTCCTACAAAGAATTAACCGCCAGTGTCTTGACTGATTGTTGCTCATTACTGGCTAACTAATGGTGGACATCATACAGTTAGTTGCCAGGTGTGCTGTCCTGGGTTACCCATGAGATTATGTATACACCAGTGTGAAAAATTCTCAAACGATGTGTCACTTTTGCGCATATTAGACTGTTGAAAGTCACAAGACATAGAGCAGGATTATTTACCAGCTGCAGATGAATGGAATATCATTCTTCTATGTGGATATTGATGGATACATTCCTGAACGAGTTAATAGCCTGACATTGTTGCTATAACTTTTGTCTGTCTAAAATTTAATATTTGCATTTTGATTTATTTCTTGTAGCATTAAGCAGAATCTGTATTGCAGAAAACATGCACTAGGTCGCACATAGGGTGTGTGTGAAACATGATTCATGTTGGCAATCTATTCATTGTGTAGATATTACAATCATGTTAGAAATTCACTATATGTATAAGCAGACCATGAGGGTTTTCTTATTAACTTTCAAAATACCACTGGTAGATGAGTCAACTTCAAGGTGTTTCATTTGTTTTCATATTAACGAAGTAAAATGACTTAATCTTTGTTGGTCAGTCTACACATAAACTATCAATTGCTCATATGGGTGGCACAGCAGAGATCATGAACGAGTCACGAATTCTGGGATATCATCCGGGGACTCATGGGAGAAAAACAATAACAAAAGAAACAACCAGTCCACGGATATTGCTCTGCATCAGTGCCCCTTTAAGTATCTGTCCAAATGTGTTTGAGCGTACATAGATTCATGTACATACATGCAATCTGCCAATGTATACAAGCTCATACAATTCACTGATATTCATATATGACACTTACAGACTGAAGGACATGACACATACGTATTGTACTGCTATGTTGAATTAAATCACAGGTTAAAGATTTGTGGCAAACCTCTTCAAAGCAATTTCCAAATGCACATACACATAATCTTGATGAAGGTTGCAAAACTACCAATCTAATACTCAGATATCCTGGTTCCAGTAGACTGTCATGTAACTCTTGTTTTTAAAGGTCAGATCCAAGAACATGGCAGAAAAAAAAATTCTGGACATCTTCAAGCTAGAAACATTTCAAGATGGTGGTGAGTGCAACAGTTAATATCATCTCGCAAACATTTTAGTTTATGTTTATGGAGTGCTGTCCAAGGCTTTGATCCCTGTGAAGATCCACACTAGAACTGATCTTCAGTACACCATGCTTGTTGTAACAGGACTAAAAGAATCAAGGGGGTAGTCAAGCTCGCTAAGTCTGTAATGTTACATGTCATCTTACGCCAAAGTGACTTGTCACTTTAATTCTTGTAATTATATATGTGGTATCATCACACAGTGGTATCACTTTAATTCTTGTAATTATATATGTGGTATCATCACTTTAATTCTTGTAATTATATATGTGGTATCATCACTCTAATTCTTGTAATTATATATGTGGTATCATCACACAGTGGTATCACATTAATTCTTGTAATTATATATGTGGTATCATCACTTTAATTCTTGTAATTATATATGTGGTATCATCACTTTAATTCTTGTAATTATATATGTGGTATCATCACACAGTGGTATCACTTTAATTCTTGTGATTGGTTGTCAATATAGTACATTATCATAATGACTGAGTCAGTGATTTGGGATCAGTGCTGCTTTTAACAGTAGGCCAGTTAATCAGTGGTATTGATATCCCAAAATACAGCAAAAATTCTGTATGTCTAATAAGTGTTATAATGGATATCAGGTGATATTCTATATGATTGCATCTCCATCTGGTTGATTTTTCTTCACCTGAAACTCAAAGTTATAATTCCCAGGGGTTCTTCAGCTTGTGTATGGGGAGGCTGGTGAAGGCACATCACAAGAGAGGAATCTTCAAACTTGGCTGTCACTATTACCAAGTCATATCTCTGCTATGATCCAGCTAGCACTACGTCAGGAGCGACCATTCCTTCCACCAGATGTCACCCCTGAAATGATGGCAGAAACGAATGACACTCTGCCATGCATGAACCATATTGAGATTCTCTATGTAAGAAATTGGATTTCTTTTCAAAACGTTTCTGCAGTTCTTTTGTTATTCAAACATCCTTATGTCTATTTGGTGTGAAGAAAATATGTTATGTTATATTCTGTCACAGATTTTAAAACTGTCCTCTGTAACCAAGAGTTATATGATGATGAAAATGGATAATCCTGGTACATTATTAGTAAAAGGGTCTTACAGTCCCACCCACCCTTTCAGAACACAGTGTAATGAATTTATTACACTTAAGATTTATTTATTTAGCAGATCTTAAAAAAAAACAATATTCAACAGAAAATAGCGAAAACAATAATAAAGTTTATATTGTATGTTTAATCAAACAGTCAACAGTCACATAAGGAGAGATAACTCATAATGGCTTAGTTTGTGATAAAAATGAACGATTTTGACAAGTGAAATGCAGAAACATTTTATTATCTTAGGTTTTTATTGACACAAATACGAAATTACACCAATGATTTTATTAATCTGTTTATACTCATTGTATATGGCAAATCTAAACTTTGGAGGAGCTGTTTCATCAGCCAGTCTGTCTAAGGTCAAGACCATGTGCACAACCAATGTAGTATGTCAGATACTGCCCTGGACAGATTTGACAGGGCGTACAGTTCATGCTCCCTAGCTAATCCACCTACATGGTTTCGTCTGCTTTGCCTATTGACTAATCAGAATTCAGCATCTTTGTCATTCGAGTAAATAAAATCACATACATAAATTTGTCATGAACATTGTAACTACAGAATTCGTATTGAATGTTTTTTCAGAGATGCATAGCAAAAGCAGCAGAAATGGATGACTTAGTGACCATGGCAGCACTCATCTATGTGGTGGACAGAGCTGCATACAGGTTTGGGGCCTCCAGGGCCCTGCTGAAGGTGTTGAATATCCTCCTGGAAAGTGGGCCCCACACGCCAGTGGCGCCACAAGTCATCATCAGGAAGGCTCGGGTCATGAAAGATGATGGTGACCTTCATGGAGCTGTCCGGGTCCTGGATGCTGTCATCACAAGGGGTAAAGTGGATTCACTCATGTACATAATTCATGATTCATCTGACATAAGCATCCTACTGCTCTGATATTTTTTAGTGAGCATTTGTGATCTTTGAGGTGACCTTTCAGTGTTCCCTGTTGTTGTTTTCTAAAATCTGTAGATCTTTAAACATGTGTTAGTCTCATGTTTCCAAAGGGTATGTGGGACAATAAAGATGGACTAGAAAAGATGATGTATTTCTTTCTTATCTTCCAGAGAGTGTGGAACTACAAAGATGATGTATTTGTTTCTTGTCTTCCAGAGAGTGTGTGGGACTACAAAGATGATGTATTTCTTCCTTATCTTCCAGAGAGTGTGGAACTACAAAGACGATGTATTTGTTTCTTGTCTTCCAGAGAGTGTGTGGGACTACAAAGATGATGTATTTCTTTCTTATCTTCCAGAGAGTGTGGAACTACAAAGACGATGTATTTGTTTCTTGTCTTCCAGAGAGTGTGTGGGACTACAAAGATGATGTATTTGTTTCTTGTCTTCCAGATAGTGTGGAACTACAAAGACGATGTATTTGTTTCTTGTCTTCCAGAGAGTGTGTGGGACTACAAAGATGATGTATTTGTTTCTTGTCTTCCAGAGAGTGTGTGGGACTACAAAGATGATGTATTTGTTTCTTGTCTTCCAGAGAGTGTGGGACTACAAAGATGATGTATTTGTTTCTTGTCTTCCAGAGAGTGTGTGGGACTACAAAGATGATGTATTTGTTTCTTGTCTTCCAGAGAGTGTGGGACTACAAAGATGATGTATTTGTTTCTTGTCTTCCAGAGAGTGTGTGGAACTACAAAGACGATGTATTTGTTTCTTGTCTTCCAGAGAGTGTGTGGGACTACAAAGATGATGTATTTGTTTCTTGTCTTCCAGAGAGTGTGTGGGACTACAAAGATGATGTATTTGTTTCTTGTCTTCCAGAGAGTGTGGGACTACAAAGATGATGTATTTGTTTCTTGTCTTCCAGAGAGTGTGTGGGACTACAAAGATGATGTATTTGTTTCTTGTCTTCCAGAGAGTGTGGGACTACAAAGATGATGTATTTGTTTCTTGTCTTCCAGAGAGTGTGGGACTTCAAAGATGATGTATTTGTTTCTTGTCTTCCAGAGAGTGTGTGGGACTACAAAGATGATGTATTTGTTTCTTGTCTTCCAGATAGTGTGGGACTACAAAGATGATGTATTTGTTTCTTGTCTTCCAGAGAGTGTGTGGGACTACAAAGATGATGTATTTGTTTCTTGTCTTCCAGATAGTGTGGGACTACAAAGATGATGTATTTGTTTCTTGTCTTCCAGAGAGTGTGTGGGACTACAAAGATGATGTATTTGTTTCTTGTTTTCCAGAGAGTGTGTGGGACTACAAAGATGATGTATTTGTTTCTTGTCTTCCAGAGAGTGTGTGGGACTACAAAGATGATGTATTTGTTTCTTGTCTTCCAGAGAGTGTATGGGACTACAAAGATGATGACCAATACAACAATGTCAAGGCTGTGTGTGTCCAAATTAAGGGCCATATTCTTCATAATCTAGGTATGTTTGTACTTTACTCTTTGATCAATGGCCTCTGAAACTGTCTGATACATATCATGGCTCCCTTACAATGTCTGGAAGGTGCCCAGTAGTTTTTCTGGAGGGTATGGACTGCTAACTTTCACTGTAACACAAGTATAACTCTTGTAGTTGATGCAGTCTAATTTTTCCTTGCCCTGACTCATGCATATTTGCTTGTGTCCTTCTTCTATCCAAAGTTTGAAACTTGAATCCCTTGTAGTTCCCTTCTTCAAAAGAGGATGTAAAATCATATTCACAAACAAGTACCCTCCCTTTCCTCCATATTTTGGTGCCATTATTGGTCACATGAACAGCCATATTTGTCACTCTCTCCTCCTTCACCCATCAGGAAGGTTGTGTAGGCGAGTTAGGTTCCCTATACAGCACATTTCCCTTGTTTTTTTTTTGTCTTAAATCCTGAATTTGCTGAATATAGTTTTTGGTCTATGTGTAATTGTATGATGTAAAAATCTTTTTGTGTATAAATTATGTAATTTATTTGTGGTTGCAACTTGTATTGATGGTTCATACTTTGTTATCCCCTGGCATGTAATGCTGGGGGATGTAGTCGAAGCATCGTCTGTCTGACCATCTGTCCGTCCGTAATCATTTGGTTTCCGGAGCATAACTCAGAAACCGTTCAATATTTTTAGACCAAACTTGTCAGATATAGTAAAGTAGTATAGGGAATAGGGGTTTTGGCTCACTTTCACAAAAAGTCTCTACAATGCCTTATTTACTAAATAAGGCGTTGGTGGGGCCCTTAACTCTTGCTATTATTACCCCTACTACAAAAAGGTTGGGTGTCTATGAAACAGTTTACCGTGTATTGGTTGGAGGTAACACTGTGCCGTACGGTACGATCAATACACGTTTATATCGATGAAACAGTTTAATGTGAACCGCCTACGATCACTTTGGTATTCGTAATAAAGGCTTGCTGGGCTTTTTGTATCCCCTGTTCTATGTACTTTTTTTTCTCGTCCTCGCTGATAGCAGACTTACGAGACTTGGATCGAATATCTTGTTTCATTCCGTTATATTTTTTGAGTTCAGAGAGGATTGAACTAAACTCCTCTTCTGAGATCTTACTATCAGAGAGTGCCGTGGAAATACGCTCACTCACTGTGTTCAGCTTTGCTTCGGCCAGAACCCTGATCTCGTCGTGTTTCAATGCCTTACGATTAAGTCTGCGTGATACTAACTTAAGCGCCAATCCTGCTAACCCTGCCACCCCTGCCGTTATTTCAATACCTAGCACTATAGGTGCAGCCACGATGGTAGCCAACAATCCAACACCTGCCGCCCCTAGTCCCATGCTGGTTGCCATAAGGGTAGTGTCAGCCCCGTCCACGATATTGAAAGCTCTATTATATTTTTTACATAGTGCTTTCCGCGTGTCACGGTCTTGTTCTAGTTGACGTTTCACATCACATAACTGCCTCAAGCGGAACCCATCTACGGTTTCCAGTGTCTTCGCTACTTCCTCTACGACTGGGTACAGACCCATCCTATAATATATATTTTGAAAGATATTTTAATTGGGTTTCAGTTAATAGTCTATCAATGTATTTGAAGCCTATAAGGGATAGATCATAACTAATGATAATAGGTGAGAGGCTAATAGACTTTTCTGTTGTAATAAAAACCCCAGGGAGGTTTATTAAGCGTTTTATAGAACCCGTGGGGGTATTCCGTTGTAAAACAATACGGCAATATTGATCTAAGTGTTCGGTATACCAGTGTATTGCCAACCTGGGTAAAATTTGGCGTCCTTTCGAGGAGTTTTCCTGGTCAAAATACGTAAAGACGACTTCTATGATGATTGTGTAGGGGGAGAATATCTCAAGCTGCCTTTGGTGTAAATACATACTGCTAAATGTTAATTTACTTTCTATTCCAGAAATTAACCCAATTTTTTCTTCAACAAAATATATCGTGGCTGTTGCTTCATTCCCCGTAATGAAATCCCCAGGCCAGATACCGTTATTCCTAATCTTAGAGATAAACCTCCACCCTTCTTTTGTTGTGATATAAGGTGAGGCTATTGTTAAGTTGATCAGCCATTTAGGCTCTTTAAGATCTGATAACGACACCCGTCTGTACACGTTGTCTTTGAAGTGCAGGATGTATAATTCATCTTCCTCACCAGGCTGATCGAATCCCTCCGTATCTCCTAGGTCGTTAAGCGTAGTGTTGGGACGATGACTGGTCATTATTATACTATTATGATATAATTTCCAACTGGTTTTCTGATAATAATTCAGGGGTGAACTTCATACCCATGAAGTGTATGTTGTCAGGCAGGAAGATATTGGTTAGTGATATCTTGTTTTCCACGATCACGTTGACACCCTGCAGACTGGTGTTGGAGTCGGCACCCACCCGCACGTAAACGTTGCAAACTTGATACTGGTGTCGTTTCACCCACCCGAGTTTGATACCCTTCACGATCTCGATATTATTCCCCGATGGTTCCCCTAGGTAGACTTTGATGATCAGTGTTGAGTTTGCCGGTAGACTCTCTAGTATACTGACCACGCCTTCGAATTCAGACACCAACTGCAATTTCACGTTTTGTATGGCCGGTTTACTCGATAGCATGTGGGCTGCCATAGTGTTGAGTGGGCTGACGACTACGCTACGTCTCTGAGTTGGGACGTAAGCCACGAGCAGGGTTCCATTGTTCACGACTTTGTTTAGGTGGTTGTCTTTGTTATCAGTAAACGCGTAAGGGGAGACGAGTCTAATATTGAGAAACCAGTCGTCGTTATCGGGTAACAACACCCACTTGTCATCTTCGGTGAAGACGAGCATATATGGTTTGTTTCGGGCGACGGTAGTGGTCTCAACATCGTCTAAGTCGAACAGTTTACCACCGAACGATGGGTATATTATCCAATTATTATCACCGGTGTTGACAAGGGCGTACTTAGTGTTGACTGTTGCTCTTGTGGTATCTATCATATCACTTAGGGTTCCACCGGAGGGGATTTCAACGCGTTTGTAAATGTTGTTTTTCAGTTGCAAGGCATACGATTTACCATCTACTCCGGGAGCGTCGAAACCGCGTGTGTCTCCGAGGTCGGAGATCCCGATATTGAGGCATTTTTTCACTCCGGGCCCTTGTGCGCTGGTCATTTTACATGAAGCGTTAAGCTGAGGTATCCTATATTTACAGGATTATGATTTATATCTAACACCGATATTGTCAGCTCAGGTATGTTGCCCTGGGTTAATTTCTTATACTGCCGTGGTGAAAACGACTCGGTTCTACCGTCGTTGTATTTCTCAGTTTTCACCGGCACTGCTCTCAGTATAGTGGAAGGGTGACCTCCTTGAATGTTGTACGTTGTGCTCACCTGACCGAGATGAATGTACAGCTCTCGGTACGGTACTAGGTCGGGTAACTTCGTGCCTGTGACGGTTGTTGTTGGTTTTATCTCGTCAGGAGACATACCGAGTATCCTCGCTAATGGTCGGCCGAGCCTCAAGGGGTTTCTTCCGTTGTTGATTAACACCACTGTACCGTTTGAGTCGTTCATCTTGAGTTCGGCTCCCAGGGGTTTGAAGACCTCGTCGTTTAGAGAGCACACGCTGTAGTAGCCGTCAGTTATCTGACTGCGAGTTCCACTGACGAACAGCTTATTGTTGCTGATATTGATGTTAGTCCATTGCGGTAGGTAGGTGATATCGCAGAGTGCGACTTCGAGTTGACCTGACGTGTTATCGATCGCGTGCGTCAGCTGAACGGCCTCACCGCTCGTTATTCCTGGAAGTGTTATGTACATATTATAATATATGAATTATATATTATAATATGGATTTAGCACACTTGAAAATCGTGGTGAATGCAGATGGTACGGGGTTTAAAACAACCTTTATTAATATCTTTGAAAAGTATGTCGTGTCCGTTAATAACGCGCAGGCGGTGGTAAACTGGAATCAAAACCCAATGCAGTTTTGGCAGAACCAACTCAACTTTGCTGTGTGGTGTGCGACGACAGGGTCGGGTGTGACACCAGACTATGGTATAGACGAACTGAGTAAGGCGGTTATTTTGTTTCATATTTATTATCAAACGAGACGAATATTGAAGGAAATAAGTGCTCCTCTTCCCCAAGATAAAGCGTGGAGTATGACGAATAACCCCTATGATAGACGCGCTTATGAACGTGTTTGTGGGGAGTTTGAGATTCCAACGAATAAAGACTTTCGCCTTCCTGGTGTGAACCATGGTCTCGGTATAGTTCTCGTGTACTTCTACAGGTCCGGGACATATCAGGCCGGTTCTAAAGATGGTTCATACAACCCACACCGTCATACATTTACAGGCCCCACAACGAATGAACAGATCCATGTCAGCTGTATAAAGCAAACCAATCCTGATGCAGCCACAGCCTGGACTAAAATGATCTCAAAAACATCGAAAGAATTCACTCGTGCTGGTACAATACGCTTGAACGACTCGATTCGAACGTACGTGTGGGCGCTGTTAGGTGTGCAGTCGATGACGCGTTCCAACATCCTCGGTAAGGGAACTGCTTACGACGCTCAGACACAATTTGTTTCCAACGTTGAGGATGCTATCAATTCTCCAGTTGATCTCCCGAGGGCCATCGACCGTTACCAAAACGTGTTAGAATACGCCAGATCGAAAGTCAATTACGTGTTCGGCGTGGGGTTGTACATGGCTCCGAGTGATATGCAACTGAGAATAAAAAAAGTGGTGGGTTATAACAACAAAATAGTCATAGCCACGGCGGACCAAAAGTTGGGTATCAACCCCGATATTAACACCCCCTATATCCCACACATCCCACCACGTGAAAAGGGTATAGTGGCGCCACCCCCGGAGTCTAAAGTTCATGTGCCCCCCACACACCCCCATATACATGTGGGGGTACCCCCCTATCAGCAGCATATTGATAATAAAACAGCCTTAGTGGTTGGTGGGGTAACTTTGGGACTTATTTGGTTAAAGATTTCTTAGCCGCTACGTACACCAGACCAGCCACGGCGACGATGGCTGCCCACAGGTTTTGACTGAGCCACATGGCAGTTTTAGACAGAGCGCTCAACAACCACGAGACGATGCTACCCAGGATGCCGGGAAGGGCTTCGGCGGCTTTACCAGCCAGTTTAGCTAGGCCTTCCCCGAGTTTTTTTATCCAGTCTTTAACACCACCACCGCCGGGGGGTGTGGGGGTAACTCCCCCACCGGCAGGCCCCACAGGGGTTCCTCCCACCAGTGACACCACCAGGGTTGATATGATTAAACCCAATGCAGTCAGAATGCTGGCGATGGTGATCCCTTGCTCCCGGAACAATATCCGAATCCTGTCTGCTAACGTGGTGTCTCGGTAGAGGACTTGATTGATGGTTTCCCGTATACGGTTGACCTGGGATCGAAGCTTTTCTTTGAAGGAGGATGCTGTCTCCAGCCAGGTCTGCTTTTCATCTTCCAAATTACGTATTCGTTCCTCGATGGTGGCTTTCATAGACTCGTCCTCAGTTTCACCGAGTTTTTTCTTTTCATAGGCGATGTGGTCGTCTATCTCACTCATTTTGGCCGTGCTTTTCGCGAGATGTCCGCGAATGGTTTGCATCGTCAGATCCAACCCCCGCAGTTCCCGAACGGTAAATTCGAGCCCCGGGAAGGGTTTGTTCTCGTAGTCGGCCAACACTTTTTTAATATCATAAGTCATGTTTTGATCTGATATGGCGTCCCTGATACCTTCCAGACCTTGAACTAACTTCGGAGGATACTGCTTAGGTCGCGCGCCACCGTAATCTGTGAAGCCTAGTTCATCGCGGATAAAGTCATTCCCATGTTTACCGGCCAATGTTGATAAAGCAAGCGGTTCTCTAGTGCGTTTATTCATGAGATCGATCTCCGGGCGAGACTTCAAACGCAGCGTGCCATTGCTGAGGGTAAAATCGGAATAGTTCCTTCCCAACGGTTTGAGTTTGGATTTATTTTCAACTGCGTTGTAATAATCGTCGACGGCGCCCTTAAGCAGCTCGTCACTTTGCGAGAATGAGGTCTCCTGGTCATCATCGAATGCCTGGGCACTATCGCCCCGCATATCATCCATAGGTATGTCTTCATCCATTAGTATTAAAAATATATTTCATTTATGTAACAATGTACGGTAGAAAATTAGATCCTTTCAGAAGATTGAGAGAGCCATTAGGCGCCAGAGCCGTGCGACAGTCGGTGACCATCACCAACAATCCCAGCAAGATAGACCAGAATCAAACTCTGCTGGTTAGATTTCCAAACCTTGGTGAGAATGACCTCATTGTACCAGGCACTGTTCGACTGGCGTTCAATATCATGTTGACCTCCGACAACGATAAACGCGAGCTAGTGCGGAACGTGGGTCGAGCCATCATCAAGAAAACGACCGTCAAGATCAGCGGTAACGAGGTGCTGAGCATCGACGACAGCGACGTGTTTCACTGCTACAAGGATCTCTGGAAAAGCGAGGGAGAACGAGTCAATGATGTGTACCAGGGCATCAGCAAATCAACCCTGGCGCGCATAGGGTATGTCTTCACGCAAGACCAGCAAGACAAGCTATCGGACGGTGAAAAGGCCATCGCTCGAGCATACGGAAATCGATTCTGCGTGCCGCTCGACTTCGAGTTGCTCACGGGACACGCGCCGTTTTACCAGGCCGCGCTGGGTGACAGGCTCGAATACGAGCTCACGTTTAACGACTATAGCAAAGTAGTGCGTACGCCGAACGGTGATGAGGCCAGTTATGCCATAGACAACATCTCTCTGGAGTTCGACATGGTCACTAGCCCGGAGCTGGCCAGGCAGGTTCGAAGCCAGTACTCTGGGAAGATGGCTATCCTGTACGATCGCGTACTGAGACATAGATCAGTCGTGCGAGATAAGAGCGACACTGTGTGGAATATCAACCTGAACGTGCCGGCGCGATCGATGAAAGGTATCCTGGTCGTCCCCGTGGAGGATTACGATCCATTCCGGAGGGACAGCGAGAAGTTTTTCAACCCCGAGATTGAAAAGGTGGAAGTGACCATCGAGGGCGTGCCCAACCAGCTGTTCAGTCATGGTATGAGACCACACCAGCAGTGGGATGAGATAAAAAAGCTACCAGTGGGGGATTACATAACAAAGGACCTGGACCTCGGCTCCGTGCAGATCGGTGAATACCTGACCACCAAGTACGCCCTATGGTTGGACATGCGATCCACGGATGATGATAAACTGCACGGCAGCGGGCGCCGTATAGATAATGGCAGCGAAGGGATAACCATCCAGATTACTAAGAAGGCTCAAACCGCTGGTAAGTTGAAATTATATCTGTACGTTATTATGGACGCGCAACTTAATATAGACAATGGGAGATTCGTGCAAGCCATCTACTAGTGGGGGGTACCCCCCCACACCCCCCAACAATAAACTGCCCCACACCCCCCTGGGGTTACCCACTGACCCACACTGCGCTATCATATGCGGGCAGACTGGCTGTGGGAAGACCGTTTTCGTGTTGGATATGTTGGAGGGTTACTACAAGGATGTGTTCGATAACATCGTTATCATGTGCCCTACTCTGAGCATGAATAAAACGTACGCGCGACCTTGGGTGATGACGGACCCGGACGTACACAAAATCGACCCTGGGACACGCCTGCAGGACTGGTTGAAAGCTCTTCACGAGAAATTTAAAGGGGAACCGACGCTGTTCATACTGGACGACTGCAGCGCTAATCGCGAGATAACAAAAAAGAGAGACATGCTATCGTACCTGGCCTTCTCCGGCCGGCATGCAAATCACAGCGTCTGGGTGCTAACGCAGAAGTTCAATTCGGTGTTGAAAGACCTCAGGGAGCAGACGCGATGGGTGGCCTTATTTCACTGCAAGGACAGGGATTCGTTCGAGGAGTGTTTGAGAGAGAACGATGTGATGAGTAAATTAGAACGGGAACGGGTGAAGAAACAGCTCGCTGAAACTAAACACGCTAAGCTCGTGCTCAAGACCGACCAACCAGTAGCATATATAGTATGCTAAGCAAAGCTAAGCAAAGCTAAGCTAAAGCTAAGCAAAGCTAAGCATATAGCTATGATATTCGAAGTGTTTGTCGTGTGCAACTTAACCTTCATTTCTCTGTGTTTTGTCTGCATCGGGTATTATATAGTTAAAACTAAATCTTTCTTGTTATATTATAAGATGGAGTGTGAGGAATTGCTCGAACAGTTGGTACCTGGGGGTACGGCAGGCCCCACTGGGGGTGTGGGGGATTCCCCCAAGCGAGAGAAACTGGTGGCGTTGGCTGTTGGTGGCAAAGCCAAACATTACTTTGGAGACTACACTCCGGATAAAATTCACAAAATGTCAGCCGAAGAAATCGATAAGCTGTACGCTAGATACGAGTCCCGGCTCGGAGCAGAAATGACAAAGACAATAGGATCGGCTATGACTCAGATATACACCGGTATTGTATCACACTTCCTTCCCATTCCACCAGAGCGCCGACTTTACCTGTGGGAGGACCTCGAGAAAGACCCTTTTATCGAACACGCCGTGAGCTCTATCAGCTGCGGGCTGTACCACAAATATGGTATGTTGTTGGCTCCAGTGACGGCGGCGATTATCACAGCAAAACATTGTCAATTTGAGAGAAAGAATAATAATAATAGTATAGATGGATGCTGCACAGGAACCAGTGGAAACAGTGGAGGAGACCCCTTCACAGGAACCAGTGAGGGAAGTGACCCCAACAGTAACCAGACAGAAGAATCCTAAGAGAGTAGCTGCCGGTAAAAAACGGTGGTGTAACCAACATAAAGTGACCAACCCAACCCGACTGTTGTTGGCTGTAGGCGTAACTGCTGCCGTGGTTATAACATGGTTATATACACGTGAGGGAACTGAGGGAAACTCTGGGGGTGTGGGGGGTACCCCCACGCCGCCGGCAGGCCCCACTGTCGACCCGCATATCATGTTATAATTTTAATATTTTATATCATATACATAATGTCTGAGGGGAAAACGTTCGTCAACGACGCATACCACGCCACAGTGGTCGCCAGTCTAGCCGTAGGGTACGCTCGGTTGACTAAAATGGTGCTTAAACAACCAACTATCAAGCTAGATTTCAACCTGCAGGATATGGGTATGCTCATAATGAACCTTGGTATGGCGATGGCCACAAAAGACATCCTAGTAAAACAAGGAATAATACCTGATAATATAATGAAATAAATATAGGGATGGCCACGATAGCTATGATGGTCGGTGGGGCGTTAGTGAATGCCCTGGCATTTTCCGGGAGTAATTTCCTCTTCTCGAAACTACGAGATGATCACGCGGCTGAAATACAGGAAGAAAGGAAACGGCACGATCTCGCTACTGAGAAATTACAAAGAGCACAGGCCGAGTACGCTAAAAAACGCCTCCAGAGGATCGATTTTATTAACGAACAACTCACGCGTGAAAACCATGCCGTTCAAACATTCAACGATGTCGATGAAGCAATGAAAGAATACTACCTACTAACTGGTAAACAATTGGAACAGCTCAATAAACCCACACTCGCTCAGTACTACACACCATCCAAGGAGCAAATGAATCGTGAACTGGTCTTCATAGTGTTGGGTATAGCAGCTACTGCGTTGGTTGCGAAGCAATTAAACTAAAATACCTATATAAGTAAACATGAGACCCGCTCCATACCGATGCGAATACATACTTATGGGGAAGACCGAGGCCTGTGGTAGGAAATGCAGGAATCAGGGGTTCTGTTGTTTCCATATGGGAAGTCCTAACTACACGTGTTCTGTGTGTGGTATCGGGGTTAAAGGACACTACTGTCTATGTAAAGCTCACGGAGCGAACGTAGTCAGACATCAACTCATCTACGAGAATAAAAAAGGCTACATAAAAGAACGTAGGCGACTGCTCAAGATAGACTCCAATGCGTGAAAGGGTTACCTCCCCTTACTGTGAACCAATTAGACATTGGTTCTCTTAGGTGTAAACACTATGTATACTGTGCGCGAGCTAAAGCGGGTCGCAAAACAGAGAGGTGTGATCGGGTATTCTCGAATGCGGAAGTCAGCATTGTTGAGATTACTAGGTTTAGAAGCCCCTCCTACGGTAAAACAATTAAAAACTCAAGCGAAACAGCTTGGATACACGGGTTATTCAAACATGGGGAGAGACTGGTTAGTCGGATTGTTATCACATGATACCTCGCTGATTGAAGACTTCCGAGAATTGGTCTCGCCTAGTGGCTCTCTTAGAAGTGATAGACATGTCAAATAAAATATTTTACAGGATTGAAATATATTTTTTAATAAGGTTACTGTGAACCAATTAGACATTAGTTCTCTTAGGTGTAAACACAATGACTACTGTACGCGAGCTGAAGAGGGTCGCAAAACAGAGAGGTGTCATCGGGTATTCTCGAATGCGGAAGTCAGCATTGTTGAGATTACTAGGTTTAGAAGCCCCTCCTACGGTAAAACAATTAAAAGCTCAAGCAAAACAGCTTGGACACACAGGTTATTCAAACCTGGGGAGAGCCGGGTTAACCGCATTGTTATCACATGCTCCCGTACCCACTGTAAAACAACTGAAAGCCGAGGCACACGATTTGGGTTTAGGCGGGTATTCTCGTATGAGAAAACCACAGCTTGTAGAATTATTACGACAGAATAGAGCTATTGACCTACAGTTCGTGCGCACTGAGCGCGCTGTAGGCAACTATTTGAGAGGTTGGCGCATGCGCGTTGATAGAAACATAGACATTACAGATATCAAGCCTCTGATAGCTGATAAGGTCAACCAGGAACTAAATAACCTAGGAAGTATCAAGTTTCAGATCACAGTGAAAATGTCGCTCGATAAGCAGGTCTCCACAGGGGCCACTGAGTATGTTCAGCCTTACTTCCGAGGTCAACAAGAGGTCGCCACACATACAGAGACCATTGACGCATCAATCGATACCAGTTTTCAGCAGATACGAGAATACCTAGAACGCTACACACACTTGGGGTCCGGGTGGGCTGTAGATAAAATCGATAATATCTATCTAGACATAGCTAACTACGTGCCGTTCAGAGGCGGGTCATACCTAGCCTTGCCTCCCTACTATAGGAACAAACATGCCATAGTAAACGTTAAGAATAGAGGAAACGATTGCCTGAGGTTAGCTATCAGGTCAGCCTTATTTCCAGCTGGCGCTAATTCAGATAGGCTTTCTAGCTATCCCCAAGATGATGGGCTCAATTGGGATGGTATAGATGAACCCACCCCAATATCCCAGATCACTAAAGTAGAAAAACAGAATAATCTGGCTATAAATGTTTTTGGGCACGAAGGTAACACAACAATAGTACACAGGGTCAGCCCGGTGAAGGATCGCCAAGTTATCAATATATTCATGATCCAGCGAGGTGACAAGTATCACTACACGTGGATAAAACACTTTAGCAGGCTGTTGTATGACCAATCAGCATACAAAGGAAAGACCCACTTCTGTGAACGATGTCTACATGGCTTCACCCGAGCTGATTTATTAGAATCCCACCGGGATGATTGTCAAGGTGTGGGGCAGACGGCCATACGAGTCGACATGCCTAAGGAAGGTGATAATATCCTAAAATTCTGTAACCACAAGAACCAAATGTTTGTGCCTTATATCATATACGCCGACTTCGAAGCCTTAGTTGTGGGGGAATCCCCCACACCCCCTAGTGGTGGTAGCTTCACCCACAAGACACAAGAGCATAAAGCCTGTTCGTTTGGATACATTGTCGTCCGTTGTGACGGGGAAACGAAAGCTCCGGTAGTATATAGGGGGCCTGACGCGGCTGAAAGGTTTCTAAAGTGTTTGCAGCAGGAAGAAAAAATTATTAGGAATGCATTGTATAAAATCGCTCCCATGCGTCTGACCCGAGTCGACAGGCTAGCCCACGCTAGTAGCACTAACTGTCACGTGTGTGAATCACCACTTAACGGTGATTCGGTGAGAGATCACTGTCACATAACTGGTAAGTATAGAGGCGCCGCTCACAACGCGTGTAACCTCAAGCTTAAAATCAACCCTAAGACAATAAACATCCCCGTTGTCTTTCACAACTTGAGAGGGTACGACTCACACTTGATCATGCAGGCCATCGCGAAAATCGATGGTAATATAACGTGCATCCCCAACAACATGGAGAGATACATCTCCTTCAGCTTAAACGGACTTAGGTTCATTGACTCGTTTCAGTTCCTCCTGTCGTCACTCGACAATCTGGTCAAGGCCAACAATACCTTCCCTATCACCGATCGATACACAGACGCCGAGACTAGACCCCTGCTTATGAGGAAGGGTGTGTACCCCTATGAGTACATGGATAGTTGGGTCAAGTTCACCGAGACCAGACTACCCCCTATTGACTGCTTTTATAGCAAGCTGAATGAGGCGTCCGTCTCACGAGATGATTACTCGCACGCGACTAACGTATGGAATAAACTGGGTTGTAAGAACCTGGGTGATTATCACGACCTGTACTTGAGGACAGATGTACTGCTGTTAGCCGACGTGTTTGAAACGTTTAGGCGGACGTGTTTCAAGCAGTATAAACTCGACCCCGCATGGTATTACACCAGCCCAGGTCTGTCGTGGGACGCCTTGCTTAAAAAGACCGGAGTTAATTTGGAATTGATCACAGATTACGACATGCACCTATTCATTGAGAAAGGCTTGCGAGGTGGGATTTCCATGGCATCCAAACGATACGCGAAAGCAAATAATCAATACGTGAAAGGTTACGATCCTAACAAGCCAACCAATCACATTCTCTACCTCGACGCAAACAACCTGTACGGCTGGGCCATGAGCCAGTATCTACCTACAGGGGGATTCGAATGGGTACCCCACGTTGATGTTATGGGGGTTGCACCAAATTCGAACAAAGGGTATATCCTCGAGGTTGACTTAGAGTATCCCAAGGAATTACACACATCGCACAACAACTATCCCCTTGCACCCGAACGTATGAGGGTTAACACAGACTGGATGTCTGAGTACCAACATAACTTGTTAGGTGGGCGTGTGACAGACGTTGAAAAACTCGTGCCTAACTTAATGAATAAGACCAAGTACATCGTTCACTATCGCAACCTACAGCTGTACCTGTCGTTGGGTATGAGGCTGACCAAAATACACAGGGTGCTCATGTTCGACCAGAGCCCATGGATGGAGCCCTACATCAGAATGAACACAGACCTACGAAAAAAAGCCACCAGTGATTTTGAGAAAAATCTCTACAAGCTCATGAACAACTCGGTGTTTGGTAAGACTATGGAGAACCTGAGGAAACGCGTGACCGTGAAGCTGGTTCGATCGAGTGAGGAAGACAAGCTCAGGAGATTGATAGCCAGTCTGGCATTCAACCGTAGTAAGATATTCACAGACAACCTGGTTGCCCTACACATGAAGAAAAGCCACATAAAATTCAACTGGCCTGTTTACGTGGGGATGAGCATCCTCGATTTATCCAAACACCTGATGTACGACTTTTACTACAACGAGCTCAAGAAACAGTACGGCGACAGGTGTGAAGTGCTGTACACTGACACGGATTCCCTGCTGATGGAGATTCGAACCGAGGACGTGTACGAGGACATGAAAAAACACCTCGATTTATACGACACTAGCGACTACCCTAAGACCCATGCCCTACACAGTACGGTAAATAAAAAGGTCCTAGGTAAAATGAAGGACGAGTGTGCTGGCACGCCCATAGCCGAGTACATAGGTTTGAGACCTAAGATGTACTCCATACTGAAAGCCGACAATAGTGAGATCCGGAAGGCTAAGGGGGTTAAGAAGTATGTGGTGAAACAACACATCAAACACGCCAGATTCAAGGAAGCCCTGTTCAAGACCCGTACCTTTAGACATAAAATGAACACACTTAGAAGTGATGGGCATAAGATATACGGACTGACTATAAACAAGACGTCCCTGTCGCCTATGGACACGAAACGTTGGATAGCTATTGATGGGATAAACACATACGCGTATGGACATGAAAAAATTTGAGGCTATTTACTACAGCCCGCGTGGGTACTGGAAAGGAGCTAGCGCAGTAGATAAGCTAGCTAAACTAGCGCGAGTACCCCCGGAGGAAGCCAAAGCGTGGCTTGAAAAACAAGCCCTGTGGCAGATCTATTTACCGGCACCACGCTACGTGCCTAGAAGGAGGTTCGGTATTAACATACCTAATAGCGTTCACCAGGCAGACCTACTGTTCCTACCCCACGACAAGAGGTACAAGTATGCCTTAACCGTAGTGGACGTAGCCAGTCGTTACAAGGAAGCCGAACCCTTGACCACGAAAGATTCGGCCCAGGTAGCCAGAGGATTTGAACGCATATACAAACGCAGCCCACTGACGTGGCCAACAGAGCTGCAAATTTGTCCCCGGACGGGAGTTCATGGGTGCCGTGTCACAACTGCTAGCCAAACACGATACAAAGGTCAGGCGTGGCACGGCCGGAGCCCATCGCAGCCAAGCCATAGTTGAGAGATTTAATAGGACTTTGGCTGAGCGCTTGTTCGGATATCAGTATGCTAGGGAGATGTCCACCCCAGGAAAACGATCGACTGAATGGGTCACGAGGTTACCCAAGGTGGTGTCGGCAATCAACCATGAAGTCACCCGTCTCACCGGTAAGAAACCGGCAGACGCTATCAAACTAAAATCAATAGTTGCAGAGTCGGCCGCTCCATTGCGTGGGAAGGAGAAACAGATACCAGATAGGGCCCTAGTGAGGTATCTATACCAGCCGGGGGAACACGAGGGTGATAGCCGTAAGCGAGCCACCGATCCTATATGGTCAGTCAAAACTTACAACATAGATAAAGTGGATATGAAAGCCGACGAACCTAACTTGTACTACTTGAGGGGTGGGCCGGGTAGGGGGTTTGTAAGAGAAGAATTATTGATCGTACCGTACGGCACAGTGTTACCTCCAACCAATACACGGTAATAGACACCCAACCTTTTTGTAGTAGGGGTAATAGTAGCAAGATCTAAGGTCCCAACCAAAGCCTTATTTAATAAATAAGGCTTTGTAGAGACATTTCTTGAAAGTGAGCCAAAACCCCTATTCCCTATACTACTAGTAATCTCAGCCTATGGTTGTGCCTTTTCGGTTGTGAACATTTCGGTGTTAGTCTTATGGTGGGGTGGGCTTCGTTTCCAGAGCAGAACTCCAAAACTGTTCAATATTTTTCTGCAAAACTTGGTAGATATATCAGTAAGAACCTGAAGTGGTGCCTTTTACTATTTACAGGTTTTTGTGATTTCAAATTTTCTTGGTTTCCATGGAAACAATTTTGACTTACTCTCAAAAGTAATATCTGTTGGTAAAACTTGGCAGATATGTGTTGCAGACCCCAAAGTGGTGCTTTTTGGTTTTTAGAGAGTATGATTTTACATCCTCTTTTGAAGAAGGGAACTTCAAGGGATTCAAGTTTCACTAAAACTTTATATAGAAGAGGGAGACAAGCAAATATGCATGAGTCAGGGCAAGGAAAAATTAGACTTCATCAACCACAAGAGTTATACTTGTGTTACAGTGAAAGTTTGCAGTCCATACATCCTCTTTTGAAGAACGGATTTTAATGGATTTCAAGTTTCCACTGAAACTTCAGATAGAAGAGGGAGACAAGCAAATACGCATGAATCAGGATACGAGAAAATATCAGTTTTATTCAGAAAATTACATTTTGTATAGTTGAGGTACATCTCAGTAGGAAAGGTTATTCACTTCTGACTGGTATGCATGCGAGGCATTGTTCTTGACCAGCATTTTGACATCCGATAGGGAACTGGTGTATTTTAGATTTCCCTTTCTATAAAGCACCACTTGTGCACTCCTGTATATCTGTGTTGAAGTGCTGGATTTATTGCAGTCCATACTCAAGTGGTGCTATATAGTAGGAGGAATCTACAGCAATGTCTGGGAAACAGGCAGATTGGTAGCTTGTGGCAACATGATCAGTTTGCTGACTGACACTAAACTCTTCGCTATGACAGCTGTGAGTTGGGAGCCTGTGACTATGCTGCCGTTGAGATCATGTGATGTCTGTGTATGTACTCAACCAAGTAAAAGAGCCTCTTTTGAGAAGCTGGGTTTACTCACTCTAGGGGCCCAATTCAAAACTGTAATTCCAGTGACATATACAAATTGGGACAAAATTTACAATCAAATGAAGTTTTTGTTTGATAAGTGACAAGCATGGATAGTCTAGAAATATTAGTAACTTAAATAATGATATATATATATACCTTGAGGTCACTATTTTGCTTTCACTGTGTTTAGGAATGTGGAAAGATGCTATAGAGCCTCTGGTAGAATCGGTCGATTCCTTCAACAAGATCCATGACAACAAGGGAACATCTTCCTCCCTTGGGCTTCTCACCAAATGCCTCAAGAAGCTTACTGTGGCTGACTACCATGAAATGAAACAAAAGTACCCTGCCCTGTTCTCGCAGTCTCACCCCTGCTACGAGGCCTATGTGAAGGGAATGGATGCTGTCAGATACATTGAAGACCTTGGACAGACACTCTACATTGCCAAACATCAAGTGAGTGATGAAGACATGAACTGAAGCTAGATATTTAATCTATGGACATAATGTCTCAGCACTCTGATAGAATAAGTTCTGTGGCTCCACAGAACTGCAGTTTTTGCTTGCTCAGGGACAATGCGGGTTAATGATATTCTGTTGGACTTTCTAAGTCCATATATTTTCACTTTGACATGTTTGTTGACTTTTTGTGACATGTAGCAAGGTTTGATTCTCTCTCTATGCTTGTTAGTTGTTGAGAAGGCACATCTGATTGAGAGATCTTCCAACAGTGACCTATTTATGGTGGCCAACTGCCATGAAGTATATTGCTAGTTTAGAGGTAGACAATTTAAGTAAACACATGATTCCAAGACATTGTTTGACGGGTTACATTACTATGAGTACTATAGTACTGTTTTCTTCTCTGCCAAATATAACCCAATCTGCTGTAATGTTTCAGCTTGTTGCTGAGGAATCCCTGCTGATGTTCGCTCTGCAACAGCCACCATCTTTAAGAGAGTTTCAGTGGTTCCAGACCATTGTTGCAGACATTAAGAAAACTCTGACTACCCATGAAACTGTCAGCAATCTTAAAAGTCTTGAAACATATTTTGAGTTTGTGAGAGCCATTTTCCTGATTCATTTGACCTTATATTTCTCTCCCTTTCCTCAAGACCGTTCATTATCCAAGTACCTGGAACAGATCAGTATTGAGCTGTATCGCCATCTTTGTTCCTGTCAGAGCAGACGTCAACTTGTGACAAACTTGGAACATACCAGTAATTCTGTATCATTCATGAATGCATCTCTAGGCATTCTGGGATTACCCTCACTACAGGGCACTGATGATGTCTCGGTGAATGTGGAAGTGTCAGCTGCAGCATCAGAAGACTCCTCTGACAAAACAGAAATAAAGACTGATTCTGCCAAGGTGTCATCAAAAGCAGAACACATGTCAGACAAAGCAGGTACAGTTCCTGCTGTGGTAAATTCTTCAACACCTGCTTCCAGACAGAATCCTGGCACATTTCCAGGAGCTGTAAAGAGTCAGATTCCCAAAGCTACAGATTTGTACTCAAGGAAGTATGTAGGACTTACAGTAGATGCATCTTCCTTCTCAACAACATCAGATTCTTCAAGTCAGTCTGGATCAGGGGTCACTTCCAGCCAAGATGAACACACAGAACCAGAACTTGTAAACCTCTCAGTTGTTTCCATAAGTGCAACTGCAGAGAAATTTAGCAATCTTGATCTCAATTCAGACCCAGAAATTTCGAGAGTATTTGATGACAAGAATATTGCACCTGTTGCCCAATCTACTGGTCAGACCTCCACCTCATCTTCCTCAGCTAAATCAGTGACAGACAGTTCAGCCTCAAGGAAGTCCAGTTCATCCAGTTCAGGATCAGTAGGTCTGTCCTCTGCTTCCTCCTCTTCTGCTAAAGCATCTAGAGAGTCTGAATATAGTTTCTCCTCATCTCTCTCCCAGCAAAGCTCAAATGAATCTTCTGCCTCATATGTGGATCTGTCTGCCCCCACAGAGGAGTGGCATAATCTATCTGAGATGGGTGAGTTATCTCCCCTGGTGGATCTGAGTTCCTCCACAGTAAACAGCTCCCTGGAGATCCTTCAGTTTGGTCACAGTGTTGAAACCAGGAGTGCTGAGGAGTACCTGGAGCACTGGATGCCACCAACAGTGGATGAGACTATTAAAGTAAACAGTGAGTTCAATCATATATACCTCTATTGGCAGATTAGAAGTAACTACATCTTAAACCTTAGTAGTCTTGTTTTTGATTATATATGTGATAGTGAACCCCACAAGGGTTTATTCTAATGCCTCAAGTTTAGCACAAATAAACATAAAAACAAAAATGTTGAATAAAACATATTTCACGCAAGTAATTATTAAATATGGCATTGGAAATCTGAGAGCACAACCTAGTGAGGAAATTGGAGTGTACCTTTGATGGTGGCGATATTTTACTTTGACATGAAAAATATTTTTTGAACCGAAGCGAGGGAAGTGCGTTGCCAACCTTTATTCGCTTCGCTCGCATATATGAATACTGGTCATATTCTCTACGCTGCGCAACCCCACTTGCGCTACAGTTTGCCTGTGGGTTATTGGGACAGAGATGCCAGGCTGTTCTTGAAGCCAATGGTGGGCATACATGATACTGACCATGTTGATGACCTTGACCCTTGAATGTGACATTCCAACCCTGTTGTAATGACCTTGACGTCTGTGTTCTCCATAATGCAGTATATATAGCAATAGAGCAACAACATAGTTTACACATAATTATTTTCAAATTACCTGTGGATTAATGATACATAATATTGCTGATTGTCCCTTGTCCTGCAGAATATGATTACATACTTTTGGTTTTGTGGTGTGACATTGCCATGCTAATGTTCCCCACAGGGGCCCTGCTGCTGACATACAACCCTGTGACAGGAGAGTGGCAGTCTCAGAATACGTTGGTCCACAAGGGACAGGAGCTGGACCTGGGAGGCAACAGAAAGGGCAACTGTCGGGAGGTGTTTGAGGTCCACTTTCTCCATCAGGAGGAACCTCTAGGCAGGTAGGACAACTATAGGGAGGTCTGTGGTCCTCTTACTCCAACAGGAGGAACCTCTAGGCAGGTAGGACAACTGTAAGGAGGTCTGTGGTCCACTTACTCCTACAGGAGGATCCTCTGGGTCGGTAGGGCAACTGTCAGGAGATATTTGAGGTCCACTTTTTCTATCAACCTGTCTTTTCCTAGCTACTGGTCTGGGTACAGGTAAACCTAGCCACGTGACCTTGACCCTTGAATGTGCCACGATACACACTGGAAGCTCATTAAAAGCAAAAGGTTTGTCAAAAGTGTGCTAATAATTCTCATTGTTAAGAGTATGAACTAAATGGAGGGAGTGATCTCCCTCTTCATGTGAACCGTCTGCACCACTTTTGACACTTCCTCTCAGCAGCTGGAAATGTTTGATTGCTTGCCATACTGTAAAATAAATTAAAATGCCCGGCAAAGTTTCAAGTAATTATTAATGATTTTAACAATTAGAAACCAACCCAAAGCTTGGTGTCCCCATAAGTTTTAAAAGTAAACTGACGAGAATACATTAGCTTTAGCATAACATCAGTCTGAGACCAGAAACTCTGTAGTCTACAAAGACATACCATGACATACTGGGGTAAATAGTGCATGGCCGCAATATCATCCTAAATACACTCTCAGATCCACTTAAATCAGCTTGTACACAGAGTTTTGAGCACTTCCAACTGGCTCAACATTTTGTTTATACAATTCCAAACGATAAACCCTTAAACCATACTTGTAAATAGAAGAAAGAAGTGGACCAACCAAACAAGAAGAAATAAACAAAAGCACAAACAAAAGGCTATTCCAAGCATGTCTCTGGCTACAGGTATGTCTGCAAGCGGTACCGACAGCAGCGCCCAGCACGGTACTACCAGCAGGATGTGGTGTGTCAAATGATGGCTGGCTACTATGTGACCAGGTTCAATCAAGCCCTTCAAAATTACCATAGCAACATCCAGGTGAGTTTCAGCAATTAAGCACATGATAATTATGAAACTTGTGGCACCCTCAGTCTAAGTAAACTTAGTCTCAGTACTTTTCGTTACACTCCACTTCTGAATCTAACAAAACCTTATGGGAGGTCGTGTCAGGTAACCTTTGAGATTGACCAATCAGAACACAGCTTACCAAATCGCGAAAGTGGACATTCGCACATACCTTTTGAACTTTTTATCTCGAAAAGGTTCATACCTGAACGATTCCAAATGCTATTTAGTGTACACTCGCTTTCGGGTGATGCACACGGCGTACGTACAACCATGACAACAGTGAGTAAACAGTTGCTGATAATGGTGTTTTTGGCAATATTCAAGGATGTCATCTTGCGGAAATATTAGCTAATTGTAACCATGTCAACAGAAACCCCAAAGTGTATATACTGCAGGTCAAGTAATTGTGTTATATGTGGATTTTTGTTTGTGGAGAGATCTGTGTCAGTGACCTGAATATTTTGAAAGTCCCTCCGATCCCTAAATAGTAGCCGTTGTCTGATTGGTTAAATCTATTTAACCGTCTCATGTTTGATTGGATGGTCATTGGTCACACAAAGGTTGCCTGACACAACCTTCTGCTAGGTTTTGTTAGACTCAGTGGTGGAGTGTAACGAAATACACTAAGACTAAGTTTACTTAGACTGGTGGCACCCTCGGCTCAGTTCAACTGTGTGCATGATCTATGTACTTCATTAACAATTATCCTAAATACACCATGTGCAAGTTGTCCTTATTTCTATTCATTTTCACTGAGGAAAGACATAAAGTGATTTATAAATCTATAAATGTTGATTGATAAAAATAGACATCCATATGAATCTCTTCTGGATAATGATCTGAAAAATTCTTGCATGCTATTTCTCATGCTAACTAACACATAAGTCAAGAATAGTTTGGACTGACATGAAACACTGAAGTTGTTGTGGATACAGGTGCAGTTCCTACCGGCAGCCCATCTTCAGCTCCTGACGCCAGATGATCACTTGGAAGACTGGGTCAATGTAGAGCCATACCTCTATGGAGATTTCATCAAGCTCACTAACAACCTGGACTTCTGCAAGAAGGAACATCATGGAGAAGAGCTAGCCACAGCCTTGACCCACTTCTCATACTGTGAGTCCCAAGGAGTGCTGATGATTGTGGACATTCAGGGCTGGATCCCAAGGGAAGGAAACGGCATCATCTATCTCACGGACCCCCAGTTCCACACAAAAGGGTTCCGCAGGTTCAGCCCTGCAGACAGGCAGGAGGAAGGAATGAGACTGTTTTGGTCCAAGGTGCACCCGCAGTGTAACAGTATCTGCTCAACTCTTGGGCTGACCAGACCAGAGCAGTAGATGGCTTACTCCGGTCACTGTGCAACAACATCATGAAACCTGCTTAGCAATTAATGAGACTGTTTTTGTCCAAGGTGCACCCACAGTGTAAAAGTATCTGCTCAACTCTTGAGCTGACCAGACCATAACAGTAGATGGCTTCCTCTGGTCACTATGTGACAACATGCATCATGAATAGTGGCCAAAACATTGTTTCCTGTTTATAAGTGTGTATTTCTTAGTAAATAGTTTGTTTCTGGCCAGGGTTACAGATCAGGAGGATAATCCATCCAGAAGTCTGCGGACATTGATCTCCTTATGCAAAATTAGATTAACATTTTCATTGGCCTGTGCATATTTATGATTCACAAACTTTTGAATATTTATGTGTTCATCACTGCAAAGAAAGACTCAACTTCCATCTTTGGATGTACACCAACTGTGATGTCTGGTCCCAACTTAGCAGCATCAAGACAATCAGTGAAACCATTCTTACACACACTGGATGTTGGTTGTTTTAGCATGGCAAGATATTTTGGTTGATTATGTTGCATTTGATATATAGTTTGACTTGTTTTTCATTATCTATCAGGAAATGCTCACAGAAAACACACATGGTGACAGCTCAGCTACTTGTATATTTCGATATCAAAATTGTCTGAATCTATTTTCATAAGAATAACAATACACTCATTATTTGTACAATGGTATTTATTGAGATCATTCTACTGCTGAAAACTACGTTCAGCCTAGTGTAGCTATATAAATCTCATCTTGTTTGCAATTTTAACTCATTTCTAATATCCATGGTAACGGTCCTCGGCGCTAGAAAAATACCACTTTATACATATGCAATGTTCATAAAATTCCATTTCCAAATATACAGGTGTCCATGCTAACAGGTGAGTATTAGAGATTTAGAATCTTGTAACAACAATGCCGTTATTTCATGCATAGGAAATACCCATGGGTTGAGGGCCTGGAAAAAAAGGAGTGTAATGGCAGGAGTTTGATAAAACCAACAACACTGATGTCATATGAAAAGCAGTTAACAATCAGTAAATAACATTATGTGGATGAGTGCAATTTTCAAAAGCATGACTTAGATGATAAATGATGTGCCCCCCTCATCCAGACCCTCATTAGATTTGAACAGTTACCACTCAATGAAACCCAGGCCCTTGTGAATAGCAATGTTACAAACTGCTGTCTGGCATCACAACAACACAGGTCTGCGAAAAACAATAGCTTAATGAAAATGATTTTTGAAGGTACAGCATAACATTGCATGAATTAAAAAAATACTTTGCTTGAAGAGGTCATTTTCAGTGAACAATGTGCCTGACAAAAATATTTTGCTTTAATGAGGAATTTGAGCTTGACCTGAACCAGACGAGGGAAGTACAGGTCCACTCGTATCATCACCACTGTTGGGGAACGATTAGAGCTGACAACAGGAACAGTTCATACAGTGACTGCGCTCTCCTTCCCACATGATGATGGTAGAACCATCAGCCTGAACATCCTCATCTGCTGCTGGAAGTCGCGCCTATAGGTTATATCTCAGTAGTAGAGTATTATGGTAGTGTGACTAAACTGAAAAACCATGTGTGCCGTGTTTGTCAGATTTGTTCTAATCACTCCTATGATAATGCCAAAAGGATTTGCTCTAGGCTCAGTTATAATACTGATGAATGTTTCTCCATATATCACAAGCTTGTATAATCTTGAAAATTTCAGACCCATCCTACCTTGTGTTAATTAAGCAGAAGAGCTGTACTACTATCAAAATAGTCCCTTAAACAGAGTAAACACCTGAACACATAAAATTATTTACATTCTCACATTGTATCAGATAGAAATGATAGAACAGAGATCAACACTGCTGTTCTGGAAATATTTTGAACATCAGGATTTCTTAAAATATATAACAAATACACAGAATTTTCATACACGATATACAACACAAATTTGTTCTAAACAAGTATTTGCCATTGTTTTAATGTGCTTTGGCAGCCATGTAAAGTCAAAGTGACATTTTGTTCTAGTTAACCCCCTGGATGCCACAGGGACATATATGTCCTTCCTCTACATACCTCACTTGGAAGTCCAATAAAATTCTAAATATACCACGCATATATAAATACTACACAGTTTTGAATTCTGCGGAAAATTCCCAGTTTATTGATACCATCCACTATCATCTCAGACCAAGCTAAAGTGCTGAAAATCGCCTTTCAAAATAGGCTTCATCGTAAATGTCGCCATTTTTCAAACTGTACAAAATCGAGATTCACAGCGTTATTTTCAATATGTTTTGAAATGTGAAAATCGGATAATTACTGGGAGTAATGAATTTCAAAAATAGCATATTAATGATCACTGATATCAAGTTTTCATGTAACCAGGAATGATAATTCTGAAACGTCACCGATGTACCCAGAATCGGTTGGGATGTTTTCGAAAATACACTTACACGAACGCCGAAGTGCGCTTTCCGCCATATTGGATAGTGTTTACAAAATCACGTTTCGAGAAGGCCGGTATTGAGAAGCCCATTACATCATGTATACTTCATAGTTAGCTGCTACAAATGCATCATTGAATTCCCCATATATCTTAGAATCAAATTACAAATGGTCTTTGTCACCAATACCAACTGTCTAGACAAAACGAAACGAAATATATTTAGCATGAAAACGAACGCTGTGCTCGAAAGACAGCGCTTGACTGAAACGTAAACAAAGAAAAATTCCAATTTTACACTGCGTAGCATTTTCGGAAATTTCCCAACATCCAGCCCTCTAATCATTGCTTACAATGGCTCAATACGCTTAGTATATTCAGGGGAAGAGTATCGTGGCAAAAAATAGCAAATTGAAAATAGATACAATGAAATAATTTGGTAATTCATAAGAAACTGTCAAACTTTCAGTGCAGCGTGACGCCATGACTGACGCAAAATCACGCAGAACGACAACGGTACTTATCGGCATTTCTGGCTTGTTCCGTCATTTACAATGTAAACGATAAGAACATATCACAATACACAAATAGTCAGAATAATTCTGATTACTTACATCTCACATTTATATACAAAAGATCCCTGAATCAAGCAAAAAGTCGTCGCAAAATCCCGTGTACCCTTCTCAGCGAAGCCGCCATTTTGAGAGAAATCGGTCATCGGTAGTGATGTCATACGTCAACATTGTTGCACATATTAGGCAATTTCTTTGAGGTGAAGGTCGGTTGAACAAGAGTAAACACAATGCCCATACCATTCCGATTGCACTTATAGTATTGTGATGTATATTTTGCGCATCGTTCAGATATTTTTTAATGAAACTGATTTCAGTATCTACATATATCCATGTTCAACACCATATCATGTGTGGATATAAGGTATCCGTTTTTATTCTTTGAAAGCTTTTGATTGTTTGAATAATATCTACATGGGAAATTGACTCAGTAAGTGTACTATACCACATTTTAAGCCCCTACACAAGTGTTGGAAGATCACACGTAGCCATTACTGCAACATGTGCTTTAGTTCACGTGATGTGCAATATTCAATACGTTGGGACAAATATTGCAGTTACATATGAACAGGTTAATAAACAGCGATTTAATTCCAACTTAGAAGTAAAACGGATAATATTAATGAAAATGATTTGTACATTTTATCAAATGTAGGGGCACACATACTACTGTTTAAAGGAATTGTCTTGTTCATTGTATTGGTTTGTGTCGTTTTTATAGACAAAACTATTATGAATATTAATTGACCAGGTGCGACTTTGTCAAAACGTTTCATGATTCATTATCATTGTTTTTCGATAATAAAGTCAATTCAAATGCGATTAAAATATATCTGATGGCAGAATGTCTAACTCAAACAATATTTATACGGAAATTGTTAAAAATATATACATCAGGTCAAGTCTTAATTTCGACAAGCATTACGTCCATTTTCTAATACTTCTTTACTGAAAAAGCGATCTCTTTGTACCTTTCATTGCATACTTATGAAGGGAATTGATTTCATAATCATGAGAAGAAAAGTCTTTTTCCTAAATGAATACTCAATGAATATTCAGGTGTTGTGAAATTTTCATTTAAGCTAAATTGATGCTAGGCAGGTGCGCGTGTTGCTCACAATAAGATATGTAGTAAAACCGTGTAATTGTTGATATATTCAGGACACTATTTCAGTGATAAAACCATTCATTTTATATTTTGGCTAAAAAGTGTTGAATTCTGACACAGAAGCCGATATCTTTTACACATTGAATGGAAATTAGGTTAGATATATACTAATCAGCAACCAGAGTAGTCTTTTTCCGACGTCACAAAATGCACAAAACATGCTGTGACGTCAACTAAAATGTCGCATTATTTTCAGTTATTTCATTACGTTTGAAAATGTGGCTGTTACTCTGTTAATAATGATGGAAAATTAATAAAAATACATATACACAAACAGGAGAATATGGGAATCTAAGAACTAAAATATGTATCGGATAGGGACATCCAAATCGCTATTGCCTGATTTTTGATGTAGTACACTTGCATCTTTTCTTACAAATTGTGAAACTACCAAAAGGTATCCTCTCACATTGGGGAAATTTGTATTGGAATAGTTTGGTTCACTGTGAACAAAACATCACGAAAATATACTGTCCATATCCACAGCAAATTCTCTCCATGTGATCGGAGTTACATTGACCTAATGTAAACCATAACTGAGTTATGCCCCCTTATCTTTATACGTGCATGACCTCTCTGTCGACGTTTGACGTCATAGTAGAAAATCGATTTTTGACATTTATTGCAGGTCATTTTTGATTTTGTGAGTATGACGTTATGCATTAACACATACATCCATTTCATATACACTCATGTCGTTCAGATATCAAGCTGTATTTTCTTCGCTCACACTTTCCGTAAAGATGCCAAATTAAAAAAATCGTAGCAGAGTGCTTTTATTGGTGCACGATAAATTTACTGTTTTTGAACACACACAAAAGTTTTGAACAACTTTTAGCAGTGTCTATTTCTCAAACCCCTGAGGTAGCCGCAATTATATTTATACCAACGGATAGGAAATCAAATATTCTACATGTCTGTGCAATTTCATAGCCGTACGCAGAACCTGGGCCACGCGATCGCAAATCTCGCACAACGTTCACTTTTCAAACTTTATGAAAATGTGCGCCTGAAAAAAAACTCGGCATCCAGGGGGTTAAGGGAAGGCACCTTGGTTTAAACAAATGCCACGATACACACTGGAAGCTCATTAAAAGCAAAAGGTTTGTCAAAAGTGTGCTAATAATTCTCATCGTTAAGGGTATGAACTAAATGGAGGGAGTGATCTCCCTCTTCATGTGAACCGTCTGCACCACTTTTGACACTTCCTCTCAGCAGCTGGACATGTTTGATTGCTTGCCATACTGTAAAATAAATTAAAATGCCCGGCAAAGTTTCAAGTAATTATTAATGGTTTTAACAATTAGAAACCAACCCAAAGCTTGGTGTCCCCATAAGTTTTAAAAGTAAACTGACGAGAATACATTAGCTTTAGCATAACATCAGTCTGAGACCAGAAACTCTGTAGTCTACAAAGACATACCATGACATACTGGGGTAAATAGTGCATGGCCGCAATATCATCCTAAATACACTCAGATCCACTTAAATCAGCTTGTACACAGAGTTTTGAGCACTTCCAACTGGCTCAACATTTTGTTTATACAATTCCAAACGATAAACCCTTAAACCATACTTGTAAATAGAAGAAAGAAGTGGACCAACCAAACAAGAAGAAATAAACAAAAGCACAAACAAAAGGCTATTCCAAGCACACATATAGCTTGTACATTCACAGGATATACATATATACTGAGGTAGCAAGGAGGCCCTAACACATAGCTCACGCTGGGCACAGATATACACACAATGTCAGTATTTTAAATATTTACCAAATATTGCATCAGCATCACAAACAATACATATGTATGATATATACCTTGCATTGACTGTACACATTGATATAAAAGGATCTGTCATAGAAGACCAGTTACAAAATGATGGAAGAATTGGTATACATTTCATTATGATATACAGAGATATACAATTCATCATCATGGACATTTGATCTTAAGCCATTCGGGTTTCTGCTGTCACATCACCTGACTACAACCAACCAATCAGTACATTCTCACACATGCCATAGTGGGAAAATTAGAGGCTTTTGCTCAGTTATCTCTCCGTTTTATCACCACATTTGTTCATACTCAGTACAGTAAAAAAAAAACTGCTACAGAGGAGATTCCTGATGTTCTTAAACTCAGAGTTTGGCAAGGTGAGAAGCCCCATTGAATATCAGCAGGTAAGTGTGTGTCTTTTATGCATGCTTGTTCCTGTTTTATTCATAACTAGTTTGTCAGACAAGAACACATTTCAGAAACATGTCTGACTAATGTCAACTCTTGTATAGGTACTATGGTTGAAATTATTACGTTTGTTTTACGTTACATAACCGGGAGTAAATCTTTAGGCTGTGACAAGCAGTTGAATTACACAGCACTTTGATCACGTCCATTAGTTGAACACCACATGCAAAGCTGTAACGGGATCAACCCTTTCTATCTTTGGTCTGTTTTTTTTCTTCCTGTTCACCCTTTCTTTACACCATGGACCCTTCCTTGTCTTGAGTGGAAGAGTCCAGTAAAGGTAGGAGATGTTAACTTGAAAGCACCAAGATCTCACTGATGTCACAGTGTCATACCTGTTGGAGTAAAAAAACACATGACTGACTGCAACAGGTTAGCATGAACTGAAAAACTGAGTCACTTTCTACTGAGACTTACTAGTAAACAATACTCTGAACACAATTATTACAATTTTTTATTAATGCAGTTAACATGTGGTGTGAAGTAATTGTTGTGTACTGAGAAATACTTACATCTGTAACAACAGTTTCATAATTCTGCTTGAACACCCTGGATTTCATGTAGTCGATATAGGACCTGGCTGAGGACGCTGGGGTTAGATCCTCTGGACCTGCCTTGGCCCCCTCGGTTCCCCCTCCTCCCCCAGGATCCACCTCTCCGCTAGATATGTCTGTACCAATACCGCTCTCTGGAACACAAACATACAATCATCTCATCATGCTTCACTAATCATCTTGTAAGGATTGAGGTCATACGTGATTCTACTGCCATGTTGCAAAGTTATATACGAAGCTGCGTACACAATTGTAATAAGGGAACACTGCCACATCTACATGCTATCTAGGCTGCCAAGTTCCCTGAGCATGTGATGGAATATGCTGCACAGATGTAATTACTTCAAGATGGCCATGAAACACTGATCTATGCTAATGGAACTACAAAATGAATGGTTTGGTCACATAGAACATTACATTTATGTGATGTAGTTTTTAGCTTAAAAAGTGTCATGGTGACCTTGAAAATAAGGTAAAGGTCACCCAAATTTACTGGTTTCTGCATAATCTCCCAATGCAGGCTGTCAAAATTTGAAGAAATTGGGCACAACAGTTCAGGAGATAATGCGTTAAGAAGAATTAGAACATACAGATGCTGCTGAATACATAGTCCCCTGTTCCAGTTGTGGACCACAGCATTATTCTACATGAACCAAGGAGTGTAGGACACACACTCACCATTTGACAGGAAGGTGACAGATCTCCTCTGATACCTGGGACTGTCGAGAGGGTCGAAGGCGAGGTTGAGAGACCCGAACAGACCGAAACTGGAGTGGCTGGAGTTGGAGGAAGAGGTGCTGCTCACAGAGATGATAGAGTGGGGGCGCTTGTTGCCATTCCGCAGGTGCTCAAACGATGATACTGCTATAGAGTTCCTTGTTCGAGCTGAAATATTGTGAGAATTTATGGCTGTTAGCATGATTATCTAGAATGAGTTTTGAGTAAAGTCACAGAATGCAAGCTAGGTAGTGTTCAACACATACTGGCTGACAGAAAGGGTACAGATTCACATCACTGGGGGTGGATAGCACACCCTGTCTGTAAGGGTCTAGTACGCCTTGGGGATCTCAGGGCAGAATGGTCACTAGTAGTCTGTCAGGATAGTCCCTTGTATTCTGTGGGGATCTCATTTAGGGATAGTCACTTGTACTCTGTGGGGATCTCAGGGCAGGATAGTCTACCTCTGTGGGGATCTCAGGGGAGGATAGTCACTTGTACTCTTTTGGGATCTTGGGGCAGGATAGTTCCTAGTGCTCTGTGGGGATCTCTGGGGAGGATAGTCACTAGTACTCTGACAGGATCTCAGGGCAAGATAGTCATTAGAATGCTGTGGGAATCTCAGGGCAGGATAGTCCCTTGCATTTTGTGGGGATTTCGGGGCAGGATAGTCAGTTCTCTGTGGGGATCTATGGCAGGATAGTCATTAGTACTACATGGGGATCTAGGGCAGGATAGTCATTAGTACTCCATGGGGATCTAGGGCAGGATAGTCATTAGTACTCCATGGGGATCTCAGGGCAGGATAGCCCCTTGTATTCTGTTGGGACCTCAGGGCAAGATAGCCCCTTGTCTTCTGTGGGGATCTTGGGGCAAGACAGTCACTAGTAGTCAGCGGGAATCTCAGGGCAAGATCAGCAACAGTATTCTGGGTAGATCTCAAAGTAGGATAGGTCCCCAGTATCTCATGCATGTCATATCTTCTGACCCAGACAGTTACTTACAGGCCGCCATGCTAATGATACAGCTGTAATAGTGTTGACTGCGGCATAAAACAATACATTAATCTCATAACTGCTCATTGCCTCCATCAAGTATTATTGTAACATCAATCTGAACTAACTGCCATGACTTACATCCCCTGGAGCCGAGAGCAACGTTGATGAAGCGATCCTGTATGTTGTCAGCACTGGGTTTGAGATCAAGGCAAGGCTTACTGCCAACCCCCATCGTGGCCATTTCTGTAAGACGCACCTCTGTTAGGACAGAAATTAGTGGGGACAGTGAGAGGAAAGCACTACAGACTTCACTATGCACATGCCAGCTCGGGATTTGGAGGTGCGAGGTACACGTAAGTCAACGTCATCGCAGTAACATATTCTATGCAGTAGCATTGCAATTCAGAAACAGTAATTTAGTTCTTTTCCAAGATGTGAAAATATTATTCATCCTTCTCGGTCTTTATCAAAACAATTTAGTCAGTTCTCAAAATGACTTTGTCAACCTGATAACCGTGAGTCCAGTTCACTGAGATATTATCTTCATGATAATTACCAAAATATCACTGATCTTAATTATTCTTTGTAAGCTTATAGCTTTGTCTGTATTTCCCCATTATTTTTATACTGGTATACACTGTTGGTAGTTAAATGACCCACGTAACCTCACAACATCCAATGAGCCAAGTTTGATGATGGCATCTGATCTTGAACTGTGGGCATCTTGACCAGCCAGCCAATCAGATGACACCAAGGATTATAATTAGTGAAAGAGAAGGGAGTGGAATACAAATGTAGTACAATATGTTAGAGTTAGGCACAAAGAAGTAATATTAACACACAGACACGCGCGCACACACACGCACGCACGCACACACACACACACACACACACACACACACACAGGTACACACTGATGGAAGGAAGAAAGAACACCTACAAATGGAAGAACATCTGCTTCAACATGTTGTATGGCAGAAAACTTAGACAGTTTACTAAGGCTGTGAGCACACCAGATGCCCATTTTCAACTGTTTCATCCACTGAAGTGAGACACTCCGTTTTCATCATTCACAAAAAGTCAGTTCAAATAAATTATGCAGCATTAGGTGATTAATATTTTGTCTATCATTACATACAATACTGTTTGTTGCATCTCTAGAATAAGCAAAGTAATAATGGAAAAAGAGAAAACTTCCTCAAGTTATAAGTATATAAATTAATAGATTATAAAACAAGCACACATGTAGCCTCCTGTATGTAGTACGTTCCATTATCTCTCAAAATTATCAACAATTTCTTGTCAAGAACTACGAAGACATAAACTTCAACGATTTCTGCAGATTGTTTTAATAATTTCAAAACTTTCTCAAATGCAAAGAAATCAGAAGGCACCTCAGTTGTTAACAAACATATTACTTGAATGCATTTTATAAGCTGATTGCAGAAGTGTTTAGGTTGTACCTCAGCAAGTAACACTTCAACACTGGTGGCTGGTGCATACCTGTAGATCCCACTCCAATGCATGGACTAACTTCCCGTAATGACTGGGCAGTGGTAGAGAGCTCTGAGCCACAGTTACCTCCCCTTCTTACCTCTGTTCTTGATGGCCTGCTTCCATAGCATCTTGGAAATGTCTCGTACCCATGCTCGCTTAACATCAGAACTCTGGGCCTGAAGGATGTAGTTCTCTCCAAGAGACCGCCGTCGAAACCAGATTTCAAACTTGTAGCCACTGTCACCATAGTTCTCCGTCAAACCAAGATCAGAGGTCTGAAAGATGAGAAGACAAGATCTCTTAATTTGGCTTTCTTACTTAATTGCAGATTAGATACTACAGTAGTCAAACCAAGCCACATTTTCATGCAGCTGTTAAGTGTTACATCCAGAGAACCCTATAAGCTAGAATATTGCTGAGTGCTGTTTTAAACAACAACCAACCCTTTAAGATTAAATCATCTCTGGCTACACCACAGTTAGCATAATTCTGCAATTAAATGTGATACACAAAGGTTCAATACTGCAAAATAAGTGCTACTGTCCTTCAGTGCAATGAGTGAAATAGGAGGTTTCAAGGTAAAACAATACATTTCAAAATGCATCATTAATTTACATAAGAATATGGTGAGATGCCAACTTGTAACTAAAGGTACATGCAGTAACAGACTGCACCATTTCTGCTTCAGTTAGACATTTCCATGGTTAGATGTTGACATTAAGAGTACTTGACCACTGGACAGCAGGCAGGGCAGGCACTGTGAGTCTCCTTCTACCTACCTTAAAGCTGTACTTGTAAACATAGATGTCATGGTGGCCCTGACGACCCCGCTTTGTCTTGCTGAACAAAATGAGGTCCTCGAACAGAAACACTCGCCGCAGGGACTTCTTCCTACCCTGCCACACCAGGAACTCATCCTGACGGAGTAGCCTCCCTTGCTCCTGTAGGTTCACCTGTGTGACATGCACAACATAAAAACAGAACTTTTCCACCTTCTTTACCTGTCTCTACAGAATTACCTGCTACATGTCTGAATAGGAGGAGTAATCTGGACTGAGACTCCTCCTGATGTTAAAAAATGAATTCATGACTGTCCTGACACTGTCAGGCCGCCTCTGCAATGAAGAACTCTTCCAAACAGGATAACCAAGTGGTAGCCATCGCAAAAACTGTTTCGCCAGATTATCACAGAAGTTTTCCTAGACCACAGTTTGAATCATCAAAACTACAACCAGTGATGACATGATGAGCCTTCTTTTCTTTCTAACAATGCAAGACAATACTAACCATATGAACACTGATTAGCATCTGATTCTGACAGTGTCTGGAAGACAATACTCGTTATTTTATGCAAGTAATCTGTAAGGGCACCACTTATGGAAGTACTTACATCACATTCTCGTAGTGAGTCCATAGCAAGTAGGTCGTTGCCATGGCGAAGCTGGAACTTCACCATTTCCTCAGCAGCCTGTGGAATGGTTATCAAGAAACATGGATGAAAACTCTCATTAACCAACATGGTCTCTTACCTCTCATGTCACTCACATTGTTATATTTAGTGCAGAGAGGCAGGCAGTGTAGGTATAATTGTTGTGTTTACACAAAAAGCAAGCTCTGCTTATCACCCCATCATCAACAATAATCAACTGCTCTCACACACAACACTTCTCAAATCTTAATCCCAAACTGTAATCATTTTTCAGTGGGCTAAGCAAGATGTTTTCTCCATCATCCAAACCAACCATTTTATAGAGGGTATCATATGAGTGACCATGTCTTACTATGTTTATGAAATGAGTGCCAAAATGTTGGTATTTCCCAAGTGAGAGCAAGAGTTAGTATATGGGCACGAATATGATATTCTGTTTATTGCCGAAGTCGTCAATTGAGGAAAATATACCCAAATCTACTTTCAAACATGGGCTGACTGTCCACTGTCACTGAATGTAAAACACAATCTCACAGAAGATACGTGATGTCAAAGCATTGTTCATGACAAAGTGATAATTAGCCCTAGGGCATTGTATCAAAAATATTGACCCCAATTTTCACCCTCGTTAAATGACAAAAAACAGTGATGAACTGATGGATAAGTACTGAGTACACCCTGATGTAAACTCTGTTCCATGTTTAACTGATAATAATAATTTTTACAAAGTAAATGAAGATCCTATCTGTTGCCAGGGAGGCTGCTACTTTCTTAACTACAACAACAGATATCACCATGCAGAGGATTGCACTGCCTGCCATACATACAATGCTACAATTTGATCCGTAAAGAACCAAACATGCAGATCAGCCATGTGATTCAAAGATAACCCAAAATATAGAAAATCTGAGCACTTATAAAGCTTTGAAAACTTTGGGGGTTTTTTCCACCAGGAAATAGAATGAAAAAGCTTCTATTCATGGAAGAATCATATGCCTGATTTCTGAGCAATCATGCAACAAGCAGCCAAAGATAATGTACAAGAAAAATGAGAGAGAGAGAGAGAGAGTCTACCTTCTTGTCAGAGGTCATGAGATCTCCTGACACCCTACAAAGTCACAGTCAATGGGAACATATTTGTGGGCATAAAAAGAACAATTAAAAGGACCAATTTATTGCGTCTTTTTCAAAACATACATTTTTACAAAAATGCTGAAAAACAACCCAACTATAATTAGAACTCATTACTTATAGGGAAATGATACTGTGATAAAGTGTTGTATTAGACGATGAAGGAAGAGGGTTCTTGTGTTTCAATGAAGACAACTTAAACAGAACAGCACGTGACTGATGCTTTGTGGAAATGTCACTACATAATCTACCACAGAGCAAAGTGGCCAGACAGTCATCCTGAAGCTTCGCAACAATCAAGATGGTACAGTGTTGGGCACTCCAGTACCCGCAGCCAGGGACAAAACACCTGTAACTTCACTGAATGTAGTTTGAAAGACTCAGTGGTACTGCACTGAAACTAAATGGTTTAAACACATAACGAGAGAGGTATGAGAAATGAGCTTCAGAGAGGCACCATGAAAGAAGAATGTGACAGAAGGATGTGAGAAAGGGTGCAAAGAAGCAATTATGAGAGTGAATGATGAGCAATAAGAAAATGCAGGTTGTGGGAGGAGTATGACAGCATGAGAACTGGAGATTGTATGAGATTGTGTGAGACAGTGTGTAAAGGGAGTTCATAAGGAGAAGGTGTGAGAGTCAGCATGTGTAAAATAGGACATAAGAGAATGTGTGAAAGTGGGTGTCAGGAGGGAGGAGGTCTGTGAGAGAGGGTGAGAAACGATGTCAGAGAGGTTTGTTGAGTGAGGGTGTGATATAGAAAAGGTCTGGATAGGGTGAGAAAAGATGTGAGAGAGAGAAAGTCTGTGAGAAAGGATGCCAGAGAGAAAAGGTCTGTGAGAGAAGATGTGAGAGGATGTGAGACAGTGGAGGGGTTGTGAAAGAGGGTGTAAAGAGGGAGAGAGGTCTGGAAGAGAGGGTGTGAGAAGGGGGAGAGAGAAGGTCTGTGAGAAAAGGTGTGAGAAGGTGTGAGAGAGACTGAGGGGTTGTGAGGGATGGTGTGAGAAGCTGCCACACCTATGGGGAACACACATATTTCAGCTTGTCCTGTTGTTACCTTCAGATCGGGGTATTCCAGCTCTGTCTCAGGGCAGACTTTAAGGATCTGTTTGAGCAACAGAGCATATTTGCCCATCCTCTGCACCGGCTTCAGCAAGTAGCTGGCCAGGTCCATCTTGTCCCCCAGCTGCAGCTGTTTTTGCTGAAGACAAACATACAGACTAGCTAAAGACCAGCTCTTGAAACCTACCAGATCCCAACAGGGCGAAACAATTTCCTATGAAGACATAGTGTCCATGGGCAACGTATCAGTAACAATGCAAACTGTTTCAACATGAGAAAATATACATATCATTCACAGTCTGGACTATCAACTCTTCTTACAAAAGCAACTTCATTCCCACTACTGAATCTAGGAGTTCTCAGACATGCTATGTGCTCAAATGTTTGAAAAATCCATGAACTGACAAAAAGAAATAATGTGAAGGTAACTGTACTTGTCCATATACTTTGTAGTGGTTAAAATCAACTGTTGTCAACAATAGCAAATCAGAAAAAGTAATGTGAATCCTGAGACTTCTTGCCGCCTACCCTGAAGAAGTGTTTGCCGTATTCTCCCATCAGGCTGTCTGACTTGGGTTTGTTCTTGTTGTACAGAGCATACAGGTAGAACTGGGTCTCCTGAAACATAGACAGCACCACTAGAGAACCCACTGACAACACAGATAGCACCAGTAGAGAACCCACTGACAACACAGATAGCACCAGTAGAGAACCCACTGACAACACAGATAGCACCAGTAGAGAACCCACTGACAACACAGATAGCACCACTAGAGAACCCACTGACAACACAGATAGCACCAGTAGAGAACCACTGATACCAACAATCATGGGTAATCAACTTCTCCCATTGTCAATAGTAGGGCCACAAGAAAAACGATTAACCGGATCACATTTTTCAGCGAGGGGACACATAGACTGTGCTTCCCATACTGTAACCAAGTGGGGAATTATACTGGACCATTCAGTTCATCTGGTCACCCTACAGCACCCAGGTAACAGTAAAGCCTTTACCATCTGGCCACCCAACAGCACCCAGGTAACGGTAAAACCTTTACCATCTGGTCACCCTACAGCACCCAGGTAACAGTAAAACCTTTACCATCTGGCCACCCAACAGCACCCAGGTAACAGTAAAACCTTTACCATCTGGCTACCTGACAGGTAACAGTAAAGCCTATACCATCTGGCCACCCAAAAGCACCCAGGTGACAGTAAAACCTTTACAATCTGGCTACCTGACAGGTAACAGTAAAGCCTTTACCATCTGGCCACCTAAAAGCACCCAGGTAACAGTAAAGTCTTTACCATCTGGCTACCTGACAGGAAACAGTAAAGAATTTACCATCTGGCCACCCTACAGCACCTAACAGTTTAGTCATCATGCAGATATGGGCAGGAAACCAGCCCCAAGTAAGTACATTACATTGGGAAATAACTACTTTGATTCTGCAGTTTTATTATGTTCAATATCAGATCAGATTTTCCATTTGATTAATACTAGACTTGAGAACATCATGAAAATATCATAAGTGATCCTGAAGTTGAGCTTTAATACAAACAACAGTAATGATTCAAGCCATTCTTACGTGCCGCAGAAAATACTGCCCAATCAGGAAGGGGTTTGTTTGACACATCTCCAATTCTGTTAGGAAATGCTGACTATGGAACTGGTAGATATTCTCAATGTTCCCAAAGATAACATTCCTCTTCCCTCGCAATGCCTGTGGGACATCTTCTCGGTCAAGCTCTGGGATATAGTTATCGATGATGAACTGCAGAGCTCTCACGTAGTCTCGTTCTGTCTGTATCATCTCACTCGTGATCAGCGACAAGGTCCTGCACAACAAACAACAGATGAACACTAACTTCCTCCATACATTTTATCAAGTGAATGTTGTTTAATGCAGCAGGAAGTTACACTCCATATATTGTACTCATGTCTTAGTACAATGACACACACAGATGTAAACCACAGTGCCTGAACACTTTGTCTAAGTTTTGTAATTCTTTATAATAAATAATGAAGAAGGACAATTCTTCCTCTACATGTATTGACTCCCACAATGAAACAAGAACACAAATGTTAACTTTTACCTTTGAATAACTGAATGAAATCCACAATATTACAGAAACTAATTAAGACATGTTATTGATATCTAGGTCAGCAATAATCCACCCATGTCACAGCAATAATCCAGCTATATCACAGAAACTAATTAAGACATGTTATTGATATCTAGGTCAGCAATAATCCACCTGCATCACGGCAACAATACAGCTATATCACAGAAACTAATTAAGACATGTTATTGATATCTAGGTCAGCAATAATCCACCTGCATCACGGCAATAATACAGCTATATCACAGAAGCTAATTAAGACATGTTATTGATATCTAGGTCAGCAATAATCCACCTGCATCACGGCAACAATACAGCTATATCACAGAAACTAATCAAGACATGTTATTGATATCTAGGTCAGCAATAATCCACCTGCATCACGGCAACAATACAGCTATATCACAGAAACTAATTAAGACATGTTATTGATATCTAGGTCAGCAATAATCCACCTGCATCACAGCAATAATACAGCTATATCACAGAAACTAATCAAGACATGTTATTGATATCTAGGTCAGCAATAATCCACCTGCATCACGGCAATAATCCAGCTATATCACAGAAACTAATTAAACCATGTTATTGAAATCTAGGTCAGCAATAATCCACCTGCATCACGGCAATAAAACAGCTATATCACAGAAACTAATTAAACCATTTTATTGATATCTAGGTCAGCAATAATCCACCTGCATCACGGAAATAATCCAGCTATATCACAGAAACTAATTAAACCATGTTATTGATATCTAGGTCAGCAATAATCCACCTGCATCACGGCAACAATACAGCTATATCACAGAAACTAATTAAGACATGTTATTGATATCTAGGTCAGCAATAATCCACCTGCATCACGGAAATAATCCAGCTATATCACAGAAACTAATTAAACCATGTTATTGAAATCTAGGTCAGCAATAATCCACCTGCATCACGGCAATAATCCAGCAATATCACAGCAATTATGTTTTAATGAAGAGAGCCAGTTGGTGTTGAAACCTAAATCACCACTAACCTAACACTATTAATCACACTTTTTAACTGTTCAGGTCATTCGAGTAAATTAAACATTTCACACACAAAAAAAGTTGATTTCCTCGTAAATTAAACAAATTTATTTAATCCTTTATTTAAGTGTAGAAATATCTGGTTTGAGGAAAGTCAACAGCTGTTTCTAAAAAGATGATCCAAGGTAAATCAGCATTCTAATAACAAGGTATTCACCAATTAGGTGGTTCATGTTAGGCTATGTTCAAACATTTCACTCATGAAAAAGGATAAAATATTTCTGTGCCTTGTGTTTTTTGCCTTTTATAAAAGATTAGAAAGTTTGAACTGTTTTCAACATAGTGTCAACTACTAATCTGAAATATTAGCCCAATGTTAATACTGTCAAACAGCCTGTATTTTCTCAAACTGGAAGAATCTGTTATAGGATGCGTTTTATCAGATAAATATTTTCAGAAATCATAAACTCAGTCTTTGTCTCTTGAAATACTATTTCTGAAAGATAGCAAGTGCTTCTTTGTAGGACTTCATAGACATTTCTGACAGTCATCTGATATTGTTCTTACACAAACAAATAAATCCTAGCCTGAATCTTTATCCAATCATATGGTCAGATGTTGCGTGCACACAGCTCATGAATATCTCTCGTATTTTTACCCAGGATCAAAGACAGGACCGTCACGTGTCACAGCCATCTAGACGTCTGACTTGTTAACAAACAGTGTTTCGTGTTAGGAGTTGAGTTAATGAACTGTGAGTGACCACAATGTGGTCCAAGCTTACACAAACACCACTCTCATTGGATGATATTTCTGACATTGTCGTCTTACCCAGGACAGCTTACAAATGTTGACATTGTGTAACGCTCATGTTTCCAGAGAAGCCCTTTACACTGTTGCTGTGTTAAGACAAGAGGACAAGGCTAGGCTGCAACACAGAGGAGGCGAAGAAGGTATCCATGGGGAAAACATGGGAAGGTATTCATGGGAAAACAGGAAAACATGGGAAGGTGGCCATAGGGAAAACAGGAGGAAGGTGTATATAAGTGAATGTTTCTACGGGGAAAACAAAGGAAGGTGTCCATAGGGAGAAACAAGGGAAGAGGTCTATGGGAAAAACAAGGGAAGTAGTCTATGGGGAAAACAAGGGAAGATGTGTATGGGGAAAAAAGGAGGAAGGTGTACATAAACTAATGTGTCTGTGAGGAAAACCAGGGAGGTGGCCATGGCAAAAAACATGGAAAGGTGTCCATAAGCATGTCTATAGGGAAAGCAAGGGAAGATATCTGTGGGAAAGCAAACGGAAGGTGTCCAAGGGGAAAACAAGAGAAGGTGTTTATGGGGAAAAAAGGAGGAAGGTGTACATAAACTAATGTGTCTGTGAGGAAAACCAGGGAGGTGGCCATGGCAAAAAACATGGAAAGGTGTCCATAAGCATGTCTATAGGGAAAACAAGGGAAGATATCTGTGGGAAAGCAAACGGAAGGTGTCCAAGGGGAAAACAAGAGAAGGTGTTTATGGGGAAAACAAGGGAAGATGCCTATGGGGAAAAAAGGTGGAAGGTGTACATATGCTAATGTGTCTATGGGGAAAACAAGGGAAGGTGGCCATAGCAAAAACAAGGAAAGGTGTCCATAAGCCAAAAATGTCTATGGGGAAAACAAGGGAAGATGCCTGTGGGAAAGCAACGGAAGGATTCCAAGGGGGAAACAGGAGGAAGGTGTAGATGGGGAAAACATGGGGAAGGCAAATCTATATGGAAAACAAGAGGTGTCCACACCTACTTCCTCTCCTAAACAGCTGACCTCCAACTTAATCTTACAAATAGCTGACCTTCTACTGCCTTTCATAAACAGCTGACCTACTTTCTCTCATGAACAGCTAACCTATTTGCTCTAATAAACAGCTGATCTCCTACTTAATCTTGTAAACTGCAGACCTCCTACTTAATCTTGTAAACAGCTGACCTCCTACTTAATCTTGTAAACAGCTGACCTACTACTTCCTCTCATAAACAGCTGACATGCTACTTCCTCTCTTAAACAGCTGACATGCTACTTCCTCTCATATACTGCTGACCTTTTTCTCATAAACAGCTGACCTGCTACTTCCTCTCATTAACAGTTGACCTCCTACTTCCTCTCTTAAACAGCTGACCTTCTACTTCCTCTCATAAACAGCTTACCTCCTACATCCTCTCATAAACAGCTGACCTACTACTTCCTCTCATAAACAGCTGACCTCCTACATCCTCTCATAAACAGCTGCCCTTCTACTTCGTCTCATAAACAGCTGACCTGCTACTTCCTCTCATTAACAGTTGACCTCCTACTTCCTCTCTTAAACAGCTGACCTTCTACTTCCTCTCATAAACAGCTAACCTCCTACATCCTCTCACAAACAGCTGACCTACTACTTCCTCTCATAAACAGCTGACCTCCTACATCCTCTCATAAACAGCTGCCCTTCTACTTCGTCTCATAAACAGCTCACCTGCTACTTCCTCATTAACAGTTGACCTCCTACTTCCTCTCATAAACAGCTGACCTACTTCTTCTCATAAACAGCTGACCTACTACTTCCTCTCTTAAACAGCTGTCCTTCTACTTCCTCTCATAAACAGCTGACCTCCTACATCCTCTCATAAACAGCTGTCCTTCTACTTCCTCTCATAAACAGCTGTCCTTCTACTTCCTCTCATAAACAGCTGTCCTTCTACTTCCTCTCATAAACAGCTGACATGCTACTTCCTCTCATAAACAGCTGTCCTTTTACTTCCTCTCATAAACAGCTGACCTGCTACTTCCTCTCTTAAACAGCTGACATGCTACTTCCTCTCTTAAACAGCTGACATGCTACTTCCTCTCATAAACAGCTGTCCTTCTACTTCCTCTCATAAACAGCTGACCTACTTCTTCTCATGAACAGCTGACCTGCTACTTCCTCTCATAAACAGCTGACCTGCTACTTCCTCTCTTAAACAGCTGACCTACTACTTCCTCTCATAAACAGCTGTCCTTCTACTTCCTCTCATAAACAGCTGACCTACTACTTCCTCTCATAAACAGCAGTCCCTCTACTTCCTCTCATAAACAGCTGTCCTTCTACTTCCTCTCATGAATGGCTGACCTACTTCTCATAAACAGCTGACCTACATATTCTAATAAACAGCTGACTCCATACCTTTGTGCACCTCCTTCACCAGCAACAGGAGAAGGTTTGGATATTTGCCCAATCAAGTAAGTTAGAGTAAAGGACACAGGGGGTTGACATTTGGCTGTAGCATAATGTAACCTATATTTATACATAAGCTCTCCTCCTCAACATCCTGACATTGACATTCTGACCCACTGACATGCTGTTATCATCCTCTCCACCAAATTATCTGGGACAGGTCAAGATCACCTGCACTTATGCAGACGTGAACTTGGACATCAGTGCTGTATAGCTCTGTTGGTGGATGATAGTTCTGCATGTATGATATACTGAAATACTTGAAGCTGACCAAACAAGGTGTGTAGACTTGTCCTTCACATCCACAATGAAGTGATGAACAATATAAATGGACATTCTATAAGGTCAGTTCTCCTGAAGCCTTACTCAACTGTGCTGTTGGTGTCATCCAATACTTATACTGAGTGACATTATTCAAATATGCATTGGGAAATATGAAAGCATTTATATTGTTTCTAAATGCAGAAACTTTTGTCATTTTGAAATACCATAAAAATGTAATACAACTGCCCCCCTCCCCAAACAGATTTCAAACAGGATAAAGATGACATGCAATAAATTGCTGGTAAATGTGACACTATCTAATGAAACATGTTTTTATGAAGACCTTTCCCAAATGAGGTCCATGTTGTATTTGTCAACTCAAGACTTGATTTAAATAGGCGCAGTTCATTTGCTTGTCTCAACCAAGACGTGACAATCATTACAGTTGTTTTATGACAGAGCTTGGTCAGCTCACTTGTGCTTCACTTAAGGTGCGACTGATAAAGAGGTGATGGTATATTAGACAAAATAAGTTTGGGATATTGGAATTTTTATGATTGATATTTTATCAGTGAGTCAATGAATAAATAAATCATTATTCAAACTTTCAAAATTTGCATATATTCCCAACTATCTTTGTCCAGTATACAATTCTTATTCTAAATTAAGAAAATAAGATCTGTTAGAAATAAAAAACCAAACTGATTCCAAAATTTCATGTCAGGGGCATGAAGTTGTGAATGGTTGAAACTAGCTACCGGCATGCACCTTAGAATACCTGTGTGTTGTGTGTAGTGGAAATGCAGGAACTAAGTAACATAAGTTTCCACTACTGATATAAGAAGTGGTACCTTCTGTTTTTCATCTCTGCCTCGGACAGTCTCAGATCAGCCATGGATCCTGTGGGCGTCCCCCGTGTCTGCCGGAGGAGGTGAGTGTTGACAGGAATTGGGGTCCACTCTTTTCGCATACTGCCTAGCTCACCACCCTGGCCCTCATCAATATCCTCCTCATCCTCTTCAGGCATACTGCAGCACAGACAGAAACACATGGTAGACAGGTATGCTGGGAAGGATGCATTCAGTACACAGTCATTATTGGCCAAGCCTGTCAAAGGTTAATTATATATTGATGAACTGACACTTTCTAGCTGAGGCACAGAAAAAGCAACTACTGAAGGTATGCAGAGGCAACACTGAAGCATTTGGGGTGTATCCAGTCAGCACAATATCTTGTCTTTATAAGATAAAATTGGTAAAATCTCTGTGCATCAAAGTAAATTGGAATAAAAACGTATTTATGTGAGGTACTGTATATTACCGTGCATCAGACCAAAGAATGTTGTTTGTAGAAGGGGGTCGGTTTATTTATGAGGCACAATTTCACGAAAGTATTTTTCTGGTCGTCAGTGCCCTGTGAGGATGATCTTACAGGTTAGTGGTACACCTGCTAAAAGTTTACGACGATTACAGTCACTTTGTTATACATGTGGCAGATGTCTGATGTGGGGGTCGGCTTATGCACGAAACATACCATTTTGACACTGATTTTGGGGGTCAAGTTAAGGGGTCGGCTTAACTATCGGGTCAGCTTATACACGGTAATATACGGTAAATCTACAGATAAACATGACAAGATTGTTACAGTCATCTTTTTCATATAAGTTATTAAGTGATAATCGTCTCTGTTCTAAATCAAACCAAGATGGTTAGCTATCGTGGGAGTTTGTTTCGAAGGACAGTGTGACCCAGCTGTGCATCAAGCATGATGATAGAGCATACCATTCATGATAACAGCCACACAAGGCAGTCTAAATATTCACTGCAGCACACAAGCGGTGCAAACAAGACCATCAGGGTACAATCAACCTGTCATCACTGCTGGCCACCATTACAAATCAGAAGCACTGATTCCTGAAGACCACTTCAAACTTATGCAACCAACAAAAGAACACAAGCAATCAAAGTTTTGGCAATCTCATAAAACCCAGCATGCAACAGTCATTTGACAGTACAATGATAATTTTAACAAACTAGCCACCTTTGAGCCAATTCATGACAAGAACTACTATTAATATAACACCACCTTCTAGTATGGTGAAGATGTAGCATAATCAGTTGTGGTCACACCCAGATAAGTTGCTTGAAATCACATCTAAGTAACGACTTCATGGATGACAAAATCCTGCTGATACACAATCAACTACTGAATGATTGTCCTCAAACCTACTGATATACAACCAGCCACTGGATGATGGTACAGAAACATGCTGATACACAATCAACTACTGGACAAGTCTACACAATCCTACTGAGTACATCCAACTACTGGACGATTGTAGACAATCCTACTGAGTACATCCAACTACTAGACGATTGTACACAATCCAACTGAGTACATCCAACTACTGGACCATTGTACACAATCCTACTGAGTAAATCCAACTACTGGATGATTGTACACAATCCTACTGATCCAACTACTGGACGATTGTAGACAATCCTACTGAGTACATCCAACTACTGGACGATTGTACACAATCCTACTGAGTACATCCAACTACTGGATGATTGTACACAATCCTACTGAGTACATCCAACTACTGGACGATTGTACATAATCCTACTGATCCAACTACTGGACGATTGTAGACAATCCTATTGAGTACATCCAACTACTGGATGATTGTACACAATCCTACTGATCCAACTACTGGACGATTGTAGACAATCCTACTGAGTACATCCAACTACTGGATGATTGTACACAATCCTACTGATCCAACTACTGGACGATTGTACACAATCCTACTGAGTACATCCAACTACTGGACGATTGTACACAATCCTACAGAACACATCCAACTACTGGACGACTGTACACAATCCTACTGAGTACATCCAACTAATGGACGATTGTACATAATCTTACTGAGTACATCCAACTACTGGACGAATGTACACAATCCTACTGAGTACATCCAACTACTGGACGATTGTACACAATCCTACTGAGTACATCCAACTACTGGACGATTGTACATAATCCTACTGAGTACATCCAACTGCTGGACGATTGTACACAATCCTACTGAGTACATCCAACTACTGGATGATTGTACATAATCCTACTGAGTACATCCAACTACTGGACGATTGTACATAATCCTACTGATCCAACTACTGGACGATTGTAGACAATCCTATTGAGTACATCCAACTACTGGATGATTGCACACAATCCTACTGATCCAACTACTGGACGATTGTAGACAATCCTACTGAGTACATCCAACTACTGGATGATTGTACACAATCCTACTGATCCAACTACTGGACGATTGTACACAATCCTACTGAGTACATCCAACTACTGGACGATTGTACACAATCCTACAGAACACATCCAACTACTGGACGACTGTACACAATCCTACTGAGTACATCCAACTAATGGACGATTGTACATAATCTTACTGAGTACATCCAACTACTGGACGAATGTACACAATCCTACTGAGTACATCCAACTACTGGACGAATGTACACAATCCTACTGAGTACATCCAACTACTGGACGATTGTACACAATCCTACTGAGTACATCCAACTACTGGACGATTGTACACAATCCTACTGAGTACATCCAACTACTGGATGATTGTACACAATCCTACTGAGTACATCCAACTACTGGATGATTGTACACAATCCTACTGAGTACATCCAACTACTGGATGATTGTACACAATCCTACTGATCCAACTACTGGACGATTGTAGACAATCCTACTGAGTACATCCAACTAATGGACGATTGTACATAATCCTACTGAGAACATCCAACTACTGGACGATTGTACACAATCCTACAGAACACATCCAACTACTGGACGATTGTACACAATCCTACTGAGTACATCCAACTACTGGACGATTGTACATAATCCTACTGAGTACATCCAACTACTGGACGATTGTACATAAATCCTACTGAGTACATCCAACTACTGGATGATTGTACACAATCCTACTGTTCCAACTACTGGATGATTATACACAATCCTACTGAGTACATCCAACTACTGGATGATTGTACACAATCCTACTGATCCAACTACTGGATGATTGTACACAATCCTACTGAGTACATCCAACTGCTGGACGATTGTAGACAATCCTACTGAGTACATCCAACTACTGGATGATTGTACACAATCCTACTGATCCAACTACTGGACGATTGTACACAATCCTACTGATCCAACTACCGGATGATTGTACACAATCCTACTGAACAAATCCAACTAATGGACGATTGTACACAATCCTACTGAACACATCCAACTACTGGACGATTGTACACAATCCTACTGAGTACATCCAACTAATGGACGATTGTACATAATCCTACTGAGTACATCCAACTACTGGATGATTGTACACAATCAGACTGATATACATCCAACTACTGGATGATTGTACACAATCAGACTGATATACAATCGACTACTGGACGATTGTACACAAACCTTCTGATACATAACCAGCTACTGGATGATTGCAGACAAACCTGCTGACACACGACTATTTGACAACTATATACAAACTTGTTGATATACAAAATAACCTACAAATTGTAGAAATGTGTCACATCATGTTGGAATGTGTCTGTGGTACAAAACATACCTCATCTACTTCATGTAGGAATGTGTCTGTGGTACATAACATACCTCATCTACATCATGTGGGAATGTGTCTGTGGTACATAACATACCTCATCTACATCATGTGGGAATGTGTCTGTGGTACATAACATACCTCATCTACATCATGTGGGAATGTGTCTGTCGTACATAACATACCTCATCTACATCATGTAGGAATGTGTCTGTGGTACATAACATATCTCATCTACATCATGTGGGAATGTGTCATGTTGGAATGTGTCTGTGGTATATAACATACCTCATCTACATCATGTGGGAATGTGTCTGTGGTACATAACATACCTCATCTACATCATGTAGGAATGTGTCTGTGGTATATAACATACCTCATCTACATCATGTAGGAATGTGTCTGTGGTACATAACATATCTCATCTACATCATGTGGGAATGTGTCTGTGGTATATAACATACCTCATCTACATCATGTAGGAATGTGTCTGTGGTACATAACATATCTCATCTACATCATGTAGGAATGTGTCTGTGGTATATAACATACCTCATCTACATCATGTAGGAATGTGTCTGTGGTACATAACATACCTCATCTACATCATGTGGGAATGTGTCTGTGGTACATAACATATCTCATCTACATCATGTGGGAATGTGTCTGTGGTATATAACATACCTCATCTACATCATGTAGGAATGTGTCTGTGGTATATAACATACCTCATCTACATCATGTAGGAATGTGTCTGTGGTACATAACATATCTCATCTACATCATGTAGGAATGTGTCTGTGGTATATAACATACCTCATCTACATCATGTAGGAATGTGTCTGTGGTATATAACATACCTCATCTACATCATGTAGGAATGTGTCTGTGGTACATAACATACCTCATCTACATCATGTGGGAATGTGTCTGTCGTACATAACATACCTCATCTACATCATGTAGGAATGTGTCTGTGGTACATAACATATCTCATCTACATCATGTGGGAATGTGTCATGTTGGAATGTGTCTGTGGTATATAACATACCTCATCTACATCATGTAGGAATGTGTCTGTGGTATATAACATACCTCATCTACATCATGTAGGAATGTGTCTGTGGTTGTCTGTGGTATATAACATACCTCATCTACATCATGTGGGAATGTGTCTGTCGTACATAACATACCTCATCTACATCATGTAAGGGATGTATCCAACAATTGCAAGAGAAGACTTCCTGTTGAGATGATTCAAGCTACTGCAATACACACAAACACACCATACTCACCATGAATTACTGACCACAATGTCACAATCTCCACCACAGAGACAAAACTATAATAATCCAGTATATGGTATAACCGACAAGCCTCCCTTAGTAACCACCCGTTGCAACTTCCCACAGGTAACACACCTGTCCCGAAGAGCTAACAGAGGAGCAGCTACCTACATGCGTTGTAACACGTGATGTCATCACCAAGATATATACGGCTTTATATAAGCTAATTCTACCCTTATGATAACACAGTCCTTAATGCATCAAAGATAAAAAACTCAAATACTTGATAAGAGTTTGCTTACTAAAGCATGTATATGACCCAGTTTGACAGTGTATATTATAGTTTATGTTACTAGGTCAAGCTGACCATGTTCTTATCAGCGGTCAGACACCATTGAGTACTAGCTCAACTGAGATGACGATGGTCTATTTCTATCATCCTGAGCCACCTATCTGCTTAGCATGAACATAGCTTCACTTGAACCTGTTCATACAATACTGCATGTCATTCCCATCGACAGATAAGCCACAGATGGAATGTGTACACCAGTACTGCTAGTGCTTTCTTAAGGGTAGTCACAGGGAAAGCATGTGCATGTGTGCATGTGTGCATATTTTGTGTGCATTCACTACAGTCCTAAGTGAGTGAGTGGGCTCTTGCCTGGACCTGCAATGAGTGAGTGAGTGAGTTCTAGTCTTGACCTCCCAACTAACAGATGCTACGTTTGGACTGGCACAATACAGGACTAATGTATATAATAAATATCCCAAGACCACATGAAACACAGTTGGTTGGTTTCAGAATGTGATGTGAACTGCAGGACCCAACACTCACAGACAGTTGACCTTAGTTATGTCTCCGTGTTGTCAAACACTGTCTGAAAACAGTGTCACATAACTCACTCATCAGACCTGGGATCACTCCACCTGCATCACTCACATACTACAATGCCATAAATTTTGTTTCTAGGTGTATATCCCAACAATATGAGGTTCTTGCATCACAAACAATAAAATTAACATATGACTTTCAAGCTCTTAAAAGGCCCATCAGAAGAAAGCCTGTATTAACATGTTGCGAAACTTGTAACAGTGTTGGAACACACTGAATAACAGCTTATAAAAAGGAATGTTCAGACAAATGTCACTGGACAGCAATACTATGCAGCATTTCCCATCTATTGAACTACAGGCTGATCTATGTCCAGTCTGATATAAACTGACCAGATGATGGTTGTGAGGAGGAGACTGTCAATGAGTCAACCTTTCTTGAATGCTGGTCAGTCCTGCACAGGCTAGTTAGTGGTTATTGTTTCCTGGCAATTCCCACTCAGCCTGTCAAAATTACTGGGGTCCTACACAGTCATCAACCCTGACACAGCAGCGTGGACATACTGACATCTGTTAAATTTACTTCAGGGTTCAATAACTGTTTTCAAAATGGAGAATATTAATTCTGTATGTTTTAAGTTTCATGACTCTAGGAAACTTACGTAGTAGGACTAGCACCATCAGACCAGCTTAGCATTGGAAGACTAACTGATACACACCATACAAACCACAAGCTGCACCCTGCCCACCCCCGTGTTCACCATCCTCCCACACAGATAACTGCAAACGCATCGGCATGACGACAACAATCGAAGCACAAATATGATGCAATGCCGGTGAACATATTCCACCTGCGGACGGGTTTATGATAAATCTATACCCTAGGAATGTAAACAAGGGGTCATGTGCACTCGAAAACTCAAAAACATCATACCATCTATTTCCTCTTGAAAAAATGTTCAAACATGTTTACAAACAAATATAATGATTATCATTACACAAACACACTAGCAAACAAGTGGGCATCATGCTTACAATAATATTTCAAGAATCAAAACATGACAATTTATTTATTAGAGCCACTGTGGCAGTTGTGTGTCATATTGTCTTTCTAAACTAGATAACAAAGAAGCATGTAGGCTAACAACTAGTCTCTGAAATGAACACATTTTACACATTTTATATAGTAAAATATAATGAGACTTTCTTCATTTCCGTAGATGTGGAAATCTAGACTTGCCACATTTTGTAGCTTGAATATATTTGCTTCCGGGCCTGTGTGCCAGACTAAGTTGAAGTCAACATCTTGTGTTCAGCCATTTCCACTAATTACTGCCAAAATAATGATTGTGAGAACAGATCTGTTAATGCTTACACAGCAGAATGAACATAGATGTTTTTGATAAACTTACACTTACACTGAGCAGTCTGTCATGATCTTGTGTCATTTTCAGTTTCTGAAGCCAGATTAATTAAAACAATACTTTTCCAATCATTTAACTATTCATCTGAACATATTATTCTTTAACCTGGAAAACAGCCATGTCTTCTAAACCATACACAATATATCTGCTAACCTCTCATGGGTTGTGCCAGTGCTGCCATGTTGTGACATTGTCAGACATCCCGGTACTGCCTCCAATACCAAACACACACTTCACTTCCAGTCAGGGACACCACGCCTCACACTGACATACCAGTCACACTGTCTCATGAACACTTTAAGCTGAACATTCTTCTAACCAGGACACAAAACCATAATTGAAGTACCTAAGATACATCACTCTATAAGTCAGTGGAAGTACAAAGTTGTAACATTAGACATTTGTCCTACTGGCAGTCTGCTAGGACAGCACACTGTGCAGGCAGGCAGACAGCGTTCCTGCAGTCCATGCATTCCGTAGTTGTCAGTGGTAATATCAACCACTGAGATACAGGGTGCTGATTGGGGGGAGTGTTTTATATCAGCGCTGCTGACAGCAACCACTTCCAGGTTGAATGGAAGCATGAAATGAAATGTGTTGTGATGTAATCATGGCCAACAATAGAGGTGAGAAAACACCTATGTGGTGGAGGGTTGGTGGTACACTGTTTTACTTCTACATGTCCTCCAGCAATTCATTCCCAGCTCAGTCTGATCACGGTGGTTGTGAAAATCTCCTTTATGTTCTTAACACTAAGGTGAAGTGGAACACTTTTATGGATAGACAACTTCTTTATTGCAATATGTGCGATGTTTCGTGTAGACAATAAAACTGTTATCAAGCAAATGATCTACTCCTCAAGCAAATGATCTACACCAAAATGTCACATCTACTGCAACAAAGAAGTCTATCTATAAAAGGGTTCCCCTTCATCACACCAGTTTCTAAATGCCACTCAAAAAAATCAACAGTGAGTTGGTTGCTACTGCCGAGGAAACATCATATTGTCAGCAGTGTGTGAGCTTAATGGAAGAATGCAAGGCTTGGGCCTATGATATAGTCTGGGTTCTGGCGCTAAAGCTTCATGGAAACCTTCATTTGGTTTAGGAAACCTAAAAACCTTACCAGTAAAAACACCCAGCCACCCCTTGAGAAACACATATTAATTGTCTGACCAAAATGAATTTCTGCCACCAGTGTCAATATATTTAAGATTAACTATGGATAATTTTGTCCCTATAGCGCTCAAGGAATTAGACCAAGAAAAACATGAAGAGTTTTTCGAAAATGTATCTAAACCGCGGCCCGAACAGAATAGATGCATGGAGTTAAATGTGAAGCATAAAGTGATTTTCGCTCTTCTATCAACATCCGTGAGTCAACTGACTTTCGTCATTCACAAAGGAAATAACTGAATTGAGCCAATACAGGCTGACACCGCCAGATGAGCATATCCTATCTGGTACCCCTCCAAAGTAAGCTGCAGTAACACACAGATCAAACAGACCACAACTATCTGTGGCTCATTCAGGTGACTTAGCGCCAATCTTTCCAACTTGGGAGACAGTGCAAGTAATTTGGGGACAACCACAACAAACCCATGGCTCAGTCTCTCGTGAGAATGAACTTAGTTTGACTAGATGAACTGCAACCTGAACGCAACACACTTGAGCTCCCTTTGGCCGATATTGTTTGGTGTAATCCATTAATCCCATAACAAAGACTATGTAGAGGCAAGAATGGCTTCCATAACACCGGATGTCAATTCCACTCAAACAAACATGGCCAAAACAAGGAGCGGCAGGGAAAGTGGACTTGGTTACATACAGGTGTTTGGTCAGTCTGGTTATGATGTGACATTTAGCCGGTCACTGCTCGCGTGCTGGACACTTCTGGTCAAAGTCTTGTTTGTCTGCTCGGATGAGGTATTTAATCAGCAAATTACTTCAGTTATCTTAAACTAACAGGAGGGCCTTTGCCACAGCAGTTCAAAATGTTTGACAGTGGATTGTGAACTGGAAGCAGCAAGTTTTATTTGAACTTCATATTATTTGAGATTGAAGAAACCTTTCTAGTTTATCCCTGCAGTATCTGAGCATCATGAAGTACATCGATATCCAAGCTGGTCATATATTCTTGGACACGTGATTCATATCACTAGACATTTGTCAATGCTGGGATATTTGTGCTATGGCAACAGTTTGCACAGGCCTTGCCAATATTAATCCTTTTCTTAAAGTCTTAATTTCTTTCTAGTTTCACAAAAGTTGCTTGGAATTAACCATAACTGTTTACATATTACTTAAAACTGATTTTCACTATCACTCTAACTGATGATTTTTCAATCAGTTTTATGTGAATATGCTACTATGACAGAGAGAGTGAGTTATAATATAAGGTCATACTATAACAGAGATATAACGCGATGATTTATTCAGCTTCAACGTGAATAAAGGAAAACAGAAATCACATTACAAATGCAACAGACAGTTCCTGATTAGAATAATAAAAGCACAGCTTGGACAGTTCCAAAACATCCTTAATAATAATAAAATCACAACCTATTAACATCCCCGAATGTGTTTTGGAAGATTTCGTTGCCTTACTGTTTTATTTAACAGTATGGGGACCAAAGGAACTTGCACATGGTTCAGCATGAAAGAATACTGTTTGCCTGCTTACAAGAATTTTTCCAGGACACCATAGCCACTAACAATTTCATAAATGTAGTGCCAAAAAACAGGCCTTAATAGTGACTTTGTGTCATAGTCTGTCCAGTGCCAACTGCATGTTTTCCTCCTTGCTCTGCAGCAGGAACTTCAGCGCCACTCTGCTCTAATGAACCAAACATCTAGCAGACAAACCTTCCTGGACTTTACATCACTTAGTGAACCAGTCTGTCAACAAGTGTCAGATCAAGTCACTCTCAATGACAGTGTATTGTAACATATCAACATGAAGTATGTCAAAATGTTCACCAAGAAAAATGTAAGGGGAGAGTTTCTGAAGTTATTAGTGAACCTGTAGAAATGGCACTAAGAGTTGGTGATCTCTCATCAATTAGCTGATAAGTAACAGGTGACTGTAAAGGTGTGTCAGCTAGATACTGAAATGCAGACATTGATAAAGCTGAAGTGCATTTCTTTCTTTTGTTCGTGAGCATCGGGATGTAGTAACGACTAGCAATGTATTATGAAGTCTTATCCCCCGTGTTTGCTGAAGTAGTAAGGTCTACAATGAAGGACCTTTACGATTCCCCAGGGTTCCCTAGACTGAAGGACCTTTACGATTCCCCAGGTTTCCCTAGACTGAAGGACCTTTACGATTCCCCAGGGTTCCCTAGACTGAAGGGCCTTTATGATTCCCTTTTGTTCCCCTAGACTGAAGGGCCTTTATGATTTGCTAGAGTTCCCTAGACTGAAGGGCCTTTATGATTCCCTCGGGTTCCCTAGACTGAAGGGCTTTTACAATTCCCTTGTGGTTCCCTTGACTGAAGGGCTTTTACAATTCCCTAGTGGTTCCCTTGACTGAAGGACTTTTCTGATTCCCTAAGGGATCCTTACACTGAAGGCCCTATATGATTTCCTAGACTGAAGGGCCTTTATGATTCCCCAGGGTTCCCTAGACTGAAGGACCTTTATGATTCCCTAGACTGAAGGACCTTTATGATTCCCCAGGGTTCCCTAGACTGAAGGACCTTTATGATTCCCTAGTGGTTCCCTAGACTGAAGGGCCTTTATGATTCCCTAGTGGTTCCCTAGACTGAAGGACCTTTATGATTCCCTAGTGGTTCCCTAGACTGAAGGACCTTTATGATTCCCTAGTAGTTCCCTAGACTGAAGGACCTTTATGATTCCCTAGTGGTTCCCTAGACTGAAGGACCTTTATGATTCCCTAGTGGTTCCCTTGACTGAAGGACTTTTCTGATTCCCTAAGGGATCCTTAGACTGAAGGACCTATATGATTTCCTAGACTGAAGGGCCTTTATGATTCCCTGGGGTTCCCTAGACTGAAGGACCTTTATGATTCCCTAGTGGTTCCCTAGACTGAAGGACCTTTATGATTCCCTAGTGGTTCCCTAGACTGAAGGACCTTTATGATTCCCTAGTGGTTCCCTTGACTGAAGGACTTTTCTGATTCCCTAAGGGATCCTTAGACTGAAGGACCTATATGATTTCCTAGACTGAAGGGCCTTTATGATTCCCTGGGGTTCCCTAGACTGAAGGACCTTTATGATTCCCTAGACTGAAGGACCTTTATGATTCTCCAGGGTTCCCTAGACTGAAGGACCTTTATGATTCCCTAGACTGAAGGACCTTTACGATTCCCCAGGGTTCCCTAGACTGAAGGACCTTTATGATTCCCTAGTGGTTCCCTAGACTGAAGGGCCTTTATGATTCCCTAGTGGTTCCCTAGACTGAAGGACCTTTATGATTCCCTAGTGGTTCCCTAGACTGAAGGGCCTTTATGAATCCCTAGTGGTTCCCTAGACTGTAGGGCCTTTATGATTCCCTAGTGGTTCCCTAGACTGAAGGGCCTTTATGATTCCCTAGGGTTCCCTAGACTGAAGGACCTTTATGATTCCCTAGTGGTTCCCTAGACTGTAGGGCCTTTATGATTCCCTAGGGTTCCCTAGACTGAAGGGCCTTTATGATTCCCTAGTGGTTCCCTAGACTGAAGGGCCTTTATGATTCCCTAGTGGTTCCCTAGACTGAAGGACCTTTATGATTCCCTAGACTGAAGGACCTTTATGATTCCCCAGGGTTCCCTAGACTGAAGGACCTTTATGATTCCCTAGTGGTTCCCTAGACTGAAGGACCTTTATGATTCCCTAGACTGAAGGACCTTTATGATTCCCCAGGGTTCCCTAGACTGAAGGACCTTTATGATTCCCTAGTGGTTCCCTAGACTGAAGGACCTTTATGATTCCCTAGTGGTTCCCTAGACTGAAGGGCCTTTATGATTCCCTAGTGGTTCCCTAGACTGAAGGGCCTTTATGATTCCCTAGTGGTTCCCTAGACTGAAGGGCCTTTATGATTCCCTAGGGTTCCCTAGACTGAAGGGTCTTTATGATTCCCAAGGGGTTCCCTTGAGAATGTTGAAGTATTTTGCCTGATATGGTTTCTTTAAAAGGCATACAGTCTTGTGAAAAGTGTATACTGTCAAAATATGTTATTTATATGTTAATAGCCTATTCGTCACACCACCCTGTCTTTGCCTGCACTTAGCACTAGTCTTTCTCAGTCATACTAAATACCACCGCATCACAGTTTGTTTATACACCAACACTTGTCTCACTCTATCCTTGAAACATTTCTGTCTATCTGAACTGAACACTATCTTGTCTCTGTCTGTACATAACTTTACTAATTTTGCCATTTGAATAAACTCTAAAATCAGTTTATATGCAGTTGAATGGAAACCCGGAATGCATCTCTGTCTATTTGAAGATCAAAAACATCACAAAAAGACATCTGTTTATGAAATAATTCATTTTCACCAAGATTTGGAAGAGTCTGGATACATTTTGCCACCAAAGCATAACTTAAATCAAATAATCACATTTAGTGGCGAAAGCAGGAAGATGGTCGACATAACAACAACACAATGTCTTCCTACCTGGGGAGACTTTCAGAGCTGCCTGTGATCATGCTGATTGATTTGCCAGACCGTCGCTCTCGGATTGGGTTGTGCTCGGCATCTTCATAAATTGTGGAGCTGATTGGCGGAGGGATGTTTGGGGCAGTGCTTGCACGCTTCAGCATCTTTTTGATTGGACGATTGTGTGAGCTGAAGGTGGAGCCTGGCCCCTGGAGGGGTTGTGAGATTGTTCGACACAGCAGCAGTTTCGAGTCAGATGCACTCCCACCGTCTGAACTGCTGTGGTCAGATGTTGGAGACACAGGTAGACTGGCACTGGTGTCACCATTTCGGGCGCAATGAACACTGTCTCTTGCCTCACTTTGAGACTCTAATGTCCTACTCCTAGATGGAGAGAGGGACGCATTACTACCACTGGAAGAATCTGATGGCTTATCCAACATCCGATGACCGGAACTCCGATAAGGTGTGCTGGTCGTTTGTGGCTCCCACTCAGGGGAGGTGTCTTTCAGTGGTTTCACCACAGGATTGGGGGAGGTACTATTCACTGTCTGTTCTTTCACTAGCTGGTCCTTGGCACGTTTGAGAGTGTTCTGTCGTAGAAGTAACAATTGGTATGTCTCCTCACATCGAGCTTTTGCGACTCGACACTGTTCAAGCAGCTTGTCATTGTGCAGCTTCTGAGCTGTGTTTATCATCTGCAGAAAGGCATCTTCTGTGAGAGGTGGATGTTCCTTCAGATAGGCATCAAGAGACTTGAGAAGCTTGTCGAGGCCATCAGGACTTGCGCAATGTTCCATCCTCATGCTGGCAACATACTTCATGGCCTCCAGGGCCCACTCGTAACTCTGCAACACAACACACACATTTACAATATACACCAAGGTAATGAAAACCTCTTTCCTCTAACACCCTGTCACAGTCAGATGAGCTGGTAACATTTCCAGGAATCAAGACTATAACAGCCTCAGCTTTACACAGTTAAGACTGTAGGGTCAAAGAATGGCACACAGGGAAACACGCTCCAAAGGATGACAACCGATAAAAGAAATGATAACAGATGTTTATATGTTCATTTGTAATTTGTTAGTTTCACACTGAACTGAACTATATAACATACAACCAGTTACCATTTTATTTTATATGGTCTCTGATACAACATAGTCTGTTCTGCGTAAGACGTCCCCATCAAATGGCCATTATGTGCTACAGAGACCTGTTTCCACAGGCTGTCCAAAGACAAGTTCATATGTAACCCATGTTCTGAACCAGTGACATGGTCAACTGTGACCAAGGTACTGAACACTGAAGAAGTGCTTCCTGTGTCCAGAGGAGAAAAACAGTCCAAACCAAATGGAAAGTTACCTCTGCCTGTCTGGCAATGTTACTGGTTGTATGGAATACAATTACTTCAGCTTGTGAGATGCATTCCATCTCTTTGATGAATCTGGTTTGGACTATGATTACTGATTGTTCTTCTTTGACCATGTCTACTCTTAAATAAGAATGACAAAGACTCAGTAAGTAGAACTTCTATTCACAAAAAAACTGTTGTCTTAGAATCTTGGTGTGAAGCACTGTAAAACAGCTGGCAGTTTTAGTTTAAGAAGTGTTCTAACTTGTCTATGGACAAGTGAAACAGAACATGTTGCATGTGAAGCTGCCTGACTTTAAGGTTGGTGAATCAGAGGAAATTATGTCCGAAGCACTATCCACTCACACCCAGTCCATGTACAGAAACATGATACAGGCTATCAAGGTGGAGGCTTCAGCCTGCATATCACCTTTCTACATGAGTCATTACAGACATGGCTGTTCTTGGGCTGATTAACACATTCATCCTCACAAATACTGCAGCTTAAAAGATCCTTACATGGGTGGAATACATATAAACTAAGTTTAAGCTAAAGATGACGGCCATAATCCTGCCATTAGTGAAGGAAACTATAAATATATATTTGCACATGCTGACTACATTGTTTCAACAATGTCAAAATACATACATAAAGATATTTATCTGTGTTATAAAGACATACAATGAATACAAATCAATGATAATTCACCCATCACTGCAAGGAACACAAACAGATGACATAACAGGTTCAAGCATCACACAATAATGCCCAAAACAGTATCAGCTGGCATAACAAGAATTTGTTATCCAATAACTTTCATGTTTTATAACAAAACTGTACACAGAACATTGTGAATGAAACTCCTCTCCTAGAACTGACAAACCTTATCATAGCTTGTGTCTTGTGGTCCTCACACAAATCATGCTACTCATTCCTAATGACTTTGTTCCCCATCTAATGGAGCCATCAACACATTTCATTAAAAAATCTACTTTAGAGATCCAAAATATTTTTTTGAAAACTCCAGTAGTTGCCACTTTAAATACAAATTTGATTGCTAAAAGAAATTTATAAATGGTTTTTTACATCTCCTACAAATAATTACCTTCCCAATAACAACACACTGGATTAAGAAAATGTCCCGATGTCCTCGGAATGATACCCATCCATGAACAGTTACGTCAAAGAGAAATCAGACAGCAATGAGATGAAATAAAGCACCACAATCTCCAAGTTCAGGAACATTTTTAAGACTTAACCCTGTTTAATCTCCAACACATGGGAAAGGCAAGAGGACAGCACTATGAGTGGCAGCCAAACACTTAACTTGAAAAACAACTGTGAATGTGGGCCTGAGACGTGTTTTCAAGGGGGATTATGTTTATTTAGCCACAATACTGCCTAAGTTATCCAGCTCCACTTTGGCTTTGCATTTGCTGGCCTAATTCAACAGTGATGTCCAATATCACTTGCTATGTACAGTCACATGTAAAAATATACACATTCAAACACCATCAGTTTACCAGAAGCATGCACTACAGATTTGCCCAGCAACTTTAATGGAATTTTTTGTCAAGTCCAGAACTATCTCAGCATTTTTTCAACAAACATTTAAAACCTGGAAAACCTCTGGAAGAAACCAATTCATCAAAGATCAAAGCATAGAAAGCTGAGTGTGGCATAAATGCATAAATAAAGAAAAATGTATTTCCATGTAAGATTGATGGTCTGTTCTATAACTGGTTCCAGTTACCATATTTCACAGATACAAAGACTGAGTGAGTTTAGTTCTTTTGCCACCTTCAGCAATATGGCAGTAATAGCCCTGCTGCACACTAATGACACTGGACTAGTGGTCTGTTGTGGGCAGGCCTGCAACATCAGTGTATGCTGACATATGATCAAGACACATTGGTCAGCTGGTCTTGCTTACTTGGTAAGATACTTCTTCAATTACATGCCCAAAAACCTCAGCACTTGCAGTTACTTTTCCATTTGTCACATTACCCCAAACCTTTATGATGAGAAATCATGACCTCTCGCAAAGCAGGCCTAACATTCACCTTGGTCTTCATACAAGAAAAGGATCCATGGACACTGTAGCCACTTGGGCAGCAGCACATCAGAGTCCTGTAGATATGACTCATTGTCAGTTAGACAAGCCAGTATCCAAATATCTCAAAGACTGTCCCTCATAACGATACCATTAAACAGATGATCATAAAGACTGTTGTTCACAATGTAATCATGAAATAGATTATTACAAACACTGCCCCTCCAAACTTAAACATTTAACTGATTACAGACTGTCCCTTGAAAGACTGTAATAACTGGACAAAAAGGCTCCTGATAAAGGCAACTCCTCTTTATTCCATGAAGCAAGTAAGAATCCTCAACAACCATTCTGTTACATACGCCAAACATTGGAAACATCAGACATCATGGCGGGAATGTAATTGAACATTTTTTTCTTAAAAGTGTTTGAAGAGACTGTGCCAAGTGTTTCACTGATCTTTAAGTCCAGTGATGGCTGAGTGGAAGCAAGCCAAGTTGACCTTCACCCTAAAGTTCACCTGCAACACCTGTCATCCCTACATAAGTTATATTTATAATAAACCAACCAGGCAAAAACTGGACTCACTATATCCTGCAGTGTTGCCAAATGCTGAAGTAGAGGATCTTCTGTCACTGATGTCCACAAAATGCTCCTTCAAAACATTGTGCATAATTGCTTACACAAACCTAGAGCACCAATGTATATTTTAAGGTAATAATATGACTACCTACAAACTCTCTTTGCCATCTTTGGTATCCCCAAACTAAAGCTGCAGAGCATAATACGTACATGAAATAAACTGAAGACTAACTCCACATCCATGATAAAGAACCGCTGTGTAGCAGTCAGAGTTTGGCTAAGTTTCAAATTAAGTCAAAATTATTCCCAATCTAGCTTGCTCCTAGAAGTAAGATTAGTAGTTTATTTGAAATCACTGTTCAAATATTCTTTTTTTCTAAGCAAAAACCTAGAACTTCTGGACTGGTTCTGTTTGCAGATGTACTTGGTCAACAGTGTTACCTAGGCACATGAGTGTTGTCATGCGATACATAAAACTTCATATCTTTTATTGTCCTGAGAGTTACATCTTATTGAATTTTTTTATCAACTTGGATTACAATCTGTCCATATGGCACACAGATCAAAAAATACTTGGAAACAAACTATTTCAGTGTGATTGTAATCATGAAACTGAAAGTTTATATTTACAAGATCTTCAGAACAGAGTTAGATTTTGGAGAAACAACCCATAGTATACATTCACAGAACAATATATTTTTTGCCTTGAAAGAAACAATTACATTAGGATATAATAGTTATCCTCTTTGTCACATGTTAAACACCATTTTTCATAACACAGACATAAAAAATGCAAACATAACTTGAATATGTATTTGTTTCAAATGTATTTTCAAAACTGCCTTCAATAGATACAATATATACCTTTTTTAAATATGCCTCTTTAGCTTCATGACTCACTGACTTCCTATATTCCTATATTGCAACAAACTTGTAAAACTGATCTTTATCAATTCCCGACAGGCCTAACCTATTCAGAGGGAAAGCAAATATGGTTTCCGCTAAAGCAAATGCAGTAAGTCTCACAGATTCTGTTTGTCAAGTCTAAATGATTGTGTGTTCGATCCCCATTCCTGCACATACCTGAGGGGTGAATATTGTCAGCATAACACCACTCTGACTGGACACTGGTCATTGCCTTAACAGATAGTCAGCATTCCTATGAGGCCCTTCTGCCTGTCCTGCAGGACAGATCAATATGCTCTGCTCAAAAACAAACTTGTATAGTGATCTGCTCACAATTACAATTGCCAGAAAACTCCACCACAGTTGTGAAAACACGCTAAACTCAGTCAACAACTGTTTATCTGTGACTGTGAAGCATTTGAAACAATTTCTAGTTAAATACAATTTCTGCCCTGAGCTATCAGGTTAATGATCAAAAGAAACAGTTTATTGAACATAAAGTGGTCAAATTTCATAAACACTCCAAAATGACTTATGAATTCAAATGATGTTAAATGTCCTCTGAAACACTGTAAAAATAGAGGACATTTTTCACGAACCTATGGCATTTGGGCGAAAAAGTTTCGAAAAAGTTTTCATGGCCATGCTAACATTGAAAGTATTAGAATTTGTATTTTTAGAATTATCAAACAAACAACAAAAAGAGAGAAAACCAGAGGTTGAAGGTTAGAACAGACAACATTTGGCACAAAATTTCTAATTCCCTCTTCAAACCATAAAGTAGCCGCTTGGACCTTAGGGATGACCCTAATGTATTACTTTAAGTTTCAGGGAACTTTTTTCGGCACAAGAGAAAATATATCACAAAGGTGAAAAGCCTGTACAGAGAAAGAGAAAACACTAGAAACAGTGTGAACTCTGCTGATTGGTTCCAACATCGGCATTGGTATTCAGTCCTTATACAGATAACAGAAAAAGCAAAAACAGCTTATTGTCTATTGGTTCAAGGTTTCTGGAAAGAAAATGTTTTTTTTGTAAAACGTGATTCCAAAAATAGATAGATGGCTATGATTAATACTCCATTGTCAAGATTATCACTTCTGTATGATGAACAATGACTATGAGGCCTTTCTATTTCAGACATTTCAGAAAGCTTCATAACAAGTTCATAAACCCAGGTTAGGACTTCAGGGCAGTGTTAATCATTTTTGTGTTCCTTTGAAATTTGTATAAAATGAGCTTGAACAGTTAGTCCAAACAAAAATAGGGAAATATACCATAAAAAAAAAATGTAGGTGATATTGGACTTAGAAGACTGATACAATGCAAATAATGAAGGCAAGGAAGAAGCAGATGATGAGAAATTACGTGAAAATGTGACGCTTTGTTCTATTCCTTTGGAAATGTTTCATATATATGTATAAATATATATTCCTTTTTCTCATATACATAGGCATTGTATAGTGGTATGTTGCACAATGGAATATCCCCTACTTCATGGTATATGATTGAAGAAGACAAATGCAAAGAGGAACACCTCCTATTCTTGCAATATAATACTTTTGACATTTTTCACATAAAAAGTAAGAATACAGTAAGTGAAACTTTTTCAAAATTTTAAAATTTACCTAAAAATCAATGTTTGGTTACTCTCTCTAAAATACATGTATTCTTCAAGCATTGTTCTGCATGTGTGTCTGAAGTGTGTGTTGTTGGCCGTCCTGGTCAAGTGCCCTACACCTCCAAGTGAGATTGTATCAGTTTGCCCTCCCACCATGCCGCCCAGTTGATCTGCTCCATATGAACTCGGCAGCAGACGGCATGTACAGCTGTTTGTTCAACATGATGTTTTACATCTTCTGTTGTTTCTGTCTTCTCCATGATTAAGCATCTTCCTCTGTGGACAAATATTGGCCCATAGTTGACGTCAGTATTTGATAACTTTTTCTAAGGTTTATGTCTATATTATGTTCTCATTAAGGATAAAAAGTTTCAGCAAATTAAAAATATGGAATGATGACAAAGCATTTAACGTGTATTTGTCGGGAGGTCTGCCATGATATATTCAACCAACAATGTTCCAGCTATATGTTGGAGTGAGGCTGTCACAGCAATATGTAATCCATAGGGGAGGACATGCAGGGAGACACATCCTGCACCTGGCATCAAACTCTGTCTGTCAGACATGCACTAACCACTTAACTACTCCCCTTACATACCTCACAGAAGTATTCTTCTAATCTAATATCCTGACAATAGTCCACAAGTCCTTCCTCACAGTTCACAGAAGTTTGACACTATCAGCGACACATTACACCTGGGTTATATATCTGTGCTATTGGGCATGACAGCACCAGAGAAAACAGTTTCTGTTAAATAACAGAGCACAAAAGGTTCATTTTTAATCTTTCCATTCCCTTCCAGCAGAGTACAGTTTGTTGACAGCATTGTATCCAAGCAGCCTGTGACCATGCTGTCTTATTACCACCTAGCTGGCAAAACCTGGCAATGTTGGCTGCTTCTTATTCCATGTAAGTAAGTAGTGTGCATGACTACAACAGATGTCAGAAAAACTCAGTTAGTGACAGACAAAGCATGCACAGAGCAAGATCAGGAGGAGGTGGTCTGTTCTTGAGGCACACATAAAGAGTGACCATATCTTCAGTGACAGAGAAGGCATCTCTAGTGAAAGGCCAGGAGGATAAGAAAATAAGAAAAAATATTTATCTTCCCTGCATTTTCTATATATACAAGTTGCAAAATTTGAAGTATGTTGACCAGTGATTCAAAATGTAAACCTGGCAAATATCAACACTTAACCAAGATGTCAAGCTTGTCATGTATGTTTCTTTAGTTTATTCATGAAAAAATTATGATAATCAGGAAAATCTATATGAATTCAAACTTTCCAGATCTGAAAACATTTTCCACACACTATTAAAAAATCCCTGTACAAGATACAACATTCACATAAACTGTGACCATTTTTTGTCACATGAATCAAATCATCTTACCATGAAGAGCTAAGAAAACATACATGAACAAAACACACTACCTGTCGCTGGTCTGCCATCACTTGAAAGAATTCTGTCTATCCTGCCATGCTCTCCCTTGGTACTGACTACACCACACAACTGTTGCAACCCTCCTCCAACTCGATTACCATAGTTACCCTAATACCACGATCTTGTCGAACATGATAAGCATGTGCTAATAACCTGTGGCACATATCCCTGGATTTCAGTAAGGCAAAATATGTCACTCTATGAAGGAGAGTTTAAGGTGTTACATAACAATATAAGAAACCCATAATGAGTATTCCAAGTTCCAAGTTCAGAATTTTGTTGACGTAACAAACGCTGCTTACAGTAACATGTGCTAGCACGTTCCATGATATTTCATGACATGGACAATGATCTTGTCCAAACTTTTGACCAAGATGCTAGGGACCAACCATTTCCATAGGAGACAAAATGCTTCAAGCCCCAAAAAGCATCAAAATTATTTAACATGCAACATTTCAGAGATCCAAATTCAGGGATCTCTCGAGACCAATATATTTCTGCCCTTCTTTTCAAGCATCACATTATTTTCTGCAAACCGGCTACTCCAACAGGTATTGTATTACCCTGAGACCAATAGTGGCTTCTGCTGATTCCAACAGATTCCAACAAGAGGCAGTACGGTACATACTGCACTGGGACCTATCACAGCTACTACTTAAGGGGGAAGACAGCTCTTCAACAGGCTCCTACCAGGACACATTCGGGGAGGATACGGCTCATGTAAAAGTGCCCGCTTGCTTATTAACTAATTATGTGGGGTTGTGAAGTTCAAACAATCACTTCCTTTTGAAACAAAGATCTATCCTTTTTCCATTGATAAAGTTGACACAAGATAACACAAAAATATAAAGACAGAGAAACATCAAACAGTTTAACACAAATCTCCTCAATTGTGATTTGAAAGAATGGCCAATAACAATCTGAAGATCCATAATAAGATTCCCCTTTAAGAGAAATAAGGGGAAATGAAACAGATAAATGTTTTCAGTAAAAGGTAAAGTCTGTGCAATAACTGCATAATGTTATACTCATCTGCAGAAAGTCATAAAACTATCCCACAGTAAAAACTGCATGGTTTGCATAATTTCTTAAATGTAGTTTCCAAAACAAACACAAGAAAATTGTCTGAAGTGTTAGTTCACAAGATGAAGCAACTTTGCCCACTTTTTACTTGGCCTTCTGATCTGACCCAACACTTGTTTTTTCAAGTTTCTATATACCATGCCAGGTACAGCACTGCCCCCACGATGTCTGCTTGTGACAGAATCAAGTTTCTGCTGAACATTCTCCCTTTCACACAAACCAAAACACTGCACCTCGCTAATGACATAATTGAAAACAATTTGTGTTGGGTCACCAGGTTCAGACAAGCAGCTCACAGCCCCAACAACTGAGTGCAGTGGCGCTGTATTGACGCTACTACCGTCGGTCATTGACATAAGGGTCAATGTGACTCACAGTGATCACTCCCATGGTATTGATATTTTACCCTTGATCCTCTCCCTCATCGTATCTATCCTCTCCCCCAAAACCATTTCTCACCCCTTTCTTGCACTGTCTGAACCTCTTCCATGGAGACAGCCAATGGCAGTGTTGAATGTCAATGTGAGAAGGAATGTACTCAGGTGGATTAAGATTATCTCCTTGTCCCACAGTATGTTAGTATCTCCCCATCCCCTGCCCTAATCTGGCTGATCTACCCCCATTCCAATGACAGTTCAGGGGACTTAGTCCACTTCAAAATGTTTGACTATGACCATGGCTCTCCTTGGAAAGTCTCAGGCAAATTTCAAGATCATTCACAGGTGTGTTTAAAGTGTCTTTGGCAAAGGTACAATTTGTTAGGATCTAAATTCAGGCTGGCAAATACTGCAATATTTTCGTTCCACCTTTAGAGTAAATGCAGCAAAATACAAGTTTTGACCATCATGCTTGAGGCATTCTTGGTGGCGCTAAAGGCAACAGAGTAATCCATGGGTGCTTAGTGTCAGCAGACAAGTCTGAGACACTGGGCTGGGCAGTGCCAGCAACATAACACAGCTGACTCACATTCCAACACATCCTTTTTTTAACAAATCAGTTTACCTAACTCGGTTAAGAAAAACTGAGAAAATATCTGTTTTCTTGGCCACAGAGTTAACTTTACACTCAAATGTTCAAATGTTAGTTTCTTAATTAGATCCTATCTATGTTATATCATTATCGTTTTACCTTACATCAGTAATGGGCCATATAATCAAGTACATCATACTAAGTCAGTCTCATTCACAACAAGATTTCTTAATGTATTTTATCAACATCATTCTTGCGGAATGGAGTAGAAAAGTTTATTACAGACATTAGAAATAAGGAATGACTGCATCAGTTACTGAAAGTATACTTCTGAAATCACATTGTCCTGGATTTTCAATTTATTAAAATTCTTTCTATCACAAATACGCCATATGTATTTTCAGTTTTCCTTGAAGGTACATGATGTAAAATGTAAGACTGACTTTCCTAGTGTTCAGTTTCTAACAGATCAGGTCTTGCCTAGTTGTGTTCTTCATGTGCCAACATGTGCTGTAGGCAAGATGGGTAAACAAAATGATCTGAACACAGATATCACAATCACTGAAAGGGGAAACTACAATATAATGTTAATGCTGTCAAATTCCCACTAGCATTCCAAACAACATTAACACCTATTTCAACAGAATTTCAAAATTTGTCCATGTTATATACAGCTTCAGCCTTCTATGAATGTGACAATGTCTGCACATACTTAAGGTATTGAATTCATGTGCTACAATAAACACCATATCAAATTTCACACATGAGGCCATTCCTTCATGGCACCAGGGATCATCTTATCATTGATCCTCTCACAAGAGGCTGTTCCTTCATCAGATGAGCAAACGGATCTGTGGTCAGGACCATGTGTTAATCCCAGAGTGGACAACCTGATAGTGGTCATCACAACCAGCATCAATGTATGGCACCAATGGTCATAATCTCTCACAACTGGACACTGTGGAATATCGTCCTTGATCAATATATTGGGGAAACTTGAGATAATCATGAAGGGAAGTGGATTTACTGGTGACACTCTCGAGGGAAGGGAACATGCTGTTGATGGTCTATAGAAATACTGGCAGCTCCATGGGTGTATTTTTGTCCAGTTTCACCCTTCATGTTATTATCAACACACGCACATGAGCTGGCCCAGGGCAGTATTTGGCTGTAAGGACTGTGGTTGTGCTGTGCATGTCTGATAGCGAACAGTCTTTGACTCAGACCAACTCCTACTGGTCTATTTCATCAATAGTCTGTACAGTTTCAACTTGAACCTTCATCTCTAGTCTGTACAGTTTCCACTTGAACCTCTCATAACATTCCTTGTCATTTCTAGTCCATGTGAAGAAATCATATTTACTTGCTCAAATAAAATGTTTTATTTCGTAAAGGCAAACTTTCCTTTACAAATGTCATATCTCCCATTATCACAGACATAAGACAGGAATTTTAATGCTAAGAAAAAAGTGAACACATCATGTACACAGTACTGTCTTAACTGGAACAGCATACATGATAGTAGTAAACCCTAATTAAACCCAACAACAGTCAGGCAAGCCAGTTACTGAGGGTCAGACCAACTCCATGGCCACCATGCACAAGTTGAACTCATGGAAGGACAGATTTTATGAAAACTCTAGTTACTGTTGGTGAATGTTTCTTACAATAGGTATTCTATTCTGTACAACTGAGACAATGTGGAATCCTTGTACTTAATGTCACATCACAAAGCTCAATCAAACAGTCTTCTGCCTCATATCCCCTAGCAAGCTGTATTAACAGTCAGACATTGTTTTCACCAAGTGGACTACCCTCAGCACAAGATGGATTGATTACCCCTCTTCTCATCATAAGCTCAAATAAAAACCAGTTTGAGAACATGTTGAGAGCCTCCTGGGAAATAACAGTGTGGATGTGATGGTAAGCTAACATATGCCATGCTTCTCAGTATGAAAAACAACTGGCTGCTGTGTAGTGTTTTAATTCTGCTGTGAACTGATCAATATTTGAGCAATGTACGGGACCAGTGTCACCGATGTGCCTTGGGTTACATTTCTGTCACTACAGCACACACCTTTTTAATCAAATTTAAAATCAACTTTACCTAAAATTGTTTGAAACCTGGTCTGAGTTTAACAGAAGACATCAGCAACACTACCAGGACATTCAAAATATGCAAGTAATGTCATAATCTGTTTTTGTTGGGTCTTTTTATTCCAACAGTATTATGTAAAACGAAGGATTCACAAATTGTGGTAAAAAGGGGAATAAAACTCAGGTCTTTGGTACAAACAAACACTTTGACAATGAGGCTATCCCCTTAGCCTGATCTTTCAGCAGTATTTATCACATACTGGAAGGTGCTGACTGAGCCCTGCTACCACTAACTTTAGTAAGGTCTGTCATGGAGGGAGTGTTAATGTAAAGCAATGTGGATGCCAAGAGCACTATGGTATAAATAGGGTGGTTCAGTCATATCACAGCATTCTGTCAAGATTCTATGGGTGAGTGAGTAAGTTTAGTTCTACGCCGCACTCAGCAATATTCCAGCCATATGGCAGCAGTCTGTAAATAATCGAGTCTGGACCAGACAATCCAGTGACCAACACCATGAGCATCGATCTGTGCAATTGGGAACTGATGACATGTGTCAGCAAAGTCCGCAAGTCTGACCACCTGATCCCGTAAGTCACCTCTTACGACTAGCATAGTCGCAAGATTTTTTTAAAGTCATAAAAAAGTTATTGGATACAAATATGGCTTAAAGTATGAGGTATTTCAAGATAGCCATCATACTGTAGATATGGTTTTGATAATATGAAAACACAGTACTAATCTCTATGCATTAAAGGATGATTGTTCTTGTGTCTACCATGTATCCAAGTACATTGTAAACAGTTCATTAGATTTCTTACAAAATAATCTAAAGACAGTCAAATATGAAATTAAAATGGTTTAATTTTTCAAAACAATCAGTCTCCAGTTCTTAACCAAATTGAAATTGATGAAGTGCTTGTACACATTCCACCCACACACAATAAATTCAGTTTTGAACACTTTATCCCCTGATGATGTGGGGCGTTACTTATCTCTATCTGTAGGTCTGCAATCATCTAGAATTTATCAGTATATGAAAGAATTTCCATATAAAAACATGATGGCTTGAGCTTTAACACTTGTATATGGACACATCACGTCAACAACATGAGTCATCTAATTCAAGGAGAATTCACAGTTCTGGAAATTTTGAAATTCTTTCCATCTGCCAATTCACATGGTGCTAACCCATCTGTTTACAAAGTTGCAGTGTGAAAAAGTCCTCGTCCTGCTAATAATTAGTTAAATCAAGTTCACATCAAACTTTGAACATACACATTGCTTCCAGCGAAGGGGAACAAACACACTAAGACAAACACAAATTTGAAACATTGATCAGCTTAGCAGAAAGCAAGTCAGCAAGAAAATGGACTATAAAATTTTCATGTACATGATGACACATTTGAATTTTTGGAAAAAACATTTTTGGGGCCATTTATTGATAAAAATTACATAAAAAACCTTCATTACAACTCATTTTGTTGACGATATTTTACTGAAGGTAATTAACAATACAGATTAATGAACGAAACTGTTCACCCCTACCGTGGGCATATACAAAATAGTGTATTATGTCGTTTGATTAAATCCACTTTACTTAAGGCGATGTGAAATAAAACCATAGAACTGTAGGCAAACACTTTTTTCATGTTAGTTTGGCCTTTTCTACCCTCCAACAACCAATAATGACCTGCATCATATAACAAAATGTCCCAGCTTAACTCCTCTGATTTGCAAAGTGATTGCTAAGGAATGTCCTGGTACACATTTTAATGTACTTATGAAAATCTACATGAAGCAGTTTGTACGTGGTGAACAAGTGATGGCAGTGGTTATACATGTTTGACATTACTGTTAGACAACATTGTGTTGAAGTTTAAAAAGTCTCTTGAGGTTGGAAACAATTGTAACAGTGTGTTGTGCTGTGCTGAGATATAAGGGTCCCAGGGGTTGGAAACAACTTAAAAATGATGACTGAATCAGGAATATGCAGGGATCAAGCTTTAGCTTTGCCACATTCAAAACTGTTAGTAGTATAGCTTTGCATCAATGTCTCAATGTCAGATACCAATATTTGACCTGTCACTGCCATATCTGAAACAGCACTTCACCATGCATCAAGACTTCAATGATTTGTAACAGGCCTGGTTCAGTTTATGTAAAACAGAACCTATTGGGATTTTATTATAAAGGGAAAAATGAAGTTCATCCAAAATCATCATAAAAGGCTGAAAAGTTGGACCCTTTCCACGGAAAACACTGACCAACCATCTTAACAAGAAACCCACTCCTTACAATGTAGATAGCACAACTGGAAACCATAAATTACTGAAGATACATAAAGCCATTAACTTTTTAATATGTATACTCAAACAACAAAGATGAGGAAAGAGAGTATGTTTACCTCAAGAGCTGTTCCAATCATCACAAATAACTTCAAATTCACAAATTCCTTCCAAGTGTTTTTAGCAGGGTAATAGAGAGTGAAGTGATCAGCATTGCAGTGAACTGGCTATTCTAGACACTAGCACTGAGGACAACTGCTGTTTCTTTTGCCTGCGTTCTGCGCTACTCCGAGAATCAATATTTGCAAGTCTCCTCGTGGAGGCAGTGTTTGCCAACGAAACAGCCAACTCCAGAGATGTCACTCTAATCTCTTTAAGTCCAAGAAGCAGGTTTATACCAGAAGAGTTGTCACCCTGAATTCATCACACACTCAGGACTTATTAAAATGGCCAAAACTTCCTTGCTTGATGATAGTTAATTTATTTTTCTGCATTAATGTTACATGTCTGTTTCCAAATCTTGAAATGTTCATGTCAACAAAGAGATTATCTGATCTTTCACTTGACAGTGAGCATTGAGGAATCAACTTCTTGAGGACAGGTCCATGGCCGCCATATTGAAATGAGTTTGCTTGAATGCCAAATATTATTTGAATACCCATCAGTGCCATGTGAGATGACAACACATTCATGTAACCTGCTGTGACAGCAGTCACAGTACAAAGTCTGACCATGTAGAGCTCTCCTCTACCATAAGTGATAAACCATTCTAGTCTCACCTAAGACACTTCCAAATACAGTATAGAGCATTTATATATTCTCCTTTTAGGGAATTCCCTTTCCATCCCACCATAGCCTCCTGATAAACATCATGATGATGTACCTAGGTCTGCTCAGTGACAAGGCAGAGCAGCCTTACCTCCCCATACGACCAACAACCAGAGAAAGCTTCCAGCAAAGTGGGCGAAAGACAAATCTGACACACCCTCTTAACTAAATATCATAATAGGATAATGAAGTGGTGACCTCACATTCTCAATGTCAGTTTCCAAATGTGCACATTAGTCAATGTTAACATTTACAACAGCACATATGCATGAATGGCAATTCCCCAAACAAAGAAAATTATCACAAGAGATGAAATGGATGATCATTTTGTGTTCCTACAGACACACTAGTCCCTTCAGGCCTAATCACTTGTCACCATCCTGGAGAACATCCTCCAACCACTCACCTTTCTTGAGGATTGGATTAGCCACCTGATCATACAAAACACTGCCCCATATACAGATTACTGGAGCCCATCAGACGTAAACCTCTCTCAACACCTGAAGTAATCGGATTATAATGCTTCCAACCTCTCAGTCAGTGAAACAATCTCACAACAGACAGCTCATAACAACCTTTCAAAGTTACTGACACGCTTAATGGTGACGATTGTCATAGATAAAAAAACTCCCATTTAGATGGTTATAAGAACAAAAGGATGTAGAGTCGCAAAGGGTAAAATCAGACAGTAAAAGCAAACCAATGTAGCACTTCATGATCAATGTTTCTGCAACTTGGTTGTCAGTCTACATTTATAACTCTTCTTTTGTAAAAATGTCACCTTACTCATAAGAATTGAAGTCAACATCATTCACTCAAATCAGCAAATACATTAAACTGGAAGGTCCTGTTCTCAATGAAACTGACTAGTCTATTCATGAATATCTAATCACTGGTATGTAGTTATATCTGTCTAAGCATACATAATGGTGTCAAACAGTAATGGTCTGCAAAGTGTGGCACTGACAGGATCCAGATTAGAGAGGTTTCCATCTGTACCAGCTTCATCAAAGGTGGAAGCATATGATCAATTCACACCATCAGCACTGTCACATTCAGTAACCGAATGGACATTTGTAGACAGATCTTGCAAACAACCAGGGATCATGGGATCTCTTCTGAACAACACAAAAAAAACTAAAAAAAAACATGTTTCTTGACTATCTTCTGATGTCCCACCTTATCAAGTAGATGGTAACACTGTGCAGTTCCCTCTATCCGTTCCCTCGTAGCTTCCAGCTGACTGGTGAACTGATGCAGGTGCTTCTTCAGCATCCGGGCTAGATCTTTGTAACCTGTCACCTCATTACCCGTCTGGGTCAACATGCTAGCTTCCTCCAACATGTCATTGCCTTTCTCGATGTGTTTCTGGAATGAGAGTGACATACTACTCAGTCTCATGAATGACATGAATAAGAGTTAATAGAAAATGCAGCCTTATTTCTCACCAGGGTCTGATTCCATGGGAAATAACACCCAAAGTGTGGAAATTTTGAGTAAAGTCTTCTAGCAGCAGCTTCCCTTAGTATAGATCATATTCAGTAGATGTACTATTCATATCCTTGTGCAAGTGAAAACCAAGACTAAAAACTACAGAAATCTCAATTACACAGCAGTCGGGAAAAACAAACAAAACTTCAACCGCATAGACGTCCACTGTGTAACTAATGAGTTTTGTCTCTACAGACTCTCCCATCAAAATCAATCAAGTCTCAGTAAACAGTATTCATCAAATTCATATTTCCATTGATTATATTGATTTATATATCAAAAAGCAGCTCCATTCATTAATATTGTCTGCATTTGATCCCAATCGCCATACAGAGAATTAGCTGTGCACAAGGAACTCAGAAGATTAAAATTAATCCAACAACTGGAAAGATCTACCAAAACAAGGGAAATCTGGCAACATTTCTTTCCCTCAAACACCTCCATGTGAAATGAAGCCAACTTCCGCATCTACACAATGACCTACATTTGTATTTGTGTCTGAGTGATGATGATCAGACCAGTCCTGAATTAAACTAGAGAGTTCATCTTTTCTTAAATTTGTAGACTTGAGTAGGGCAGTTGTCACATGTAGCTAGCCACTGTCAACCTAAATGTCAGCTTGCAGTCAACTGTGAATTCTGGGACTGTTATTGGCTTCTCAAGTCACGTATTTGACATCCTGTTTGAGTTGACATCACCAAATATTGTGCTGGAAGACCTGCAGATCTGTCATTGTTATTTCAGAGAACTGTGTAATATTTTAGGTGCAGTGTGTTAGGCGCTGCAACTGGCGAGTGCAGTCACGTACTGATCTACCCACCCCCAAGTTTCAACATGATATGTTTGTTACATGATAAATATGATTCCTACATTGGCGGTAGCTTCATGGCTAGTGCAGGGGTGGAAACAACTTTCATACTATGGCACATGTAAAATCACTTGACCGATAATGGTTCCACACTACTGGCCATATTTCTCATTCATTTTATAAATGAACAATATAATTAACAATGGAAAGTGAACTGGACACCAGTAGTGCAATATACAAATCTGATTTCCCAACAGACAAAAAATACCACTGCATTGAGACATAGGCCACAGGTAATTTCCATATATCTAGGGACATGATCTAAAATCCTTATCAATTAAATATTTAAAAATCACCATCTACTAGCTATCAGATGAACTAGTTACTAAGTTCTATATCTAAGAGGCTCACTGATAACTTTACATTACAATCTTTTTAAAAAATGTAATTTAAATGAAGATTGAATTAATATACTTCACTGAACACTTCAAAGATGAAAACTACATGTGTGAGAGAAGAGACGAAATGTAAGTGTGTAGGATCTGACATATGTGCACTTACACTGCCTCACACTCATATAATAACCAATCTCTCTCACACAATGTCAAAGATAAACAAGTCAGACTTATGCTAACTGGGGGCCTGCTTCACTGGCACCATTTCAGTATCAACTTCCGTATCAATCTGCAAGGAGATAGAGACAGTGCTGCTTGCTTTGGACATAGCACACCTTTGGGACTAGGTTGACAAGACATCACTCCAGGAGCTACTGTCAACATACAGCAGGAAGTGAAATACTCACTGAATCTAGTCAGAGATACCTCAAACACTCTGCCATGACAATATGGCCATGCAGATTTACAATGGCACATTCTGATTGGTTGATATTATCAGACAAACATAATATGTCAGACGGTCGGTGAGATCTGTGCTGTAAATATAATTCAAATTCTGACCTTAAGTGCGCTTCTGGGTGAAAACAGTGCACTGTATGCCTGTTTAGGTTCGACCTAGGAACACCTTAACTTGGGTCATGAAACTGGGTGAAAACAAATATGCTAAAATTTCAAAATGAAGGAAAACAATCTGAAGGATCCCTCACAAAATATCAGTATTGAGGAAAAAAACATCCTCTCACCATAATCAAGATTGATGACATATTTTCTGACAGCTTGTGACCTGATGCAAACAAAGGGAGGGTGATTACTGTCAAGATGGCAAATACTTGCACAGCATTATCACAAAATATTACACTTCATAATTTCGCTTGAAAGTATGCCCTGCATATTTGTACGGCATTAATCTGTATGTTGGTATGACATTACTCTGTATGTTGGTATATAATTACTTTCTGTATGATGGTATGATATTACTCTCTGTATATTGGTATGACATTACTCTGCATATTGGTATGATGTTACTCTGTATGTTGGTATGAATTACTTACTGTATATTCATATGACATTACCTTTTGTACATTGGTATATTACTCACGACATAATGGTATGACTTTCTGCTTATTGGTAAGACATATTCAATGTTGATTGGTATGACATTACTCTCTGTAGATGTGAATGACATAACTCACTGTATACAGGTATGACATTACACACTGTACAATTGTGTGACATTACTACATATTGGAATGACATTACTGTCTCTATCTCTGCATATTGTTGTGACAATACTCACTGTATGTTGTGATGACATTACTCACTGTACATTAAGACATTACTCACTGTATACTGGTATGACATTACTCACTGTACATGGGTATGACATTATTTTGTGTTGTTTTCCTGTTCTGGTTTCCAATTTGACAACTGAACCATGAGTAGCAAAAGCTTCCCCATGGCATGCTTCAACTCAGACAAACAGTCCAAAATAACAGCCAACATCATTCATAAATAAGTGAAATATCTTCTGTAAAGTAAATTTTTTGTTGTGGGATAGAAAAGCAATCCATTGTCTTGTGTAAGGATGACTAAAGGGTGGGTTTTTTCCCCCAGGAAATCCCTGGGCATTTGTTCTGTCATGCAGTATAGCACTGTTTATGAGGGCATTAACATTTCATCAAACAGTAGCGAGCTGAAGGTCGTGTGAGGGATGATCCCTTCAACATCATAGGCTGTAGCACTGGGCACTGTCAGAAGCCGTGTGTGACTGCTACCTGAGACTGGTTACAGACCTTCCCAACATACAGCCACAATTGTCAGTGTCTTAGAAGACGTTCCCCACATTGAGCCACAATTGTCAGTGTATCAGCAGACGTTCCCCACATAGAGCCACAATTGTCAGTGTCTTAGAAGGCGTTCCCCACATAGAGCCTCAATTGTCAGTGCCTTAGAAGATGTTCCCAACATAGAGCCACAATCGTCAGTATCTTAGCAGACCTTCTCAACACATAGCCACAATTGTCAGTGTCTTAGTAGACCTTCCTAACATAGAGCCACAACTGTCAATCTCTTAGCAGACCTTCAAAACACACAGCCACAATTGTTAGTCTCTTAGTAGACCTTCCCAACATACAGCAACAGTCAAAGGCTTAGTAGACCTTCCCAACAGAGTCACAATTGTCAGTGTCTTAGTAGATCTTCCTAATATAGAGCCACAACTGTCAATCTCTTAGCAGACCTTCCCAACACAGCCACAATTGTCAATCTCTTAGCAGACCTTCCCAACACACAGCCACATTTGTTAATGTCTTAGTAGAACTTCCAAAAATACAGTCACAACAGCCAAAGGCTTAGTAGACCTTCCTAACACACAGCCCCAACTGTCAATGTCTTAGTAGACCTTCCTAACATAGAGCCACAATTGTCAGTGTCTTAGCAGACCTTCCTAACACACAGCCACAACTGTCAATGTCTTAGTAGACCTTCCCAACACACAGCCACAACTGTCAGTGTCTTAGTAGACCTTCCCAACAAAGAGCCACAATTGTGTCTTAGTAGACCTTCCCAACACACAGCCCCATCTGTGAGTGTCTTAGTAGACCTTCCACATACAGACACAACTGTCAATGTCTTAGTAGACCTTCCTAACATACAGCCACAACTGTCAATGTCTTAGTAGACCTTTACAACATGCAGCCACAATTGTCAGTGTCTTAGCAGCCCTTCCTAACACACAGTCACAATTGTCAATGTCTTAGTAGATCTTCCTAACATAGAGCCACAATTGCCTCTTAGCAGACCTCAAAACACAGCCACAATTGTCAGTGTCTTAGTAGACCTTCCTAACACACAGCCACAACTGTCAATGTCTTAGTAGACCTTCCCAACACACAGCCACAATTGTCAGTGTCTTAGTAGACCTTCCTAACACACAGCCACAACTTTCAATGTCTTAGTAGACCTTCCCAACACACAGCCACAACTGTCAGTGTCTTAGTAGACCTTTCCAACAAAGAGCCACAATTGTGTCTTAGTAGACCTTCCCAACACACAGCCCCAACTGTCAGTGTCTTAGTAGACCTTCCACATACAGCCACAATTGTCAGTGTCCTAGTAGACCTTCCGCATACAGACACAATTGTCAGTGTCTTAGTAGACCTACCCCACATAGAGCCACAATTGTCAGTGTCTTGGCAGATGTTCCCCACATAGAGCCACCACTGTCAGTCATAGCCAGTCAAATCAAATGACATCTTTAGATGGCGAAATTATCATGATTTGTACTAGATGTACTTACAGTTCATCCCTCCCCAGTTACATATAGCTCCATCTATATCCTGTACCATGCCAGAGTATTACAACCAGCACTATCCCACACTGACCAGGTCAGTTCACCTTGTATCACGCATGCAGACAGACACAATATGGCTGCAGTTGTAGTCACAATCACTGTTGCTAGGATACACTATTCTTCACTATCACTACATGCCACAGAGACCAGCTAATGTTTTTACCTGCCTAGAAAGCCAATCCTGTAATTACCAAGCTTTTGATCAGCTGGCAGGGGCATTATGATTACGGTTGTCTTGTGAATTACATTTAGGCAACAATGTATAATTAAGTAGTCAGATTTTTATCACAAAGCACTAGATCACTTCTACTACAGACAAGCAAGATTTGCGAGATTGTTCAGTTTGTTGACATACACACCTTTGATATAATGTATGCATTGTTCAATCCATTGTAACAAATGTTGACAATCTTCAGACTCATTCATATGTGATAAAAAAGTTTATGAATGATTCTAGAGGACAGTTTGAATAAATTAAACAATCTTGCTGAAAATATGTCCAAGTGTGATTTCCAAACGTACTAATTACTTATTGAAGAAACAAGTTTCATTGAAAGAGCATGTTTAGTTCTACACCACACTCAGCAATATTTCTGCCATACTGCAGTGGTCTGCAAATAACCAAGTCTGGATCAGACAATCCAGTGATCAACTGCCTGAGAATCACTCTACTCAATTTGGATATGATGATATGTGCCAAAGAAGTCAGCGAGTCTGACAACCTGATCCGGTTAGTAGCCTAGCATAGGTTAATGAAAAACATTTCTAACTCGTATTTTCAAGGGTGAAGCTTTTTTAAGGTGGTAAATAATCAAAGAAACACAAGAAATTAGAAAAATGAATGAATATTCATAGAAAAAAATTACCATATCAACAAAATTCCTACAAACCATCAAGAAGAATATCTGGAACTGTGAATGAGAAATTAAAACTGGTTACCTACCATTGCAGAGAAATAGAACTTCTCAAAGTCCTTCTGCTGTATCCGAGCTGCCTTCAGGTTATCTGCTGTGCAGGAATGCCTTTGTATATTCTGGCTGCCATCATTACTGGTCCAAGAGATCAACTGAAAAAAACAATACATCTAATCATAAAACAACATCTATCATCAACATCATTCACTATAGGTATATTTGTTGCTGATTATCAGATATCCAACCTTGAGGATGTTTTCTGCCATGTTTTGAAACACCTGAAGGAGAATGGTTCTACCATGAAGCTCCAGCAGATATAGTCGGATTTTCTTGACATCATCCGCAGCAACCATAGTGCGCATCTTTCTCATACTCATCCAATCACTGACTCCTTGCATCAGACATTTTATTTCTTCAGTTTCAAAATCAAAATCAGCAAATCACCATGGAAGCCAAAACAAGCAAAAGATTTCAAAAGTTTCCATCTCTTGGCACTGAGGGTGTTGCTTAGCAACCAGACATGTTCAACACTGAAATTCAATTATGTTCCTCGGTGCCAGATGCTGTCTCAAATCTGGAGTCATATCCTCTTCCAATCAGAACAGGTTTTTAAACTGTTAATCCAATGAAAAGCCATTATTTAAATTCAGAGATATCTATGAATGTAAGGCACTATCTTGTCAGGGTCATCAATTAACCCTTTCCAGCACAACCAAATAGCTGGCAAACCATTTCCAAACAGGGCAGAATTTCCCTCTGAGACAGCTGTCTGTTGTCAGTGTATGAGACTGAATTCATTCAAGAATGTTTTGTATAGAGACATATAAATCATTGACATACAAATAATAATTCACCAAGCGGTGGGGGTGGTTTGATACTTAACAAGAAGCTTAGTGCATGTGAGGCAGTGTTAGTCTGGGTGGAAACATTGAGAAAGATACTGGCAACTCAATCTGAACTTCCTTCATACATACAGAAAATGGTTCTTTACAAACTGTAATAACAACATACAATTTCAATCAAATGGTCAGCTTTACAAAAGATAAAACATTTTAAAATGTAGCTTGTTAAAGTGTTAATCATACAGAGTACTGTGTTGAGACAGGGAGGGTTGTATGGACGTCTGTGTACAGGGAGATATAGAGAGGTAATATATACACAAGCATCACATACGGACAACTCTCCGGGCCTTGGAGGAGGAATGGGTAAATCTATATAAAGGTCTGTACAGAGGTTAGTGTAAAACGATACAGATAAAACATCCCATCACACTTGCATACACTGCTTAACAAAGCACCAGAAAGTCGGTCTCACAGTCCCTGAACCACACTGTTTTACCTACAGCTTAGCCCTGTCTGCAGTGCCATAGCTTTGAATGAAGGAAGACTAGATTTGGACAGGTTCAGAATCTCCCAACTCACTGGAGCTCCTTTTTAACTTAAATGGTTTTCTTTGTTACAATCAAAGTTATATATTCAGGGACTAAACATTAGTCTAAGCTCCAGATTCTGCCAACAGATACAAGCCAGTTAAACTGAGTTTGCCTAGAATCTTGCAGCACCTGTGATATCAAGTCTTACACACCATGTTGCAGGCAGTGCACCAGTTGTCAGTTAACTGTCAACAAATAACTCACTAAATCTACAGTTCCAAACTCCAATGGGTAAATACAACAGTGGCAGTTATTTATAGCAGCATTAAAGAACAATGAAGTGAATACACTAAGACATAAATCTCATCTTAGCAGGCTATGAATACTCTGAACACATTCAAAATACATACTGACAGTACTTACTGAGGTATTCTTTTTACAGCAAAGGGGCATGAGAAATGCTTTAAGAGAACATCTCCCTTTCATGGCTAGTGTACAGCCTCAGTACCAGCTGATCAATATTAATGTATCATTTCCAGTCAATCAAACCTAGAGATCTGTCCCCAGAACAACAATAACAGCCCCTGTACTACGTACTGGTCGAACAACTGTCATTGTCAGTGAATGCCCTGTCACCCTATTTATGGCTATTTCACCACACTTTACAGCAATTACCAGGACTGCCCAATTATCTGGAAACAATTTCAAATTCAAATACATTTGGCTTACAGTGATTGGATTAAATGTGGCGTCATAAAACCAACAAGGATATTGGAGAGAGAAAAATTGTCTGATGACAAATCTCAAAGTAATGCCTTTGATTTATCTGCTTTTCAAACTGAAAGTCAATAGCCTATAGACACTTTACTAGTTTCAACTGCCAATTTGAAAAATAACTTAATCAGTTGTGATAAAAAGAGAGATTTCATTGACAGTGCTGTGTCGGTGCTTCAAGCTACATCTGAAGCTCACTTATGATACAGGTCAAAGTGACCTAACAGAAACAAAATTCAAAGTCCAGTATAATTTCAAACCTTGCAGTTCAAACATGGACAACATCCCAACTGTAACACAGTCACAAAATGAACACTAGCTTCTCCATGCAATCTTACCAGGGTGAAATATGTAGAGGTGTGAAAGCTCCCTCCTGCAAGGTAATGGAGTCTCCAGGATGTGGGGTAGGTGTGAAGTCACCTACATGCCTGCAGCATGAGGCAAACAGGGATGAGGACACATGGTATATACCGTCACCTATAGACTGGTGTAGACGCTACACGAACAGAGGCGCAACACAGGTGCTTATCACCTATTGGGCACAGCCCATCACAGGTAGCAAGGTCAATCTGCCCTACTTCACATGCAGGTCAGTAATACCTGTCCAGATGTCACTTATTTAGGAAACTCTGAGCTCTGTAAACCTCTCTAATTTCTGATAATCAAAACCACCCCTGTCGGCCATACAAACAACTATTGACTGTAAATGTTTCACGAGTTTCTCTACAAATAACTTGCCCTATTCCATGAAATAGCACAAAACACAGTACCTACTGACAACTCTATGTAAAGAATACAAATGTGTGTGGCTGCTGTCACAGGGACACCATGGACTGTAATGATTATTATTATTATGATGACAATAAACACACAGGCCCAAACACGTCACTAACAATAAGTTGACTGATACAAGTCCTTAGCAGTTCTAGCCTTGGGCGTTAACGAGGAATGAATGACTAGGGGACCAGACAATAGGTCCCCCTTGAGTAACATGTTTCAATAACATGGTGGCTTTAGAAAGACTTTACTAGGTCTTAATGCTGACTGACTGAATCTGGCTTTACGCTGCTTTTAGCAATATACCAGCAACATCACAGTGGGGGACACCAGAAATGGACTCTAGGTCCTGATGAACTAATGTCAAGTCCAGGCAACAGTAATAACAACTTAACCAAGCTACACATCTACAGACAGATAGGTGCAGCTGACAAAGTAAGTCTACCAGACAGGATTAGCCCAGGACTAGGTATACATGGCAAGGAAACTACCAAAAGCTGTAGTCAGGATCAGACAGTATGTCATCAGGGTGTTCTCCATTCAAAGCAGGACTTACCTTCATCTTGGCTGATGGTGGCAACACTGATGTACAGTACGTCTTATCTCATAGTTACATTATGAGAATAGAGGAAGTTGGAGAAGCAGCCATGGATAGTTTGAGAGTTGTCTGTGACCAAGTATTAACGGTTCAAGTGCATGATCAGATAAATGAAAGGCTTCCAATATAGGTAGAGAATAATGGTGAAAGGGTCTCACTGACAGCATGAAAGTGTCACCAGAAGACGTTCAGATGTTCAGATACCCCGCCTCAGAGTCCATGGGAATGTGGAAGGTTGGTCAGGTTGTCTTCAAGTATACACAACCCTATCGCCCACAGAAAAACCATCTCCACTGCAGACAGACTTTACAGAGACCATACTATGACATAACCATGATGAAGTGTAACTGGCAGGCCCAAACCCTGAAGAGGTCAGTACTACTGTCAAGTCACACACCTTCATGTGACCCTACAAGGACAGGCCACATCTCCTAAATGAATGACACTTATAATACACTGGGTATTACCATCAGAAAGTCCTGCTTGAGCTGAGAACCATAGAATACCTCCAAACCCTCCCCAACGCAAACTGATCTTAGAATACCTCCACTGACAGTACAAACAGGAAACCCATTACTGCTGATCGACAGCCATAAACCTGATAAGTCCTTAACTACATAGATAGTGTTTAATACACCCACACCACATTTAACTAATCTCTAATCTCTTCTACCCAAGCCTAATTGCCATATCTTATAATTATATCACACTTGTGTTTTTTCAGGACAGAGTTTGATAAGAAAGTGTCAGTTCCGTGATAAGATTTGTCAGCTGTGGTATGAAGTTAGTCAGATGGGAGCACCCTGCTGGCCGAGGGATTACACTCAGGATCTCACCAACAGATAGCGGTTATTAATCATATCATGAAAGATATAACATCAAACATTAACTGACGATGAAACTGCCATCTCTGATGTGGTTGATTTTACAAGAACTTAAAACAAATACTAGTGGTGCTTTGAGCTGAAGAACAAAAGAGAAGACGTCAAAATACTCATAACTGCAACAACTTAGGTCACAAGATTAGTAGTCGACATCCCAGAATCCAGTTATAACATTTAATACCTTGAACATAATGATTGAGTGATAATCATGGAAGCTGCCTGTGGTACTCTCCTCCTTCAACTGATTTGCACACTGAGCATGTTAGCTTACTGAGGTCAGACTACTTGACCTCCTCTACATACTAGGCCAGCTGGGGTCTGTACTGGGTCAACTCCTGGCCTGCTCACACCACAGTATGAACTTACATAACACTACCATGACATAACTCCTGTCCTCCCATAGCTGATGCCACATCTCACTTAGAATGTCTTACTGATATTGAAGGTGATAGTTACCAGACATCCTTTCCACAGTCCTGAAACCACTAACGACCCTAAAACCACTAACAGTCATAAAAACACTAGCAGCTCTATAACCACTAACAGTCATAAAAAACACTGACAACCCTAAAAACCTCTAAAAACCCTGAAACCACTAATGGCCCTGAAACCTACCTGAAGCCTTTTTTTGCATTACAGTTCAGTTATACCTATCATTACACCTTATCCCACTCTTGCTGAATTATACAAATTAGTAATTTCATACCTAGTCTTGCTATCCACCCATCTAACCACCTAGACCAATTGAATCTGTGAGGCTTACATTATCACCAGCTCTCCTTCTTCCCTGCTGCAGTGTCCTGGCAACAATTACAAGTTAATCAATCATGTCTTATCCTGCCACCTCCTCCATCCTAAGTTACTGATCCTGGCATGAAAGAGTAATGGAGAGTGAATAGCACCACATTATTGTAATTAACAGTGTAATCAGTTGAAGTGATCCCACTCAGAGTCAGTCACCAGGGGGCGCCACCTATACACTGGCACATACTTCAAGGGCTAGGCATATTTCAGTCAAACTACATGCTACTGACTGAGATCACTGTCAGGTCAACTATACGACAGACTGAATTAAGTGGCGCATCTCCCCAGACAAGGACTGACTGAGTAATTCTTGTTTTATGCCGCACTCAGCAATACTGCACGTGTATGGCAGAGGTCTGTAAATAATCGAGTCTGGACCAGACAAGCATGTAATCAATATCATGAGCATCGTTCAACGCAATTTGGATACAATGACACATGTCGACCGAGTCTGCGAGCCTATGACCAGATGAAAGACCAATTTTAGGCCGGATCTTCACAGGTTCCTGTACAAGGAAGTTCATCCTGCTGCATACATGTCATACTACCATCCGCATCACACAGGTAGCAATACCTTAATCTGTCACTTCACTTCTTTACATAGATTCTATTACAGACTAGATCCTCTAGTCTCTTGACAGAGTATGTTCATCTTCATGAATCTACTCCAATAAGTGAGTTTATTTTCACATAACATTCCAGCAATATCACAGCAAGGAACTCCAGAAATGGGCTCCACACATTGCAACCATGTGGGGAATCTAACCAATATCTGCCAATATCACTGATGTCAGTTGTCAAGTATGGTACATACTTCAGGCTGGTATTACTGACAACGATTATGACATCAACTCTTGTGTCTACTGTAGATGCCTTTCCTTTAGTGAGGTAATATCTGTCTGACTATGCCTTAATACAATCAGCTTTTCTACAGATGTCACATTATAAGTTGTTGACTCGGCATGAGGGGGACATGGAGTGATGTACCCTTGATGTTTGTTCACATTGAGGGTACATCAACCCATGGGGGCTAAGGGACCAGTGAACAATGTATTTATCTCACAGAACACATCAATGTTAATTTTCAGCTGCTTGAAGCACAGGTATTGGATCATATACTTCAGCCCACCTGTGTGAATCAAACGATTCAAATCTTGCATCTTGCTATATTTCCTGCAAGTATTGTCTTAGTAAAGTGTAATTCCTCTTCTTAATATTCACAGGAACTACATTTGAACATTTTGTCAAAATATATTTTTTGGAAAGCAAGGCAAATCTTTTTGTAGTCATAGCTAGGTTTAGCAGTTGAGACAAGAAAAACAGATTTAGAGTTATATCCAACCCCTTGATTTACATTTGCTAAACATGGGTAATTTCCGTACACCATATATACATGATTCAGTGTTATTCAAGACAAAGAATTACTACCCTGCAGTACCAAATGAGTTCGGCATTTCCAGCAGGGTACAGTTAAATGTCCATCGCTTGTGAGCAGGGCACATTGAAAATAATAGAAGAGCGATAAGCCAATCAGATTATGACATTTATGTGTGAGATAAGAAAGCACTTTACATTTCTAATTGCATAGAAGATAGATTTAGACTCATCTTGTCTTTGACCATATAAGGAACGGTAAGCGTGTGTGGGTGTGGATTATGTGAAGTCATTAAAGTGAAGGTCAAGATACCATGGGATTCTAATCATCATGTCAGACACTGCAAATTTTACAACAAAGTAAATAAAAACCAGAAACTATCACACGTAAAGAGGACAAACTAAGATTCTTAATGATCTTGACAGAATCAGAAATGACCATTTCAAAAGACTTAAAACTGTTTGTTACATGATATGATGTATAATATTTCAAATTATTGCACGTGATGTATTCATCTGCTGACAAAAACTAAGTATGACTTCAGAAAAATTGGTTAGCCTTGAATTTAATAGGCTCATGTTGAAGAAAAAGTCACTTTGAATACTGCCAGAAAGAATTACAAAGGAATCTGTTACACAGGAGCTGTCAAGACAGAGACAAAATTATCAGCAATGATAATCAACTGGTCAGGAACAGATGATAGAATTGCACCTCCGCACAATATACATGTCATGTTTCCATAAAAACTACTTTGATTAATTGATTACCATTTGCAGCATAGTTCAATTAAGAAAAGAACAGTACAATAGATTCCTCTGCCTGACGTGAACTGGTGATAAACTCTCTATTTCTGAATGCTTTCTACAGTTTCATAATCACCTTACTTCACATAATCATGCAATTTCCTTCGTTTGACAAATATGCACCTCTCTACTCTAAATAACTGGGAGAAAGATTGGGAAATACAAGAACATGCAATGAAGTGAATATGAAGATTTATCATGGACTTGTCCATTAAATCTTTCCATAATGCATCTCCTGTTTGTCTGACAGACACCATATCCTGCCAAACTAGAGGGAACATTCTCCCCAGTTGAATTATGAAAGCCACATATAACACTAGGAAGAGTTTGTACTGGCAGTTGGTCAAGTCACCTGCGCACTAATATAAAGCAGAGAGGCCAGATTTAAACACCAAGACAATCTTAGAGCCCACACATTTCTGGCAGATGAAAATGAACTATAAAGAAGGTTCAGTAAGGTTACATTTGCATAGCATTTCTAAACTGACAAGGTATTTGAAGGGATTTACTTTTTGTTTGTATTTTCAATCATACTAATTCTAGCTTAGGCCTGCTGATCAGCTTTATCATCATGTTTTATGTGTACATGAGCATCACTTTCTGAATACCTCCAGGTGCCATGACCTTTCTTCTGATGAAGTACAAGTGACCTTACTCTAAACATTAAATGTGGAAATTGGGAAAATTTGAAGACTGACAATAGTATCGAAAAAAAAGATAAGCAATTATTAATTGATGAGCAATTAATAACTCATATAGAGACGCTGATACTGAATGTTGGGTGCTGGTATTACTTGTGTCAATGTCTGTGGTCAATAATAGGCTGTACCCCTTGCTGCATTAGGCAGCAAATCCTGGCAAGTATTATTTGCTAAAAAAAACTGGCGGAGCAGTGATTCTCAGTGCATCTGTACAGAAATCACCGAGGAAGGTGGACCAGTGCTTCATATGGTCACTGATGTCTGTACACAGATCCCTGAAGATGGTAAACCAGTGTTTCATAGGGACTGTGATGTCTGTATACAGATCCGGATATGAAGATGGTGAAACAGTGCTTAACAAGGCTAGTGACATCTGTACACAGATCACTGAAGCTGGTGAACCAGTGTTTCACAGAGTTAGTGACATCTGTATACAGATCATTAAAGCTTGTGAACCAGTGCTTCATAGGGTTGATGACATATGTACACAGATCATTAAAGCTTGTGAACCAGTGCTTAATAAGGTTAGTGACATATGTACACAGATCACTGACGAAGGTGAACCACTGCTTCATAGGGTTAGTGATGTCTTTACACAGATCATTGAATCTTGTGAACCAGTGCTTCATAGGGTTAGTGACATATGCACACAGATCATTGAAGATGGTGAACCAGTGCTTCATAGGGTTAGTGATGTCTTTACACAGATCATTGAATCTTGTGAACCAGTGCTTCATAGGGTTAGTGACATATGCACACAGATCATTGAAACTGGTGAACCAGTGCTTCATAGGGTTAGTGACATATGCACACAGATCACTGAAGATGGTGAACCAGTGCTTCATAGGGTTAGTGATGTCTTTACACAGATCATTGAATCTTGTGAACCAGTGCTTCATAGGGTTAGTGACACATGCACACAGATCATTGAAACTGGTGAACCAGTGCTTCATAGGGCTAGTGGCATATGCACACAGATCACTGAAGATGGTGAACCAGTGCTTCATAGGGTTAGTGACATATGCACACAGATCATTGAAGCTGGTGAACCAGTGCTTCATAGGGTTAGTGACATATGCACACAGATCACTGAAGATGGTGAACCAGTGCTTCATAGGGTTAGTGATGACTGTATGAATCCCAAGTTCTACTCAGTACATCCTTTGCATCAACGAACAATGCAACTGATTGGTATGAATTATTTGAAACAAAACCTACAAGCGCTGGGGTTGGGGTGGGGTGGGTTTGTAGGTTTTAATATACAGAGTCAATATCAAATCTAAGGTTGTGAGAACAACTCAAGAATTAGAACCATTACTCCAGTTGTGATCAAACTTACCTTGGTGCATTCTTCCTCAAATTCCCGGAGTTGCAGACACTGCTCAAGCTTATTGAGTCTTGTCTCGGCCATCTTGACTAGTTTCATCATGGTGTCCTGCAGCTGGCGGAACAAGGAGTTGATGGTCTCCATTGCACATCTGTAATTCAACAGGGAGATATATCTCTTTATTAAATTTGATAAACCTGGCATATGTCTGGTGGAAGCACCATACACTGGAATTGGTTTTCAACTCAATGAAAACTTCAACCAGTCTAAAAGATCATAAAAGATCCACACCAGGGTATGTATAATGCTGTCACATTAGTCCAACACATAGGAACATTCAAGTCACCTTTAAAAGACTGAAGGTGTTTTATGAACACTTCAACTAGATTTCTTGATTCTAGATTCTCAGCAGAATTTTATGTATGCTTCCCTGAATATTTAACCACTTGATCACAATGACAATGATCGTCACAAGTGTTCAAGCTCAACATGCTTGAGACAAACCTTGACACATTCATAAACGCATTTGTCATTGAATAAAACTGTCAGTCCCACTTCCAATACAAGGACATTGCCTAGAGAGTAATCCTCACATTATTTGCACAATTTCTATGTTTAGTTGGTTTCAGTTTCCAATCAAGAAATCAATACTGAATCATGTAGTCATGCGGTCAGGTTGATAAACATAGACAGGTACATATATGACGAAGTGTCCACAGACATTTAATGTCAATGTTCACAGTTACATGACCCAGTTCTTTATTCATGCTTCCTATCCACTAACAACACCATAAGTATAATTTACAAGTAGAATAATCTGTCAACACTAGTGTTAAAGGTGAGGGAAGGCTCCTTACTTGTAATCATCAGAGTGAGAAGACAGAGACGCATTGCGCCGGAGTGAGCTCATGGTGGTCTCGCCATCCTGCTGAAGTACAACCAATCGGGGGTCATCAAATGCCTGCTTCACCATCTGTTCGTGCTGCTCAATCAACTGACTAGTTTCATGGGTTGTACGTGGCAGTTTCTCCAGCGATGAGAGGTCCTGCATTACTTGGACTAGATACTTGGCAACTTCACGGCAATCTGCCAGAAATGGTTCTAATTTCTGAAAGAAAACTCTAAATTTGTAAACATTCCTTGTCAATTTTACTTAAATTTGAAAAAGTAAATGACAGTCAAAGTTAAAGACAGTCAAAGTAACATTCTAAAAATACCTTATTCTGGAAAATATGTTATTCTTACTGGTATATCACATTGCCTCTCTATTCAAAACATGGACTAGGTGTAGAATATATAATAACCAGCCATTTGTGTTAATTTGCTTTCATTATACTAGCATATTTTGGCAATTTTACCAGTGTTTTAAAAACGACCATTTCAAAGACGACTGTTCTCATAACACAGTAATGACTATACATGGCTGTGATTAGTTAACTTGATCGCAAGAAATTGAACAACTGAAATCCTGCAATAATGTCCAGAAAGACTTTATCATTCTTATCTATATAACACAGGTACAGAAAAGATAATATATATTCAACAGATAAATAATATATATCGTACCATTCTGAATCGGACCCACTCATCATGGCTGTAGTTAAAATGTCCGTCAAGCGCAAATGGAAGCTGGTTCAGGGCAACGAAACGATGAATCAAATCTTGTGACATGATGAGATCAAGCTGAAACAGAATTGATTACAACATTTTAGGGTCAAACACTTGAACCCTTTCCCCATGTTATGTGACAGTCTCAGAGGTACAAGTATTTTTTTTGAAAAGTTGTCATTGTTTCCATGAGTATACCATTATACAACAATTCACATTTTCTGAGTTTGTAGTTTCATCCCACATAAATGAATATATTTTTTAATAGGTAAGATAATAAGATTCAATAACCTGTCAATGAATAATGTTCCAAACCAAACACGGTACTTTGCTATTTCACATGTGTTCTCGATATGACTGAAGGTACAAGATGGAGGGGGTTAATTTGATCAGAACAGCCATTGAGGTTTTTCTGACAATTACACCTTTGCCAGTGGTGTCTGTCCCAACACAGTAGTACACAGTAGAGTTATCTATAGGCCTGCCATGTTCTCCCTGCAAGAGGCAGAGTGTGCATAGTGGTCAGGTATACCACTGATCGGGAAGTGGGTACATAGTGGTCAGGTATACCACTGATCAGGAAGTGGGTGCATTGTGGTCAGGTATACCACTGATCAGGAAGTGGGTACATAGTGGTCAGGTATACCACTGATCAGGAAGTGGGTACATAGTGGTGAGGTATACCACTGATCAGAAAGTGGGTGCATAGTGGTGAGGTATACCACTGATCAGGAAGTGGGTGCATAGTGGTGAGGTATACCACTGATCAGAAAGTGGGTACATAGTGGTGAGGTATACCACTGATCAGGAAGTGGGTGCATAGTGGTGAGGTATACCACTGATCAGGAAGTGGGTGCATAGTGGTCAGGTATACCACTGATCAGGAAGTGGGTACACAGTGGTCAGGTATACCACTGATCAGGAAGTGGGTACATAGGTATACCACTGATCAGGAAGTGGGTACATAGTGGTGAGGTATACCACTGATCAGGAAGTGGGTGCATAGTGGTCAGGTATACCACTGATCAGGAAGTGGGTGCATAGTGGTCAGGTATACCACTGATCAGGAAGTGGGTGCATAGTGGTCAGGTATACCACTGATCAGGAAGTGGGTACACAGTGGTCAGGTATACCACTGATCAGGAAGTGGGTACATAGGTATACCACTGATCAGGAAGTGGGTACATAGTGGTGAGGTATACCACTGATCAGGAAGTGGGTGCATTGTGGTCAGGTATACCACTGATCAGAAAGTGGGTGCATAGTGGTGAGGTATACCACTGATCAGGAAGTGGGTGCATAGTGGTGAGGTATACCACTGATCAGGAAGTGGGTACATAGTGGTGAGGTATACCACTGATCAGGAAGTGGGTACATAGTGGTCAGGTATACCACTGATCAGGAAGTGGGTGCATAGTGGTCAGGTATACCACTGATCAGGAAGTGGGTACATAGTGGTGAGGTATACCACTGATCAGGAAGTGGGTGCATAGTGGTGAGGTATACCACTGATCAGGAAGTGGGTGCATAGTGGTCAGGTATACCACTGATCAGGAAGTGGGTGCATAGTGGTCAGGTATACCACTGATCAGGAAGTGGGTACACAGTGGTCAGGTATACCACTGATCAGGAAGTGGGTACATAGGTATACCACTGATCAGGAAGTGGGTACATAGTGGTCAGGTATACCACTGATCAGGAAGTGGGTGCATTGTGGTCAGGTATACCACTGATCAGAAAGTGGGTGCATAGTGGTCAGGTATACCACTGATCAGGAAGTGGGTGCATAGTGGTGAGGTATACCACTGATCAGGAAGTGGGTACATAGTGGTGAGGTATACCACTGATCAGGAAGTGGGTGCATAGTGGTGAGGTATACCACTGATCAGGAAGTGGGTGCATAGTGGTCAGGTATACCACTGATCAGGAAGTGGGTACATAGTGGTGAGGTATACCACTGATCAGGAAGTGGGGTTGGTGGTTTATTGTTTATGGAAGTGGTCAGTGAGTAATTAAGACTGGACTGCAGAGCCCAGTGCTCCAACTGCATGAGTATCGACCTACCCAACTGGTATACAATGACATGTGTTAAGCAAGTTAACGAGCCTGATACTGTCAGTCGCCTCTAAAGACAAGCATGGGTTACTGAACAGCAATTCTAACCAGGATCTTCACATGTAGATTGGGGAAAGCAGCCGATAATAATTACTCCTTAATATATACCAGTCTCTACAAGGACTGGTACCAACAGGTGGATGAGTATGTGTGGTCACCTTTAAGCCGGCATGAGGATCGTAGACAGGGGACTTGAAGACGAGTGACTGTGTGGATTTGTCGGCCATTAGATGGACCATAGCAATGCCATCTGGAATGTTATCCTGAAACATACAAGGTTTGCTTTAGATACTCCACTGTCAAAATGTACCTTGTGGGTATATAGACTGAAAGGAACTGACTAACTTGTGGAAGCACATCACAAACACTGGTTTTATTACTTACTTGAAATATGTACAGTGATTCTAGCAGCGTGTTGATTATGGAGGACGTGGCCCCACGGATGTCGGCTACAAGCGTCATGCCATGGCGGACTGCAGCAGGCCTGCAACATGTCTCACTATGTACACTCCACAAAAGCTGGGGGCATTGGGTTAACTGGGTCTCGCAAGGTTGTCATGGGTGTACGGCTTGGTCAAGTGGGGTGGGGTGAGAAGGTGGGTTGGGGTATAGGGTGAGGTTAAGTAGGAAATGGATGAGGCATAGGGAGATAATAGGTGTTGGGTGGGGTGAGGTGTAGGATGATGTTGTGTGGGGTGAGGTGGGGTGAGGTGAGGTGAGGTGAGGTGTAGGGTGATGTGTGGGGTGAGTTGAGGTGTAGGGTGATGTGTGGGGTGAGTTGAGGTGTAGGATGATGTGTAGGATGAGGTGAGGTGTAGGATGATGTTGTGTGGGGTGATGTGAGGTGTACGTTGATGTTGTGTGGGGTCAGGTGAGGTGAGGTGTAGGATGATGATGTGTGGGGTGGGGTGAGGTGAGGTGTAGGATGATGTGTGGGGTGCGGTGTGGTGTAGGGTGATGTGTGGGGTGAGGTGAGGTGTAGGTTGTTGTTTTGTGGGGTGAGGCGAGGTGAGGTGTAGAATGATGTTGTGTGGGGTGAGGTGAGGTGAGGTTGATGTTGTGTGGGGTGAGGTGAGGTGTAGGTTGATGTTTTGTGGGATGAGGTGAGGTGAGGTGTAGGGAGATGTGTGGGGAGGGCCAGGGGTACTGAGTGAAGTCATGTGTGATTTGGTATATGCTAAAATCAAGAGGAATGGGGTAAGGTCAAGGGTGTAGGGTGATGTGTGGGGTGGGCCTGGGGTACTCTCAGAGAGGTCATGTGTGGCTTAGGTGATGCATCTGATGTCAGACAGCACAAGTTAAAGTAAATATAATTGTGACTGATTATTAGAAGAATGATGTTTAACCGTACGTACACAATACATGACAGAAGACTGATAACCAAAGCATTCTGTAATTACATTAAACATGCAAATGAAGCTTACATAAAATCCTATGTCACAGTGGAATGAAGCACTTTTGTGGGTTGCAAGTCAAGAGGAGTGACAAAGCCTTTACAAATGTCAGTCATTTCTAAGTATCTAGACATTGGCTCATTTGCATCACAGGGACATGCAAAATGTTTCTGGATATTAATTTATAGATGAATGCTTTCATTGAAAGGTTTAACTGATAGCCACTGAGATGGAGACTGTGATCAAGCTGTGATCTGCACTATTGATGTGACATTAGCAATAGGACCGGTGAGCTCACCTGGGCACAGAGTAGTAGTACATGAGAAGTCTGGTCAGTTCCACGCTCAGGACTTGTCTATTATGCCAGATCATGCTCCCAGTGAAGATGAAGACAACAGCATTACCATTGACATCCCGACTACCTGTAACACACAGACAACTGTCATCATGACATACCCAGAACCAGTTGCTGCACCTGAAGATGTTGGTTGTCTACCGCTGCAGCCAGGACCACCCCACCTGCATCATAGTCACCTGGAAGTCATCCAGTTTGGACCAGACACGTTTCACCATGTGTGTGTACAATGAGATGGCATCCATCAGACCAGTTTCTACTACCACAACTCTATGGCATGGACAGTCAGGGGTTTACGGATATTGAGGGTGGACTGGTTGACATCAGTGTATATAGGGATTCAAGAAATAACATCAAATACTTGAACATATTTTACTAAAATTACTTGTAAATTTTTACTAACTTAAAAGTCTTCAGCAAAGAAGAAAAGAAGAACATAAGAATAAAGAATATTCATTTGTGAAATATTCAAGCCTCTAGGAGCTTCCATTTACATCACTATATGTTGCCCTATCAGAGAGTGTTATGAGTGGGTTTAACACTGCATGAAGCAGTATTCCAGAGTGAGTCAGGTTGATGTGGGAGGTAGGCCATTAGGCCAGAACCTCCTTGGTGCTGGCAAACCCAGAAACAATCAGCAAGGACGAGGCTTTGAAGCCCAAATCAATGGTTTCTTTTGAACAAAAACTATGCAACTCTGCACAGCATGTTTGACAACTAGCCTACGATGGAATGATGAACTAAGTGGAAGATATTCTCTTTATAAGATGAGATGTTTATTTGCATCAAGGCATCCTCCAAACAATCCGCATTATAACACATGATGGATGACACTACATTCACCTAACAGCCAGACTAAGTGACACTGACACCACAACATTCTGAAGCTGAACCTCCCAGTATACCCTTCAGTTTTGGCATGCCTCGGAGTGAGATCAAGCTGACCTGTAACTAATCTGACAGGCATTTACAGTTGTCAGTACAGAAACACAAAAGTATATATCAACCTTGTTCACTTGCTATATTCCCTTTCAGATTAAACAAAGATGGAAGAAGCAGACAGATCAAACCACAAAGACCATACCATATTCAGTTATTTGCAATGGTTGCTATGCCAATATTTGGGATTCTTAACAGAACAAATAACATTTTAAAGAATCGAATGCATCCACAAGACTGTTGAAATGAATGTGTTTGTTGGCATAATTCTTTGGTACTTATTAACCTAAGATAATATTCTGAATCACTTAACTTCACAGAATGAAAATATTTCAGGCATTCTTGTTTTATTTGTGAGCTGGATTAGAATGCTTGATATAAAGCAAATCCTCTCAACTATGTCAGCAAACGACTTTCAAGCATTAGTCTTATCTTCTTACTCAGTGTAATGCATTCTTTTCCCCAGCACTGTCCTTCATTGAGGAGCAAACTCCACACTCCGCCCGATCAATCTCCCCTCACCTCAGTCAGAAGACCAGCACAACCTCCATCACTCAAGTCAACAAAGATCAGGAAATGTTCCCAACAAAAAGAGAAAGTTCATGTGGCTTTAACAACAAGCCAACTTTTGTCTGCAGATGAAAAGAATTTTTTACAAAGGTACCTCGATTTGTAATTCAATGACTGGTGGTGTGTAATGATTGCTCAACCCGCAGAAGGGAAGCTGAAACTTTGCCAAACACATTCATCAACACTGTTCCGAATGAAAACAAACGCTGCATGAACCATATGAAACTTGATACACATCCAATAGAAACAGCTTAATCTATGTAACATCATCTTATCAGTGTATGGCTTGCTTCATATCAACTTTTTTACATCCACTTTATTCCTCCAGGAATCATTTCTTAACGTACACTGCCATGTTCCTGTTCCTGTATTTATATCTGTACTATTAGTCTAAGACATCCAACACAATGCTGAGGCTGATGCAAACCCTCTAAATAAGCGTGTATACGACATACCATGGTTACCATCCAAAACAACAAAGACAAAAACAATTTCCTACAATTCAGTCAGATACAGAGTTCCATATCTGTTCAATTTGTAGGAGACTAGCTCCTTGTCATCCAAAATGTCCAAGAAACATTTTTCAAACTCTCCAAAATGTCTAAAGAATGTCATATGAAAATATTATAAAACCTTGTAAATGTCCAAATCTGTCTCTACAGAATGACGCCAAACATAAGCCATGTCAGTCCTTGTTATTTGAACTCAACTCATGTAAGGACTACCTATAGTACAGGTGTGACATATACACACATATACAGCTCTAGCATACGGTTATCACCCATGTCTCCCCGCATTGCGTCCCTCATAATCCTCCCTGGTGACTACAATACCAGTACTAGTATACAGTTATTTCTCATCACAATCTCTAGGATTCATCACCATGGCTTCAATGCCGCAGACATGAAGTAAACAATTAGGAGATAAACATACTGTGTTGGAAAATCAGAGTTATGTGACAAAATTGTAACAGTTCTAAATCTGATTTAAAACAAAACAAGTACCGTGAGGTTTCAAATAAAAAATTTAGAGCTATTATAATTTTGCTGTATACCTCTCATTTTCCAACATGGTATGTTTATCTCCATTTTACCGTAACCGTGTTGTTAACATTTAAAACAATACTGTGATGAAACATCAGAGGTATATAACGTGATTATATACCTCTGAAAGACTTTGATTAACCAATCACAATCCAGTATTTACTGAAGTCATGCTAGAATACACAGCTGCATCCCCAACACTGTAATATGACAATCAGCACCAAGTAAGCTAGTGATCATTACACACAATTTTTAGTCAACCCTACAGTATAATTCCTTGCTAATGAGTGCATCATGTATATACAAACACTATCAATATTTTAACAATGCTTTTCATTTCTCAACACTGCCATACTCCATGATATTAACTTAAACAACTGCCTTTTAATGTTTGCCATTTTAAATATAAAACAAGACTGTTTACAATGACGTGTGTACATGTTCTAAATTTATTTGAACAAGGGCTGTTTGAACTACACTTCATAATGTTTTAAGTGCTTGTTTGTCCATGCAGTTAAAATTATGGCATTACCTCAACAACTCCAAACACATAAAATCAGGAACACTGGATGACATTAGTTAGGCACACAGAACTCAATGACTTTCACAGGTATAATACTTCTGTCCATCATTAAAATATCTCTGTTCATGTACAGCAAACATGGAGATGGCAAACAAAGTCATTATTGCAGTTAGAGAGACATCCACAATCCTCCATTGTTGGAGACATAGAACACTAATGAGATACTCTTCTATATCTGTAAGCATCATCTGGAGGCTGGCACCATGTTACTTGCCAGTCTCTATTAGACCATCAAGCCGTGACAGCACATTAGTTTACAGACCAACAAAACTGACTGGAATCAGTCACACACAACATTGCAAGAGTCAGACTAATCTAATGATTTCTAGACAAAAGAGAATCTTACCTTCCCCTGCAGAACAGATTACTGAGAAATGACTGAAGACGAAGGGATGAAGAAAGAGGATGAAATGAGGCCTGCTCTGACTGCAGGGTGGGTCGCACACGAGAGTGTGATCTTGCCACCTGATTAACTTAACAAAGCTTTCACAAAGTGCATATTTATAGAAAGGTTTGCAGCTTTTTGCACACATGACAAAAGCCCCTGAGACAGCCAAGGAGTTTGAGCTGGTAATGATACTGGCAAACAACAGCTAAACACTGTTAACACTCTACTATTACAAATAGTTCTACAAGCTCAAATATTGGGCAATGAAGTTTGAGATTTATTGTTCAGTAGGTGATTATATGTTCAATGAAAGGATTAGCCTTGGAAAAGGCGAGACTGGTGTTTGGTGCCGAAAGCTCACACGTGAAATACATGGATGTTAAAAATCATAACAACAACTAAAAGGGGTTAAATATATTGCTGGTCTGTTTTTAGTTTGTGAAAATGTTGGCTCTTGCTACCAAGATACTAAACACAGCCGTGAAAAAGGGAGAAAAGAGGTGATAAATTTAACAGACACCAGTACGGCATACACAAGGCATTGTCTAAACATACAAAAACACCAGCTTGTTTATTTAAGAAAGATGTTTTTTCAATCTAACTACTCAACTATTAAGACTGATGAACCTGTCTGCCTCACATGGCCCCTTCATTTGCCTTCACAATGTCAAGTCTGCATGTTTCTAATCTTTCTATTTTGGCTTTGAACCCATTGTGATCCTACTGTTGGCCAAAGTTAGAAACTATAGATCTTGAATCAAACAGTGCTATGTACAGAGCAACAACAAAAACACAAGGAAGTAAACATACAAACTGGATATTTTGGAGTTCCTGCTTTTTATGTCTAGTTGAAGTCTATTTCTATAAAAGTACAAATAGTGATAACAATGACAGCACATTTGTATAGTACATATATCCATGCCTCTGCATGCTCTAAGCACATTGTCACAATCTGATTGTTATTTTGGATGAAACAAGCTGCCTTTAATTGAGATGACAGTACTTTTAACTGTCATCTTCATAATTAGGCCCAGATGAATTCAAGAATTTCTTTAAAGATCTTATCTGAACAGTCAATCATACATTATACGAAGACAGCAGATCATAAAACACCAGAAACAACCATCAGAAACCTGTAGCATTACATCCTCTTATCTGACATTAGACAAGGTCACCAACAAATGAGATCCAGATCATCAGTGTGGACTGACCACTGTAGGGACAACTAAACATCCCACTGAGGGGGTTCAATATCTCCACTGTAGGGACAACTACACATCCCACTCAGGGGGTTCAATATCTCCACTGTAGGGACAACTACACATTCCACCAAGGGGGATTCAATATCTCCACTGTAGGGACAACTACACATCCCACTCAGGGGGTTCAATATCTCCACTGTAGGAACAACTACACATTCCACCAAGGGGGATCCAATATCCCCACTGTAGGCACAACTACACATCCCACTGAGGGGGTTCAATATTTCCACTGTAGGGACAACTACACATCCCACTGAGGGGGATTCAATATCTCCACTGCATGGAAAAAATTCCATACACAACTAAACTCTGGCTCTTAACGATTTCCTTTGACAGGGGTGTAAAACAGCCATCTGACCAGTGAACAAATGTCCTGTCCAGCCCTAGCTACTGAAGCCTGACAATAGTGTGACCATCCCTGCCTGTGGAGTGCATGGTTCCTGCCCATGGGCATTCATAAGACACACTGGTCAACTATCCCAAAGAAACAAAGCCACATATGGATAATGCAATGGCGACCTCAAATGGATATACTTCAACCTCGAATGGATATACTTCAATACTGTGTGTGAGTGAGTGAGTGAGAGAAAGAGAGGGAGATAGAGAGAAGGGGAGAAAGAGACAGTGAGAGAGTGAGAAAGAGACAGACAGACAGACAGACAGACAGTCAGACAAATGGTCTTAACTTTTAGCAATAATGATACAATATTACCCATCGGAGACACAAGAAATATTGGGGTTCAGAGTGAAAGTAAATAGTTTTTTACATCAATTTACCATTATGTTCTAACTGAACTATTGTGATCATGAATTAAATGGAAAGTTCTTTTTTTCTAAATATGATGCAAGCTCTATGAACAGTATGTAAAATAAGTTTCTCATAACTAAATAAAATTGACAGACCTACCACTGGGCAACCATTCCAGACAGACAGACAGTCAGACAAATGGTCTTAACTTTTAGCAATAATGATACAATATTACCCATCGGAGACACAAGAAATATTGGGGTTCAGAGTGAAAGTAAATAGTTTTTTACATCAATTTACCATTATGTTCTAACTGAACTATTGTGATCATGAATTAAATGGAAAGTTCTTTTTTTCTAAATATGATGCAAGCTCTATGAACAGTATGTAAAATAGGTTTCTCATAACTAAATAAAATTGACAGACCTACCACTGGGCAACCATTCCAACATCACTGCAATACCAGTGCAGACACAACTACACCCAACAGGGCTGCTCAACTTCAGATGGTTATCAGCCAGTGATGAGAGGGAGAATGAAGACATAATTATACACTGATTGGTCAGATCCAGCCTCTGGCCTGTCTTGACCCATTCGTAGAGAATAGCTGGGGAGATTTCTCTATAGTTCCTCAGGAATCAATTGAGGCAAGGTTGTATTCCCTTCTCTGGTGGACTGAAGGATGTTGGGGAGAAGATTGAGGAGAATCAGCACCATGTCAGCTGTTTATGCAACAACCTGTTTCATGAGAGGAAAACCAGGATACAGCTGTCATCATTTCCCAGCCAGAGCCCCAGAACATTATGGCCCTAAGGAGTGTATGTTTGGAGATATACAAACTCACTAGAGGCCTCCATATCCCATAGCTATCAACTAAGAGACTCAGTAACACTCTTAGGCATTTTCATACTCATAAAACTAAAAGTTTGTATCAGCATAAAAATTCTAGGACTGAATTTTAATCACCAAATGAAAAAAACAAAGCTGAATAAGTTAAAACTGGGTGTAATGATGAATTGGTCTATGAATACATGCAACGTCTGTGGACTCAGTGACACTGCATCAGACAAATTCAGGGATCAGTGTCACACATATTTAAGGCTAGTCCTGAGTTTTGATAAACATAACAAGAATACAGCTGCATTCATCCAGAAAGTCTGCCAGATGTTACCCAGAATTTCATCTCAGACAGTTCCCTTCCTCAGCAATCAACAGACCACAAGAATATCTACTGTTCAATCCAAGGAAAAGTCAAATAGGTCCACATGTTCATCTGCACCAAGTACACAGAACACACAATCTTGATCTTCACATTTCTAAGGACAAGAACTTGCTCCTGACTTAACAGTTGCTTTTCAGATTCTGGTGGATGGAAGCTATGGAAGGGTGTTGGGTGGAAGATGGAGGCTATGGAAGGGTGTTGGGTAAAAGATGGAGGCTATGGAAGGGTGTTGGGTAGAAGATGGAGGCTATGGAAGGATGTTGGGTAGATGATGGAGGCTATGGAAGGGTGTTGGGTAGATGATGGAGGCTATGGAAGGGTGTTGGGTAGAAGATAGAGGCTATGGAAGGATGTTGGGTAGAAGATAGAGGCTATGAAAGGGTGTTGGGTAGAAGATGGAGGCTATGGAAGGGTGTTGGGTAGAAGATGGAGGTTATGGAAGGGTGTTGGGTAGAAGATGGAGGCTATGGAACGGTGTTGGGTAGAGGACAGAGGCTATGAAAGGGTGTTGGGTAGAAGATGGAGGCTATGGAAGGGTGTTGGGTAGAAGATGGAGGTTATGGAAGGGTGTTGGGTAGAAGATGGAGGTTATGGAAGGGTGTTGGGTAGAAGATGGAGGTTATGGAAGGGTGTTGGGTAGAAGATGGAGGCTATGAAAGGGTGTTGGGTAGAAGATGGAGGCTATGGAACGGTGTTGGGTAGGACAGAGGAAGGTATTTCCGAAACTCCATGCAGATGGTTGAGAATTAGATGGTATGAAACACTATATAATCCTTCAGTAAATGAACAGGTGTCATTGAAAAGTTGAGATAAAACATTATAAAACTGAGGCATTACCATTTACAATATGTCTTTCCATCACTGTTCCATATGCAGTTTGTTTGCATTTGTCAATAATAATAATCGAACTACGACTGCAGTAACTAAAGGTGAGGTGAGAAGCTCAGTACAATAACTGACATTGACCACTGTGGACAGTGATTTGTTAATGTGGACAGATGCCACAAAGAATGTATTACTGAATCATATGTCAACTACCAGCTGGAACAATGCACACCTCAACATTTACACCAACAACACGGCTTCAACATAAACAGAGACCTATATAACTCACAGAGGTGTAGTCATCTGTGACAAAGCGTTACCAAGCCTTTTTGAAAGTGATACTTTGAATGTGGGGATATTAAACAGGTATTAATAACAGGCTGATGAAGAAGAGAGTCAGTTGGGGTTATAATTACTGTCCATGAAAGGTTAAGTGAGTGAGTTAGGCTTAATGTCAACTCGAACAGTTATTCAGTGATATGATATAATTACAGATGAAAGAAATTAAAGAGAGAAGCATTGCCCCAAACTACAAAAGTGCCATTTTCATATGTTACACAAATCAGTGCCCCCATTATCAATGACTAAATTCTCTTTAGCATTCAAGGCGTTAAGTCCCTGCCTTCAGAACACAATCAAGGCAACACGCTGACTTCGACTGACACTGCCTTATCCATCCTATGGCTCACAGTTACACTATCCATGTAATGACTTCAACTGATACAGCCCTATCTACTCTATGGCTCACAGTTACACTATCCATGTAATGACTTCAACTGACAATACCCTATCTACTCTATGGCTCACAGTTACACTATCCATGTAATGACTTCAACTGATACAGCCCTATCTACTCTATGGCTCACAGTTACACTATCCATGTAATGACTTCAACTGATACAGCCCTATCTACTCTATGGCTCACAGTTACACTATCCATGTAATGACTTCAACTGATACAGCCCTCTTGCTCCCACTCACTATCCATTTAATGACCTCGCCTCATCAGTTCACCATGAACACACTGACACACTGGAAGCTGACATTCATTCACAACAATTAATGATTATACTAATCAAACAAAAGGATATTAACATTCCATCTCTAACTGACATTATTCAAGATGTCCCTGACAGTGTCACTCCAAGCCGATATACAAGGCAGTATTACCATTTCCATTCATCCCAGCACCACCATTATATCTGGCACTTCCTGGAAGCTCATAAGGATAAAAGACCCACACATGCTATTTTGGGGGTTTCATATGTTAATTTTGGACACAGCCAACAGGGTAATCGATGTTTGCTGGCAGATTGAACAAATTATTGGGTGGATGAAAGTCAGACTGACACTGGGCCAGGTTCAGCAGCAGACGTAATGGGGAAGGAGAGACCAAGTCTCAGACAATTACCCAACCATATACAGTCGAACCCCATTGTCTCGAACTCGGTTGAGACGAATTCTCGGATGTGTTGAACTGACATCTCGGTCCCTGCCGATTTCCTTATATTTATCATTATTTTTACCCTGATGTGTCGAACTAGATGTGTCGAATTCCCGGTTGTGTCGAACTCATTTTAGGGTCCCCAAAGGCTCTAACAAGTACAAATTTACCCTTTTGTCTCGAGCTGTCAAGCTGGTTGTTGCAACTGAAAACTTCAGTCGCGCAATCGGAAGTCATCCTCATAAACGTGCTACCTAAAGATCAAAAGTAACGATTAACGGACTAAACAATCAAGTGACATGTTTAACTACGCATCTATACACACATTGTCAGCACACTTACCAACTGAATTTTACTCAAACAATTAACCATAATTAAGTTGTTACCAGTGACACGTTGATCACGGAGCGACAGGATAGCTCTAAACAAACAATGGCGTTGTCATGTGACAGTCTATGTTAGCGGTCATGTGATTTCCTTGAAAATACAAAATGAGAATTGAGGAAAACGGAGTTGGATTATCTAAATTGATGTTTTGTTTTTGGTTTAGTATTTAAGGTGTAGGATCAGTTTTTGTAACCAGTACGGTTAGTAACATGGCAGGGCAATTCAGCGAAGGACCCGATCAGCCCGGGGGGATAACTGGATCGCATGTTACACCTAAAAAGCGAAAATTATCTGTTAAGACAATAGAGACAAAATACGAATGTTATAGATAAATTCCCCACATGTACACGTATGTACATTCCGATTCCGTTAGTATGAACTATACAACTTTTTATACTGACTGAAAATGAATTAGTGCTGTCAACTAAATGGGATCACTTGTGAGTTTGTTAAATTATTCTTGTTCTTATCTTTTTGTATGCATATTTATTTGCCATGACGAATAAAGTGATTGAATTGATTTACATTTGTATATGTTGTAATTTAAAGATCAATACTGCCGTAAACGTTTATTGCAAAGATATATTGTTCGTATGTGTATCCTACTGCAAAGTAACGATGTGTTAAGCAATGTGGTTGTGTTGGTTCTTGGTCTTTTCCATGCTGACGGATGTGTCGAACACTCGGATAAGTCGAACTTCCCCTTGGACCCAACGAGTTCGACACAACGGGGTTTGACTGTAAAACAATCACACTTCAACTGACACTTTCTTACTAAGATTAATTTTCAAGTTCTTTTAGACATGTCTTGAAAACAGTGGTCATGAAGCAATATTCCAAACAGGCTGGTTAAAATTGGAGGCAATGCCAATAATGACATTGTGTAAATTACAACAAAGCACTTAAATACATTCAACTTGGACCCCAAGGTGAACATGGTTTGTGTTTCTGTGTGGGATACCTGATGTGTGTGCCACACACATGACTCTCCATGGCAGTGAACACGACTACCTCCCTGACTTGTGTCAGTATACTCCACAGACATGTGACTCTCCATGTCAGCGAACACGACTACCTCCCTGACATGTGTCAGTATACTCCACAGACATGTGACTGTTTCGTGAGCACTGATGGGGCTTGTCAGGAGGACATCGACATGTTACTGACAAATCACCACCAGCCAGTACATTAAGATGTAACGTGCATTTCTAGCCAAGGAACTTTAAACATCATAATATATATATGGAACCAAACCTGTATCCTAAACCATCTTAAATCTTCCAGAATACCTGTACAGCGAATTCCTGAAATACCTTCACAAATGTGAACAACTACAACATTCATGATTTACACACAAAAAACAGAAACATGTCCTTAAATATTGTGTATCCAAACGATCACCTCCTAATGTGAAACAACATAAAACACCTGACTGGGAAGACATACCTAAGACATGGTTATCTAAACAGTTACAGTCCACATCAAAGTCATCAAGGCAACTGTATACTAGGTAACTGTCTACTTACTACTTCCATTACCAGTCATGGCTTTCTCAATACATTAATGAAGGCAACTGGCCTTAAAACCCTCAAAGGTTTTGGATGGCTTTTGTGTCTAACCAAAATATGGCATATTATGTGCCTGTTAAAGATCTGGCTTGACGCAGCCATGTCTAATTACATAACTACATAGGACAGGGGAACACATAACCTCAGATGTAAGTCTCATGGAGAGGGTGCCTTTAGACTAACTCTCTCTCTCTTTCTCTCTCTCTCTCTCTCTCTCTCTCTCTCTCTGTGCGTGTATGAACATAAATAACTAATAGTTTCAATTGGTTGTGGAACATTCTTATGATTATCATTATCAGGATAAGCAAAAGGTCACAAGGAAATAAACAAAGAAGACAAAGACAGTGTATTTTATAAGAAATACATGTAATATCTATTTTGTCATTATGTGTTAATCATTGTCACTGTGAGATGAATATTGCAAGCTATGGCCAGTGAAACACAAACACTGCTACTGTTAGACACATCGTCATGAACAGACAGTGATGATAATACAACATTACAGGTAAATCTTCCCTCATTTATGCAAACTTGGGCATATTATGATTCAGACAATGAACATTAACATGGCAGATTAAAAGTTATAGAGCAATAAAAGCACACTAATCTTATAATGAAAGAAACAAGGGTTAATGTAAAGAACATAAAACATTCATTGGGGATAAAAATCACTCAATGAAATAAAACATTATTCAATACAAAGGAGGAAAATTAATGGCTTCATTCAAATCATCCACCTGATAAACTCACAATTAAATGAAAACTTCCAAATGAATATTTACGAACATACTGGTATATGCAAGACAATGGCATCCACTAATACCTGACCTTATCATTTATCATAACAATGCTTAAGCAGGAGATATTGACATTCTATTCAGAATTTCCTGAAGGAGTTGCTGTGCTACATGTACATACTGCCGCCACATACTAGGACTTGGTCTGTCTCTCAGTCCCTGAACCACAACATTTTCACGAAAGCCTACCCTTCTCTGCAATGTAGTCTGTCTCTCAGTCCCTGAACCACAACATTTTCACGAAAGCCTACCTTCTCTGCAATGTAGTCTGTCTCTCAGTCCCTGAATCACGGCATTTTCCCGAAAACCTACCCTTCTCTGCAATGCAGTCTGTCTCTCAATCCCTGAACCACAACATTTTCACGAAAGCCTACCCTTCTCTGCAATGTAGTCTGTCTCTCAGTCCCTGAACCACAACATTTTCAAGAAAGCCTACCCCTCTCTGCAATGTAGTCTGTCTCTCAGTCCCTGAACCACAACATTTTCACGAAAGCGTACCCTTCTCTGCAATGTAGTCTGTCTCTCAGTCCCTGAACCACAACATTTTCACAAAAGCCTACCTTCTCTGCAATGTAGTCTGTCTCTCAGTCCCTGAATCACGGCATTTTCCCGAAAACCTACCCTTCTCTGCAATGCAGTCTGTCTCTCAATCCCTGAACCACAACATTTTCACGAAAGCCTACCCTTCTCTGCAATGTAGTCTGTCTCTCAGTCCCTGAACCACAACATTTTCACGAAAGCCTACCCTTCTCTGCAATGTAGTCTGTCTCTCAGTCCCTGAACCACAACATTTTCACGAAAGCCTACCCCTCCCTGCAATGTAGTCTGTCTCTCAGTCCCTGAACCACAACATTTTCAAGAAAGCCTACCCTTCTCTGCAATGTAGTCTGTCTCTCAGTCCCTGAACCACAACATTTTCACGAAAACCTACCCTTCTCTGCAATGTAGTCTGTCTCTCAGTCCCTGAATCACAACATTTTCCTGAAAGCCTACCTTCTCTGCAGTGTAGTCTGTCCCTCAATCCCTGAACCACAACATTTTCCTTAAAGCCTACCCTTCTCTGCAATGTAGTCTGTCTCTCAGTCCCTGAACCACAACATTTTCCCTAAAGCCTACCCTTCTCTGCAATGTAGTGTCTCTCAGTCCCTGAACCACAACATTTTCCTTAAAGCCTACCTTTCTCTGCAATGTATTCTGTCCCTCAATCCCAGAAACACAACATTTTCCTGAAAGCCTACCCTTCTCTGCAATGCTAAAACATGAAATGAAGCAAGTCTAGATTTCCCAAGGTTCTGAATCGGTGGTTTCCTTGGGGCTACTTTTAAATTTAATGGGTTTGTTTGCTACAATCAAAATTATAAACATTCAGAGATTAAACATTTGTGTAACTATGACTGAGTGTAATGCTCTTATTTGATGGACAATCAGTTGCTTTCAAACCACAAAAACTAGTCACTGACTTCAGCAGCAATCTCGTCAGGAAAAGCTGACATGCAACCAATGTTAGTGACCTAACCCAACACCTGATCCATGAGCCCACCTCTCAAAGCTAGCTAGTCAACAGAGTATTCATGATCTTACCCAGAATCCCAATGGGCGTCATGGAAGTATAACGATAATCATCATCAAAGCTCAATGTGTGTATGGTGTTTCATAATCAGCACTATCAGATCAACACAGAACAGAAACTTAAACACACCTAGTTACAGAGAAATAAGCACTACTTATCCTTCATCATAACAATGACTTTAGACCACAATGAATGTGAGATGTTCATCCTTGCTTACCACACACTTCTTGATAACCCCCAAATACCTACACAGACAATACAGACTACTCAGAAGATGTAAAGAAACACAATGGTTTCCATATGATTTGACCACATGAAAAAACCACACCTTCTTTAATTTATTGTACAGGCATACAAAGTAAAGTGCCCTGTGAGATGCTATCACGCTGAACAAGATGAAATACAAGATTCCCAGTGTCCTACCTGCTACAATTGTTCCAGAAATCACCCCCATTAACACTGTAACATACTCATATATCTAGAGCAGTTAGTTCTATTAACACATAAAATGCCAAACTCCAATAACTGCTGATTGGTTTATCAATGTGTTTACTATGAGTGATCATCACAGTGACCATGGCCCCGTGGTTCCAGTACACACTTCCTGATTGGGCAGCTGGAGACCTCCATGATGTACTGCACCATACACTAGTACCAGCTGTGCTGGACTAAAGCTTAGACTGTAGCAGGAAATGATTTGGATAGAAACAAGTAATTCCTTCTAAATTGAAAGTGAGCTCTAATTATTAACATGGGAGAATCTGAACTTGAACCTGTGAAAATCTAGCCTTGTTTCATTTGGAGTGGTGGGGTAGCCTAGTCGTTAAGCGTTTGATCATGCTAAGACCTGTGATTGATTTCTCACATGGGCACAGTGTCTGAGCTTATTTCTGATGTCCCCTGCCATGACAAGTGAGAAAAGAAAATAAGGTGTTTCAGAGACTGTGAGACAGTCTGGCAGACTAGTGTGTATGTCAGTGATGGGTGGTCAAGTCTTAATGGACCACACTCAGTGTCAATGGCTGGTGTTGTGAATCAATAGCATACATCAGCATTTTGGATGATGATGCAGTTTGTCAGGCAACTCTCACTGCATATACTTCAAAATATATTTTCACAAAAATATGGCATCCTATTGGAGGTGTAGACACTTTCCTATCTGTGTGCATTCTTACAGGAACCTGAAGACAACATGTATGTACAATCACAGCAGTAATAAAATACTGAACAATAATTAAACCAGTTCTATGACAGTCATTAGTAATATGACATACTAATGTACTGTCAAATGAAACCTACAGACCCAAATATCTGCTTTTTTGAAGATAGTATGATGAGATATTGTCATCTGTCCTGCATTGTCTTTTTATGTCCAGCACATCCTAAATTTCACAAGCATAAAGCCTATACACTGTTCATCCTTTGAAGCATGCACATTCATTATGCAAGATCATATACAATCATAAACTAGATAACCTGCTGTAGCCCAGAGATGTACTAGTAATACAACCTTTAACAAAAGCATTGAGGGCTGTTGCAAAGAAAAAACTTTTTTCCATCAATCATGGCCTCTTGAATTCTTGGGTTATCAAATCAGAAATTTAGGTCAGTGAACATAAACATGTAAGTTGAGGGTGGAAAACAAAAATATAGATGACTCACCTGGCAAAATGGCTACTCCTGATCGGAGCAAATCGTAGTCGAGATCCATGATAACTCTTGGACAGTCTAAGTCCCGCTTGGTGTGGTATCCATTGCTACTTAGACTTCCGCTGCTGCTGTGGTGGCTGCAACTTGAGCCTCCATCCTTCACTGAAGCTGATGGGGAATCTGGAGATGAAGAGATATCTCTCTCATCAATACAATCCATGTCTGCCATTGTAATAATATCTGAGCTTACATTCACCATGTATCATGCACAAACACAGCCACAATGACCTGACGATGTCCGCCCATTCTGTGCTATACTGTGGTGCAATTATCTACTATGTATCCAAAGTTTGCTAACTTTCACTGTGGTTGTGACTAAGACACCAGCTGGCACAGCTTGGTGGCAGACGACTTGCTACCCTGCAGACGACTCGCTACCATGCAGATGACTGGCTACCCTGCAGACGACTCGCTACCATGCAGTGTAGGGTGCTGTAACTACTTCCATCAAAACAAAGCTGCATGAATGAGGGAGAGTGGCGACTCCCATTCAGAAGATACTTTTCCAGTGATCTTTTCCCTCCCATAAGCTCCACAGCGAATGACAGCCATTGTCTACTCCTGAAAGTGCACTCAACTTCGGTCCATTAATCCATGCAACTACAAAGGCTGATAAACCCTAAATGTTACACGATCCTAGGATTTACACAAGTTACACAAACTGAAAGAAGCAAGACTTGGTCTGCAATGGAAGAACAAACACCAAACCAGAATCTGTCAGTCTCTATCGGCTATTGTCTCCTGCCCATCCCAAAATTGTGAGTATCCTGTGACCCTGGCCAGGTATCCAACCCTCTTTAATAAAGGTAGACTGTAATCCCAGTGTTGTGCACTGCATCACTCTGTGGTAGACACACACGCCACTTGCCTATATAGAACACACTACTGTCCCTAGACAGGGGGGCTCCTCAATAGGAAATGGGTCAATAACGACCACTACACCACATGGTGAAGAAAACATTTACATCACAAAAGCAAATTGTCTTCTGCTTCAACAAAGACTGTCAATACAAAGGTCACATGAAATGATTTGTTTCTTATACAAATCATGTGTAATCAACCAGTTCACACTTCAGAAATTAATGGGATGTTAATCGATAAACACTGGCAGACAACAACCTTGAAATCACTTACCGAGATAAATCGTTTGAACTTACTAGTGAAACTGTTCCAACAGTTAGAGTAGTTTATAACCTGTGTGATAATATCCCCACAAACAATTGTCAGTTGTCAGGTGTATCATGTAAAGCTGCAACTTCTGGCCTCAGATTTAGGAATGTGTTGGCAATACATGTCTGTGCAGCCCCTGCAGTGCCCCTCTCAGCTTCAATCCATGCTACAGTGCTGCACACAGCACCTTTCAGATCAGCTTGATGGGATTATAAGGAATTACATGACATTAGGACTATGAGCCAACATTATGTAACTGAGTGGAAAATCAACTCTGGGCAATCAAGCCAACCCTTGTCAGGTTAACTGTCCGGAAGAATGCTTTGTGGTGCATGCAGTACATCACCTAAGCTCACTTTTACTGAAGTACTATTTTCACATTATACCCTCTGCATACTAAAAATGGCCACACGTTTGATGGTCCTTCAGAGACTATCAGAGTACTATTGATTTTATATTCACTGTATTTGCTTATGGGATAAGAGTATTTGTATGCAGAATAGATTGATTGATTACAGGTCCCTCAGTGAAATACCTCCATCAGTTCATGATGGCTTTCCTTTGTAGTACAGTCTAACTACTGTGGGGTCTTGAGGCTAGGCTAAAGTGGGGACCCGAGGACCTGATGCTAGGTTACAGTGGGACCTGAGGACCTGATGCTAGGCTGGAATAGGGACCAGGACCTGATGCTAGGCTACAGTGGGGACCTGAGGACCTGATGCTAGGCTACAGTGGGATCTGAGGACCTGATGCTAGGTTACAGTGGGGACCAGGACCTGATGCTAGGCTACAGTGGGGACCAGGACCTGATACTAGGCTACAGTGGGGACCTGAGGACTTGATGCTAGGCTACAGTGGGGACCAGGACCTGATGCTAGGCTACAGTGGGGACCTGAGGACCTGATGCTAGGTTACAGTGGGATCTGAGGACCTGATGCTAGGCTACAGTGGGGACCTGATGCTAGGCTACAGTGAGGTCCAGAACCTGATGCTAGGCTATAGTGGGGACCTGAGGACTTGATGCTAGGCTACAGTGGGGACCAGGACCTGATGCTAGGCTACAGTGGGGACCTGAGGACCTGATGCTAGGCTACAGTGGGGACCTGATGCTAGGCTACAGTGAGGTCCAGAACCTGATGCTAGGCTATAGTGGGGACCTGAGGACTTGATGCTAGGCTACAGTGGGGACCAGGACCTGATGCTAGGCCACAGTGGGGACCTGAGGACCTGATGTTAGGCTGCAGTGAGGTCCAGAACCTGATGCTAGGTTACAGTGGGAAACTGAGGACCTGATGCTAGGCTACAGTGGGGACCAGGACCTGATGCTGGGCTACAGTGGGGACCTGATGCTAGGCTACAGTGAGGTCCAGAACCTGATGCTAGGCTACAGTGGGGACCAGGACTTGATGCTAGGCTACAGTGGGGACCAGGACCTGATGCTAGGCTACAGTGGGGACCTGAGGACCTGATGCTAGGCTACAGTGGGGACCTGATGCTAGGCTACAGTGAGGTCCAGAACCTGATGCTAGGCTATAGTGGGGACCTGAGGACTTGATGCTAGGCTACAGTGGGGACCAGGGCCTGATGCTAGGCTACAGTGGGGACCTGAGGACCTGATGTTAGGCTGCAGTGAGGTCCAGAACCTGATGCTAGGTTACAGTGGGAAACTGAGGACCTGATGCTAGGCTACAGTGGGGACCAGGACCTGATGCTAGGCTACAGTGGGGACCTGAGGACCTGATGCTAGGCTACAGTGAGGTACAGAACCTGATGCTAAGTTACAATGAGATCCAGGCTGTTCACAACTAAGTGCATATTAACGAATTGCTACATGAGAGTCTTATGAGCAAGGCATGTGCAGCTATGCACAGAATCAATTTAATCAACATGCACTGCATGTAAACTAGCCTACATCTCCTCTCCCTTTCACAAACAAAATAGGTTTGCTCATTGCCATGCACTGCCTATTTCTCATAAATGCCTTCTCTGCTCCGGTCCAACTTATCCTTGTTTGCCAGTAGGCTACAACATCTGAATGTTGTAATTTAGCAAGAAATGACCCTATGCAATTAATTATTGCATATTGTTTACTGTTTCTTTGCTATTTGCTTTTGTTTTTAAAAGACAAAAGGACGGACAAACTTAAAAAATTAGCAACTTACAAGATTTATAGGTGTGAAAATGTTAACAAATGTAAATTAACAAACCAGTATGCTGAAGATATAAAAACAATTGCAATTTGAAACTTGTGATCAGCTGAGTTGATTTCTAGCTTAGTAATTTCTTGAAAGTTACATGAACCACCTGACTGTGTTGGTGTAGCATGAGATCGCAGTGAATATTTATATATATATATATATATACAGCCACTGATTTGTCTCTGCCAAACCAGACAATATAGTCTAGTTGCTGTGATGGCTGACACTGTACGACAATGGAACATAATGTACTATGATGTCATTGCCTTTAATTGGTAAATTCACCTTTTATTCAAAAACCTTAAGCTTGAAAGATTGAGGGAGAGAATATGGTTTTACACCGCTTTTAATTCCGGCAATATCAGGGCAGGGGAGACCAGATATTGGTGTGAAAAGCCAATGATTCAACCACTGCGCTACCCTACCACCCCTCCTTGGAAGGAATAAGCACGACTAAATATCAACTATTGAACAAAGCGGGGGTGTTTCCATATCATTGTTTGTGGTGTTTTTGATTATATTAGTTGCTTGTTATAAAAGATAGCTTTTTCTGACTGACGAGGACACACTACAGATCTACAAAAAAAGATTGAGGTCCATTCTTAATGACCATAATCGCACAACCAGCAGCAGTCATGTCATTACCAAGTCATGAAACCTGTTGACAGAGTTTAGGTGTGCAGTGAAAATAGCCACAACATATTACACGACACTGTTTGACAAATGTTCAGCCACTGTTCCTCAACCTACATCAAGAAAACAGTTTAGGGTCCAAGGATCACACGTTACTCCAACTGAGTCACTGAATGTGTCCAGCCATGCACCAAAACAATGGTAAATCTGTTGTACACCAAGGCCTGTTAATTCCCCACCACTACCACGGATTACACCTAATATGTGTCCCACTGTTACCTGTATACAGCTCTACTACATTTAACTCTGGACCCTTGTCACCTTACTTGCCTCTCAACGTTACGTGTATACAGGTGTGTTACATGTGGCTGTGGACCCTTGTCACCTGACTTGTGTCTCAATATTACCTGTATGCAGGTGTGTTACAAGTGGTCCTGATTACAGTAGTTCACTACTATATCAAACAGTAATACATAGTTCAGTGTCCATTGTCTTGTGTCTAGTGAAGGCAGGTACACAGTATATTCTAGCTAAAATGATCAGTCAATATCACTATACTCCATACTGTTAATTGAGCATCTTCATGTGTGAGCAAATCTACCTGTGAGGTCCTGCAATCTCCAGTTTATTCCTGATGTAGGGCATCTTCTGCAACACACCCTTGTCAAGGTTATGGCTACAACTGAGCTTTGGGTTTGGTATTTAATTAGAACTTGTTACAATCATTTACAAAACTCAAATCCACACACATGTAAATGCAAAAAGGTAAATAAAATGCTAAAGTTTAAGACAGAATGAGTTGAATTCAAGGGCCATGTACAGTATGGTTCAAAATTATTGAGAATAGCTTAAGCATTTCATATTATTAAACGAGAACAAATCAGATAAAATTGAATGTATTGTGAAAGTGAACTGACCTTTTCATGTTGTGTAGGTAACAATTTAATATTTTATCAAGTCTCCTTGAGCTTCACGGCACAGTCTAAGACGGGTAGGCATACTTCCTATCAGAGAGGTTAGTGTCTCGTGAGTTATGTTGTCCCAGTATCGGACCACTTCTCTCTTCATGTCTTCAATTTTTGTCAACCCCTTTTGATTCACACATTCCTTCATCATCCCCCAAATGTTCTCAATGGGATTTAAGTCAGGACTATATACAGGAAATGGTAATGCAGTCACATTTTTCTCCTGAAACCACTGCTTGGCATGTTTTGCGGTGTGTTTAGGATCATTATCTTGCTGCAAAATCCAGTCATTTCCATAAAACACATGTGCACTTGGAAGGAGAAAATTATCTAATATGTTAGTGTAGCGTTGACTTGTCAGATTTCCCTCAAACACACACAGCGGGGTCGTTCCTAATAAGGATATCCCTCCCCATACATGAAACTTTGGGCTGTATTTAGGTCGTTGATACAACGGTGCTGACGCAGACTTTGTCCATATTTTCACATTATTGGGATATACCCATATTGAGCTTTCATCAGTAAAAATCACATTTTCCCAGTCAAAGTTTTCATGTGCCAAACACCACTCAACACGCCTGTCTTTCTGTTCTTGTTTCATGAGAGGAGAAGGAATTCCAGTCTTTTTCTCCCATCCAAGATCAATCAAATTTCTTTTTACTGTAGATTTTGATACAACTGTTGATCCCCTTTCTATCATTTCATACCTGATGTTGGAGATGCTTGCCCTTTGCTTTTTAGACGCTAAAATTCCCAGCCGGACGCGATCTGAGAAGTCCAGTTTTCTGGGTCTCCCTGCTCCTTTCTGGTGCCCAAAATCCTTTCCCTCTTTAAAATTCTTCCTAATCCTATACACAGTAGAAAGAGGAGTTCCTGTTCTCTCTGCCAATGTATTTACATCATCAATTCCTTGATTACACAACTCAAAAATCAACCTTCTTTTATCTTCAGCAGACATTGTTGACAGTGCTGAGGAAAATGACGTCTGCTACAAATTCAGGGGAGGTAACTCTAATTATACTATACTCAGTAGGCCAAGATGAGTTACCTCCTTTATACCATTACTTAGTTTTAAGTATCAGTGAATCAGTTGAGGTGTTAGGATAGCTCAAAGTAAGAAGAAAAATTCTCAATAATTATGAACCAGACTATATATGTACAACACTTTCCCTTCTTCCTTGCATGTCGTCTAGCTTACACTTGCAGGAGTTAAGTAAAATACTGAAATTTGATTTATCAAATTCATAGGTTAAGGTGAATAACTTTGCTTGGAATATCCGCCCATGTTTGCATCGTATACGCCACTACACACAGGTCAGTTTTTAAAGCTAGCCAATCTATATTCCATATCTTTGCAGAATTACCATAGCCAATTAATCCTGTAAGATTTAATAGTTTTCTATCATAACGCACACATCACAAAATCCCCAAAAATCAATTCAGTAAAAATGGAAACTGAAAATGATTTCCGATTTGGCTTTGTAATTGGAACACCATCACCAGGTAGAGGAGATTAGATTAGATTAGATCCTGTTAGTCTTTTGTTGCACCTCTCCCCTACAGAGATCCCAAATGAAACACATGACAACATATGATTGAGGATCCCACCCTGTCACAAAGAAATACTACCTCATAGAGATTGTGAGGCCTAATAGATCTTGAAATAGGATAAGTATTAATGAACTCTATCATTTATATTTAACTATTAACTAACATCAAAATACTTTGATCTGATCCATGGACAATTACATTAAATAGCTCAGCTAATTGCTCTTGTGAAGCAGTTGGATGGAGAACATTGCAGGATTTGTTGATCCTTCAACACTGAACACTGAACACTGAAAACATCCATCTATTAAGTGGCCTTTGAACATTTGCAATTCCTTGGGAACTGAATAAAGTATACATTTATTCTTGCCATATTTGAATTGATATCATACTAGCAATGATATCTGGTTTATTTGTTTGATGTTAAACATGGCCTCAACCTAGGCCACAGAGACCGGCAATGATCTCATCAATACATTTTCACAATCATTGTTTTATAATGTCAGAATTTAAACATCCACATGAGAAAATGGCAGCATGGGGCAAGAACATGTGTTTAGTTAGAACTGCATCAGACTCCAGGATTATAAAGGTATAACCTTCTTGAATATATTCAACAGAATGGACACAAGCAAAACTGATTCTTGGTAGGTTAAATCAAGGTTATAAAAATGTAAAACATCTCAAATTTCAAATGTCACATACAAAAACAGGACACTACTGGATATGTATAACACTTTCATGTTCAGTCTGGCTACCTTGATAGCCATGGTTCGAATTAGATCAGAAATCTGTAAGCACTATTCACATTGTGGCTACAATCATCCAGCAAAGTTTCAAGGGCTTCATAGATGGTGAAATAAGTTAAATATGAATGGATCAACGGTAAATCTGATAAACGTTAACAAAAAAGGCTTACCATTAACAACTGCAGAGTCCGAACTGAGGTTAGTTTCCTGACCCCCAGATATATCTGATTCCTTTGAAACACTTGCACAACTCCCAGAATCCTCTATTTCCATATCCCCAGCTACATCCTCCCAACGCAAGCGCTGGATCTTTTCCTCCATCATGGCAAGGCAGTTCCGCAGAACTCTTGGCCAATCTTGATCTTCCATTTTAGGTGGTTTCTTGCGTACCCAATCCATTGTGAACACTTGCCTGTATTCGCTTTCTAATACCAGATATTCATGTACACCATCCGTACCCTGGTACCTTAACACCAAACACGGACAATCCCTGCTCTGCGTACATACACAGAAAAGAAATTCTCCCTCCGAAAGTTGTTCTTGGTCAGAGGTGATGTAGATGTGTACAATGACTGCTCCCTTGTATCCAAGTGGCCAGTCATCCTCGGCATGTTGGGTGGCGCTTAACTGAAAAATGAAGATAATCATCAGTCTTTCTTCTCTATCACAACATGATATCACAGGACAAACTTCTGGTCATGCTCAAGTTGGCTTCACTAGAAACGAGCCTGGACTACTGATTTGAGGACTTTCCTTATGTTATATTACTTTTAAACAAGTTGTTGAATGTTCCGTTACCCTGTGTTATTTCATACATGGAGGACAGATTTTCACTCACAATACAGAATCTACAGTGGTTCTGGCTGATTCTATGACAGACAATATGTCTGCACTGCACAAAATATGTAATTCTGGGAAAATACTGACGCACTACGCAGGTCATGAAAGCATTTTATGAATGATTGACCCAGTGCTCTGCAATGGTGGCCACCCACTCCACAGGTGTAATTTGTCAGGCTGTCACTGAAGCCCTATGCCATCCAATCCACAGGAATAACTTGTCAGACCGTCACTGAAGCCCTGTGCCATCCATTCCACAGGAATAACTTGTCAGACCGTCACTGAAGCCCTGTGCCATCCAATCCACATGAATAACTTGTCAGACTGTCACTGAAGCCCTATGTCACCCAATCCACAGGAATAACTTGTCAGACTGTCACTGAAGCCTTAAGCCATCTTCCCACAGGAATAACTTGTCAGACTGTCACTGAAGCCCTATGTCACCCAATCCACAGGAATAACTTGTCAGACTGTCACTGAAGCCTTAAGCCACCATAAAATCAGTGCTGCATTATGTCTGTGTCAAACTAACTAATAGCAACAGTATTTATTAAGAGTTAACCATATGCAGTAATTTGTCCATCCAAAAAATCATTCTCATAATGATAAAATTCTAATGAGAAAATGGTTATATTTCTAGTAATTTTTGTCATCTCGTTAGGTTTAAAGTGCGGGTGTGAGAATAATGCTCACCAAATACTGTCCCCTCAAACATACTACAAACATAGTGGATGGTGCAAAAAGGTCTGTTGGCAAACATTGCTGCACAGAGAAACCCAGTTGAACATACACATGTATACACATGTGAGTCTGTACCATAGGTGCCAATGTCATCATAAATCCCTCCAACCTGATGAAAGCTCAGTTGATCTGAATACCACTGCAGTGGGAATCACCACTGACAAAAGTCTAGATCAGTTGTGCTTTACATGTTGCACCTTTTGAAGTTTTCACCAGTATTGGCATAAATCTGTCATCTGCTGGAATCGACTAAACAGGCAGATATGATGGTGATTCACAGAACGAAGGACTAAGAAATGAAAAGAGTAAATAGCATGAGTGTTATACTTTTAATAGTCTTTCAACTCTGTACCTTCCAGCAATATAATGTAGCCACGTTGCTAGTCTTGTCAAAAGTGATGGCAATAATACACCGATCTCCTTACATGTCTAAGTCAAAACAAATAGGGGCAATGACTACTTGACATTTACTCTGTTAGCGGCAAATACATCAGACTACAGGCTACACATGAAAATATATTTAATAAATTTGAAACTTGAAGTAACAGTTTAATGTACAGTGCAATAAGGTCATTTAACAAACAACTATCAAAACAAGGTATCATAAATTATCAATGACATGCTATTATTTTGTTTTCATTGTGTGAAATTGGTCATCTGTTTGCCAAGTTGACATTTTACAAGTAATGAAGAATGTTACACTTCTGTTCGTGTAGAAGCTTGGACATCCTAAGTAACAAACTGTACCATATTATACCTTGGAACATGTGAAGACAGTCAACTTTATATTAAAAAGCCACCGAAACAGAATGGAATCTTCTGACTGACATCTTGAAGAACCAACATACTCAGTAAACAAATTCATACCAGACTGAAGTAACATTCTGTCACAATGTTCAAATATACATTTTCAGCTGATATCAAAGCAAGGTGCAACCTTTCGTCTATGAGAGTCTAAACTGAAAACTTATTGCCCTCATCAATAATATTAAATGATAATGATAATGTTTACAACGAAAACATTTTCTGGTGGACTTCTTACAGGAATCGAGACATGAGGCATGTGTTGGGCCATACACCATTATTTTCAAACCACAACTTGCCAAGAAAAACAAGAATGTGGACATCCAATTACCACGCACAGAGCCTGACACATCACTCTGGATGTTTGCACATGGGATAACGTCCCGTTAATACAAAGGTGGAAAAAACTACTTTAAACACAAGCTATATTTTGCACACACCTAAATTGGAGGGAAATGTGACAAGCATTTCCTTGAGGAAAGTTTTCACCACACACTGCAAGCAGTCTTTTCCTATTAAACAAGTTACACATTTTATAAAGAATAAAATTCTAAAATTATCAAACTTGAAACCTTCCTGGCATATATTATATATGTGATATATTCACACAGATTGTTAATAAAAATATTTACATTATGTTTATATGATTGGACTTGTAGAATGCCCAAATCTGCTGTGAGATTAACACCTACAATACACAATACACACCCACCCAAGCAACAGGGAAAGTGAGAAGTGACACATACGTTTGAATGACATCCCACTTAGCCTTAGATTAAAATTCATATCAGGCATAAGATCTTCTTCAAACAAGAAAGTAATCCACTTGGCCCACGAGCTAGCTGTTATCTAATACTATAGAGGGGTTGTGATGTTAAACTCCAGTGTAGCACAGTGTTTATCTGGTAGAGAAGGGGCCTCACTGACCTATAGGTCACTACCCGTGACTGGCTTCCAAAGACCTATGCCTGTGTGTTGTTAGACAGTGGTGTAGTAGCAAGATGAGGGAGTCAGCGAGAAAATCCGTCACATGTTTTATTTTGCATGTTTTTCCTTTTCATTTCTTCGTTCATAGTGTTTGCATTCCTGATACTAATATATTAAACCATATGCATGGAGACACAATGTTTTGGTCACACATTTCCCTGTTTCTGGAAAATCGACTTCAGCCATCACAGGCTTACATTTGCAAAGAAATTCACTAAACTGACTTTGATCACTTTGACTTGTGACAGGTCATGGTAAAGGTCTAAAAAAAGTAACTTAGTTGTAGACATATCCAGTAGACTGGGCGAGGATATGTTACCTGAAGGGTTTTGCACCTGTGGCCAGGTAAGTGTGACACAGGTAAGATCCACACAGCAGATAGGGGCTGGGAGGATAATTGTACATCCATCTTTACCACCCGAGGACAAAGATGCAAGGCATTGTCAACTGGGATGAGAACATTACTCGTAATCGGTTTCTTCATTGGCTTCTATGTTTGATGTGGTTTCTGGACCATGACACAAACATTCTGTATGTATATGCTAATCACATCCTACATCATGTGGATGTCCTGATCACATCCTTCATTCTCTATATGTCCCAGCCACATCCTACATATAGCTATGTCCCAGTAATGCACATCCTACATCTACGTATGACAATGTATTTGCAATCTACAACATATGTGCCCTATGTCGTAGCCCTACAACCTATGTGTCCTGATCACATCCTACAACCTATATGAGTCCTGATCACATCCTACATGTCCTGATCACATCCTACAACCTATATGAGCCCTGATCACATCATGCATCCTATGTGTCCTGATCACATCCTACAACCTATATGTCCTGATCACATCCTACAACCTATATGAGTCATCACATCCTACAACCTTTATGTCCTGATCACACCCTACATCCTATAAGAGTCCTCATCACATCCTACAACCTATGTGTGTTCTGATCACATCCTACAACCTATATAGGTTCAAATCACATCCTACAACCTATATGTGTCCTAATCATATCTTACAGCCTATATAGGTCCCGATCACATCCTACAGCTTATATGTGTCCTGATCACAGCCTATATCTAGGTAGGATGAATGTTTCATCCCTGAATCCAGAAGAGAAAAGCCCATGAATCCTAGGGACAAGACAATGCACTGAAGTGAAAGAAAGTATTTCTTCAGTTCTGAAACAGTTCCAAATGGCGAGTGTCAGTTTAGAAAAACTACACCTATATCTACTCGCAGTGACTCACTCTGGGCACACTGCCAGGAACACAGATCATCAACACTCTGTACACACGGATTTGTAGAAATCCACAGCACTCAGCTTAAAACATTCTCATTTATGATAATTGATTCAACTTTTGAACTATTTCAGTTTTCTAGTACTCCATGGGCTGACATAGTCAGTATTGCACTGGTACACTAAATTACTCATGAAAGAACCATAGCCATGATAGAGCTACATCCAGGTCTGTCTACAGGTTGTGGAGCTTAGTAGTACTGGCCACATCTACCTACAAGTGATGGAGCCACATTCTGGTCTACCTACAAGGTATACAGCCATGGCCAGATCTACCTACAAGTTATACAGGCATGTACGGTTCAAACTATGATTGTTGGAGTCATCACAGACAACAGGAAGGGGGCTTGTATGATGTTTAGGTTAGTGTGCTGAGGTTACTAGCATCCAAAAACAGCACAAAAGTGTTACTAGTGGCTGAATACTTTCTTACAAGAACTTTGAATAATGTTTAATCTGAGGAAAGCACTTTATACACTTGTGAATGTTAAAGATGTCTAAAAATTGTGTTACTGAACTACATCTGGACTGACTTTAGTATGTTTTGTGATATAAAATGCACCAGAATTACATCAGTTTTATTTCAGGAATAGAGGGACCAATGATAAAGATCAAGAAGCTCATATGTGGAAAACATTATGGTAACTAATAACTAATAGCTCCATGTTGATTGTTTGAAGAAAAACATTTTAGACATGTAAATAATGCAACAGAAGCTGACATTACACAACTGTTATTTGAACTGGAATCAAAGACTGGCCATCATACACCATAAAGTAATGAGGTTATGACAGCTGAAGACTTTTCCATACATGAACATTAATATTTCAAACTAATCTTTTGACAAATGAACTGCAGGTTTTATCAATATGGAGAGGCTGGGCACCTCAGCATGACCAGCAACTGACCACAATGAAATATCGTTCAACACAAATCCCCAATCTGATATTGCAAGATTCCATTAACCTCAGGTCAACATGTTTTACTATTTGCTATTTTGACGACTTTTCTGGATAAATTAATAAACCAATCCATCACAGAAGGACGGGTGTTGATTCAGATGTGGCCTCAATTACCGGTCAAGATTGGTACTTGGAAGATGATGGACACGTAATTGGTGAGAGCTCTCTTGTGAGAGGTACAAATTGACATGTCCAGTTGAAGATGCACAGTATTAATGACCTATGGCACAAATACTCGCCAGACTGGCAGTCACTTTTCAACATGGCTGCTTGAGCATTTAAATTAGTCTTGCCAATCAGCTGGACTGGCCACCATTTGTCCATGACATGGAGTAAAACAGACTTAACAGCTATGCTGGCCATATTACTGAAGGCTTCTTGTCCATAATACAAATACTGCTGGTGATAACAGTTCCAGAAACTAAACATGTTTACTATGTACTGTTCAAACATTATACAGTATTATCATTCCTGTGATAAAGTGACATCATTGAGTAAACACTGGTTGTATACTGTTTGAGAAATGCCTCATGGAAAATTCCATTGAAGTTAGATATGAAAATGAAGTTGTCAACACCTACAACCAGCCTGCACTATTTGTCAAACAGACCTGCCACATGCAGTGGAGGTCCTGCGAGGTAGATGAAAGACTGTCTGATGTCAGCAAGTATACACGTGTATGCTACATAAAGGCATGAGAAGGCCATATGTGACAGTCATGATGCCACCATTTAGGAAACACAGCAAATGTCTGTCATCCCCTTCAAATAGTGTCTCCTAAAATGTCAGTATTTACCAATTTCAAGAACCAGACAATGCTTAGCATCTGACACATCTTTGATCACTGGACATTTCACAAGGTCAGATGGGTAGCATCACTATATACAATATGTAGCCGAAAACCCTAAATAAAAGCTGGGAAATGATTTGTGGCTAGTCTGGAGGTGCAGGTTTTATGACCCTTTCTTATAAGTCCTGGTGGCTGGTGAGTGACAGGGTGTCACGATAGCATCTTCTCACTTACAATCATCTCACAGTTATTGTAAGCCTGTCTCAACCTACTCTGGGCTTTCGAGCTTGACTAGCAGCCTCAGATATTTGGGAAAATTAATAAACTCCCATTTGAAAATAATAAGACTGCTGGTGAATACTAAGTGATGTTCCAAATTTAAGCTTCTGTTTCTGCATCATCACAATACGAGTCATGCAGTGACACCTCATACTCTACATCTGTCAGTGTTTGTTTATCATACGTGATGACTGAGGGATTATAGAGGGATCCCACTATACAACACAGCAAAGATCCACAAATGAGACATCCTTGTGCTATGTTAACATCTAACAGGAAACATCCCTTTTAAGTATGCTGTTGTAATAAAGCATTAATATTCAGGGCCAAGATTTTCAAAGTTCTCTTTGAGCTAAGATAGTCATAAGTTAATGTAATGTAACTTGGATCTGGACCATCTTAAGGCTAAGAAAGCTTTGACAATCTAGGTCCATCCCTGCAGTTCCTGCAGTCCCAGTCTCCCTTTAAACAATGGTCACACACCTCATCTTTATATCGAAATGGAATAAACTGTACCATTACAAACAATCTTAAAATATTACCAGTCAATATTGAGATATGTGAAGGTCAGATTGTGGTCAGTTGACAAATTAAAGCCAATGACAGTCAGCAGCCACAGGACTCTGCGGTAAGTGAGGTCAGTCACAGAGCAAGCCAACACTATCAGTCACTTAATATCACTCCCCTGGCAAAATGTGAGTAAATTAATTCAATTAATGCCTGACTGTGTCATTAAGGCCCTATGTCCACTGTTTATGACAATAGTAAATCTCTTGGTGACCATAACCAGCCCAGAAGAATTATTGAGTGGCCATTTTCTTGCCAAATTAATCTGTCGTTAAGCTCCTCTAAGCTTCATCCTTTTCAAGATGGACAGAGCATGGTGAGTTTAATCTAAGAAGTCTTTCTACACATGTCTAATTACTAGTAGCTACAGCTGTCAAAAGCCACTTGAAGGAACTGCAAGTAGTCCTTCATCTTGGAATAGGCATATCTAAGCTTGGTACAGGAATGGACAGGGTTCCTTGCACCTTCAACAAACCAATAACCTGGATTTGGACAATGATTGAACAAATAGAGGAGATATTATGATCAAAAATGAAGAAAACGATAGGGCGAGCACCTTAAGGATAGGTACTGAGCATGTTTCAGTGATAAGTTTGAATAGAAACAAATGAAAGGACTGAACCCAGACTCACCATCTACAGGGCTAGCATCGTCTCAATCTACATGAGAAATGACCCATTGTAGAAACATGAACATGATAATACAATCTAAACATACTTGTATATTAAACTACATCGAACCACCTATAACACTGAACTATGCATAAGTAACTCTACCTTAATAAAAAGTGTAAACATAATATACTGATAAATGGGAACATACTTACAGCTCTATATCCACAACACTCTCCCTTAATACCACAATCACATACACATTACAGCGTTCCAATAACCAGAATTAAGAATCAACAATGGTCTACATTCCAAGGCAACACAACATGGTACATCCACGGTATGACTGAACGATTACTTGATCACACCTAAAGTAATGCCAGTCAGCCCACTTCCCTGGTAGTGTACAACACTCACACTGTCAGAGGGGGTGTAACGGCCCACAGTCGGTAAGCCTCATGCTCACTGGCCCAGGTCGTGGTGATCCAAGCTCGTAACAGTAACATATACTTGCTGTACCTGCCAGGAGTTTGTGAACACTGGGGCTGAAGACTGATCCCGGTATGACATTTCAAGAATGTTTCAGAAACCAGTATCTTTTTGGGGTATTTGAACCTAGTCTGACACACAATCTGACTTAATGGATATAAGCAGGATCTTTCACATACATTCTGTACTAGGTAACAATGGACTGTGTTAATGAGCTCTTGTATCTACTTTTTCTGAGCTGAAGAAATAGGTCCTTAAGACTTGAAATTATATAAAAGTGTCATCCATTTATACATCCAAGTGCAGAGCCTTAAACAAAAGTGACTTGTTTGTGAGGTAGTTTGTAGGGCAACATATCTGCAGTAGAATTCCTATACACATTCTGCAGGAGTCACTAACAACAACTGAATCCCATAAAAGCCGTCACTGTCGAACTTGGAGGAACCCACAGAATTATGTCAAAGGCCTATTTCAGACTGACAACTTTAAGGCAATGTTTGACTAGGCAGTCCTACAGCTTGCATTGTGGAAATGTATTTAGGCAGATATTGCATACAAAACTGGTCCCAGGCTACAGTCTGCAGTGAACATTACCCATTGAATTGTTATCATGTCACGACATAGGAAGACTGCAGTAGTGTGTGAACTGGCCAAGATAACTCCCATTTTGTGACATCCATCATTGAGCATTGACTATTCTCCATTATTAATTAGTCAAGGCCTGTGGAACATGTATATATAGGCCCTACCCTAACAGGTGACTTGAGACGTGTGCCCTGTGCAGGAATGGCGAGATATGCACCTGGTTATATGAGAACACATGCTGATCTGGGCTCATAAACTAAATATCTTGTGGAAAAACTGTTCATTCTTCAAGTGAATCCGACTGTACAACATACGACATGAATGTCCCTGAGCTGTGTTCATACATGATACATAATCACCCCAACCATAGCATCCAACATGTTCCACTGCCTTCTTAGCTAATGATCTGTCTCGGAAAATATGCATAGCTTTAACAAAAAATGCAATTGAACAGATGAGGGATATCTAATTGTTTGATTTTGTGCTTCTGTTACAACAGGGCTGGAACGAATGACTTGGTTCTGGGACTGTCATATGGAGTAGCAGTGTTCTGAAGTTGGTGAATGCTAGCTGATGTCTAGTCTATCTAGCTGGTGTCCGACAGTTCTACCTGCAGACAACACATTTACTGGGTGCAGCCTATAATGCCTGCTGGATTCCAGAACCTGGATCCAGTTCAAATTATCTCTGGAATGTACAGAATGTAGATCTGACCTGCAGTGTCATTCCGCATTAACAATCTCAGTCATACATGGTACAGTAAAACTTTGTATCTGCCTTCCATTCTAACACTGCACTGACAGAGGCAAATGATCTTTCCAGCAAGGTAAATGTATGACAAGTTTCAGCATGTTTTTGATACCTGTTTTGTTTAACCCAATAAAGTATGAGATGACAGTGGAATATGTCCATGTCTTCAAACCTCCAAAAAGAACCATACTCCACCATCGGTTCTCTATTTTCAGAATAGATCTAGACCTTGGTTTGTAATATGCAAGTGCCACTATTAGTCTGTCTCACAGTCCCTGAAGCACATTATTATTCTGCCTACTGCCAAGTATTCTCTGACGTGCTATTTTCATATTATACAAATGGAAACTTTTGACTTTTGAGACAAGTTTAAATTCCTAAATAATTTTGTAGGTGAGTAGTATAGACAACAGTATTAGTAGTTTGGGATCCTTGGCTGGTCTCCAAATGACATTGTTGGCTGCAAGTTTCCAAACTGTAACCTGTTAGGCAGTAGTGGAGCTTGACTGGGCCACATAACGTGAGGACAGCAGGGAGAAAGGACAAAGCTTAACACGAGGGCCAATAAATATGTTTGTCACAATGGGTTTGTTTGTTACTATCAAATTATATATGTTCAGAGACTAAGCCTTAGTCTATTGCTACTATGTACATACTACCTGATAGAAGTGGAATTAAAAGACAATCCAAGTAAAGTTATCATGACTATGAATCAATATTTCAAGTACTGCTACTACTGACCCTCGTGAAGGACTGTACTATAGATGCATGCTGCATGAACCCTTGCTGTGGTCTAAACCATGACTAACAGGTCATTTTCGGATCAATCAAGATACCCACATACATTTCACCTCTCAGTTTGGGAGCTATATTCTAACCTGGAAAACACATGGAGAGTCAGATCTAAAGACAAAATGAGGAAAGAGCATTAGAAAAAGCACACAGCAAATATTAGCTTATCTCCTGTATGAAATGGGAAGGAAATTGAATTTAATAAAGACTTATTACTTTGTCTAGGAACAAGAGAAATAAATTTTGTCATTCTTGGCAAGATCAGAAGGTACCTGACCTCAATACAAAAGCTTCAGGGTATTGAACCTGTCGACTGAAGCCATGGCTAGATCACAGATGAAGGCGAGTACCCTTCCACTGACAGAACATATTTAGCTAGATTGCAGTGAGGTGTTGAAACACAGGGCAACCTGCAGCTGCAGGCATTCCTTGATGTAGGCTCCTCTAGGTACCAAGTAATGGAGGCTTGGTGAGAGAAGTGTGTGTGCTCACAACACAGAGAACACTGGTACATGTCCTTTAGCTACATACGTTTGTTCACTACACAGTCCCTACAGGTGAACAGTTATCCTCGTGACGTGCACATCCTGCTGATGACCTCCCACACCTCTGTTTTGTGACCCTCACAAAAACACAATGTAAGCGTAATGCCCCTGCAGAGGTTTTGCAGAAAACATTGATGGCTATATTGTATTTAGCGTTCGATTTCCAGTGAACTCTTTTCTAATTAAAACAAAAAATATATCACAAAAACTTCACTTAAATACCAAACATGATCAGATACAGTTGATTAGACCAATGTATTGCTAACAATTTTTCAACTTCAGTACGTTTCAAAAGTTTGCTAAGACTGATCATCTGAAACTGGTTTTAAGCCTGAGACCTGAAAAATGAAAGGGTCGTAATGTGAGCATAATGTACAGCATGTGTTACCAAATAGACGGAGTGAGTGAGACACATCTCTACATCACTTTCACTGAGACCTGTAACTAACTAGTGTTGGGATGTCACTGGTCTTCATAAAGACAATGACACAATGATTCAATATGACAATGATAATGAATCCGGTAACAGGTAGACTCATGCATTTTAGTCTGCTTGGAATAGTTAAAAATAACAACATAAATAAATACAATTTTAAAAACAATACTCTTTTCACAATTTACAATGGGACCTCATGTGATGATCTTTTTCATGAGAAAAGATGAGATTTTAACACAGATTTTAATCACATAAACAGCATTTCTTAAATCATCCAAAAAGCATTTCTACAGCTAAAGTTTCTTCAGTTTCCTTATATAACACAGCCTGATGGGAATGTCACTTTCTTGTAGCCTAAGGACATAATCACCTTCCAAATCAGTTCAATTTCATATGACTGCAGTCTGTCAATACAGCCATTACAACTGGTGCAACACCCACAGAAGCAGTCAATAATGCCATCTGTACACATCAGTGGGAGAGGAGACACTGACAGGCTGGTAGGCACACGCATACAAATATGCAAGGAGACATATTGGTCTCTACGGTCTAAGTCAGACCAGCATCCTGCACCATTAGGTCCTCACACATGAAATGTGCAGTGGAGCATCTGAGCATTTTGTGTGCTGTACCAACAACTTTTCCCATTCTCCTGGCCTTGTTGTAGGCATATATATGAGAATGGAGCAAACAGAGCCACTTGATATCATCAAAAATGTGGCCAGTTGCTATAAAGTAAAATGAATGATGTTTGTTGGGCTCCAAAAAGTGACATAAGTTCAATCAAAAATCAAGATTCAGAGGAATTATCACTGATTTAATACAAATTTCATAAGGAGTATAATATTTTGGCTTTCCATAAAATAGACTGTGAAACATAAAGGAACATGACCACAATGCTGTAAGGATGAAGGTACGAGGACAAAGTGAAACCAGTTCCTGTCAGTGTAACGGCATGGGTGTGCCTGTAGCTGATATCAATGACACATCTTTATGTAAATAACTTCCTCTGAACACAATACACATATCACCTATTTACATTTACTCAGCATATACTTCTGTTGTAAGAATATAATGACTTTTCCCAACCTGATAGGTTCTCAAACTCCGTCAAGTTCTCTTGAGTCCAAGACAAGTTAAGCCTCATTCCCTGCCCACCTGCATGTACCACCTAGCCTGCCACCTGCGATCCACCCGCCCTCCCTATCAGTAGGTGTGATAAGCACCCTGCTGCCCTCCAGGCTGTGGACACACACTGCCAATATTGACTCAGCCCAACATTTCATATCTACATCGGTAAGGATCAGAGGACTCCACACATACTATTTACACTGAACACTAGCCTGGGGGACCAATCTCTCTGCACCCTCTGCCATTGTTTTTATGCATTTATGACACTCCTCCTATCAGACCTGAAGAGTCTACTGTTCTTCTGATGGGGGACCCATAAAGATATTTCTCATCTGATGTTTGTGGACACAGACAGCCTGCCCTTAACTGAGGTACAGTTCTATTTCTTTTCAATTTGCTTAAATTGATTTCAGTTACAGTGGTACTGCTTGTATACTACTACGTATGTTTACATGCACACAAGATCCAAGAGCCAGACCAGTATTCTACTGGTAGTACAGATCTTGGTGTGGTCTGACAATGTTGTGGTCACCAGCTGAATTTCACTGATTTATTCCTTTATATAAGCATCTCAAAAGTATCACAAAAGTTCATTTTGACTAAACCTAGCACACATGCTGGTTAAACTACACACCTACAGCTACTAAACCTGGTTCTAAACCCAACTGAATAGTAACAGAAGAAAACAAGAACATGTCATCACGACATTGACAAAATCTGGTTCTCTAGACAGTGAACATATTATTTGTGGTTAACTCTGATTGAAACAAATGAAAACTACCTAGGTACCATCACTAGGGTCAAACTAAACCTGAGCACATAAACAAACAGCCCTGTCAACACTCGTTTGTTGTTGTTGTTTAACCCAGGACAAACACAAACTAACAAGTATTTCAATAACCATGGTCAGGGTTGGCATGTAGGTCAGTTGACCACAGAATTGATAGATTTCTTTTTGTCACACTGCACTCAGCATTCCAGCTATATGATGGCATTCTGGAGCCTGGACTAGACAATCCAGTGATCAACAGCATGCACATCAACCTACACAATTGGGAGACAATTACATGTGTATACAACATTTAGCATACTGTTTTCTTTGAGTATGTGCACGCATGTGTACATGTGTGTGTAACATAAAACGCTTTGTTTTATACCTTTCATACATTATGTAGAATTATACTGTTTTTCTCTCAAGTTCTTGCATTGAGATAAATGCTGACAAGCAGAACATACTGTCTTCTTGGAATAACATTCAAGCAGCACACACTGTAATTGGTACAACTGAATATATAAATAGGCATCAGTACCACTGGGAATTACCTTCATCACTGTGAGCTGTTTCCTGGGACTACATACTAACTAAAAGTACTAACCTCTGGTAACTGTATTTCTACTCTCGACTAGGGAATATACCCTCCAGCACTTCTCCTGAGGGGCTCTGAGTGCTGTCAACAAGACTGTTTAAACCCAAAGCATGGAGGGAATGGATGCCAGTATGGGAGTCTCTAGATGAGGGAGCCAGACTGCAGGACCATTCATGTAAAGTATCTTACGGTTTAATGATACAGTCTGAACCCCTGAGGTGACCTGCCAGCCCTCATGCATGTGGCAATGATGTCAATGTCAACTTAGCATTTCCTGTACATAGTGATGAAAGGGACAAGTGGGCATTTTCCATATTGATAGGGATGCGGAGCTCCCACTGCCCTGAGACTGCCAAACATCAAAAAAATTCATGGTTGGTTGAATTTGAAGTCTTGGCGGAGGTTGGGATTAAGATACCAGGATCTTGGGATTGTATACATTCCATTTCCATCATATTTCTAGAAAACACATTTACAGTGACACTGAGTAGTTCCAAAACTAGAGCATTGCACTGGTTTATATATACCCTGCAAGCCAAAAGTACAAGTGATCATGCTACAACAGAACTAATGACACCAACTCAACCATTCTTTCATTGTACTCTCAGGAAGATTTGTGTTGTAATAGTAAAATGAAATTGCACCTCCGACACTAATGATCTTAATGTTATAAGTGGCTATGTTATCACGTTTTGATTGTTACATTCTCAGAAAGCTATTGTTTATTGTTTGATATTTGTAAGCTTTTCTCCTCACGACTGCTTTATAGAAGTTACTTGTACCCCGGAGCAGTATTAACATAAGCAATATATTGCTTGTTTACCAATCCAATTCCCCTTCTGGAAATAAATATGTTTAAACCAACTCCGCCCAAAACAAAAAATTAGACAGGGCCACATAAACACAAAAAAAAAAAAAATGAAATAACCCTTATCTTCCACAAAGAAGATAACCTAACTTTAGCATGAGACTGACCTATCTCCATGTTCACTTTGATGTCACTGAGAATATTTGAGGGATTTACCCGACCAGAGTGTGAAGGTATACTGAGAGAAAATCTTCACTGAACAACTCCTAATCTTCCAGCACTTATCTTACATGATCTTAATTGTGGAGGTAGACAGACACCAGCAAGATGACAAAGCAGCACACACACTAACTTGTTCCCTGATTGTGATCGCAATATTCAATTCAATTCTTTAGTCTAAAAAAACTTGCAATATTCAATTCAATTCTTTAGTCTCAAAATACACCTTGGTGGTACAAGAGCATATAATCTAAACATATAAACAAAATCAGCTCAGATCCAAAATGGCAGGAAAAGAACATGCTAACATCTTCTGACAAGGGATGATAGTTTCAAAATATATTTTGATAGATTCACTATATCTTGCGAAGTTTTAACAGATAATAACAGTGAGTGAGTGAGTTTAGTTTTACGCCGCACTCAGCGATATTCCAGCTATATGGCAGAAACAGTAACAGAATATAATTGACTTCCACGGTTGGTTATACAGTTGGCAATAAACACCGCTGATGCATAATGCTGGGAGATTAACTGAAATGACATCCCATGCTATTTCTTGTACTGGCAATACAGCCATCTTTAACATCTGTAAACTTAAAGGGTACAGCAAGTTGAAAATAATATCAAAATGAAGTTTACACTGGCTGAAGAGCAATAGTGTTGAAGCAGAAGTTTACACACATGATATATGCACATGAATGCTTTCCCTCTGAAGTTAAAACTCTAACAAAGGACTACACCTACAATTCATCTAACCCCCATCCTTTTCACTGTTTCTGCCAACATGACACAATGAACACACAATAACTACTGACAGAGGCACTGGACAATGACCCTTACCTATATCGCAGATGTGCATTCTGGAACCTAGATCATAATTCCTGTCACTGATCCGTGGCAGTTACCGCATCCCTTCCCTCATCCGAATCAGACTTGACATAAACTCAGAACCTCTCAAATGCTCCTTCATTAACCAACAGCAATCACACGTCCAGGGATTTAAGTACTCATTCCACGCAAAAGTGGGTCTAATAATCCTTTAAGAAATCACGGCTCCAGTTGCCGTCTGTTCCTAGTTGCCAGCTGACTGTCTGCCTTACTACTGTCCCTTTTCGGACTTTTCCCGGATATTGTCAAGACAGTGACATACTCCCTTTATTGATCTGGACCAACCCTAAATCCCTCACTGTAACTGCACCCTCTACCCATCAGCCACAAAATTGCTGAGAAATTGTAGTATTTTTACTTTACTTCTAATGTTCTTTGACACTTTCTTCTTTCATGATGGCATCCAGGGTGTTTGAAAAACATGCAAATAAATTCATGTGGCAGTTCTCTTTCCAGGTGTTGCTGCAATTGTTTTTGGCTCTAACGTGACTGTAACAAAGTAACATTTGCTACAAAACAAATTTGACAAAATACTAAACAAAACACTCTTTACAACCTGTTAAAAGAAGCAGTTATCATGTCCATCATTTTGAGCAGAGTATCAAGGTATCTTTGGTTGATTCCTTTCTAAGAACTTTCAAGATGAAAATGAGTTGAGTATAAGTCTTTATGTTTTCCTTTACAATATCCAGATAAAATCATCCAAAGCACACCTTCATTTTGTAATCTGTAAATGACACCTGATTTGATTCTATATTCTCAAAAGCAGAGAAGTCAAATGGTCATTAAAAATCTTTCAGAGTCTCCATCATCTGTACAAAGAGATTTCACTTCTTCCTTTAGAGTTGGTACCTGAGACACTCCTAATATCTGTACAGTTCTACAATTGAGACTCAGTTGTCTCTTTCAAGATGGCAGGCTAAGCAGCCAGTCATACAGAGGACAGATAGAAATTGCATGCCAAGACTGTGGACATGGTCTAATGTGACAAATCCCAGTCACACTGACCTCTGAGAGTCCCAGGTCAGTGAAGTAATGAAGAGATGGGGGAAGGGAAGGTAGATGACCAGTTGTTTGTCTAGGATTATCGGGTATGACTGGACACAGGAAGGTGGAGTCAACCAACACTGATGGTGTCTGGGAACAAAACACATATATAGGCCACACAGAATTGTCAGCATATTTGGAAAAGTTGTCCTCTGAAGTACCTGAACCACTCCTAGTGTATGTGGTTTGAGTTCAAGCACAAGGTGGTTTAGTGCTTTCAGTACCTAACTGATGACAGTAAAACTTCAAAATTACCATATATATTGACAACCTCTTTTGAAATCATCTTGCATTATCAAACATAATATTACCATCAGCAAACAGACTGTGACAAATAGTTCTTCATTCACTAAGAGTTTCAAATAAGGTGTGGATTTAATACATATGTTTTCCTCAATTTCTGAAAGTTACACCATACTCTTCACTAAAAACACTTTTTCACAGGTGAAATCCTAGTCGTAAAGAAACAGCACATTTACTTATCTGACTATACATCACTGCTGCTAGCTGTTGCTGCAGCATCCACAACTGTGATGATGCTCAGCTATGAAAGAAAAGTCTAAGAGTCCATGGCAGTTTCAGTCTTGTTGAAGCATGATATTTCTACGTCCAAAGATAAGCATATCTGATACCACTGACAGATATCAAAACATATATAGGGCAACTTCTATAGTACATGTTGCAAAACACCAGCATTTCCCTGATAGCATTTGAACTTGGTTGTAGTACTTAATCGTAGAAGCTTTGCTTATACTTCTGGCTGAGATAAGACACATAACTGCTGCTATTAAATTGCTATCAAGCATGTGAAGTGGCTATGGATTAGTCTTATGTCCACAGTTGGTGGGACATATCTGGAGCAATAACACAGTCCTGGCAGTATTATCCTGTTGAATAACTGGATTAACCACCACTGTCACCACCTAATTATCTGCTACAGATGGAGATAACTCTCCCTTGATTAGAAGCAGTGAACTTTGTATTAGTTCTGGCATAGTCTCAAACATTGTCAATTGTCATGTGCGAGCTATTATAAACATGGTTTTGCTTCACTGCCTCTTTCCTCTTACTCTCAGACTGACATCATATGTTCAAATGGTTTTTGAATATGAGCTGACATTTTTGTATGAACAGCTTTCTTTAAAAAAAAAAAAAAGTGGCTGACAGTATTGACATCCATTTACGATAATAGACAATTGTAACACATTCTTTCAGACCATTTCTGACAGAGACCTTCCTGGGCGGGCTACTTTATCTATTTTTCTATCTTATTTGCTATTTTCCAGTAAACAGCCCTGAGTGACAAACTACAGTGATTTTCGTACAATCAAGATGATCCAGTCATTTTCACTAAACTGTTAATCAGACTGATGTCACATGAACGTATAAGCAGTTTCTCTGACCAGCTTACAGCCAGATTCCCAATGATGTCCATATATCATGTGGATTACAGATGTCAGTGTGACTGGGACAGAGACACTCCTGTCTATAATCAGTCCTGCCACTAGATCCATTGATAGCAATCAATCCCAAGACTTACAAAGTACAACATGTGACACCCCAACACACAGGCTTCAAACAAAGACTTGTCAGGAAGTACTTGTAGACACCATTTCACAAAATCCTTTGTTCACTGATTGGTAACATTTTTTTCACTGTTTGAGAAGTTGTACAAAGTTCTGCTTAAAGTGTCTAAGACTGCAACAGAGACTACCAACACAGACTTGATGCTTCCTTCGTCACTGAAGCATTTAGTGTAATTTTCAGCAGGTAGTTACAGGAAAATAAACAACAATGAATAAATTGTTTACATCCATTCTCTGCCAAAGTAAATATATACCTACAGCATGAAACCTTATCAGCAGACTATAAGATTACTGACCCGCACCAAGCTGTGAACACTCACAATCAAGTTGTGGTCAAACATAATTGACCAAGCCAAAAAGAAACCCAAGATGCCGCACAGATATACAACAAGGGTATCTGCTACAACCCTGGCCTTCAACCTTAGTTTGTGGATGCCATACAGGTAAGGCTTGATGGGCAATCTATACTGAGCCACAACAGCCGTAATTTCACACAAAATGGCCCTAACCAGAATAAATGGAAGGCATCATGCAAGCTCACAGCTGAGCAGAGTGGGCACCTCATTCCCTGTCCGGACATCCATGTCCAGCTTGTAATGACGGTTATCATCTGTTATCAGGGACCTAACAGGAAGATAATAGCCGGGATGGACAACAGCAGAGGAATAACGTGAAGCAAGAATAGTTGTATGGAAACCAGGATTGTCATCAGAACATGAGTGGGAACAAAGGAGAGTACAAGACGTACAAGCACAATTGGGTACAATTACCCATGTCAATTTAGGATTAATTATTAAATACATGGTTTGTATAACCATTGTACAGGACATTTAACCTGTCAACCAGTGATGCTGGCTGACACTGATTTATAGAAGCGAAGGGCAAACATTGCACCCAGCTTCTGCTAAAATTACATCAACATCCATTCTCCATTTTCTGACTATATGACTGAGACATTTGTCCTTATCTATATATAGATGTGTACAGCTGATCAATAAGATTGTAGTTTTGTTGTTTTAGCTGTTGTTTTGTTATGTATCGGGGGTCTGGGCTAGGCAAACCAGTGGTTAATAGCATGAGGAATATTTCAAGCCGAAAGTGTACAATGTCATCAAATCTACCTCATGACAACCTGACTATCCCATTTTTAGCATGTGCATACAGGCATGATGTAAAGGGGTGCCCATCTAGTTAAATGTGTGCCCCTTGCATATCTCCCACAATCCTCCATCACTCCTTCATAGTGTTCACTGGTTAGTAAACTGTTTACTGGTTAGTCAGCATACAAAGCATGGACATTAGTGATCACTGGCAGATCTCATCCCCATCTCTTATGGAACTGTTATCCCAGCGCATCATTTCATACAATATCATACAAATGGTTCAATGATTTCAAATCTTATTCGTGATATACAGAAAGTGCTGCTACACTGGTGCGAAATTCATGGTCAACTAGTGAGTTCAATTTTAAACTGCTTTTAGCAATATTCCAGCAATATCATCAGAAATGAGTTTCCCATATTGTAACCATGTGGGCAATCAAACCTGTGTCTTTGGTGTGATGAGCGCTAAGCTAGCCCACCTCCTTCATGGTCAACCAATATATGTACCAGTCACTTTATTCTCTCTACATATACTGATTGAACAGTTGGAACATCTCAACTTATGAGTACACGAGTTTCAACAATCAATTTTAAATCCAGAGCTTCACAATTGTGAATATAATAAGGGAATATGGCCCACAAGGTCACCCACAATTTCTCCTGACACTAGTATCCAAGGTCATGGCCCTGATCTCCCACCAAGCAGTTTAGTTCACTCCCATGATCATTAAGTCAAACTACTCTCCATCCAAGCATCTACATTCAGGTTTATATACAAACCTCGTGTCTGTTATCAGGGAGAGCAGCCTTAAGTTGCTGATCACAATCAACATGTTTTCAAGCCAATGGCTACTGAAATAATTGTTCTCACTTTTCAAACTCTGCCTACCTGAACTAAATGTCTGTCAGTGTCTATGTTAAATTTCTTACACATTAATGCCTTATTAAGTAATGTGTTAGTGACTACTGTGTTTACAGCAATAAGTTAAAAGAATTTCTCTGGATTACTACAAAGATAATTGTCCTTACAGATGTTGCCCTAATGGATGGACCCTGACTGTACTTGGTCTTCTTGCAGCCTGGGAGTGAGTGAGTGAGTGAGTGAGTGAGTTTAGTTTTATGCCGCTTTTAGCAATATTCCAGCAATATCACGGCAGGGGACACCAGAAAATGGGCTTCACATATTGTGGGGAATCGAACCCGGGTCTTCGGCATGACGAGCGAACGCTTTAACCACTAGGCTACCCGACTGCCCCTATGCAGCCTGGGAGCCAGTCCAAGAGTAAGCAATGACCTCAAAACTTATGCCAAGTCCCAGAGTGAGTGAGTGCATTTGGCTTTACACCACTGTTAGCAACATTCTAGCAATATCACATGGAAGAGACACTAGAAATGGGATTCACATATTGTACACATCAAATCTGGGTTTTCAAAATGACGAGTGAAAGCCTTAAACATTAGGCTATCCAACCATCCTGTCATGTGCCAGAAGACCTAGAAGATCCAAATGATCAAAATTCAGTACAGTGTATATGCCACATAGTGTGGATATATTACAGATGTATATTTTTCCACTGTATTGCGACCACAAGATCTGACAGCCTCATGATTCTCCTGAGATCAACAGCAGTAATTACAGACATAACATCTTTATCCCCATTACATATCCAAGACAGTGTGAGTCTGCAAACAACACTAACATTAGGTGAGGACCACGCTCCCTTAGTCTTAACTGTGACTTCTACTACAACCTCCACAAACAACAACACACATCAGTCAAACAAGTCCTAAAACAATTAACTGTAACATCTCATTCAGTATTTATCTATAAATAATAGCAATAGATTCAGTATTACTGGTTTAGTATTTCTGCATCTAGATATACACACTGATACATCTATCAGTCACACCCATCAACAGACATTGTTGCCCTTGAGAAGCTGCGAATACACTGCCATCTGTTTTTGTCACATTACTGCAAAGAATGATGTCACTTAATTCATTTTGTCAGCGTTGGTTTCTTTTAGGAATTTGATTATTCACACTGACTTCAGTATGTTTTTACATTAACAGTGCTGTAAACATAAGAAACATCTAAGTCATGAAACAAATGTTTAGGAATTGGAAGTTTTCTGCATATGTAGAGTGTTAGAAAGAACATGAGTTTCTTTGTTTTGACACCAGCTCGAGACCATGTTAACTCGATCTTCGAAAGCTTCATAAGAGATACATTTTTATCAGTGAATGACATTAATCTGACACTGTTGAACCAGGGTAATAATTATATCCATTCCTTAACAACAGAATTACAGGGAGACCCTGCATAACAGCCCATGAAGTACGAACAATAAACAGATCCCATACCATCAAAGCCTCAGTTACTAGCTTGCATCCACAGCATAAACTCAAACAACTACCTTCTGTAAACAGCCAGCCAGATATTGCCAAAAAACACACAATGCGTTATTTCACTGGATATTGTGAAAGACATCAAATGTTTCATAAGACACCCACTCAGTGTTTTCTGACATACTAGTGCAGCCCAGGCAAGTGGCAACAAACAGATACAGCAGTGTTCCCGTCACGAGAATATCTCACACTTTGTACCACTTCATACAGCCTTTCATAAAGCCTTCCATGGGGAGAAACAGTTGATATGGAATGTATTGACAACAGCAATATCACAGATCCTATATCCATAACGCGCCCCAATGTCCTCAGGGCAAACTCACATTGCAAAGATGAGGAGCTTGTCTCCTAAAGGGGAAGCAGTCCATCAGACATCTAATGGTGATCTGATTCACTCTGATGACATGGCAGATTCCTGTCTCAGTGACACAGACTTTGTGAATAGTGGTAATGTCCCAGCTGTGATATAAATTTGATAATTCAGCTGACAGGTAATAATTTTTGTCTTACTCAATACAATGACAGAACAACCCACAGAAGTCTGTCAAGAAATGAATGCATATTAATGGCTATATCAAAGTTCTGCACTGGAGTATTGGAACCAAAGCAAAAAGTTGTAAAATATGTGCCATCTTGTCAGCAATTCAGTTTCTTATCATGTGTAAGTCACTTAACATCTCACAAACTCCTAAAATGACAGCTTTCCAGTCAGCACTTTCATCTCAACAAATTATACAAAATGTCTTTCTTCCACTGGTGATTTTAGCATCACAAAGGCTGACAGATGGATTCTTGAGAGCAAGCAATAGTTCAGGTGGCATAGAGACTATTGTCAGTCAAGGAGAAGGTACACACATATTAAGAAGCTATTGACCTCTTAGTCAGGTCACATTTCAATGAAGAATCTCTAGTGCAGATTAGATTTACCCTGAAAAATCTACCTCAAGAATTGGGCACAGAGAGTATATTCAGTCGTTTTCTTGCTTCAGAGTAGCAGTAAACTATTTGCCATCAAAAACTTCATCGCCTTTGAGATTCTTAATCATGAATATCTCATCCTCTTTAGTGACTTTACTGCCTCTATCTCACATTATTTACTGCCATATACAGTGTGATCTCAGCCTCTATATTTGACACCTTGAGATCTCATTTACTGTATCTACCACAAATTGAGACCTTCACCAAGCTATTTTCCTGACACAGAGATCTCACACTTCATACCTCCACACATTCTACTAGATGATGTTGACCAGTCTGGGACTGAGGACTAGACAAATGTTATATTGTTTACATGATATAGGTCCCTCAAACCCTGCAGTGCTCCAGTACCAGGTTGTTTGTGTACACACAATGTTTACAGCTCATTACACCCACAGTCCTATGGTAAACACAGCTCTTCAAGAGGCCTTTGTCACAGACAAGCTACCCGTATCTCGTTCTCCTAGATGATCAAGGCGACTACAGTTTGGAGGAGGGGAACCTTGGATGAATCTACCCCAGGCCAGGGACAGAGCTACTGCCATCATTCTTATTAAATGATGAAGTGCTGATCAAGAAACATGATGATGGGTCTGGTGAAGAGTGTCTAGTGTGATATGAGCAATTCAGCGTTTGATGCACACATGAGCAGAGACTCTGAATGCAGAAAGCCAATCACTGACAGATCCTGCAGCCTGATTGTGTCTCCATCCCAAGCACAGTAAACATGCATGTTTTTGTCATGTCTTCAAACGTATCATGTAATATCCTTGCAATACCATTCAGAAATACTGAGCTAAAACTTGAATGTGAGAACACCTGACACCTCCTGGTCCCTGGTCCCCCGAGCTGACCATCTGACACATTACCTGCGTCTCTACAACAGTCTGAGCACCGAGCTGACCATCTGACACATTCCCTGTGTCTCTACAACAATCTGAGCACCAACTGACAACAGTTCTCTCCTGGTCCCTGGTATCCAAGCTGACTGTCTCATATCATTAAGTATGACGGTGACAGCACAGGATATTTGTCATGACATTTTTGTTATTCATGTTGACATCAATGAACATTACTTTCAGTATCATAATCTCTAGCAGCACTTCTGAATGACCTACATGTATGTACAAAGTTCCTTGAGAAAGATTGAAATTAATCCTGCACACAGAGGAGACCAGATTACTAAAAAACAGAAGAAACATACTTTCAGAAGAAAAGTTAACAGTAGTCCCTGATATGGTCAGTGATGTTTAAGACAGTCAACAACACAAACAGGAGGTAGAATACTCAGTCTGTAAGAGACAACTTGGTAGCATCTGAACATCATGGGTCTCACATGGATGCACCATGGTTCCACAGGGCAATGCTGGAGCTTCCAGCTTCCAGATACTGCTGATGAACACCCATTAACAGCTGCCTCAACTTACAGCCTAATTACTTACAACTAAAACAATATTTAACTTTGCTTGACTAAACTTTATGCAAATCTCTGAGATTGTGAAACATCCAACTGATAAGAAACCATCACAACAGCTGGTATTCCAGGCAGGCCATACATTGCCTCCAATATTCCACTGAGCTGACAGGGTCAGGAGCTGACAGGGTCAGGAGCTAACAGTGATGTAACCATCAGCATCTGTACCCTAGACATGGAAAGTATGGTGCTACTACTTGTTTACTCCAGAAAATGCTTCTGAAATATAGGCAGAAAGATTTTATCACTGCACTTTATCAAAATGCTTTTATTAAACCAGTGTTACATTGAACACACTTTTCTTAATTATTCCTCAAATACAGCCAAATCCAAAACAACAGAAGATGATATGACTAAATGTGTCGTTATTTCGGAATGTAACTGAACATTCGGTTACTGTAACCCTAAATATTCTCAGTTTGAATGACCAGGGCATATTTTAAGTATTACCATAATGAATTATTTTACACAGCCATCGAAAACTGAAGCAACCAAACCAAGCCAGCTGTGATTCTCACATCACTCACGACCTGCGTGACAGATTTATGTCTGGATCACCCCACCTTCACAGCACAAGACAGTTATCTGAAGACACCATGACTCTGGATACTCAGGCAAGTGGATCACTTTTAACTACAGACTACAGCTACGAAAACATGTCCTGTCTATGACAGCTTCAAGAAACTCTTAAGGCTGAGGAGAACCAATAAATTTCCACATAAAAGATGATTGCCAATATCGTTGAAAATCTTTGCTGTGGTACACTGGCGGCATTCTCCTGCAATCAGGAAGCTTCTACCCACTAAATATGCCAAATAAGTGATAAGGGATAGTATTATAGCAAACATGGGCAGTTCCAATCAAGTCTCAGCAATACATCCATGTTCCAAGTCACTTAGGAAGAATGGGCACACAGAAACATGGAATTGACAGAATCTTAAACAAGGTCCTGTTCAACATAAAAACCCACTTAGATGAGTTCTAGACAGAATAAAATTGTGTGCTGAAGCCCAAGATTTGACTGTGTACGTGTAATACCTGCACAGAATGGTGGGTTTCACTTCACAGCTTGGGCTCCTTAACAATAGGAATTAGCGAATGTAACTGATGGAATACTGCACCAAGTGACCTAACTGGACAATAACATAATCTGGTAATACGCCTTGGGCTTCAAGATCAAATTCACTTTTCCAAACACCCTGCTGTATTTCAATCAATGTGTGTCATGATTTCTGACCTGTATGACATTTCAACAACAAAACACTTCATGTCATGTAGGATATAACCAGAACATTCAAGTATTATGCATTTCAACATGACCCTTGAAGAATGCATAAATACAAAACAATTTACTCAAACCTTTTGATCTGCAATTTATATAATTTAGAGTAATCAGAAATGCTTGGATTTATACAAACTGGCAAGATGACTACCACATTTTGTAGGATCTCACAGCAATCTCAGACACATAACTGTCCCAACTGCATATTGAAGTATGGGAGTTATGCTTCATACAGAAAAAATTAACATTATCCTCCATGGCATATCAGTGAATTTCACTAGTTCATATTGGTTTGCTGTAATTAACAGTATCTGCATAAATCTGCTCTAACTGATGAAGAAGATTAAGCAAATCTGGTAACCCTGGTAACATCTGTGCAATGAGGATCTGCCTACAAAAAGCAAAATCAAATCAAGATCCTAACAGCAAGATGAAAAATAAGGTAAAAATGCCTCATATGGAATGCTATGGTCAAGGATTGGACCAATATGCTAATAACCAAATTGGTCAATAATAACCTGGGTTGGGTATTATTGGTCTTGACAGCTGAACATCCCTTGAGGCAAAACTGTCTTTCACACCACTTATTCTACATATGCTTTTGGCCCACTCAATTGAATCTTGAGTGGATTAAGCCAAATCTCTTTGAGTGTGTCTAAACCTTACTATTACAAATCTGTGACCACTGATTGAGCCCTGGGCTTAGTATGTGAACGGAGAGGTAAGTATTATGTTTTATGGGCCTTAATTGCAACATGACCTTGGTGACATTGCCAGAATGGACTTCTGTTGTGGACATGGTCTGTAGACACATGACAGATTCAATATATGTGGGCGACCCTCACAACAATCCCACATGCCACCATTGTAAACACACATTATTCACCATCCTGTACAATTTAATAAACCTGTACTAGTTACACTGCCAAAGGCAAAATGTACCTATATGTTGTCTAGACGCTCAGGAATGGCTACCACAAAAGCATTTCTGTCTTTGTAGCCCAAGCCAATTGTTCATGGGTTATCTTTATCAAAACCTCATAGACTGAAAGACTTATGGCATAATAGTTAACAGCAGTCGTCGTAAAAATTAATGAAATATTAAATATGTTCCTTAGTTCCAAGACAATTAGGCTGGATAAGATCAATTTTCTCAACACCAAAACACTAGGTAGTAATAAGCAGTGACAATAATGGGATCATACTTCCAACCCCTCAAATCCAATTACTTCATCCAACACACAACCATGACAATAATTAATCCTGATTAGATTATGTGAGAATGAGCAGACATGCAGTCGAGTTCCAGATACACCTGGTCCTCAACACAAGCTGTATATAGTCTCTGAGTTGTACACACTCAACCTCTCTGTAGTCACTTATTAACATATGCATATCATCTTGAGATTTCTGATTGTAACAACATTGTATTCCCCTCCAACAATACACTGTTCCCCTCAAATAACATATTGTTCCTCAGTAACAACATTGTATTTCCCTCCAAAAATATTCTAAATCCCAACAAAAACATTTTGTCCCAATTCAAAAAAATCTTTGATCGCTTGGGTGACAGATTGGTTGCCATCACTACAAGCTGTTTCAATGATAGTTACTGTATCCCATCTCTTTAGTAACAGATCATCCCTTTAACAAGTGTTTGCCACTGATATGGCAATGTCCCCTACCACTGAAGAAGAATGAAATATTTAGAACATATTCACTACGTTTTACTTTTTGGTCACACACAACACGCATGAAATTCACCGGTGTCTCCATAATTCCCCAATGTAGGTATTCACCAAATTTGAAGACATCTCGTGTTAACAAGAGTTTGATGTGGTCGGAGTCGAAAGCACCTATAAATAAGGACAAGGTCACCCAAATCGACTGGTGTCTGTATAACTCCTAAATGTAGGCAGTCACCAAATTTGAAGATATTGCGTACAACAGTTCACGAATTGTTACTTTAACAAGTGTGTAAAAAGTGGTCAAAGAGTCGTGGTGACCTGGAAAATAAAAATCAAGGTCACCTAAATTGACTGGTGTCTGCATGTTCCCCCAATGTAGGTTGTCGTCTAATTTGAAGACATGACACACAACAGTTCACGAAATATCATGTTAAAGTAAGAAGACTTTGATAAGTGGTCAGAGTCTGGATGGCCTTGAAAATAGGGTCAAGGTCATTTAAATCATGTGGTCTCTGCATAATCCCCTAATGTAGGCTTTCATCATATTTGAAGATACTGCATACACCAGCTCATGAGATACCGCATTAACAAGAGTTTGAAAAGTGGTCAAAGAGTCAAGGTAACCTTGAAAATAAGGTCAAGGTCACCTAAAACGACTGGTGTCTGTGTAATACACCAATGTAGGCTGTCCTCAAATTTGAAGGCACTGGGTACAACAGTTCATGAGATATCATGTTAACAAGAGTCTGGATGTAATTACTGACACTGCTGAATACATAGTCCCCCAATTCCGCGAACCCTTTAATAATTATGAGGCTACATTACCTTAAGGACTAAGACTTCATCCCTACAAAAGTAACTGGATCCCTTCAGACTACATCCCTTGTTGAATGGATACAGTCTTGCGACAGGAATACATTACACTGTATAGTTTGGCATGAAATGCATGTGGACTTGGTTTTTTGTAAATAACTCTTCATCCAATGATCCAATCAATCTCAAACTTTGCAAGTGGGTGTTTTGTCAGACAACCTAATCACATGGTAAATCACTGATTTCATGCATTTGTATGAAAGAATCTGTCTAGGTAACCGTCAGCAAAATAAACAGCAGAACGAAGACAGCTTGCAGAGGGAGGGAGGGAGCCAATGACCTGTAACAGCAGCAGTGTTGGGTCAGAAAGGTCAATATTTGACAATGTAGGTCAGCTCTGCACATGACAGGTATGCAGCGGTGTTACAGGTTCAGTTCTAGCAAAGAGCCTGCGAATGACATCTCTGATGACCCTAATGTCAAAAGAACGTTTGGATGCCTACCTTTTGGTACAAGGTTTTGTTTATTGGTTGTTGGTTTATTTCTGACAATATTTAGCACAACATTCTTTTCATGCCAAGAGCAAAAGCTGTACTTTTCATTTAATCCAACACCTTACAAATCAGTTTCCTATGTTTACTCTCCTTTTTTTAAAAAAAAAAATGAACACCTTTCTAATTAAACATTTAGCATAATCTGAATAAGGTTTCATGATGCCAGCTAGAAGTTGTCAATGTGAATGATCCAAACGGTCTATCACTGTGCAGTGAACAGGTAACTATCATCAACTGCACATGGATTTACCTTTCTGACCCAACACTGCCACTGTTACAGGTCACTGGCTCCCTTCCTCTGCAAGCCGTCTTTGCCGACAGTTACGTACACAGATTCTTTCATACAAATGCATGAAATCAGTGATTTACCATGTGATTAGGTTGTCTGACAAAACATCCACTTGCAAAATTTGAGATCGATTGGATCATTGGTTGAAGAGTTATTTACAAAAACAAAACGGGTCCACATGCATTTCGTGCCAAACTATACAACATAATGTACTCCTATCATAAGACTGTGTCCATTCAACAAGAGACTAAGATACTCAGTGGACAAGAACACTCATGTATATTCTCATAACAACTTAGATGGACACTATTTCACATCTAAAGCACCCTGACCGTCTGAGCTCCAAGCTAAAGATAATCTGTGTCAATATTGTCTGAGCAAATTGTGGCACATGTTCTTATTGTTCCTTGAGCCCCGACCAACCACCAATAAACACAACTTATCTGTCGCTATTGTTGTCTTTATACAGCTGACTCACAATCTGTATATTGATTTCATAAACTTTTACTGCCAGTTGTCAACAGTTTTGTAAGGTTACATGTTTTCATATAGTCAGTTAATCCTGAACCATCCGTTGTTAGTACACTCCAGGTTCATTACAGACCAGGGTGGTCAACCGTCACATCCTGACCATCAGGACATCTCACTAGATCAGGGTGGCACAACTTCACAGTCACAATTTAGGGGATATCAGGTATTTGAATAACCACAAGTTTATACACAAAAAAATGAAACTGTTTCCACTAACATGATTACCATAAATAGTACAACTAGCACAATGATCTTTTTGGATTCCGACCTGGTTGAACACCCAATGTGTGAATGTGGATCCCTGCCTAGCCAATACACTGTAAACCATGTGTCACTGAAAACCAATCTCACTTGTACACATATACTAGCTAGTATGAAGGTTGAGTGAAAACTAAAGAGATGACCACTTTGTTTTATACACAGCCTCTGACACTACAATCTCGCACTCATGTTCCCACACATAATACCTGTGCTCACATCTCCTGTCCCTGTATAATCCTGAAGCGTGTTTCTCACTATATATTAGGTCTCTCGTGTTTTCCCAGAATAACGGCATTTAAAGTTTTTGTTTTGTAGGAACCGGTTTTACTATTCGCTAGTAAGACCTCTTCCGAGGTTTTACTTTTTCTTATAAAGACCTCTTCCCAGGTTTTACTTTTCGTTTGTAAGACCTCTTCCCAGGTTTTACTTTCTGCAGTCATCTTTTCCTAAATCTATATGAACATCAACATTCAAATGATATATGATTGTTTGAAATCAATTGAAAACATTGTCCAAGATTAAGCTCAAAGAGCAAATGATTTCCCTGGCACTATTGGAACTGCAACTTTCAGATTTGTCGGGAGATGTTCTACCACACAGCAACCAGGCCAATGAAGAAGTGTGATTGAATCATCTATTTATAGTTGCTGTCATTAAATTGACTTCAGGGATTTCACTCCCCCTCCGGTTTTATATTGTCTACCAAAACCTTGGAGTCGTGTTTTCTCCTATACATAACATATACTTGTGGAATAGTCAGTGAGTGAGTGAGTGAGTGAGTCCGGTTTTAGGCCACTTCTAGCAATATTCCAGCAATATCATGGCAGTGGACTCCATAAATGTGCTTCACACATTATACCAAAGTGGGGAATCGAACCTGGGTCTTCTGCGTGAGAAGCGAACACTTTAACCACTAGACTACCCCACAACTATGTACATAATGTTCTTGGATGTGTGCAACTGTTTACTGTTGTCTGGAGGTAAACGCTTGGACCCTGTATGTTCCATATTAAGCCATCAGTTGGAGGTTTTGTGAAAACTTTGAAGCATTCATGTATATTCTCCCAATTCTGACACAACACTAAGTTGTGTCATGCTTCAACAACTCTCTCTCAATAATATATGAACATTATGTTACACTTAGAAATCGATACTCAACATCATTATGTTCATACAACTAGAACCTAGCCTTAAATAAATTGAAAAGAATTTGAGACAGATTTTGTGAAAATAATTCCCCAAACAAGAGTGATTATTTACAACTTCTACAAATTGAAATATAACTGATCCAGTTGATTACAGGGGCAGAAGCTCCAGGAGTAGATGGCACCAAACATACTCAAGGCTACAGCCACAAGACTAGATACTCTGGAATAGACAAGAAGCCCTTATCTAGAGACTCTGTATTTCTAATCAACGCTGAAGCTGTTCTACTGATGTCAAAAGTGGATTTATTCCTGCAATTAACATCATGACAACCATTAAGATCAGTATTTCCATAGTGTTGTGGGTGTGATGAGCGATGGGGAGAGATAAACCTCTGATGGTCAGGAGGATCACAGACACTTCCACCAACACCGCCACCAATTATGGTTAACACAGCTCTTTGAACACAGGGCTAGAACACTGTAGCAGGGATCAATTCCTCACTGTCACAAAATGAACTGTTTCTACATAACATGAACCATTCCTACACAACATGGCCCTTTCCTTCACAACATGAACTGTTTCTACACAACATGAACCGTTCCTACACAACATGGACCGTTTCTACACAACAAGATAACTGATTATCTTTAAACTCATCAGATCTTCAAAGGTATTGCTCATTGCATGTTTGAGAAACGATGATTCAGTGACACTGGTGATGATATTGTCCCATCTGCTTCAGAACAACCCATCCTACACAATCCTCTTTATTACAAGAAGAAACAGTATCACAACTCTCCTTGACAAACACAATTATAATTACCAGGGACATAAATATTTCCATAAAACAGTTGTTAGCAGTGAGGTAAGTGTTTCCATAAAACAGTTGTTAGCAGTGAGGTAAGTATTTCCATAAAACAGTTGTTAGCAGTGAGGTAAGTATTTCCATAAAACAGTTGTTAGCAGTGAGGTAAGTGTTTCCATAAAACAGTTGTTAGCAGTGAGGTAAGTGTTTCCATAAAACAGTTGTTAGCAGTGAGGTAAGTATTTCCATAAAACAGTTGTTAGCAGTGAGGTAAGTATTTCCATAAAACAGTTGTTAGCAGTGAGGTAAGTATTTCCATAAAACAGTTGTTAGCAGTGAGGTAAGTGTTTCCATAAAACAGTTGTTAGCAGTGAGGTAAGTGTTTCCATAAAACAGTTGTTAGCAGTGAGGTAAGTATTTCCATAAAACAGTTGTTAGCAGTGAGGTAAGTATTTCCATAAAACAGTTGTTAGCAGTGAGGTAAGTATTTCCATAAAACAGTTGTTAGCAGTGAGGTAAGTATTTCCATAACCCCAAAATGTGCATGGATGAACAGTGGATGCAGTGTTGTCTAATGGAATGTGTGGTGATTGGAAGTTGATTACTGTACACATCTATGTTTATGCAAAACAGTGTCGGTTATGAGAAGTTTACGGACAATTAATTCATGAAATGCAGAGTATTTGCAGATAAGTAAACGTTTATTGTTCATGATTTATGTATTACAACAATTAAACTGAAATAAAAGGATTTGCAGCCTTGAAATTACACAAGGACAATAAAAAATATAGCACATTTGTACTGAAAAGAAATTAATAAAACTCACATTATCAAAATTTGAAACGCCTCACATGTACTAAATGCTTACTTTATCAATATATATACAAAATAATCAAGAAACTAGGTTATTGTGTTTTCCTCACGTAATTGGCCATGAATCGTGGTATGAGGGTTATTTAGTCGCGAGTTCCCCAACCAACACGCTTCCCACTATGTAAACATGTCCGCTCCACTTCTTACAAGCAGCAGGTTGTGGCAAGACCCCTTTGGATGCCATGTTCCTTGAATTCTACACCTCCATACAATGTTAAAGTGAAATACTGGACATTCATCTAAACAAATGCAACTGACATCAAAATGGACTGAAGTTTTTTTTCTTCACAACAACATTGTTGCTTTCTCAAAAATATTCTCCTTGAAGTTTTCCAACAAAAAGGGAACTTTTTTAAAAAAATCTAATTCCAGAGAGCAATCATCAGAAGTAAAAAAAAATATTTTAAAAGTAAAAAAAAGGAGATTATTAACCTTCCAATGATTATGTAAACAACATAAAATCACTGAGGTTTCAGTGAAAGATATACGTGGAAGAGAATCAATACTACTGGAAGTAGTTTTCACTGAGCTTACTTGAAAATGACATATTACGGTAATTCCAAGTAATTTCCCCTCATAAAGTTATTTCAAGATTTGTATAGAGCTTTAATACTGACAACAGACAGCAGAGGTTCCACCTTCATTTGCATGCATCACTTCCCCTCCACAGAAGATCAATATGCAGTGTGGTAAATGTTGGTCACACTTCACTGCATGGGACGTTCGGTACAAGCAACTTCCACAATGGACAGAAAACCCATCAACTTTCAGCCTAAACTAAAGAAACATTTATGTTTTATTTTAGAAATGTGTGACTTATACCAGAGAGAACTGGACAGCATCAACATGCATAAATAATAAAGAAAGGCGACTTGAAGACATTGACATTTCAGTCCAAGAGAAAACTTTAACTCTCTCACCTGTAGTGTATACCATCCAGGGTTGTAGTGCTTGCTGCTCCTTGAGTATGGTGTTTATTAACCTTTTAATCAGGGAAAAAATCTCACATCTCACACCTTGAGGGTCAACAAGGTCAGTGATTATGATGCATATATCCAATGCCCCTTGTGATTCCTGTAGGAACACACTGACTTGTGTATCAGACGCTATTGTGGACTGTGTGTATGGATCAAACTCGCACAACTTACACTGTCTGCTACAATACTGCTCAATTTACTGACTGCACAGTTACGGCCCTTGGTAAACAAGACTTGACTAGCCTTATCCAAGCACGCTCAGAGGCTATGAGGCCCTTGTGTCAGGCGCTCAGGGTCACTCAGCTTACACGTATGACAACAATAGGCTCTTCCGGATTATATTCCCAACAGGAAGAAATTGGGACTTAATTAGATTGTTAACAAGATGGGTCTGCCATAATGCTCCTGGAGCAGTCAATATGAGCTGTTATGTCATAACACTACATTGAAACAAACTGTATTTGTGGAAGCTATCAGTACGTGAAAGAGGGATTTGTTTTTCACTTTCTACCTAACAGACACTGAGCGGGATTCATATGTTGAAGTTCATATTTTCCTTCAAGTAGTTTGTGATCAACAAACCAACTCAATCGAGATGGTGAGCCATCCCTATGCCAATTCCCTGGATGAACTCATTCCAGTTTATGATGACGCATGCTTGTTATCTCTATGGACATGTAGGTGATGAGTTCCAAGTGCAATAAGAAGACTAGACAAGATATATTCTTAGCTACACTAACCAGATATTTTGATTTTACAGAACAATTAACTCGGCAATAAAAGTAATTTTTGTGCCATAAAATGTCTTCTGCTATTAGAAACATAATGTTATATTTTCATGTTTTTATATTCGAAGACTAACCCTCACGCTAAATATAAGAGGGTCTGGCCAAAGATGCATTTCTACATCAATGGTTCTAAACTAACCAGGTGTCACTCAAGATAAAGAAACTTCAGAATATCACTTTCCATTACGCCCAATAAATGGGTGATCCTGGCCTCCACCAATATTCATGTTTTATCCCTCTGTCTGTCAACAGTTCATTACCACAAAATACCAGCAGGACTGAAGTTAGTCCAAACATCACTTAAAGTGAAACTGTACATATTATTAAGTGGTGACCTCTTGGCCAACCTGCTGAGCACTGACGATTTTCCCTAACCTAAACATGCTGTTGGACATTCACCAAACACTGATCATATCACACCTTCAGTTCAAATCAGAGACATGATTTTATCAAGATATGTTTGTACAAAAACATCTCCTCATCCTGGACTTGAACATACGAGGAAGGCTTTTAATGCCTATAAGTAGATGTTATATTCAGTGCTGAGGTGCTGGAGAAAAACCTGCTTCTGTCAGTTGATAGCCCATCTGCTTTTTCTCAACTTAAAGAGGTTCTCCTGTGCTGGTTACCTGCCATAACTTCTCTATTCCTAGACCTACATGGAAGTACACTCTCTAGGTCCTACTGTTCAGAACTCTCTCAATCAGACTACATTAAAACAAAAATTGTTCATGTAAATTTTAAGTAAGGACTGACCCTTTTTAAATGAGGAATTCAAAGCAAATTCCTGAAAAGCTAAAAATCAACAAAGTAAAATGCAAACCTCAGATAAACAGTCAGACATATCTGGATAGAAGAATCAATATATTATAATGAGATGTTGATCCCACTTAGAGCAGACAGTAAACACTGTCCCTGTAAAATGGGGTCAGGGGGGTCAGGACTAAACTGGGCTCTTTCGGGAGTCTACACCAGCCACTCTCAAGACCAAGCCTATAACAGTCACTGTGTAGATCTTTTCATAAGGAAATCTTTATTATTAGTGTTTCAGGTATTTGTCATTTTCAATTCATCTTCATGGAGATTATAACATTTGACATCAAATCAAATACTGATGAAGTGCTGTGTTGATAATCGGGTCTAGTGAGCCATTGAAGGATCATAAGGTAACAGAGCATGGGGAAATGTGGGGAAAACGTTCACTTCAAAAGGTAGAATTTGAAGTTTCAGATTGCCAGTTTTGATTGTTTATGAAGGGATTATATTTTCTATACACATTAACTCACAATTATACATGACCTATTTATAGACACAAATCATCAATAGACTCTCAAGTTATTATAAAATATAATACACCTCTATGACACTAACCCTTGACCCAGTGGGAGCCTTACAGCGCCCATTCATCTCCTAAGGGACCAACATCCTGTCCTCACTAAAAGATCACCATACAACCACCCTTACCTCCCAACACACAGACACTTTCTTTATATCTGACAACCACCTTCACCTCCTAAGCAACACCTTTTTTATATGTGACTATCTTTACCTCCTGACACAGTGACACCTTTTTTATATATCCACCAACCACCTTCACCTCCTGACTCAGCCACACCATACTTTATATGACAATGATCTTCACCTCCTGACACAATGACACATTCTTTATACCTGACAACAAACTTCACCTCCTGACTCAGTGATACCTTCTTTTTATCTGACAATCACCCACTGACTCAATACCTTTTTATCTGACAAGCACATTCACCTTTTGACACCTTTATATCTGACAACCACCTTTACTTTCTGGCTCAATGACACCTTCAAAATACATCTGACAACCACCTGACACCTTCATATCTGACAACCACCTCACAACTTCATATCTGACAACCACCTTCACCTTATGACACGACATCTTTATATCTGACAACCAACTCCCGAAACAATAGCACATTCTTTATATCTGACAACCATCTTTATTTCCTGACTCAACGACACCTGTACATCTGACAACCATCTTCTAACACATGGACACTTTCTTTATAACTGACAACCACCTTCACTTCCTCCACATAGGCACCTTCTTTATATCTGACAACCACCCTCATCCAACACATGGACACTTTTTCATATCTTACAGCCACCTTCACCTCCTGACACCATCACACTTTCTTTATAACTGACAACCACCTTCACCTCCTAATACAATGACACCTTATTTATATCTGACAACCACCTTCACCAGGTCCTTGCTGCAGGTAGAGCACAACGTTGCAGAGGAAATGTGACATCATAGCATTGTTCATGACGTCAACTCATCATGACAAATTGATATTTTGCTATAGGGTATCGTATGAAAAATATGAACCCCCTCATAAATACTAAATGATCTTGTGTATGCAAATATTTTATCAGCTAAAATATCATTGCCCTAACCATTTAAATGTGACCTTCAATAAGTTAAAGATCAACTTCAGCATTTACATATAGTTTTTGGAGGAAGTCATTATTAGGAGAGGACAGCAAATTGGCAACCATTACGTTTCTATATTTCATTTAACATCTCCAGAGTTCTGCCTGGCACCTGTTTTCCTGTCTGACATAAACTGACATTGCCTGTCAGTGGCCCAGCGTTTACAAGACATATAATTCCTTAGCCTTTCATCCCAGCTAGTTATCCCCAACACACACCCCTACAGACTGGCAGAGTTTCATAGTGAACTAGGGTCCCAGGTAAACAACGTGTTACTCAGGTGCGATCCATTATGCCCCCTTCTACATAACACTAAGTGTATACTCTTTCATGCTGTTTTCAGCATCTCACCTTCACTTCATTAATCTCAGATATAGGAGACAAAGACTCAAGATCATTCAGAATTTATCAGCAACATACAAGCTGTACCCATTTCGCTTCAAGTCCAGAAGTGTTTATATACTGGTGTAACTATTTGTGAAAAAAGCGTTGTCTTGCCAACAGAAAATGAGGTCAATTTGGACCTACGAGGTTAACACCATCAGGCCCCTTGTAACTGCCACCATTCTTTGTCTTCTAATACATCACTATGAGACAGGAAGTCTCTAAACTGGAGCCCAACACCAAGCAACTTTTCGTCAACATTTCCTTGATCTTGATCTATGGTTGTAAACAGAACATAAAGCTCTCTGATTTGCCCAAAAATGATCTGCTACTAAACAAACATTCATCATTTTTTTTCCCAACTCTACAAATATCTCCCTCCCCATTCCAAAATATCCCCCTTTCAAAATATCTGTAACATTCAAAACAATTGACTTTAAAATTAATGATTATTAACTTGAAAGGTTACAGTTCTGAACTGCCTATATCACTGACTATGTGCTTGGCTGAGGAAGACATGAGAATGTTACTCTTACATTTTATCCACAAAAATCAACAAAGCTAATAATCAGTGCCATCTATAGTTCTTTCAGATTTTGTGAATGAAGGCTAAAAGGATGTGATGAATCATCAACATGTTTCATATGACGATATGTCACATAAGCACATCAGAGATTTATCTCTGCTTCCAAGTGCTTCAATGTTTGAGGTACTTTTCTCATTTCCGCCATTTGAGGAGGTCCATTTGGGGCCAATCACCTGCCCTCACCCCACATGTCCAACACAGCAAAGATCTAACATCTTTTTGTTGGTGATGTTGTCTTTGTGTAATGTTATAACTGTGTAGGAGTCTTGTTATACATTTACTTCTCATTCATACACTGTTTGCTGGAGCTAATGAGAACCAGAAAAGGGTCTTAGGGCAGGCAACTGTGTGAATCAAATATTTACAGGAACATTCTATTTTTTCACTTCCAATACAGTGAGTCTGGTTATGTTGTGTATGTTTCACATTGATTATGTTGAATGGGGAAAATTTTGAGCATTTTTTCTACAGATTTGTTTCTAGAAACAGAACCAACAGGAGACTCACAACTACTTGATACTACACAAACTTATCACCTATGTAGAAGAGCTGTGTGCTCAACATTCATATGCCACGAACTGATTAATCTGGCTAAAAAGTAGTGGTGTTTCAATTAACTGAAATAATCGAAGATTGGTCACAGTGACCAAACAATTGATCACATTTTCATTGGAGAGAGAGACCCAGCACTTATATGGATTGAACAAGAGAGTGAATTTAGTTTTACACCACTTTTAGCAATATTCTCATAGCAGGGAACACCAGGAATGGGATTCACACATTGTACTCTTGTAGGGGAGAGAACCCAGGTCTTCAGCGTGAACAAGTGAACACTTCACCCACTAGGCTACCTAACCACTCCCTTATTTGTAAGAAGTACTGACGTGCAAATACAGATGATCAAAATAGCCAAACGTTTTGCCTAACAATTTCTATATTACAAGAGTATGATGTTTCAATATAGATTCTTGTACCACTGTCAAGCAGGAATCTGCGAAATTGAGGATACTCTGAAACATTTTTCTCAGGCTGTCAACCTAATGTCCTGTAATTATCTCTCACTGCTTGAACTGTCTTATATATTCTACAATCATGTCACATATACAACAATGCCAATCTCTCTCAGTGAACTGGTTACTGTTGAGATCTATAACACAAGTGGACATGTAATGGTGGTAACTAGCAGAGCATACCTTGACCCACTCAAGCTAATGGCTAGTTCCCAGTAATGACCCTCAGTGACTCACCCTCTACAGGTGATGCAGAGTAGAGCCGTTCCATCACCCTCCCTCCAATGTACACCTGTGTGACGGTAGACTTTACCTCACCGACCTGACCACAGGAAGAGATATTTCCCTGACAAGTCAATCACTGAACATGACAGGTCTATGGACACAAAACAGTATCCGGCTTCTTCTCCCAGAACGCTAAATACAGAATGTATGATACTGTAACATGTTACAAATAACTTACACTGTCCCTGTAACAATATCTTCACACAGACAATTCTCTGTAATATCTGTCCCCATAGTTTCACATGTATTATGGAAAGATATAATCACTTCTTCCCTTCCCTTCAGAAAATCTTCCCTGAAAATGGCAAAAATATAATATTATTTCGAACAATAGAATTTACATGAAACAGTAATAAAATACTTTTGACTTGTGTGCTTGTAAAGAATTATATCTAAACTGTTTGGTATCAAGAAATTCAGATTAACCTAAAGAATTCTTTCTATTTCATTTCATTAATTGCATTCTAAACAAGAAAAACAAGAACATTCTTTGTCTAAGGTAGCTTTATTCATGGACCTGATGAATGAAAGTAACAGCCAGGGCTGCATTAACCACTCACACTACAAGAGCCACATAGCACTGTCATCATCTTTCTTTAACATGATCTTCAACTCCAACCATCAGCTCCGATCATCACTGAACACATCAAGAGCGGACCTTTACATGTGCACAAATAAAGTCATTCAAAGGCATGATCAATCTTTCCTTACACCACTGCGCCTTAAGCATTTACAAATACAGTACCAAAAGCACGAAGCACAAAGTGGGATTCAGTTGGGAATCCAGATATACCTGGTGACACTGCCCGAAGTTGTATCCATTCATACAATCCCTACAAATGCTTCCAATATCCATTCTGTTGCTCCACCAGCTAGTTGATCCCACAAAAACACCACTAATGGTTCAGGACGAGATCTCCTTCATATGGTCATATCACTCACAATAAGCCTCAAAATATGTGTGCATATTTGTACGTGTGTAGGAGCAGAAACTAGGCAATTCCCCTGCAAACATGCTTTTTCAACTTCATAATACCCAAGTGACAAGACAATGACAGCTTCAGCTCTGTTAATCCATGACCTCTCTCAACCGGCATGGCTAGTTTGACCATGTCCCTTTCTGAGATTTAGCTGTAAGATGTGAGGTGGGCTAAGCAAGGGCAACAATGGACACCTACCTACTTCTCACTGCCATGACAATGTCTGGCTGGTCACATCTACCTGGCAAAGTGGAATCTTCACAATTTACATGCTTGCTTAATTAGCTGTGTTGAAGAAGATCTCTTGTAAAAACGTGATGCCAACAAAACCTTAGACAGCGATTCAAGATGTTTCATCAATCAGATGAGCTATACTTCATGATAAATACACGGATATGGGACAAAGACAGTTGGTTTGTGCAGCAACCACGCATCTGTGTTTGTCAACTGATGGATGGTGACAAACATTACCACAAACTGACAAACATTACCACAAACAAACCATTTGAAGTTGTTAATGGAGGAATCCAACACCTTGAATCTACCTTGAACTGTCAATAGCACATTTTGGACACACCTTTAATAAGCTTATCCTCAAACATGACGTTCTATATATTTACAAATGGTTCACTCTCAAGACACAAGGAGTCCTTCATCCGTGACCTCTGCAGCCAAGTATCAGGTAATTATATTGTTTGGTGTCAAACATATTAGTGTCATTCAGAAACAGACAATCAACAGATAACCAGTTTCACAGAACTGACTTCCTCTGTTGATTAGTGTCAATTAATTCTTCGGAAAGGATTCAATTATCCTTTTTAATTTGTGAACTTGCTTGACCAGCTAGACACCTTGACCCACTACAAATAAATGGCACCTTGCAAGAGATTTTCATCAAATACATAATGTGTTTTGTCATAATAACTGAGAATCATTTATTCTTTTCCTAGAAGAACTCAAGTTTCTAACTACGTAGTGATATTAGATATGTCACATCTGTATTAGTCTGAGTCAGTTATAAACTACACTCTTTCAGATTGAATAACTTGACTGCTGTCAACTTTTTACTCCATTTTATTCTCCTTAACTTCAACATTAAACGTAACAAAACATAAATAATCAGGTTTCTTAATATTGTGTTTATGAAGTTGTGCTCAACATTTGGTAGCGTGAGAGAGGGATAGGGCCCCTTTTGATGGTGGGGGTTTGGCGGGGAGCGTCCCCTGCAAAATTAAATTTAGTCTGCTGGAAATATGTAATTTCTGGGCATGACTTAACCAGATAATACTTAACTCAATTGAACATATTCAAACGGTTATTTACTAAAATTCTTTCAAACATTCTAAATGTATAAACATATTCGTATTTTCAGCGTTTTTTACATACAAAACAGAGAGTAGATTTTGTATTTAAAGTTCAGTGTAACTCCTCCATGTTATGTGTCAGGAAACTGAAACAGTGGTTTAAGTTTTGATTACAAACATAATAAGACACATACTTTTTAAAGATCAATTTCATGTTTCATTTTTTATGAATACTGATTTGTCTCCCAAGCCCACTGATAATGGCTGACACAAGCAAGATGGGTCAACTGACAGATTATTCAATCAGTCACTCTAGCACTACATGTACCTACCCTACATACACAGGCACTGATGATATATCATAGATGAAGAGTACACTTCTGTCTAACCAAGGATGACATCATTTAACACATCTTCACTATACTGAACTGTTTAAAATGTCTGGCCAAGTGTTAGAAATCACCACATACACTGTACACCCTATCTATACAGGAATCACTTGCTAATGATACTGCAATGTTTATAAATGTTCCGAAACACACTAGGTGAAGCTGTGTTCAGGCCCTATGCACACAGCACTGCTGTACACCAGGGGATTTTTGTACATTTAGATGCTACTGTGTATCGAAAGAGGGAATGTCAGCTGTGATATCCACCTCCTTCCATTGTTTCCTTGCTGCAGGAATCTACATCTCTCACACTGTACTAGCAAAGAGTGCACAGATTTGTGATGGATCACAGTACCCACTGACAGTGTGTAGTATCACTTTACATGACTAAGTCAGTACTGGACACATGCATCTAACAGCCTGGAAACTGCTGATTACTAGTACTTGCTTTCTTAGTTACAAACACATTTTCAGTCTCTATTATAAGACTAAAGAATCAAATCAATGTCAAAGACAAACTCAAGAACATGTCTTGAGTGTTGATTGGTGACTGACCTGGCAGATCTTGATTCTGTCGAGAACTTCCAGGCAAGGGTAGAAGAAGTGCGAGAGGAAGTGGGTGACGTTGCCTCGGTACTGGGAGGCCAGACATGCCCCGGCCTGGCTGATGGCAGTGGGGGCAGCTTCACCATACAGGTCGTAGAGACTGGAGGCGATGAGTTCCTGTATGTCTGGCTCTTCTGAGTCCTGCACACAAAGAAATATAAAGCTACAGTTATGATGATTACTTCGGAAGATGTGCATGATCTACATGTGTGGATGTGAATGAGACTTTGAAATATCAACTAAAACTGGCACCAAAGAAAGTGTACTGTAAGACTAGTATTAAAACAAATGTAAAATACATTTAAGCATGGTAAGTGTTCCCATCCCTCTGTTGATGGTTAGGTGAGTGGGTGAGTGAGTGAGTGAGTTACAACATGGCTGTGAATAGTATTTCAGCTATATGACAATACGTCAGGTTAACACGATAAGCCAGTACTGGTGTGTTCATCACTTTGGTGAATCTCTGGTGCAGACAAACCCAGAAACACTACATGTCAGAACTTGACAATTAGATGCAATAGAACAAATTTCCATGCATTAGATGGTTGGGCCTCTACTGATGAAAATTTAAAGAAGTGAAATTTGTGTCAACAAGCACTAGTGAACAGTCACTCATGTCCTTAAACATCATAATTACATAAGGACATAAAACTTAAAGTGTGTGACATTTCCCTACTAGTGATGGTAAAGAATTCTAGTGAAAACAGAGGGAAGTCTGAGGAAACATTGTCAAGTCTTCTATAACTGTAAAGCAAATGACAAAAGACACCCCATTTCCGTTTTCTTAATGTTCTGTCAGCTGATAACTGGGGTTTTACAGTTGCTCACAAGAGTTGTCTCCCTTGAAACATTCTATGCACATAGCTTCCAAATATATTAATAATGAAAGTATATTTAAAGAAGCTACCAAGAAAACAGTTTGGACAAACATAATCACATCTGAATATTAAACACAAATTGTTGCAATTACAAAACAAGCATGGAGGACACCCACACATTTAAGATCATTTGACATACACCAGCTCCAGCTGTGTAGACCATTGACTGCAGTAGGCAGATCAACAACAGATTCTGAGAAGCTGACAAACAGGTCTGAGTCATGTTACTTTACATATTTACTACACATTGTCAACAACCTGTGTATTTAAACTTAATGCTCAGCATTCATATCAATTCTTGAATCCATTATGATGATCAGCAGTCAGAGCGCATGAGTGAGACTAAGTTTTATGCCACACTCAGGTATATTCCAGCAACATGGCGGCAGTCTGTAAATAATCCAGTCTGGTCCAGACAATCCAGTTATCAACAACATGCGCATCAATCTGCACAATAGGGAACCAATGACGTGTCAATCAAGTCAGTGAGGCTGGCCACCCGATCCTGTCAGTTGCCTCTTACAACAAGCATAGTCGCCTTTTAGGGCCAGCATGCATTGCTGAACGCCTATTCCATGCCGGACCTTCACAGGTCAGCAGTCATCAGTGCATAATATACTGAAAAAAATAAGTTAGGGATACTGGTACTTTTAGGACTGATATTTTAACTCTATGTCAATGATTAAATACATCAATTTTCATGATTTCAAAATTTACATAAATCCCTGACTAGTTTTGTCCAGTATATCAGAGCTGTGGTATTCTATACCTGCCAACTGATTCTAGGGTCAAGTTGTGTTGGTTCTAAACATATTCCGAGTGTACTAGGATTTGGTTCTCAGACAGTATATGACACTTTCTATAGCTAACTCTGAAATTGGAATGCAAATTTTCAGATATAAACTATAAAATCTGAATAACCTTATGTGGAAGGTATTGAGGAAATGGAATACTGAATGAAATCTATATACATGAAAATTACACGTTGATCCTACTAATGTGTAATCTAATATTACTTATTGGAAAGATGTAAAATGTTAGTAAAATCATTCCCTGACAAGTGACTGTGCAATCCCATGTACACATACCAGAACTGGCACAGGTGGATACAGGATTCAGTTGAGTTTTACCTCACATTAGCATTACTTAAGTCACACCGCGATGAGACCAAATCTGCTTCATACACTCACAGGACTACCTGGTATGGAGGTTGGTCATGTGATACATCGGAGGATATGTTTCGTTTATTCATACACTTCAGTCATGTGAGAAATGCCAGTTTATACTTGTCAGAATGGTACACAAAGTATTTGATTAGCATTTACCAATTGTCAGACTTCCATTTTGTGGTAGCCAAAGGTGGTTGAGTGGGTTGAGTCACTGACTTTTTGTGCTTCAATAAGATGCCTCACTTCGAAAGAGTGAGATCGAATCCCAAATAGGATTTAACTAAATACAGACTAACACTCTGTGGTTTACTGAGGGAATGTAACTGAAAGGGGCACTGATGCGGAGCAATTTCCGTGGACTGGTGTAAACGTTTGTTATTGTTTTTCTCCCGTGAGTACCCGGATGATATCCCAGAATTCGTGACTGGTTCGTGACCTCTGCTGCGCATTCCGTGAGCGCAACTGATAGTTTAATTATAGACAGATCAACTTAGGTGAAGTCATTTTTACTTCATTACAAATGTATTATGAAAACAAATGAAACACTTTGAAGGTTAATCATCTGCCAGTGGTAGAAATGGTAAAAAACTATTAGGACAGAAAAATAACGAAGCCAATGTACGTCTCTATATTTTGTCTCATAACCCTGATTAGTTTATTGTCATATTTGTATGATTCTGAAAATTATTAAAAGAACACACGACCTGCTTATAATCATAGTAAATTTCTAACATAACAGCAACATTTATACATTGTCAATGTGGATCCTATTTCACACACATACGCGATCTAGTGTGTGTTTTCTGTCATACAGATTCTGCTGAATGCGACAACAAATAAATTAAAACAAAATGCAAATAATGAATGTAAAACAGACTAATTTTATAGCAACAATGTCAGGCTACTACCTTGTTCAGGAATGCATCCATCAATATCCACGTAAAAGAAATCGTATTCCATTCATCTGCAGCTGGTAAATAATCATGCTCTGTGTCGCGTCTTACAACTGTCTAGTTTGCAAAAAAGTAACACATCGTTTCACGTCTTTCGTTAGTGAAAACCAGATAAACCTCTCATTGATCTCCCAAGATAGCACACCTGGCAACTAATTGTATGATGTCAACTATTCGAAGTAATTTAGTTCACCAATAATGAACAATCAATCAATGAGCGCAAGGGTGGTTAATTCTTTGAAGGGAGGATGTTGTTTTTGCACTCACTCTTTACGACAGGGTGTAGTCATCTACACACACTGCCTTTTGACAAATCCGCTAGGAGATAAAAGTAATTAATCAATCAGTGTGTTATCGGTTAATCCTTTGATCGATGTTTGTTTTTGCAACTCAGCTGATAAACCCTCTTGCATCACTTACATGCACATATTACATAACATACAATACATTTGCAATTACAGACCTTAATTTATAATGTTGAGTATTTACTCCAGACAGGAGAAATGCCAAATGGGAACCTTTGTTGAGTAACTGAAGTGGTGTTACTACTAATTATACCTGTTATAAATTCGTTAATTGACCATCAAGAGAAGGATGACAAATAACACGTGTAAGTTCAAACGCGAGTTACAGCAAGGAAGATGTAATCTCTGTGTCGCATGCAGCCTGAAAACACTTATGGGCCGAAACTGTTTTGCAGATACCGACGGAATTTCGTTACATAAGGAATACACACAGGCATTTGCTGTGTACTTGGGTAAATAGGTGAAATAAGGGGTTTTTACGTAAGAAAATTTTCAGATTTCTCTACCAAAGGCAAAGTCATCGTTTTTTGTTTACGAATTCAAATAAATCAACCGTGTGTCTTTATTACCATAAATAATAAACCATTGTAGCTACCATAGCTACCAAAATTGACGTATGATATTTGCTATCACAGCTGAACCAACGCTCAAAACTACCTATATGTAAAGCTTTGCAATCTTCCATACTGAAACAAATGGCTTGCTACGTGCCTGTAGACATCATATTTTCATGTAACATGATTAAATATCGATGTGAAAAACACAGAAATAGGATCAAATTGGATCAGTAACTATACCATCCAAGCATCCGAAAAGAACTACACTGCTGGGATATTTGGTTACGATCAGACAAGGAATACCATGGATGCAACATATGTCATATTTGGGATTTCACTTTCTTAGTAAAGTACAAATTCTAGTACTTTTTTCGGTTGAGTCCCATCCGGGATTCGAACCCGCACCCTCAGAGTCAGGCACCTAATCGCCAGCACACAAAGTCAGCCGCCTAGCCCGCTCAGCCACCGCGACTTCGGGCTGACTGACTGTTTAGGCGAAGAAATTGTGCTAATATGGACAGGAGCCCAGTTCCTTTGTCCGTCACGGTCGAAGGAGCGGGCGCCGACCAATTTGCGGTTTGGTTTCGTAATTAGACCGTTGGCGAGAAACATTATTCGCTCCGCATCAGTGCCCCTTGAAATATAACTTATAAATATGCACTGTTGAATTACTACAGACTGCTCATGACTTGTGTTCTTAGATATTTTATCATATTTACATTTATATTCTTCCCTGTTTATACATTTATATAATCAAATGGAAAATTGGTGCTTTGGTCGTGTGTAAAATCATGAGACAGGTTCACCCAATTAAGTGCTAAATCAGCTGATTGATTCATTATGAACTATTTGATTTCGTCATCCTTATCGGACGTACGTGTATTACAAATGTTTACATGCAGGCACGAGACCCTCTTGCTGTCAAACGCTTCTATGACACATTAGGCGACCCACGTGTACAACTTAGTGCCACGTCTGGGTACTGATGATCGGAGGAAGGCCTGGGGACGTCATATAAACACGTCAGTCACGCTTCAAAGAACAGAGAACGAGACGTTCTTACTCATCCACTTGATAATGATTAGATGATGTCTGCGCATCCCCACAGCACTGTCGCCGTATTAAATACTCCCCTGCCATATACAAATGTAAAACGTTTATATATGGGACTTTACTAACCTCTATCAAAAGTTCCATTGTTGGAGAACAATCCTCACAGAAGCATCTCCATCACAGCGAATTCGACCGCCATACGAGTTAGTCCTCAAAATAGACCAGACCGGAAGAACAGATTGTTTGGAAAGGTATATTTACGAGTGGCTAAATTCATCGGTTTCAATAAATATTTTGACAAAATACCATAATTGTTCGAAAAATGTACACATAAACTGTACATTCCATAATGATTCATCCTCGTTTATAAAGGAACAGCGATTTTGACATTGTAAATGATAGCCTAACACCCCTATACTGTTTTGAACTAGTCTGGGTATCCCCTTTGTTGAGTAGTTACTATTTATAGAACGCTAACGGCAACACCACCAGGCAAGATATTGATTTCTGGTCCTAAGATGTTACATCACTACAGAGACCATATATCGGTATATGGTCTCTGATCACTAGAAGCGGACTGCAGAGAGACACTGACTAATCGGAACATCTCTGTCTGGTGGCTAAAAGAGTGAATACAATTCAATGCCATGATAAACTGTGTCGTACAGACCCTGAAGCGAATAACCCAATGTAGCTCTTACGAACCTGCAATGTGTGGCAAGTTTAGATTATGAAGAAAGTCTCTGTGCTCTTTTGTGATTGTAAAAACATTGTTCCCCTGTACAACTGTTCATTTCAGAGGCTAGCTGTTAGTGGAATTATATTATATCGTCAGCAGTGTTTACTGGCGCTATTACGAATTGTGTTACGTCACGCAGACACTGTAAACACTCTCAAGATGGTACGAGTTTGAGTTAAAAATCTCTTTTATAAGTTAGTACGATGGTTTAACATGTGTACATTAGATCATAGCAAGAAAACAATGAATCTTTAACTTCAGAAAACCCATAGCATGGGCCCAAAGAGACCGTAAAACATAGCTTCGCCGACTGATACCATTCCTGAACAAAACGTAAAGCCTGAAATTATAAGATAACTTGATTAATATCTAATATTACTATTCATAGGATTTATTATGTTTATAACCATGTTACCGATTATTGATTACCGCATAAAACATCTCACTCACTCACTCATATATAAGATTACTTTATCCTTAACACAAGCCAATAATATTTTCAAGTGTCTGTATGACGAAACACCATTCTTAAAAGCCTGAGTGAGCATATGTATGTGTGTGTACGTGTACGTGTGCACGTGTGTGTGTGTTTGAGCGCGCGCGTGCGTGCGTGCACGTGTGTGTGTACGACTGGTTTTGTGTTAAAAACGTTGTGTTTTTTTTATCTTCCCCCTGAAGGATCGAAATACTTTAATAACGATGCATTTTATGAAATTGAAGAATCCCTATTACACTTCCAAACTCTCTCTGAAAATGTCTGTTTGATAGGAGATTTCAATGCGAAGACTAGCATATCGTGTGACAATTGTTGTATAGATAAACATATCACTGATGCCCTAGACATTGACTTGTCAGACACTGGAAATGATTTCGACCATGAAAGTGTTTTAGCATCTTTAAATTTGCCACTCAAGAACCTCTCAAGACCTAAGTAGAATACACAGTCATGGATATAAATTACTTCAAATGTGTAAATGCCTGAACATGTTTATCTGTAATGGTCGAATACAACTGGATAATGCGGAGGGCAAGCTCACGTGTAAAGAGCTAGGTACTAAGTACTAAGAATAATTAATTTTAATATTGGCGAGTTTTTGCCGTTTTATTCGGATGTACACTGTCCTGTGACCTTTTCTATTCAAGCACTGAGTTGTCCAGTTGCCGAACAGTCTTTTAGTAAACCAACCTAATCGTTTTGATGATAAGCTTGCTGCCCAGTTTCAGGACAACATTGATGTGAAGAAGCTTGGCATCATACTCGATCGACTCCAAAATATGTCCAGTGAAATCGTCGACAAACAGTTTGTGAGTAACATCGTTACTGATATCTCTAATGTACTCCTTGATGCTGCTCGGTCCACTTCCGGTGTAAAACGTAATAATGCTCATGTCTCAAGTAAAGTTAAACATAATAAGAAACATGAACAATGGTTTAACAGGGAATGTAAAATCATGCGAAATCGCGTCTATAAAACAAAACGTAGTTTAAAGAAAAATAGGTCTTTGTTAAATAAAACCCAATATAAACTTCTATGCAAATCGTACAAAAAGTGCCTGGATAAACATATCCGACAATATAAATCTAAGACAGGGACTACTTTACGCCACAATAAAACGTATGCTCCAAAGGATTATTGGAAAACTATGAATGATACTGGGAATAGTAAACAAGTAAAACGACCTGATCTGGACACCTTTTTTTCAATTAATATTCTTCAAAGAATTAAATGATCGGAATGTGCATAACCATTCACAAGACTTTGTTATCCCACACCCTATCAAGTCAGATATTCTTAATTCAGATATCACCCGTCATGAAATCATCTCATCAGTTAAAAATCTAAAATGAAATACAGCTCCAGGAATTGATTTTATAAAAAACGAGTTCTTTAAATATGCTCTCGAGGTGTTACTTCCCATACTAACTAGACTATTTAACTTAATACTGTCATCTGGATTTATACCAGAGGATTGGCTAATTGGAATGATCAAAACCCTGTATAAGAAAAAAGGTGATAACTTAGACCCTAACACATACCGGTCCATTACTATTCTCAGTTGCTTCTGCAAGCTGCTCACGAGTATTTTAAATGCTAGGCTAACAAAATTTTGTGAAATCTGAAAATATCATAATACCCGCACAAGCCGGTTTCCGGAAAGTTTTTTCAACCATGGATAATATTTTCGTAATGTCATTATTATTCAGCCTTCTCAAAAATGCCAAACAAAAACTATATTGAATCTAAAGCATTTGAATCTGTTTGGGGAGCTGGTTTATGGCATAAAATGCTGAGTAACGGAGTCTCAGGCAGGTTCCTTGTACTTATTAAAAGATGTACAAAGATATTAAATCAACCATACTTCTCAACAACAAGATCTCATATTTTTTCCCAAGTAACTCTGGTGTGAGACAAGGAGAGAATCTCTCCCCTTTGTTGTTCGCCTTTTCTATAAGTGAACGTGAATCATATTTAGTAAATAGTAGGTGTCAGGGTGTAAACTTCGAGTACGTTTCAGATGTCTGTGTAACACTTTGGCTTCAACTTGTGATGCTATTGTACGCTGATGATACCGTCCTGTTCAGCGATGATCCTTATGATCTTCAAAAATCTCTCAATGCATTTTATTGTTACTGAAATGAATGGAAGCTATCTTCAATTTATCCAAATCTAAAGTAGGTGTTTTTGGTAGTGGTCCTGCAAAGTCATCTAAGTTAAAACTTAACTATGGTGAGGTGCCTCTTGAGGTAGTAGACTCCTGTTGTTACCTTGGTATTTACATTCATCGTAATAGAAGATTTATTCACGCAATTAAGGCACGTGTATCTGCGGGTACGAAGGCTATGTTTTCTCTTTCGAAAAAATCACGTAATAATAAATTTTCCACTTGACTGCACCCTTTCAGCTTTCGATGTAATGATTGAACCAATTTTGTTATATGGATGTGAAGTGTGGGGGTTCGAAAACATCAACTTAATTGAAAGAATACATATAAAATTTGTGAATTTTGCTGCAGGTCTTCGAAATTCAACTCCAGATTATATGATATACGCAGAATTTGGTCGATACCCGATGTATATTAAATTGAGCAAAAGACTTTCAAGTTATAGGCACAAAATGGTAACAAACACCCGCCAGGCTAAACTATCATATCATATATATTCATTTATGCTACATGCTCGTTCTGAAATCCGTTTATTTTGCTGGATTGAGTTTGTAAGAAAGACACTTAATGACTATGGTTTATCTGAAATATTTGACAATCCATTTCTCTGTACAACTAAGTTTCTCTCCTTTAAGATTAAATAGATCCTCAAAGACCAATGGCATACCTTCATGATAAAGAGTTCAAATCGTCTTTTTATCGTATTTTAAAAAATAATATAGAATTTGAGAGATATCTCTTTCTGCCAAGACACATCTATTTCCCTATTTTAAGATTCAGAACGAGAAATGATCACCTCCCTATAGAAATTGGCCGTTGAGCAAATGTTCCTAGAGAATATCGTCTGTGCTCTTTATGTAATTCTCATGCAGTGGGAGATGCATGAGTAATAAATTGAATTGAATTGAATTGGCACCTACAGTCTGTAAAAGGACATGGATGACATATTAGTATAGCCCTATATTGACGAAATATGTGCATCGTCTGTACACAAATCATCCTGCAAAATCGCCTTTCCTTGAGAAAGATCAAGTGTTTGTTGTATTGGAGATTTTACTAACGCTTCTTCAGTCTGTCACAAGCTGCTCTATCTTGGACCTCCTGTGGCGGGTGTTCGTCTGAATCGTGCTTTGTGTCAGCCACACCATACGTAAAGCGATTCATTATTAGACTCAACCGATTATAAATGTGCCATGGAAACGCTTGTACCTACTCAATTGATGTGTTAAAATTATCGCAACAAAGCTACAGTGAATCAAATGTCAGAGATATCAACATCGTTAGTACAAACAGTCGCTCGTTGCAAAGAAAAAAACAAGTAGCCCAAGTCCATACAGGTGATGGCTAGATGAAACGACGGTAGGATTATGTAACCCTAGGAACCTGAAGCAGACCCGATACAGACGGACATAGGCACATAAATTGCAATCACTTAAACATACCTGTTTTCTGTTTCTGTCCACTATATCGCCCCCGGAGTGCACGCAGTGTCGCTCTCGAGGTTATGCCATACTGTCAGCTAATTGTGAAATCGTATAAAAAATATGTCCAACTCCATCAGCCTTAAGTGACAAACATCATACCCACCATATCTCCCCTCCCATCATTCAGGCTTGGGCATTTACACACAGAAAACACCTCACATGCAATTGATAGCTCCAGTTGTATGGGTCCACTCTCCCACAAACCCCTCATTTTATTATAATCACCCCGACGTTAAGCGTCGTATAAGTACTCAGTATTCATAAAAGGGTGTAAAGGGTCAATGTGGATGTTAAGTGTGTCCTTGACGGCCAACTGCCGTAAACATTGTGTTAAACTGGTCGTTATATGGCCATATATGATCTTTCATTCTCAACACTACCACTACTACTACTACTACTACTACTACTGCTGCTGCTGCTGCTGCGTTGGGGTTTGTTTTGTCACTCCATCTTGATCCGTGAAGATCCTGATTAGACGCATTAGAAGCGGTCTTCTGCAATCATTGTTTGTAAGAGCCAAACAGGGTCGGTTGGTCAGACTCAGTGACTTGATTGAGTCGGTTGATGCACCGATGTCGTATAAAACACAAACAAACAATGCTGTTTACGCTGTTGTGTTGGGTCTATTTGAACACAGGGAAAACCTATGTACATTTCGTTACGCCTGAATGTCAGCATATTGCTATGCCTAAACAGGAACCATTGTTTGATCTGACCATAATGTTCTGGTCAAGTGACACCCCCTTACTCACAGGACAACATAGGCAGTCAGTTTTACGGTACTAGCTGAGTCACAGAACCCAGTATTTGGATAAATACCCACGGATAATAAAGTTACATTAGCAGCAGGAAGCGTCACGGCTCACCGGTTGGCGATTTGCTGTGTCTTTGACGGAGGCTGGACAGAGCTAGTAGGGACTCACTGGAGTCTTCTTCTCACTACATCAAAGGCAGGGAGGTGAGCGCCAAGGTCAAGTGCACCTACAGCCAAACTCATTGTGGGATATTGCTGAAATATCCCTGCTGTTAGTCTGTTTGTGGCAACATATTCCCCACATGAAGTACCACTTCAAACGAAGAATTTCCAGAAGGAATTTATCTGTTTACGTAACGAGTGCCAACGCTTTGACTCTCTAATGTCGAGACATAAACACCAAGATTGGATTCATTAATACAAAAAACTAGTCACTATTAAGAATACATGCATACAAAGAATGAACTAGAATTAATTAACTTCATTTTCTCGAAAACAATTATAAAACAAAGCACAACACAACCAACAACAAAATAACAAAACACCCATATTCGGTCACTCAAAGAGATTTGCTTGTTAAGTGATAAAATACATATTGTTTCCGAGCTCATACTTATATTATATGGACAGTTACATGCATATTTGTAAAAATCAGCCTAGAAAGTACAAAAAAAACCCATATTACATATTTTGATTTATTCCGTATGGTGTAATTTGACCATTTGTTTTAAGCTTTACACAGACTGATTTGACGATCATAGTGTGAACCCAGTCTTAATGTGCTCAACAAGGTGCAGGGTTGTATGAGGGCTGTGCTAAGTGGGATGTCACGGTTGTAATAATTAAGTATTTCCCTCGTTAGACGCGGAAAACATGCGTACTCCTCACACCTGACACGTCTAAGCAATCACGATAAAATACTCGACTTGAACATTCGGACCAGATAGTTGGATAATTTCTGTCTACAGAATGTCTGATAAGCTTATCACATGTCAGTGATGATAAACCTAAGATCTAACACAGGCAGTGGGCGACTCACTAACACCAGTGTGAACATTTCTACAGCTGCAGGTAGCTGTAGATTTAGACTTGCACAAGTCTAGAAGGTAAATATTAATAGTTTCAATTTTAATTTCTAGACAACACAAAACTGTCAGCATATCTTCATTAATGGATTCAGCATTCAGTACAGACTTGGAGCAGGGCTACCTTAGAACAAACCCATTTAGGACTGGTGACTGTGGGACTGAGGTGGGGATGGGTTCATAACACTCACGCCATTCTCTTGTTCTAGTGGAACGCTAAGGAGGAATTGCAAACGCTCTGATTGTTGAGTCTCCTTGCAGAATTGCTTCCACAATGTAACAAAATATAAAACACGAAATCCCTTGCCACTGCACATGGAGAAATGTGAGACTATTCTGATGATATATGTAACATATATTATATTACAAATGTGAAAACATAAACACATTCACACAGTAACAGTGACTTAGGCAAAGATTGCACGTCATCACAATTGGTGTAAATGATGTAAACACTTTGTAACTGAACTGAGTGGGGCTTTGCGACAGAGCGGCGTTATTCCAGCCACGTAGGTACGAGTCCCGTGACCCAAAGCACAACCGTAAATTAACTTTGGGACGCCGAGTGATATATACATTAAGGAAAACACCAGCGAAATTCAGTTAGAAAGAACAAGCATATAACAAATCACATATTCAGACCTGTAACGCGAAAGGTACATTAAAAAAATGTGACCACAAGCTTGGTCATTTATACTAGTCATAAACACGTGGCAGAAATACACCACTCATATGCATAGTTGTCTGTAAGATTCTTTTCAGTCGGAAATTGTTAGGCAGAGAGTTTTGTTCGTGAGAGGTATGTTTTTCAGCACAACATCACTGGTGAACGTATCCTGTCTCACTCTCGCAACCAGTCACAAACACATGCACATGCAGGTCAATCATTCACCAGGAAAACCTATTGAAAAAATCAAACCAGGGAAAAGCACCGAGAATCAAGTTTGTCACTGATGAGTGAGATTTGAAATTAGTCTTAAGACGTCTACGTTTTCCAAGCTCTACTGATGTTTTCACATGCTGTGAGCCGAATAATAAACTCTGAGCAGAAGTCGCATTAAAGCATTTTGAAACATTCGCAGAGTGATTATCGTGTGCTCGATTGTCACTGAAAATTGTGAAACACAAAAAGTGAAGGTTTAGGCATCTGGTTGTTCTCATGATAACCGAAGGCTGGCCGCTGGAAGGTGCGGAACAACACTCTTGGTGGCTTGTGACTAGTTTGTACTCATTCCTAACCTGTATGTACAGATGTGTAGATAAAGCAGGTGGCCGTCTTTCCACGGTCTCACTTGAATCAATGGATGGAACTAAGCATTTTGATATGATGCCAAAACATCACGCACAAAACATTTGTCACAAAACGAACGGTTGTTGGGTAAGTGGGATAACTGAAGCTGCAATTAAGTTAAGTTACTCTGGAGTCTGTAACCAGCTGGGACACTGCATGCTGGGAGTCCACGAGTGACAAGGTGACATCCCAGAGCTTACAGTAAATTATGAAGTCTTGAGGACCTGGTTATGAGAGCATATCATCCGGCCATGACATTCTTTTGTACATCAAAGTTGGCTGTCGAGTCCTAATACTACATTAGTGGCATGTACAGTCACATGTACAGTCACATGTACAGTCACACAACTGCGATTCACAAAACAAGAGAGTAAATCCTCTTGACGTCTGAGTCCAGGTCTTACGTTGACAGCAGTGCTGATGGAGGGGTCGTTCTTTATTTGAGGTTGTTTATAACTTCCGATCATAGTTATTGAGGCACAGAAACCTTTTCTGCAAGTACATCGCGAATGAATAACAATGCCACTTTAAAAAGTGGTCAAATGTAACACAATATGTTATCTTTGGGGTTACAGTTTCCCAGTCGGGTACAAATTCTAGTTGGAGTTTTGTTGATGTTAGATTGAGTGCCATCCAGAATTCAAAACCACACTCCTTGAGTTAGGCACCTAACATGGGTGTAAACTTCTGTTACGCAAAGAACGCGTTTGCTTACAACAATTTTATCCATCCATATTTTTTCATGCAGATTTACCAAAAGACATATGTTTTGTTATTATTTCGACCCTGATACTCAAACAAGGCTTTTCACAAGGCCATTGAGAGTGTCACATACTCCACAAAAATCGACTGACATCTTTGGCTTTCCTTCTTATTCACCGTGACTTCGAATTTGACGCTGATAGCGTCATGGACGAATTTGCTGGTCAAGTTGACAAACGACTAGCGTTAGTTTTGCCTTAATAGGCCATTACTGTCTTTTGAAGTCACTATGTTATTAGTTTGAACTTTCAAGTTTGTCAACATGTATTAAATAACTTTCACTTTGGAAACTTTGTATCTGTTTGGAGTTCAAGAATGATTCACACTTCAATATCATTTCAGTCTCTGCACATATTAATTCATGTTGTTTTTGAATTTCTATTGACAGTTTATCACTAAACGTACAATTTGAATATTGAGATAAATCAGGATATATTATGTCTTAGTATGTAAAATGTCAGGAAAAGCACCCAGAGCATCTTAAATTATCTACATAAATACCCAAAAGTATATATTGATTTCCGAAAAAAAATCGTATTAGATTATCCTAATTTGCTCTTGAAAATATCGCTAATTTACTTCGGGGGCATGCAGACCCCCGAATCAGGCTCGGGCGCTCTCGGTCAAGTCGAGTCAAGTATTTTAATCCGTATGTAGGCCACGGCCCATATACAACATGCATGCATTTGTTAAAAATATACTTCTAGTTACCATTTACATGGTACATACATAATATATAATAAAACGCGTGTTTTTTGTACAAATAGATTCTTACAATGTTGAACATAAGCATAATATACATACCTTTGTAAAGGTCTAGAATGGACAATTCTTTGGTTTGAATAGAAATCATTGCAGTTTGCCTTCTCTCATTTTATAAGCATGAAAGATATACTGACATAAATTTCTTGAGAATGTTTCATTATTTGTTGATAACAGGGAATTAAATTTATGTTAGTTTGGGATGTTTCCGACGTACACAATGCAAGTATTTTAATCTTAGGGAATTATATCCAGTACATATAAAAATATAGTAATACTCGTCTTCTACATCTAGATTACACAATGGACAACTGTGTCACCAACCTCAACATTAAACCATCTACCCTCATTATGCTTTAGCCTTAATAATCCACTTCGAAATCTCATCAAACATTTAGAAACCTTTTGTCCAAGATACGCGGTCAATATTTTTCTGGAACTAACAGACTTTTAAACTGTCGGTAAATACGGTATCATGAACTATGATTCAATGTACTACTCCATGATTGAAAGATCATAGTGACTGCAACGGTCTTGAATCTATTTACAAATAAAGCTGCATCGCCAACTGTTTGAGACATTCAGACTTAACGAAATCCACGTGAGAAAAGTATTTCTCTAATATCTGAAGCATATGTCTTGCATCCACAGTTATCGTAATACATTTGCACTTTGTACACTTTTAAAGGGGCACTGCCTTCAGGGACACTGCCTTCACTACCTTCATGAATATGAATAACCTTTAACCAATATTTCAAAGTTTTACACAATACGTTTCTAATGAGGGACTATCTTTCAAACTCACCATATATACAATGGCAGTAGGTGCTTGGGGGCTGACATTCAAGAAACGTTTGCAAGCTGTTAGATGAACTTTCTGTATTTCATACAATGTATGCATTCCCCAGATTTCTGCTCCATTCAGTAATATCAGCTTCGTGACTTAACTGTTGCTATTAGCATACAATTTCTTTGTCCATACTTACGGCCATGCCACAAAGTAAGCCATCTAACCCATTCATCAACCGCACCTTCCAACCAGGTCACATGTTGCATGAATGTTTTAATCTCTGGGACAATTTAATGATCACACTGGGTGTAATGTTTTAACGCGTAAGAAAAATTGTTAGTGAGCGTTACGTCAAATCTCAGCGGCCCAGAGCTTCTGACATTCCGATAAGTGCACTGTTTTGTTTCCTCTCAAAGATATAACAGACCTATTCGAAAAGTAAGTCATAACTACTTCTGAAGTGTTATTTCAGCAACATTTTGGCGTGAATATTTCAACATTTACGCGAGAATTGAGTATGTCGGACATAAATATTCATGACATCGCGATGCTGTTGGATGTCAATTCAAACGCAACAACTGCGAATATCTCCACTAATTTCAACGTAGTTGTTATAGTGTTTACTTCAGGACAGTCATTTCCAAATATTTCTAAAGACCAAAAACTATGTAGCCAGATGTAGTTATTATTGTTCAGTCTGCATTCTTAGTCTTTATCACTACCGCAGAGTACTTTGTTTTGTCAGCTTCCCTGTTCCTCTTTGTCACTCCCATTAATTACCGTATTTGACATTTATGGCCTTTATTGGTCATCCCCCTTGGCTGTGTCTGTCATCACACCAACTGTAGAAGGAAGTGCTATTGTTTCTCTATCTGTCCATTGTTGAATCTTTGCCTGTCTATTGTTGTTGAAAATTAAATATCTGTATGTATGCTCACATCTATACGTGAGACGTGACATGTGAGTGTGGAGTCCGGCATTCTTTGTAGGGACGAACGGGAGCAGGATTATGCCGCTCGCAGGAAAGGCCCTGGGGTTGAGCTGGAAGTCCGCTCACCTCATTCATGTATACTTGTTTGTCATGTCTTGTGAAACCAACTAAGGAAGTTTAAAGAACTAAACTATGCCTTCGTCTTCATCAACGTATTTATCATTTCGTCAAAGTATTGCATGTATGTAATCACGCGATGACATACTCCCCGTTGACAGTATGAAAACACCTTGTTGGTTGAAGTATTTACTGCTAAAAAACTTTTAGTTGGTGAAAAGGAGTTATAGCGATATCATCACATTAGTACTTCAGACAAGGTGCACGGACTGTTAATGACCTGAGGGGGAGTTTATCTATGAATAAGTCCGTTACTAGGAGACCTGTTCAGTATTCATTGCTTTCTATATGTGTTTCAGGTCTTCAATAATGAAAATGTTCAGGTGCTACTACTTCCCACAAGAATCATCATAATTCACAGGTGCCCCTTAGAACCTTTCTTCGTTAGAAGAAGACAAATATTATCTAATTCAACTTTGACCAGCAATAGAAGCATTCATTTTAAACAGAATAACCTTCACATTATTCCTCAAAACCCTATAAATAATGGCCATGTGATAAAATGTGAATTTACGCGTGATCAATGTAAAATAAATGTTTCTTCAACTTAACAGGAATCAGATCAAAACCAACTCACATGAAAGAAACCTGTCACGTGTCTAAGAGAACAGTCGTTTCTTAACACAGAACTGGACACGGCTGCTGCTCTATTGCCAAAATGTGTACATGAAGCCAAAAACCAGTTTTCAGATTCGCTATCATTCTTAAAGTTGTATGGCAAATGCTTGTTTCCATGTGACGACATTGCTTTCTTGTTGATTCTGATTGTAGTGAGATGGTTTGGTCAAGGAAATACCTGCAGCATGAGGTACTCCGAGACTATTAAATTCTGTTGGAAAACTGGCATAAGAATGTTCAAAGACAGATTACTTCTTCATGAGTCACCTTAAAAACAAGGACAACCAATTTCAAGTACAGTCGACGGAGGTTTCTACTCTCCAGAAAGAATGGTGTGAATTTTGCAATACCTTCAAGGAGTGGTCTTGAAGTAAATGAACAGGTGTGCAGGTGTCAAGCTGTCCGTACTCTATTCCACAGCAACTGTCAAAAATAAATGACCCAAAAACTTGTATGTGATATCTTTCTGGGTTATGAGAGAGGCCATGGTGAAAAAGTCCATTTTTAACTTTAACTGCTTACAACAGTTTCACACATAAACTATTTTTCTTCACGTACTGTGATAATATGGGACTGTCTATTACTCTCGTCAGTGAACGTTCAAGGTCACATCCAACGTAAAAGCACAACTTTGCAGATTCTGATACCGTTCGGTATACACTTACCGACACAAATCATCAAAAATGCAAATTCAATCTATAAAGTTTAAAAAAAAAACGCGATGAAAAAAAAAAAGATTCACCAATTTTCCCCAGCGCTGGGGGAAAGGTGGTTTCAACAGCGATTCTGCGCTGCGATCATAATGAGTGAAGTGAGTAGTTTCGCGGAATTTGAAACAGTATTCATGCACTCATGAGTATGAGGTCGTGAGCAGTAGCCTAATCTTGGGTGTGAACACAAACAAGTAAACTATCTACTCGTTACATAAAACCATGTTGATTGTGATAAGCAGACTCTGTCATAGAGAAAACTCAGTGTCTGGTTTATTGACAATAATATGTCTGCCTGTCTGTCTTCTAATGACAATATGCACTGCACAACTTCAATCACTAACCACATGTAATTGAAAATAACACCTCTCGGGCTTATATGCCGTAAAAAAGAGCCGGTTAAGCGTATCGGCAAATGAACCAGTGGCCAGTGACAAGGCGTCGTTACACATGAGTGAACACCCAGCGGTTCTGACTGGGTTCGGTATTTCGGCCGCTTCGTTTCGTGGGAGGTAGTCCCAAATACAATGTAAGCACTTTTGATTTGCGATTATACGCTTATAATATGTGTATTCGTTTTTCTTAATCAACAGTGCATATTATATTTCGTGAACAAGTGATGACTGTGTTTTAATTGTGTTTGATTGTTTGCATGTTACCTTTAACTGACAAGTTGAATAGTTGAAACGTTCCAGTGATTTACTGTGGTCCATACGTCTTTTGTGTTTCTTCTTATTGTGGGGTTTCTGGCACTCATAGCGGCAGTTGGCACATTTCAGTATTAAATCAAAATTTCTCTTTCGTCTTGAGAACTGTTTGCTAATTTTATCACCCACGGTTTTCTTACAAGGGGTGGATACATACTCCCCAAAACGTCGAACACTAACACCCCGTACACCATATTACACCCTGGTGTTGTGTCATGGTTATACGATCTGGATCATTTACCTCTTTCATTTGTTATCATCTATAATCGAAGTTTCTACATAATCTGCCCGAGGGTATTACACAAAATTAATAGTGTTTGTTCATCGACAAAATTATTTAGAAATTTATTTACGCCAAATATTTGCCATGATTTCCTTAGGGTCGACACATAAGCGATAGTCAGATATGCTTAGCTGAAATAACACTTCAGAAGTAGTTATGAATTATATTTGGATTAGGTCTGTTATGTGTTTGAGAGACAATAAAGCAGTGCACTTACCGGAATGTCAGAAGCTCTGGGACGCTGTGATTTGACGTAACGCTAACTAACAATTTTTCTTACGCGTTAAAAATTACGTTTGAAGGATTGGTTAAATGTCACGATACACAGCAAGGTAGCCACAGATGACAAAAGTTCAAATTCCTTGACTTTTCCCTGACCTAATTGATTTTTCACTGATCAAAATTTGAAGAAAATAAATTTCTACCATGACTTAAGTAAATTCAAAGTCATTCAGAGGTATATATTCGCGTTACATACCTATGATTTCCAACACAGTAAGTATTGTTTTAGACACATGGACTTGTATCGCTTAGAAACAGCGCTCGAAAGACATATATGTGTATAGACCCTACCCAAGTACTATATAAAAGGAAAGGGATGTAACGAAGAAACCACCCCCTGTTCGATCAAAGTTACATATCACCGCGTAAAATATTTTTAAGGCAACGTCGAGGCCAACGGATCGAACGCCAGATGATTGCCCTACAAAACCAGCCATAAATGGTCACAATCGGATCATTATTTCAAAAGTTACACGCCACGAATCATCGAAAACAGCTACCTCCGCAATTTCACGCCAAAATCATGGATCACCAAATACGGCGAAAACTCACCTATTAAATTAGTTTATTAATTCCAGACAGCATCAGCGCTGGGCTGGATTCGATCGGCTGCTGCATTCCGTGGGTCGGAACATCATTGCAACATCTACGTGTCATTTTCCCGACAGTAAGCAAACATTTTCACCAAAATCGCAGGCAAACCTACTCACTTGTCGGCCATAAGTGTCCTTGACATTCAATGAACTGAGCAGCACCGCGCAAACAGATTCGGGCCATCCGATTGGTGGGAAATAAAATATAAAGCGGCAGTGGTTTTAGATCTTAATAACACGGTTATGGTGGAATGGAGATAAACGTACTGAGGTATATAACAACATTATACAGGTCTACGCTACGCATTCGGTTTTAAATTAAATTCAGAGCTTTTATACTTTTATACTTTTATTATATACCTCTGATTTTCCAGCACAGTATGATTATCTCCTAATTTCGGGCTGCGACCTCACCTTCAGTCGACCTTTCCACACATTATAATAAAGACATTTTAATTTAATTTAATCAGGGGTGCAACACGGTATTTGACCACTTCATCCGTATTCCACCCATGTAATTACTATCCTAAGTTTACATGGGTGAGTGAGTGAGTTTAGTTTTACGCCGCACTCAGCAATATTCCAGCTATATGGCGGCGGTCTGTAAATAATTGAGTCAGCGAGCCTGACCAATCGATCCTGTTAGTCGCCTCTTATGGAAATGAAGAAAGTCTAAGGGCTCAATTTCATTATGTTATTTTGTTTTTCACTATGAACGTTTTTTCAGTAAAATATGTTCATTTCAGAGACTAGCTGTTAGTCTACCCCTGTCAGATCTTGTATCACACAGGCCAACATTACCCCTTGCCTGTCCTCGAACAGACCCTGATCACACAGATCACCATTACACCTTGCCTGTCCTCGAACAGATCCTGGATCACACAGATCACCATTGTACCCTGCCTGTTCGCGAACAGATCCTGGATCACATAGATCACCATTACACCTTGCCTGTACTCGATCAGATCCTGGGCCACACAGTTCACCATTACCTGTTGCCTGTCCTCCAAATAGATTCTATGCGTGGTTGATGTCGAGAGTAGCTTAAGCTATCTTATAAACACAGCAAAAATATGAATTATTTCTACTGAGAGGAGATAACAAGTTTTGCTGTTTCATAGGACAGTGTGAAGACTATGTATTTTTTGTTTTGAGTTTAAGTCACATTCTGCTCATCGATATTAACTCTAGGTCAGATCGTGATCATGAAGTTGACCTGGGAGTATATCTCTGGAATTCAAGTATGTTCTGAGAAAAGGATTGGTCTTTGCAGCTATAAATACGTCTGAAGACAGCTTGCTGCACACTGTTACCTGCTGACAATATGAGAGCAGTTCTATTCCTCGTATTTGCTTCAGTGATGCTCCTGGCAGCTGTTGGTGAGTACTCAGTGTTTGATACAACCAGTGATACAACCTTCCTACAGCCAACTGCTCTGCTCAGTGACATCGGTGTTCGGTAAACAATACAAGCCTTTATTTAAATGACCAATTAGTTCATTAGGATATGTTAGTCGCATTGTGTAAGGTCAATCTTGACTCGATCATTTGTTGCACTAGAGATACATGATGTTCACCAAATCAAAGCAGGCGAGGTACAGGCTCAGATAGATCATTCGGTAGAACTGTGTGTTTGAGACTACCAAGGTAGTTTCCTGTCATGACGACTCGCGCTCCAGGTCCCAGGTCCGACACGGACCCTTTGTACAAGGTATTTATCACTCGTCAGATACAGAAAGTCTGACTTGTGTTGTCACGCAGAACTATATCATATAAGGACCCTTCATCATGTACTAACGTTCCAGATGCCCAAAGTTGTGGACAATTCGACCGCTGTCTGCGGGACCGGATCTGTGACATCGAGTGCCCCAGATGTAACGGCAAGACTGAATGTCATCACCAGGGATCATTTATCGGACACTGCGTTTGTGCTGACAAGTAAAATTGATATAAAATTTAAAATCTGCTAACGTTAACGACACCATGCTGTTGCATACACCACGGTAAACATTATAGTGGAAATCTCAAGATAGATGACTACATGACTAATTTATAGCTACACACTAATATACATCTAATCCTTTCCGTTGTCACGTGTTTATCGCGTCAAAAGAATGGGGTTGCATTGTATCATTAGAACATGTGGGTCTCATATCGCACACAGACGGGTTTCATGTCATGCAGAGAAGTTAAGTGTCTCCATTCACAGACTTGATATTTGTGTGGGAGTTATACATGTGGACTTAATCAAGTCTGCTGGTTATTTACTTTAATGTTCTCGTCTTTCTCAGCTGAACATCGAACACACTGGAAGCCAGGGACCAAGAAAGTTCGTTTTGGGAATAAAAGAAACTTCCACATGTAATATGTATTGCGTATTTATTTAGATGTAGTGTAAGCCGGAGACTTTCAATGTTACGTGTTCTGGCGGCCTTGTTAGATTTAGCTCAGTGTCCACTCTTGGCAAAGTCTTGATTTGAATATTTGCTGTTCAATGCCACATTCGGCAAAAATCGAACTACCTGACAACGGTCTGTAAATTGTCTGGACCTGACAATCTACTGATTGACATCATTTGCATCAGTCGTGTGACTGGATGTTGCTTTCAACGTCATCTCCAAATGGAGACGATGTCTCGTCAGTTAAATCCCTAACAAACAAAGCAACATGAGGGCGTTGTTAACACATTATGGCCTAAATCGCCAACAATGAGAGATTGTTTCAGTCTGACCTACAGTCCCTGGATTTATAAACTGACGGGAGACGCCGTGAGTGGGACACTAATGATCAGACATACACTACAAAAGTACACAACCTCATAAAGCATCGTCCTGTGACGCTACCCCTACCTCAACACTTTGAAAATCAGTGGTATTTAAGAAATCCTCAACCCTGTCCTCGGTTAACAGTGTCGATGACAGTAAGTTAAAGTGTTGCGAGATATTTGTAGTATAGGGTTAAGAATCGTAATATTACGATCATCACTTTAAATGATTTATTCCTCTTGATTAAACGTGATTCTTTTTGATCACTGATACGGATCATACAATGTGAAATGAATTATGACGAGAGTTTAGAATCAAAGTTTCGTCTAGAGAATAAAATGTGTTGCCTTCAGTCACTATAGTCTCAGAACGATCAGATAAAACATGCACTCGTTATCGGTCAGATAGACCATGCACTTTGGGCCACAAAACCAACCATATGCATTTGCCTGAACATTTACAGTTGTATGTTATAGATAAGCTAACACGAAAACACGTGAGCGTAGCTGCCGATGACATGTATCCAAGTCGTGCATAGGTACACAATACAACGACAACTTGCCTACACGACCTTAACTTTGCTGCCAATATCTACGTCATTACCTGTAATTGGTGACGAGCAGGTTCTGTTCAGGATACTAGTCTGTTTCCAGTGAAAACGCACCAATGAGACTTTAAACATAATAGTAAATCGAATAAAATGAAATTAATATTGCAAATCCTCATAATTTTGCCTTGTCGATTCAACATTTAAATTTAACAAACGATCACAGTTTGAAATCGTGCGAGTGACAGAACTCCCATTGCAAATAATTAGTACTCATGCACTCACATGAGGTAAAATCACACGAATTAATGTCCTACCGTTGTCTCGTTTGGGAACGTATGTAACAATCTTTCAATTATCAAGAAAAAAGTACTTTCGAATCAGACCCAATCAAAAGCTGTGGTAGTTATATGAACTGGTCGTTTATCGTAAAAATAATTCGAGACATAACACACCCAGCAGTTACCGAGGACACAGAGAATTAAACATACTGGTGTAGTTCAGTCGGTTTATGTGTTTGTTGTTTTGAGAGGTCCTGTTCCGAGCACCAGCTGGTCTGCTAATGACATATACAACAGCACAATCGAGCAATGAGACACGACTAATGGAACCTGCAGGATGAAACTGTACATATATAGTATTGCTACACAGACAGATGCATGAGTCATAATGAATAGCTTACGTGTACATGTTACAACCGTGCAACAATCTGCTGGACATGGTATCAATACGAATCATCGTAATGTTGGTCAAAGTGTTGGTCAAAGTGTTGGTCCGCGACTAATTCAGTGAGATTTGTTTATAGCTTTGGCCCCTTACCACCTTTCAAACACAAAATGGTGTGCAGGTGGATGTACGTTCCTTGTGAAGGGATGCAACAATATATTTCACACTTACATAAGAGGAAGCATGAAATGCCTACACAACACTTACATGTTTGCTGCTTGTTGCGGTGGAACTGGTCACTCATCAAGTAGATGTGGACGGGAATGACGACTGTATTTGTCCTACAGTTACACTATTCGATTGGAGATAACGTGGTAGCCTAATGGTTAATGCGTTCGCTCGTCCTGGGTTCGAACCCTCATGGATTCAATGTGTGAAGCCTATTTCTGGTGTCCCCGTGATATTGCAGGAATATTGCTGGAAACGGCGTAAAAACATACTCACTCTCTCACTATTTCATTGACGTGTTTCCAAGTGCTGCACCTAGAGGAAACGTACATGACGTCTTGACCCGAAACAAATAATGATTTGACAGCCTCAAGATATACTATTTGTCTAAGATGTCTAATTGGACAAAGCTGGTTACGACATACCGGGATGCACAGGCAACACGGCATCGCCATATAACCGATGGCTTCATTACATAAACACGCGATGCACGCTGAAGTTAATTCGTCCTGACAAACTGCATGGTTTCAACACATTATATTTGTTACCGGAAAAAGGAAGGCACTTAGCCCTTAGTGATCACTTCCATGTGAAAACAATGTCAACCCGCATGTCATACACACCAGTTAATGAATCTGGATGCCCATATCTCCCAGTCATCGCTGAAATGAGGAACTTCCCATTTCACTTCAAGTGTATCACATTCACAACCAAACAATATCGTGAGTGTTACCGAATTGGTCAGTCGTGATTCTCGACGCTCAGTGACTATCTCGACATAGTCAAGGTATGCAACTTTCTTGTTTTGCTGGAAAGGCGTCAGTAACGATGTAGAAATATCAATGGAAGCTAGCACTCCAGAATATTGTTACAGCATCCCAGCTCACCAATTTCAAGTCATTACCTACCACAGACAAGTAAACATCCATTAACTGTGTCAGTGGTATTTGTAGTCGTCGATGTACCTCATTAAATCACATTCGTTACATCGGCGCCTTGTTGGTGTATGAACAAGCGTAACTGAATCCTGGCACGAAATTAGTTTTGAAGACTATTGTGAAGTGTGAAACCTTAGGCGCTGAAAACTGGAAAATATTTGAGAAACGCATGAATTTTCCTGTGTTCCTTTATTTGTTCTCTCAGTATAGTTTCAACGCCCATGTACATACCCCAAATGTTCATAGTTAAAAAATAATATAATGAAATGGAGCCCTGAGACTTTCTTCATTTTCGAAGCTAAGGAAAGCTAGACTTGCCACATTTTCTAGACTTGCATGGGCTTTCTTGAGTATATATACTTCAGGGTCTGTACGACCGACTAACCCAAATGTCTGTCTGTATACTTACACTGCCGTATCAAATTGTTATACCGCGAACGTTTTGTAGTTCTCCTATCACTGTACATAGGTCTGATGGATGACAGTCTCCAATAGTTCCATCGGGAATGACATGGTTATAACAAACATGTCACATCGTAAATACAAATGTATGCATGAGGTGAGACTCAAATAAAATATTTGTCTGTCTGCATTAGATTGCATGCTTTAAGACATAGCGTCAAATAAATGTGTAATGCATCACACATGTATGAAAGAACAAGGCAGTAGGAAAGCTTCGTAATAATTCACTACTGTACAAAACGATATATCTTTATGTTAGGAATACTGGTGACGTCATGGCTTGTGAAGCACTTCACTAAACTAGGTAGGTCCTCATCCCCCTGGTCTACATGTGTGACGAAATCTGCTCGTGCAAACAAACAAGTCGTTGTCGGTCAGCTTTGTTACGAGTGAGATTCATCTACGTTCATTAGACACAGAGAAAACCTATAACTATACAGCTATAACTAATATCCGGATTGCATCCAGAGCCTGCCAAGCCGTGCAGTAAGATGGAGGAACAAGTAGGGTGATACGACCCTGTATCCGTCTCGGTAAACCGAGAACAATATTAGGTATGAAATATGTAGGACAGTCATGAACATGACTGTCCGCCGGTAGGACTTGATTTTCAAGTATGGATGAGTGGACGGGACGAAGAGCGGATAAATATGCCCGCTGTCAAATTTCCAGGAAATTGCAGACTTCTTAATATTCACATACAGACATTCATCAGTGTACTTGTCGTGGTATTGAGCGTGGATCTCCTGATAACACGAACCCCTGGAGAGTCATTTTGACGAACAGTAAGATGAGCGGCAGTGTCTTTGATGCATTAATGCACACCCTTGTACCGCTGCAGGTGAATATGGTAAATCCTGTAGCCCGTTGTGATCCACTGGAGATTTGCTCAGCACAGAAATCCTTAAGGTATTTTCGTCTTGATAGAATGTATAAAATGATCACCCATGATATTGCTCGCCACTGTTTTAACTGACAACGACATGTTCTTTGACCACGTTTCCCATTATCAATACAGATTTCATCCCCGCTTGGGGTCCAGTTAGAATGGGTCAGAAAATGTGCTAATCGCTCTGACCGATCTACACTTCGGCAGGTTTGGTATCGTAAAATTGTACTCTGACGGACGGAAATTGTTCACGGTATCAACCATTGGTTTCCTTGACCTCGACTCGAACATGTCCAGGACGTACAGACGTAGCTGACTGTGACATACATTAACAACTAAAACATCATAAACTGTCTGATTTGACAAGTGCCTTCCAAATGTACAGGTATGAGATGCCCTAGACTTGCACAGACTGGGGTCCTTAGTGTACTGTCTGCATATTTATACTTTCCTCTTCGAGGGATAGAACTAGACATCCATGGGTTCAGCCTTCAGTGCAGCCTTCGAGCAAGGCTAGGGCTGCCCTTGAAGGTGGCTATTCTGAGAGAGGCATATGTATCTCTGTTCAATATTAACAATCTACTTTGATATGAAGATCAGGCAATATTCTCCACCCTACTGGCATGTCACGTCAGAAGGGCCAGTAGATACCTTTCTCTGCCAGAGTGGTAAGTGGAACTGGAGGATGACTGCAAATGTTCTTTGTCACGATAGCCCGACGTTACCATAATCTTCCCATTATAGGTTAAGTGGTTACGTTGACATTGTATTGTTCTCTAGTACGTGCACATGCCACAGACCTGTAACAATGTCAACGGTTCGTGAGACGCCACCTCAGGTACATGATGAGTGAGCAAGGTTGTGGCAGTGTTTCATTCACCAGTATAGAACAATATGTTATGTTGATGAAGAAAGAAAGCCCAATATTACACATGCAGAAGAAGCATATTCGAGATACCCATGGAACATCCTGGCACGACAAAGGAACACATATGGAACTATAAAATGCGACGTTACCTTTTCCTTTTCTTTCTTTGCTTTTTTTATTTTTTGTTTGTCGTTGTGGTGTCAACCATTGGTTTACTAGCCTAATGTGGGGCGGTGGGGTTGCCTTGTGATTAAAGCGTTCTTTCGTCACGCCGAAGACCCGGGTTCGACTTCCCTTCCCACATTGGTACAATATGTGAAGCCAATTTCTGGAGTCCACCGACGTGAAGTTTATCTGATTCCCTGTAACTGACATGTGTAGTACTACAAGGCTCGGTACTAGGCCCTGGGCTTTCTTTCACCATGTACATAAAACCCCTTGCCAGCGCTGTTCAAGATCATGATATTCTCCACCACCCATTCGCAGATGACCCACAACTGATGAAGATGTTGAAGCCTGATGCCATGGGTGTCACCTCTGCTGCAGAGAGTTTTTCGGAGTGCTTTGATGACGTCAAGGATTGAATGTCCAATAACCAGCTGAAATAAAACGCCTCTAAAACTGAAAGTTTTCTGATTGGATCCAAAGCAAAACCTAACCATGCATACTTGAATTCTGTCACGTTTGGACAGTGCACCATTCCTTTTTCAGATTCCGTCAGAGATCTTGGGGTGATCATAGATCCAGAGCTTGCCATCTTGTCAAAACGTCATATTTTGCATCTCAGGAACCTCGGAGCATATGAAAATATCTGACAATAGACTCCACCAAAATTCTTGTTCTTTCCGTCGTCATCTCGAGACTAAACTATCGTAATAGAGTCCTCACTGGTGTTAAGGACTCTGTGCTTTATAAACGTTATCCAACGAGTGCAGAACACCGCCGCCAGAATCAACTCAATAAGTCAGAAACGAGACCATAAAACATCAGTTCTAAGGGATTTACACTGGCTTCCAGTCCCTGACTGAATCACCTACAACTGTCTCAACAACCAAGCTCCTTCCTATCCCTCGGACTTCCTCAACCACCTTTTTGTCCCTAACCGTTCTGCGCGGTCTGAATCAAATCAGCTCCTCGGTGTGCTTATATAGTCAGAACAACAAGGTATGGTCAACGTTCATTTGCCTTTGCGCCGCTTCATGTTGGAACTGTCTTCCTAAGATGATCTGTTTTGTTGTCATATATCAGGAACGTCATCTTATGCAGCAGAAGAAGTGGGACACCCAATTGGTTATAAATAAATTACATGCAATAAAGCCGTATATCGGTTATACTTACTTGGGTTGTCAGTCCAGATTAGAAGAGGTCATTATACGACGATGTCGCATTGGCCATACAAGATATACTCATGAATATTTATTGAAAGGTGAAGATCCTCCGTTTTGTATCCCTTGTGATGAAAGAATCACAGTCAAGCATGCCGTGTGTTGAATATTCCATCACAAGGGATAAGTATTTTAACTGACGAACTTTGATAGTCCTCATTTAATTATTTCATTTTCAGAATGAGATTTGCTAACGGATTTGTAAATAGATAAATATTTTATTGTTTGAATTAGTAACTCAGATTGTTAGTGGCTGTATCCTCGAGCGGGGTTAAAGTACTGTAAAATTATTGTCCTCCTGAGAGGGTACGTATAAGTCCCAAAACATTCACAGTAAATTTCAACTTTCCACTGCTCTTAATCGTAGCATATGTGTATTTTTAATTTTTGGCTAGATGTGTCTAAATTGCTAACAGCTGAGGGGATGATGTAAATCCAACTAGGGTCCATGCAGGTAGCAAATGTACTGTAAGTCCCCATGGTCCCTGTTATGGTGATCTACCTTCAGTTGTTGGCATTCTATAGCCCATTTATATATTGTATTGTCCTCTATAGATTTAATTACTAGTCTTAAATGGATATCTGTGATATATACTAGTGGTTCTACTGTTCTCCGGCAACAGGGTTTTAGTTTCTTATATTCATTCTATAATTCTTCTCATTATTACTTGTTCTCGTCACGATATGACTGCAATATTGCCGATGTGACGATAAATATTGACTCACTCACTCACTCACTAACTCAGATCTAGATCTGTTCTCGAGGACTCTATCAACTTTCAAAATATGCCTTAAAACCCATCTTTTCAGACAGGCCTTTCTTCCCTGAATCTTCTTTCAACATGCATTTCACACAAGGCGGGATACAATGGACTGTTATGTTATGTTTTATTGCTGAGATATTGTTAAAACCGGCGTCAAACTAAACACACTTACTCATGCACTTGGCTAATGTATTTTTAAGCTGCAATGGTAAACTTTGAATGTTGCTGTATTAAACATCCACTGTTAAGTCACTGAGAGCTGTACAATGTGAATGTATGGTACGACTTGACCAGGTACTGAGACACTCTAATTAAGGAAGGCACGCTTGCCATGGTACAGTGGAGACATCGACGCCTTATATTAGGAAGAGATACGCCCTATAGTTACCTTGTGACGAATGTATCTGCCTCGAGGTATGTAACTTGGGCGGTTTGCCCTCTGGCCAGTGACATTTGACCAGCATGTGCACAGCCTGACGGGCTAGACAGACAGAATGTTTAGTGTGGGTACAGAGATCCGCGGACACATCATGGGTGTGTGGGGAGACAGCAGCTCGCCAAGGTACACAAACAGTGAAACAGAGAGATGAGTTATCCCGATGTCCAGGCACAAACCAATGCTGGGACGTTGTATCAGCAAACCAGGAAAGATCATGACACAATGTATTATACTATATAATACGTATAATGATATGTGTCAGGGAAAGATCGTATCGCGAGGGATGTGCACGTGGTGGGTCTGTGTGGTGTGTGAGTGTGGATGGGATGCATTCACTATACTTGGTTCAAGAAGATTCCTAACACGCCACAATGGTTTGGTGCTTCCAAACTCATTTAACATTATATCTAACATTTAGCGCTTGAATCTCCTCTATTAATTACCTCAGTTAAGTGAATACGGGTAAAACAGTCACATGAAGAGCCACAGATTTTGACTTGCATTTTTATACCTGGAAACATTATTTCCTGGGCGGACTTAAAGCCAGTAATTACAAAGTATTAAGTCTAGATTCACCGGTCTTACATCACCAGTAAAAGATTTCTTGTACTGTTCCTCTACCGGATCAAACTCGTTTAGCATACATGCATATCCAGTGACCGTACCAACTCAGCTAATGGATGTTTTGAGAATACATCATCACATGGATTGCATTCAAGGCAAAGCTGTTCGTTCAGGTATCCCCCTTGACAGGTGACTGGAGTATGACATGAAAATTTCAGGGTTACAATTTTCCGTCAGTAGTGTGTGTTTTGACCCTGAAAACCCCGAGCATGCGCAGATGCAAGAAAATTATCAGTAAAAATGGTCTGCAGTGATTTATCGACCTGCCAGAAAAACGTCAAGATTCATAATGACGCCCCACGCACGTGTAGGAGGCTCCCACGTTGTGCACGTGCTTCCAAAGCATTGTGTGTGCGTGTGGTGATAACGTGAAATGATGCTGCATACACAAGATGAATGTCATTCTAACGTTCCTCAATGGATTTTCTTTCTACCAGACTTCAAAGTCCAGGTCCCCAACTTTTTTTTTGAAAGTATCTATATAACGAGTGAGTGAGTTTGGTTTTACGCCGCTTTTAGCAATATTCGAGCAACATCACGGCGGGGGACACCAGAATGGGTTTCATGCATTGTACCCATATTGGGAATCGAACCAGGGTCCCCGGCGTGACGGACGAAGGCTTAACCACAAGGCTATCCACCACCAATCATATACCGGAGAAACATAGTTAAGGATATATGTAAATTTTGAAATTATGAATAATGATCTATCCATTCATTGACACACTGATAAAATATCAATCACAAAAATGAGAATATCCCTAACTTATTTTGTCCAGTATATATAATGATGTTAGTGAGTAAGTGAATAACGTTCAAACCGTATCAGTAGTTTTGCAGCTATTCACGGCAGTAACGATGCATGAATCCAAATCACACTTAAACCAACACCCACACACCCGTCTGGGACTCCGGGGATAACTCGCCGTATCTGGGACATGTATAGAAATACCAGTTTAAATATGGGGACCAAATCCACATTATCACCACAGAAGCAGAATTACATCCAGCAAGTGGGCATGTGTTCAAGTGTTTGACTATTTACATGCCGTGATTATAAATGTGGAATGAGCTGTGTGCGGCGTCAAACACCTTTCACTCACATGGTTTTATATTATGCAATCGAGAGAGGTATCACGTAGTTTAGTTCAAACATGTGGCGACAGGTTCCCTCTCAGCAATCTCAGTTGGTCCACAGTGGGTGGGACTTACTGGTGAACGATAGAGGCGACTATTCACCCCACCAACATTCAGACTGTCCCTGGTGCCGTGAGCCTTCAGTGACAATGATGCCTACAGTATCAAAATTATACTACTGAATGAAATAAAGGAATTAACAATCACAAAGCTTTAGGCGAATAGCCCTGAAGGCCGAGGAGACAATTTAGTCTACCCTGACACCGACTAAACATGGAAATGAACGACCATGACAACAACGTGGAGGTACAACCAGAAACATGCTTGTGTGTTCCTGGAAGGATCCTGAAAACACGCCAACTGTTATTTGACAACACGATGCGCAGTCACTGTCTCAGGTCAACCTAGACAAACCACCCCCTCATAGCATATAATGTCGTCCTTTTCCAAATGTTCTATGCAGAAAATATTTCAACAGCAACATGGATCCGCCTCTCTTGAAGTTTTGTTTACTATGGGATACTGTTGGTTTCATCTCCGTACAAGGACATATAGTTATTGTCAGCCTATAATTTTCACAGTTTTTCATGACCGCAAACACTCAGCTTAAAAGACTGACAAATGTAAAGCAAAAGAGGTGACATGACATTTGGGTCTTTGGGGAGAAGTTGGTCCACTCCGTAACATTATACCACCATGAACTACAGGATTCCATTAACAAGGCAATTTAAATAAACTAACTGTCCAACTACAGGAGAGAATGTTCCGATTCACTCGGAAGTTTGATTCAATACACTCAACTGTCGCATTTAGACTGGTGGCGACTATCAGGACAAGAGAGCGCCCACTCAAACAGAAAACATGCTAAACCTGTTCCGTATTGATACACAACCTTGCATAACACCTATCTGTGTATATGCCCGCATTCCAGCAACAACGTCTGTACAGACTGGAGATGAATAATATACGTGACGAAGGCTCGAACACATTTTATTAAAATGTCACATTAAAATGATAATCCACATGAGTGATTTGAGGATGGTTTTAATATTTGATAAATGATAACGTTATCATGATACGTAGATTGTTCCAGACGGATAACTTTCATTTTTCTTCTCATCATTTATGGATGTACACGTGGTTGGGTAAGCCCGCACAGCTTCTGCTTCAAGTGAACAACACTTGTAAGAACAGTATACGCTGTATATATAAATCACCCTGTCTTACTCCTGTAATGTCCTCAATGATAGACCAATGGATCAACTCCATCTCATTATTAGTCAAGTCAAAGTAAGTGGAAGTCTTTTCCAGAGACAACAATTCTTTTCAGTTATAAAAACTAGAAATTATTATTTAAACTAATCATTAGATTGACTTATGGACTATTAAGAAAGTCCATCAAAAAACGACGGACACAACTTATTGAGTGAAACAGACCCCCAACTAGGTAATGATGAAGTAAGTTATAAACACTGTTGTCAGGGTAAGCGTCTGGAGTTGCTAGTTGTTAAAAACAGTCAGCTGACGTTCAGTACTCACTGTGCAGCTTGCAAAGTGAAGTAAACAAAGTTAAGCGATCAGGATGTTTCCAACATGGATATACTTGATGGGCTCTTTGCACAATTTAGAATTTACCTGCTTGCATTTTTGGAAAACCATATTTACATTTTTGGAAAACCATATTTAACGATCGTGATATCCTGATGAATATTCCATGTTCTTTGATATCTATTCACTATATGTGATGGAAAACCTGAAACATTTTACCAAGCATAACTAAACAATACACACCAAATGATGTAATTTGATGTTCAGTTCAAAAAGGCGGTGGAGTAGCATAATGGTGAAAGCGTCCGCTCACCACGCTGACGACTCGGGTTCGATTCTCCACAGGACGGTCAGTGTGTGAAGCCCATTTCTGGTGTCTCCCATAGTGATATTGCTGGAGTATTGTTTAAAGCGGCGTAAAACCATACTCACTCCGTGTGCATGTGCGTGCGCGTGCGCGCATCCCGGGATACAACCGGAGAGCCGACCCTACAATAGTACTGAACCAGTACCACTGGCAGATGTGCAGCAGAGGTGACGCTATTCAGAGAATGCGCGACTTCAACAAATCTCCGAGTCATCACATTGCTGGATTGCCAATGCACAAAACCTGTGCCCTGGGAGTGTTATACTGTAGCATGCACATGTTGTCTGCAGCTTGTAACACCGATATGTTACATTCTGCATACAAACCCCGGCATCTAGGTATGCATGATGGGTAGGCGGTCGTACATTTTGTCGCAGTGACAATCACCGAGGTCGTCCGGAATACCGGGTGTCCGCACAATGAGGGTGCGAACTAACAGAGATTCACAGGTTATGTTACTATAATATCCACATGGTATGTGGATCAACGGGTAAAATATCCATGTTTTATTCAGCTACCTGTATTTAAACAATATATGAAAATCATGAAGCGATCAATACCACGCAGCTATTGCTAACAGACAATACTGTTCATGTACACCAGGGGCAGAGGGGTAGCCTACTGGTTAAAGCGTTGGCTCGTTACGCCGAAGATCCGAGTTCCATTCCCTACATGTTTACAATGTGTGAAACCCATAACAGTGGCATATGCACCGCAACAGTCGCTCCAAGACCGGCGCAGATTAATCGCACTTTTAGAAATTACCCATTCCCTGCTAATTTCCGGTGACATTAACCATAGATCTCTCAATAGGCGGACATGAGATATGACAATCTGTTTGATCAGAAACGGCTCCCGACCAGACATAATAGCGATTACCACTTGATACTAAGTAAAGTCATTCAACAGAATTGAGTTTTATTACACTATGCGTAGGCTCCCAAAGTAAACCACATTCCAAGTATTGCACCACTGGAGTTGTTGATACTTCACATGCTGAACTAGTTAAATACAACATGTGTTTCTCGACCGTTAAGTGCGTTCTTTGAAAAATGCCAGAAAACAAAAGAACAGTGCATACGCTTACGTATAATCTTTGAACAATATCGGTAAAGTGGTTTTCTGCTGAGATACTGTTAACAGGGGAGAAACTGCGGGAACTCCAGGTCAAGACAAGCTGTTTTTCAGTCACAGTGTACACATCGAGAACGCTTTAGGTACATGTGTATGCGTATTAGGAGAAAAGGCACTTTTTATTGTTCAGAAGAGGGGGAATACACTGAGGCCAGTTTCTTGTGTTGTCGTTTGGAACCTCTAAATTATGATTGATTCGGTTCGTGCACAGAGCAGTCAACCAGTTCAGCACACTAGCTGCAGACTACAGTTGGGAGAACACACATCATTACCGGTCAATATTCTCTCAAACATAGACTTTGGGAACAGTTTTGGTCAATAAAACGTATTCTCGTATATGTAGCTGACACAGCGCTGTGGCCAACCTGTGCGTCATACCTGTTTTAGTTTAGAACGCGGATGTTGTTGGAAAATAAACCTTCTTTCCCACGGGCGTCTTTGGCAGACGTAGAAACAGTTTGAGGTTTCCAAGTTGCCGCAACATGCCACAAATCCAGTTGTTCTCATAACGAATTAGCAAAGCAAGCATATAATTGACTACATACCATTCGACGTCTGGGTGTATAGGAAAAGAGTGTCTGCGCTGTCAGTAGGAGCTGATTGCATGTCTTATTGATTGATATGTGTGTGCATGTGTGCGTGCGTGCGTGCGTGCGCGCGCACGCGCGCACGCCTCTCTCTCTCTCTCTCTGTGTGTGTGTGTGTGTATTTGTGTGTCGTAATGGCCACCTACCTTGGAATGAGTGAAGTAGCCGAGCACAGTGTTAGCAAGGCCCTGGGAGATAGAACGAATGAAGTTCTCCACCCCTCCCAGGCCCATCCTCTCTACCCACATCGACATCGTCCCGGGGGGTCCCTTTGCTCGCTGTCACAAAACCTGAAGGTATCCCGTTAATCCATCGAAAACACGTCTAATATAAGCCATGCTTGTCATATCTGTGTGTTACCAAGTGATATAAATAGAAGTGTGTTCGTTCTGTTCTCCTCCAAACATGAGTATTCCCGACCCAGAACTGTACTTGATCCTGGGCGTGTTTCTACTATTGACGCTACACTGCTAAACTATGCAAAACAATGTCACTGTACTGTTAATCCGAATGATCGAGCAAATCTGACAACGGCTCCTCTGCACCAGGTCCGTGTCCCTCAACACAACACTCTCAAGACCGGACTGAACTGTAAACTTTCATCCTATCGTCACTACATCTATTACTCCCTTCCTTCTTTACAAGCTGAACACTTCAGTGAAACTCCGAAAACCCGCTTCTGGTCGCTGCATATCGTCTGCTCGTGTGTCAGTCTACTTCTTTAGTCCACAACACACTCGATAACCGAGAAGTCTCGAAATACCCCTTGAGGCAGAATGATCGTCTGCTGCTCAGTGTGTCGTCTGCTCGTGCTGGCGTACCTTGACTGCCGTCTCACCCGCAGTGTGTTCACCTCTCTGAACTGCTGCTCAGTGAATTCAGTGAGGGGTGATTTGTTTTACTACTATCAGTCTCACGTCATCGCTAGCACGTTTATCGCGAGACGTACATGTCGATGCTCAGGGTGGGGTGGTTCCACCTCTCGAAAAGGATCTGGATGACAGCGCACATTTTATGTTAAGTGAAGCGTTGCAAATGGAATAAAACCTTTCAAAACTATCATCTTCACTCTTCCCCCTTTCCCGCGGCCAGCACTGACATAACGAGCTCGCCCTGCAGTACGATCGATTATCTGTCTGTCACGTGACACTCCTTCGTCTGACTCCTGGCAACATATGGCCGATACAAAAGTATGTGATGTTATAAATATTCATTTGTATGCAGTAGTGACAGTTACATGTTCTTCTTTCGTGGATACAACAAGAGTAGGAAAACACACTACTGTAATTCTCAAGTGTCAACTGCCGAAAAATGCACATTGTTCTTTTGCCCCCGCCTTATGTGTTATCTGTAATGTTTGTTTTAGGAGACATCATTTCTTATTCGGCCTTACTAAATAATACTCTTGATACATTGAAGCCTACATATCAAGTATGCATTTTTCAGCTGCCTTAAGATAATAAAACTTGCAATGTTTAGTTAGAGATTTATACATAGTTCGTGACGAAACATCTGGCAGACGACTTCTGGCATACTGGAAGACGACATACACACCGAGAGTCTCGTATTACAGGAGCACATATCTGTCGCGCATGCATTTTGTGCTCTGCTGCAAAACTGTTAGCAGAACCATACAATGATATGACTCAAGCAGATACATTGAAGTAGAGAGAATTTACATAAGTATATATTTCATTCACTGAATCAACGAGGTATAATCTCACTCAATTCTGTAAACAAAATACATCAGATGGACAGTAAGATGCAGCCCAAATCTGCTCCCAAACTCGACTACTCCCAACAATTTTGACATTCTGTATTCTCCGACTTTGTCAAGGGTAATCGGATAATATACTCTTGAAACCATGTATCTAGTATAGATACCGTCATCCCTTTCCAAAGATTGTAATCTGATGCAGAGAACAAAGATCGCCATACTGTGTTCATCTTGCATACTTGTCTGTCTGACGGCGAGCTGGTCCCAGAATCCTATGCATAACAATCTCCCATCCCCTCCCCGTACTGATACACCAAAGTACTGATCGTTGATCATGCAATGCTCTCCCTGTCTGTCTAGTCAACAGTCCAGTATTACAACTCCACCAGAAACATGTTGAAAACTATAACGTCCTCTCCTTCTGCCGCCGACATGCTTGTTGTAACAAAAACTGGAGATCTCTAGGAAAACAGTCTCTCCACAAACACGCCTGCAAACGTTTCATTCAAGGTCATGCACGTGCAACAGGCTCAGCCCAGCACACAACTCCAGGAATAGATACCACACAAAACGATAAGGCAGGTCGACTTGAGCGATGCTCTGGGTGTATATCTGAGCACGAGGCAGAGACAAGCACGGGGAAGCAATTACCTGCACTTTTCAGGTAAATAATTCACAAATTTATTTACTTTAACGAAAGATTGACGTTGTCATGACAATAGCATTCTGGTATGACGGTGCCAAAAGTTTACTGCAACCAGACATGTTTCTCTATACTATTCCGTAATCAGACAGCATGATTTAACTTGTACACACATCTAACTGTACTATCTGCTCTCCTTGGTCGCTGGCCGACCGCATTCACTGTGTTCGTTCTGTAACACTTTCAGAACTCGTACGTCCATATGAAATACATGACTGTTGTTTTGGTGTATTTCTGGGTCATGATTCAGGAGGCCACGAAAGAGGTAGATGTTGACCAGAGTGGGGAAATTGGTCCATAATTCACCTGTCAGACGGTGACATGTAAGTCAAATCAACCAAGCTGTCGGTTTGACAGCGAGAGTTACTGTTGTCTGGATATTATGTGACATTGACTGTGAAATACTGTGCAATCCTTCGTAAATACTCGCATATACGTCCAATGGTAATTAATATGTTAAATCCTATAAAAAAAGTTGTTATCTATAACATCTGCCATGTATTGCATTCTGTGGACACACACAGAGGCACAGACACACACATTCATTCACTCACACACATTCTTTCTCCCTCTCTCTCTCTGTGTGTGACTCTGCGTCAGTCATTCTGTAGGTTAGCTCAGTGTTGTCATCAACAGTTAAGTCTCATACTCATTTTGTATTTCGATTGGACAAAGCTTCATCAGTATTATATTTTAACGACTTCCATCTTGTTTTCATACAGACACACGACATAGTGTTTGTGCTTACTTGAGATCTAGAACTCATGAAATTACAAGGATCGTGTCCAAAACCGCCCGGCGTCATACCACTGACCAATTTGAGTTTGGCTAGTCCAGTCACCGTCCTCAGTGTCCACCACAGCTGTGTCATCAACAAGTGCAGCAAAAACTTTCATATCGAAGACACATCTTAATTGTGTGTATATTTGAGTATGTGTCGCGTGATTTGTGAAACTTCGTTCAGAAGTAATCCGATATTAGACACCTTGCTAATAAGTATATAGTACACGTGTACTATTATGCAGGTATATCTGTAGGTAATATCGCAAACGGGGAGTACGTCGAGGCCCCTGGACATAAACTTATGTTTGATATATTTTACGGGTATGTACAAAACCGTCGTCCACTGTACGACAATCACCGGTTACTGAAGATCAGTTCTAACCAGGATCTTAACTGGTTTGCCCATCATTGTGTCCTAAATATCTGTAGATCTTGATTCCCGTAAAAGTGCTCAAATCACGACTTCTGGCGGTATACCAGTCAACGCTGTGAATGTGTAATATCAAAATAATCAAGCTGACTTGGTTAATTTCAACTAATCACTTGCTACGGGTGTATATTTTCATTAGAATTAAACAAAATACACTGACATTCATTAACAGACACAGCTGTGCAATACAATTCTTTTACACCTCTCCATATAGTGGTCTGTATCAATCCAGGCTAAGCATGTTTATTTTATATATCTCCAAAAACAATATGAGCGGCAGTACTGTAACAGATTTACAGTCAAATGATATTCAACTCAAAGAAACAAACGTTTGAATGTGTTTCATACATGAATTAATTTAGTAAGATAAGATCAGAACATGTCATGCTTCCAAAGGTTTGCTTTTTATATGTATTGGGAATATTTCGTTTTCACAAACATTTAAAAGTTGATGCACATGTAGGATTGCAATCGTAATGACACAGTTTGTACATGAAAAGGAGAACGCATCTTGCCCCATGTATGAAAAAAGGTGGCCAGCTGTTCACCTTAAAAAGCCATGGTACCAGCCAGAAAAAGTGAAACTACATTGTACAACCTTTTCGTGACAAATGCATCAAGTTAAATTGTTCTCTACATATCTACTGAGAAACATTTAGAAAGTTTCACTGTGGCCTTTAATGTTTAAATTAAACACATTTTGCGTTGTAAGATGTTCTTTGAAATCTTGTTTGTAATAGTATACTCTATCGTAACTGAAAGATGTTAGAAACTTAAATATTGCTCGACATAAAGATGAAATTGATAATTGAAGTGTTAGGCGTCATTTCCCTTGCCATATGGTGTTACCAGATATTTTCGTGGCTTTGAATCTTAAGTCGGATGTAAGAAGTGGACAGCTACACTGGTGCCTATGGGGGTACCTATCCCAAACTTCGCATACATGTTAAGCATTAGGAGGTCCAGCATTTCACATACTGTTTCCTCGGAACACTTCAGATGGCATTTACTTTAGTATCTGTCAGTATACAAGCTGGACATTACATTATTGCGTTGTTGTATTGTCGCTTTTCATGCATATAGTTCCTTTTCTAGGTAGTAAAGGTATGTGTGTTTTCTCATAAACAGAACACGTGAGCCTAGGAAATCTACTGTTACCGTCATGGTGTCGAATATTGGAATTATAAATAACGGCCTCCACAGTGTGGATTTCGACATGGGGGTGTGAAGCTCGATAAAGAATTTCATCAGGTAGAAGTCCTCGTGCCCAGTTGTGACCTATAGCCTTCTACCGAGTCGTGAAACGTGAACGTATTGTCCGTGCAGATTCCTCGATGTCGCCCTTGAATTGTAGGTGAAAGGGTTGTCACCCTTTAGATCAGGCCTCGAATACCTTCACATTAGGGGGCGCTGACTTGAAAGGCTCTGCTCATCAAAGTACGGCGTTAGTTTTCGAAGGAATGTACACAAATATTTGTTGTACAGGATATTCTCAAATCATGTTTTGTTACGAGGGGTAGTTGTTTTAGTAAGGGTTCACTGTGGATTTGGCCAGGGGCAATTCCTCTGTAGTGTGGTGGCTTGGGGATATTCGTCACAAACTGATTACAGTGGTTACTGCCCGGGTTGAAGGGTGGCCGATAGAGGACCGGGGCTTACTGTCATCGACGATATTATTGGGAGATGTTACAGACTGTAATCAACACTGGATCAATACCAATGAGGAGGTTAAAGCAATGACCGACCAAGCCATAGAATTTATTTAAACCACAGACAACGGTATTCTTTAATTTCGGGGGTACTGGTGGGATGAAAAGTACTAGAGGTTTTCCAGCCTACAGAATACATGCTGTAGGGTATTTACATTAGATACCCGTGTACCCGTTCTAGTCGTCACATAGTTGCTCATCTCTCTGCAATCAGCTCCTGCTAATATTTGTCCCGAACACCGTGTACTCTCTCTATGTTCGTATACATTACATGGCAGAGAGGTGAAGTACTGTGGGTATGAACAATAAATATCGAATTTCCCGACACAGCGGTATTCTCTTACCGCGCCTGACAGCATAGACTTCTGGTTATAGTCATATATATATATATTATATACCTGTTATCAAAGGATATTGACATCTTCCAAATCTACGTCATGCTCACATAGAGTTAAATTGCATTGTATTATGAGCATAGCACATCGTTAACATGCTGCAGAGGCAGGGACCGTGTATGGACGTGACAGTATATAATACATGTCACATTAGTTTCTCCTTACTGTCACGGCCACATGTTACTCTATAGACTAGGTGTCAACATGTACAGGGCTTGTGTTGACTTAGCCAACGACTTAGACAATGCATCTGTACGGCAAACTATTTAAACACTGTCTGCATAAAGGAGGCCATACTTCATGATATTCACATATGCCCCTTGCAGACACTAGACCACTGCCAGATTGCCATGTCCTAGAGCCGTTGTAACTGAATAATTTAATGCCTATACTTTCAGCTGTTATGGACAAAGGAAACGGGCCCTACAAAGTCTATTCTGTAAAAATGTTTTATCCAAGTGGATGCTATAGGGATATGTGCATGTCCTTCGCGGTGTTTCTTTTTTCTTTTTTTTCTTCTTTTTTTTTTTTTTTGGTTGTTGTTTTTGTTTTTTGGTGATGTAAGGTTTTGGAAATGTAAATATCGAATTTTTGGTGGGAGGTTTGAAATTCAGAAATAGCATATTAGTGATAGTGATATTTTACTCTCATCCAGTCTCCGATGGTAATGCCGAAATGTCTTCGATAAACCTAGAATCGGTTTTTGGATGTTTCGGATAATACACGAACATAAGCACGAACGCCGAAGTGCGCTATCCGTCATATTGGATATTGTTTACAAAATCACGTTTCACGAAGGCATGCGATACCTGTTACAACAAGTACATTTCACACCCAGCTGTAACAAATACGCCACTGAATTCCTCATATAGTTGTAATTTCTTAGGCAAGTGGGCGTTTTTCACAAACGTTTTATGATATCAAACTGTGCCTATATTTCTACAAGAATTGCAAAAACATATAAAACACGCCATGTCTTCCTCTTGCCACATCTTACATCAATAAATGTATTCTAGTAATTGCTTGCGAAAGGAGCTATCTAACATTGTGTACTTATGAAGAAAAAGTGCCAGATGGTCATAAACAAAGTCTTATCCAAACAGATATATTCGTCTATTTTAAAAAAAATATTTTTCATTAACAACGTATATGGATTTATGGATGTACGGGTTGTTCATGTACAATGAATTGGTGCCAACAGCTGCGTGTGTTGGCCACATTACCATACACAGTCAACCCGTCTAATTGTTTATCTATTCATAATATTTTTCAAATTATGAAGAAATGTGCGTCAGGAAACACCCTTGGCATCACTGACCTGGTCACTATATATCCATATACTCATCGCTTGTCAACTGACATTGTAGGTCATACTGTGTAGAAGTGTTGTTTAAAGTTATTCAAATAATGTAAACCTATTCGGAGTTACATCATCAACAATAACTACAAGATGTTTATTTGATTTCAAGTCAATGGTAGTGATAGTAAGAAAAAAATCACGTTGGCACTGTGACGACCCCGAGTACGAGACACGTCGGCAGGTAACTAAAAATCGATTTCTGCATACTGCAACTCATATTCATGACTGAATTATTAAATCAAAACTGTTCAACATTTATTCAACAAATTCTGCACGGCGGAACGGTTATCAGCACTTAATTATTGACAAAGTTCGATTCGATTAGGCTTTGGAAAAGTATTTTTGGTGTACATATTTTTAGCGAATATCATTATATAATGATATATTTATGACTCATTTTGTTCATCTGCAAAAGTGATTTCTATTACCAAGATTACGTCTAGTGTATACGCTTTTTGTAGTTACCTCGTCCCAACTCCACTCAAATCTGTGGTTCCTGGACGCTATATCCCTGATAGAGATAGGACACTAGAGGAAGCGATCTCCCTCCTGGTGTTTCAACTTTAAATGATCTCTGAAGTACTCAGTCTTACGGGAGCGATATATTTACTGAACATGTCTGACTAAACTCACATTCTTTTAGTGTAAAACAATTAAGGCAATACATATCTCAAACCTAATCCATTTTATGAATTTCTGATATAGTTCACAAACAAAGTCATTAGCCATCTAAAACCCATCCGACTTACGAATTTCTGATATAGAACACAAGACCATAAAACGATGTGAATATATTATACACTTAATAAGACAGTTTGTCATTAGTTGTCTTTGACAAATATAACAAATGTTTCGTTTAAGAATTTCTGGAATTGGAATTGTACCTTACTTCCGGTAAAGAGTGGAATTAGGTATGTCCTTCAGGTAACCTGCAACAGGCATCCTGATCAGTTGACAACACAAGCGCATGGTGTCATGGGGTTAAGATACCAAGATCCTGGCTAGCACATTAGGCTAGGCCATGGCGTACATGCTTAGTCCTGCCACCCCTCGCCTCTTACAGAGGTACAGGTAGTCTGTCTCACAGTCCATGCGCCTCACTATTTTCCCTGTTGACAAGCCCTCTCTGCAATGCTATAGCCTTGCAAAAGTAAGTCTAGATTTCCTCAGGTTCTGAATCTCTGTGTTCCCCGGAGCTCCATTTCATATTCTAATGGTTAGTTTGTTAGTATACCCAAGCAATACATAGTGGTTAGTTTGTTAGTATACCCAAGCAATACGTAGTGGTTAGTTTGTTAGTATACCCAAGCAATACATAGTGGTTAGTTTGTTAGTATACCCAAGCAATACGTAGTGGTTAGTTTGTTAGTATACCCAAGCAATACGTAGTGGTTAGTTTGTTAGTATACCCAAGCAATACGTAGTGGTTAGTTTGTTAGTATACCCAAGCAATACGTAGTGGTTAGTTTGTTAGTATACCCAAGCAATACGTAGTGGTTAGTTTGTTAGTATACCCAAGCAATACATAATAGTTAGTTTGTTAGTGTACCCAAGATATACATGTTCAGAGAATAAGCACTAGTTTTGGTAAGAAAAACGAGAAACGCCCTGAACGATCAGGTCTGTCATGGTCTACAGGTAATCAGATATTTTCCAGTAGCTCTCCGTCAAAAGCCTCTAAGACATCTCTCTCTCTCTCTCTCTCTCTCTCTCTCTCTCTCTCTCTCTCTCTCTCTCTCTCTCTCTCTCTCTCTCTCTCTCTCTCTCTCTCTCTCTCTCTCTCTCTCTCTCTCTCTCTCTCTCTCTCTCTCTCTGAGATGGCCATTACATCTGCATGTGTGCATAGTCTGCCATTAAAGAAGCAAGCAGCGCCTTTTCAGACCCCACATGGGTACAATGTGTGAGGCCCATTTTCTGGTGTCCCCCGCCGTGATATCGCTGGAATATTGCTAAAAGCGGCGTAAAACCAAACTCACTCACTCACTCCCTTTTCAGAGTAGCCAGACCAAACCTAGTTTCGCACAAAAATGTCAGCCGCTTCAAAATACCTGCGGTCACATTGTGGTCAGTTTTTATTACTTCATTGGTGTACATTCATACAACACAAAATCACTCAATCACAGCATTCGTAACTACTCGCCACTTTCCGTGACCTACATGAAGACGTAATCGGGCTTGCTGGAGACACGTGCATACTAGTAGTTAGGAATGGAAAATGACACGTTAACATGGGCATTTGTAGTGTAACCTGTAGCAGTCATATGTACCGCCATCTATATAGGAAACTGTGAGGAGCAACAAATAGGAAGGAACCATCTTCATGAACAGTAATCGTAATTACCCCTGAACCTGAAAAAAACTTACAACCTGTGGGGTGCACCTCACTTTCATCCATGGCGGACCTGTTTTCCAGATGTACACGTATCGGTACCTGAATCGTTATTGCGGCCGCGGTGCAAAACTGTGGAACGACCTTCACCACACATCATACCTTCACACCTACCTTGAATCAGGTCAAATCTGGTGTATATAAAACTCTACAGTTACTGACTGAACATATGAAATCTGATACCCACAGCCACTGTACAGCCGAACATGTAAATCTGGTATACATAAAACCTTCCATTTCAATTCAAACCTGGTGTCTGTAGATCTTGACATGTCCTGTACAGACGGAGAGATGAAGAGGTGGGCTATGCAAACCTTGACATGTTCTGTACAGACAGAGAGATCAAGAGGTGATGTATGCAAATATTGTCATGTTCTGTACAGACGGAGAGATCAAGAGGTGGTCTATGCAAACCTTGACATGTTCTGTACAGACGGAGAGATCAAGAGGTGGTCTATGCAAACCTTGTCATGTTCTGTACAGACGGAGAGATCAAGAAGTGGTATATGCAAACCTTGACATGTTCTGTACAGACGGAGAGATCAAGAGGTGATGTATGCAAATATTGTCATGTTCTGTACAGACGGAGAGATCAAGAGGTGATGTATGCAAACCTTGACATGTTCTGTACAGACGGAGAGATGAAGAGGTGATGTATGCAAACCTTGACATGTTCTGTACAGACGGAGAGATGAAGAGGTGATGTATGCAAACCTTGTCATGTTCTGTACAGAGGGAGAGATCAAGAGGTGGTATATGCAAACCTTGTCATGTTCTGTACAGACGGAGAGATCAAGAGGTGGTCTATGCAAACCTTGTCATGTTCTGTACAGACGGAGAGATCAAGAGGTGGTATATGCAAACCTTGTCATGTTCTGTACAGACGGAGAGATCAAGAGGTGGTATATGCAAACCTTGTCATGTTCGGTACAGACGGAGAGATCAAGAGGTGGTATATGCAAATCTTGGCATGTTCTGTACAGACGGAGAGATCAAGAGGTGGTCTATGCAAACCTTGTCATGTTCTGTACAGACGGAGAGATCAAGAGGTGGTATATGCAAACCTTGTCATGTTCTGTACAGACGGAGAGATCAAGAAGTGGTCTATGCAAACCTTGTCATGTTCTGTACAGACGGAGAGATCAAGAGGTGATGTATGCAAACCTTGTCATGTTCTGTACAGACGGAGAGATCAAGAGGTGGTATATGCAAATCTTGACATGTTCTGAACAAGTGGGGAGATCAAGAGGTCATGCATGCAAACATACATAGTTGACGAGATCAAGTGGTGGTGTAAACATGCCTCCATTGCTAATACTAATTAGATCAAATCAGATGTAAAGGAGCTTTCACAACTAGCGTACAGAGACATATATCTAGTGCTGTTGTGTTTTGGCCGTCGTTATTGGAAACCTACTTGATGTATTTCGCTATACAGAGTTGCTTCAAGCTCTGTTTTACGAAACATGGTTTGAATCCAAACTGAACCCTGATTATTGCCCTGTTGTGGTCTGCTGCGCAGAAGTGCTCGTGTACCTCACCAAAGTGGTAAATACCCACGGCTTACAATTATTGCTAACTTCACACTCCCTTTGTCAAGATCACTCGTTTTACAATGTCTGTTACAACGTTTGAAGCGTGATAGCTGCAGCGTGAAGGGATACAGGTGCAGCAGTACAGAGAGCGATTGACGTTGTTTTGAATGCTTGTGACATGAGGTCCCATCACGTAAGTTGAGAAGAAGAAGACATGCTCTGTGGTGTATCCTGGGAGCTGCACATGAATCTGAAAGGTGACACTGAAGGGCTATCTGTTTGTCCTGTCTCCACGACTGGTGTCAGTAGCATAATGTTTATCATGGTTATGTTTCAGGGGAAATATATCACTGAACTATACATGCCTGGAGATCTGGCAGCATTATGTTTCCAGATGAACGGGTGAAGCACGTACAATGTGAGATACTGTTAAAATGTCTCGAATACACAATATGTAACGTCTGAACCTGTATCCTGTGTAGACAGTGATGTGGTCTGGTCAAGAAGCAATACAAGCTATGTACCTATACGATTGGTGTGACATATCCATGTGAGTAAATGAGTGAGATTAGTTTCGCTCAGCATTATTCTACCCATATGATGGCGGTTTTCCAGTAAACGAGTTTGGGCCGGACAACCCGGTGATCAACAGCATCAGCATCGATCTACGCCAAATGGGATGCGATGACGTTTGTCAACCAAGTTAGCCAGACTGACCACTCGATCCCGCTAGTCGCCTCTAAGCACGTGTCTTGACACGAGAGGACTGCTCAAAACTAGTCTGAATTGAAACCGTTAGCAGTGCTAATATGTCGTGATATCAAAACTGACATTATCGCCGGTAAACCGTGACCTTATTTGATGGAAACAGTGCACAAGTGGATATTGTACAAAGTGAATGATGTGTTTACACTAAATCATTGAAACTGTTTGAACGGTTCCCATTTTGTGAAAAAAAATCCCCCCAAACTATAAAGGCAAATAGTATAGTTACAGTGCGTGAGAGGGCAGGTGTAGCGCATGTTACAGAGGCGAAATAGATGCACGATCGGATGAGAGTCTTGTGAGAGAATGTGTGATGGTTGTTGGTGGGAATGAGATTGTCAGCGATAGCAAGAATGAATTAATTTAAAGAAGAAAGGTTTAGATTATACTTCCAAATAGGAGTTTTAAATTACTGTAGTGTGAGACGCCCTCCACAGTTCAAACACTGATTACTGGGGCCTTTATTTTTAACTCGATTGCAGGCCACTTCCCCAACTGTGGCCAAGTCACCGTGGTTGTGGTTGGCACGACAACACAGATATTGTACGAGCGCTTCAGTTGTGCTTTAGGGTAAGGATGGCACGCACTGTGTGTAAATTTGTGGGTTTCACAAGAAATATAACACTCAACAGCCATACGATCAGCTATGTTACGCTCTTTAAACATTGCTCTTTTTCATGCCATGTACGATAGAGAGAGAGTTTAAATTCAATGCAATGCTTCCGGTCCTAAATACGTTCAGTGTACATGATTTATTTATTTTAAGAGCACAATTTACATGAATGATTTCTCGTTATCGCCAGTTTGTTTACTTGATGTACGTGTGAGGCTACCGCAATCCATTCATTCCACTGTAATTGACGCCTTAATGTAATGATAGTGCAAGACGCTTGATCCAGCTAAGAGATACAATTTTCTTTCTATTAAGTGCCTGAGTCTGATAGTGTGGGTTCGAATCCCGGATAGGGACTCAACCTAAATTTTATTAACGTACTAAAATTGGTTCTTTACTGAGAAAGTGTAATCCCAAATATTGCATTGTTAGAGGTATCCCATCCTATTAACAATGTGTTAAACGTTAGAGTTGTACTTTACTGAATCGTGGACTGTATGACGCCACGTCCTGGCGGCCAGCTTTTACAGCTAATGTAGTGCAGCTACATCTACATTCAGGGAGAAGCAATATCTGCGTCAAAACGAACACTTTATAGATCACGAGGCTATTGTACCAGTGGTCTTCTGTTTTAAAATACACCCTGCTCTTTAAAACGTGCCTGCGTGTGTACGTGTGTGTGAGAATGTACGTGTGTGTGTGTGAGCATGTGCGTCTCTATATGTTAGTCTCTATGCGTGTGTAAGTCGGTTTTGCTTGCACTATCTCGGACTAATGAACCGTTACATAAATAATAGCGCTAGCATACCCCACTTTAAACTGTTTACCGCACCTGAACTGGTCGTTAATCAGACAGGGTAACAACAGGTAGCGTCAAATAACGTGAGGGCAGGATGTTGTTAACTTGGATGTCACGGGTGACATGACGTGGACGCAGACACAACAGGATGAATGCATGTACCGGTGTTTGAAATGCCCCGTACACTTAGGGGCGTAGGAAGTCAGTGTTTTCGTGTAAGTCTAATAGGTTACCATGCTTTATATCCATATAGTGATGAGGGCTTGTTCAACCTTTTAGCAACAATCATGTGCAAGCCGGGGCTTATTTCTGTAAAGGTATCTACGCCCCTGACGCCAGTGCCGCAAGTAATCACCTCTGCTTTTCTTGTTTGTACACAACAACAACAAGAACAACAACGGAAACAACAACAACGTCATCTATCTCATTGTTGCAAGGGTCACAGTGTTTACCGGAAATGCATGCTTGTACCCTTTTGAGACAAGCCAGCCGAACGCCTATATGACGACACAGCGGAGGAATGTCTGTCCCTCTCACGGGGCTTTCGTGTTGGGCACAGATGCTTTCCGCATTACAGAATACATTATGTCCAATAACAACATAACGGTATAATTGCATGTTATATGAGAAACAAATGGGCTAGACGTCGTTCTGAGGGAATCTGGCCCACAATTAAAGGCGACCTGTGTATAACTATAGATAGAACTATTTATGGTGAAAATGAAACAGTTGAATGTGACTTCTAAATATAGTCGTCTTCAACATTAGCGACAAAACCCTTCCATATTCAAACTAAATATCTTCTACAAGCCGAGTCCGTTGTACTATAGCGACACAACAAAAGCATGGGTTCGCTGCTGAAACCGGGTATATCGACCAGCTTGGACTATTGCACCCGTTACAAACACACGAAAAGGCAAGTCATTTACACCACACCAGGCACTCTATCGACCTTGGAATTACGACATTAACAAAGTATACTATGACAATGTGGTTTGTAAATATCAGTCTGAAATAAAACCTGAATTAATAAACAAGGAAATTAATACCTTGGCTACAGATTGCATACTATTGCAAGCCTACAGCGAAGAGATGCAATACTTTTCAGACACTTTCAGACCTTCCAGTCAGCTTTAAAGTTAAAGGAGCCGGCATATGGCAAAAAGAACCAGCAACAGAAAGTAAATTTAACATCTTCTTAGACTGAAAGACATAACAAAAGTGTCATTTATATTTCTATCAATTTTTTAGACAATATCTCTTTAAATACACTGTCTCCATTTTTCTCACTTCCTCAAATATTTTCTTGGGTGTTTTTTCGTTTATTCTTAAATGAATGTATGAATGTATGACACAGAATCAATGACCATACATGTCTCTTGAAACGATGTCCTTATGCCAAGTAACAAACCTAAGGTGCGTGAAGTGAGACAAGCGCCATGATTCACATCCGGGTTGTTTGTTTAAGCAATGACGAGTCAGGATACGGAATTTCCTGTGCCTGGATCCTGGACACGCGGCTCTCTTAGTAATCTAATCAGAAACCGGTCTCATGGAAAGACAGTGACAGATGGAAGGCACTGTCTCCGTGTAGAGAGATGTGTCTATTACCGAAGAATGGACAAGTATTTGTTTCTCAGGTTGCAATTCTGCCCCAGCGGAGCAGTGAGTATTCTCTTTTACGGAATGTGAGGAAGCAATACTGAAGAAAATCTATCAAGAGGAACGAGCTGCTGATACGTTGCGCTTACAATATGATTATTTGAACTTGAGAAATCTGAAAACAAGAATGGCAACTCTTGCTTGACTACAGTATCTGGCGATACCGAGTTGCCTCCCTTTGCTAGACCAATTCTTCCAGTACAAGCTTGTAACGAAACATGTTCACGTGAGCTGGAAACGAACTAGCTGTAGAAGTGGAAAACATCCCGGTATAAACATGCACATCACATGTGATCTACCAATCACAAGCACGAATTCCGTTGTACATACATATACCAGGCCACCATTTAACGGCACCTGTGTAAACAAATAGGCTACACCCCGTGTAACATGAACACTACCCCGCATGAACAAATGGATCAGATGTATACTACCCCGTTTATACATACATGACCAGTGTAACAGGTATATTACCCCGTTTATACATACAGGACCAGTGTAACAGGTATAGTACCCCGTTTATACATACAGGACCAATGTAACAGGTGTATTATCCCGTTTATACATACAGGACCAGTGTAGCAGGTATACTACCCCGTTTATAAACAGGACCAGTGTAACAGGTATATTATCCCGTTTATACATACAGGACCAGTCTAACACGTATACTACCTCGTTTATACATACAGGACCAGTGTAACAGGTATACTACCCCGTTTATAAACACAGGACCAGTGTAACAGGTATACTACCCCGTTTATACACACAGGACCAGTGTAACAGGTATATTATCCCGTTTATACATACAGGACCAGTCTAACAGGTATACTACCCCGTTTATACATACAGGACCAGTGTAACGGGTGTACTACCCCGTTTATACATACAGGACCAGTGTAACAGGTATAGTACCCCGTTTATACATACAGGACCAGTGTAGCAGGTATACTACCTCGTTTATACATACAGGACCAGTGTAACATGTATACTACCCCGTTTATACACACAGGACCAGTGTAACAGGTATACTACCTCGTTTATAAACACAGGACCAGTGTAACAGGTATACTACCCCGTTTATACATACAGGACCAGTGTAGCAGGTATACTACCTCGTTTATACATACAGGACCAGTGTAACAGGTATACCAACCCGTTTATGCATACAGGACCAGTGTAACAGCTATACTACCCCGTTTATACATACAGGACCAGTGTAACAGGTATACCAACCCGTTTATGCATACAGGACCAGTGTAACAGATATACTACCCCGTATATACATACATGACCAGTGTAACAGGTATACTACCCCGTTTATAAACACAGGCCCAGTGTAACAGGTATACTATAAACACAGGACCAGTGTAACAGGTATACTACCCCGTTTATACATACAGGACCAGTGTAACAGGTATACTAACCCGTTTTTACATACAGGACCAGTGTAACAGATATACTACCCCGTATATACATACATGACCAGTGTAACAGGTATAGTACCCCGTTTATACATACAGGACCAGTGTAACAGGTATACTACCCCTTTTATAAACACAGGACCAGTGTAACAGGTATACTACCTCGTTTATAAACACAGGACCAGTGTAACAGGTATACTAACCCGTTTATACATACAGGACCAGTCTAACAGGTATACTACCCCGTTTATACATACAGGACCAGTGCAACAGGTATACTACCCCTTTTATACACACAGGACAAGAGTAACAGGTATACTACCCCGTTTATACACACAGGACCAGTGTAACAGGTATACTACCCCGTTTATAAACACAGGACCAGTGTAACAGGTATACTACCCGTTTATAAACACAGGGCCAGTGTAACAGGTATACTAACCCGTTTATAAACACAGGACCAGTGTAACAGGTATACTACCCCGTTTATACATACAGGACCAGTGTAACAGGTGTACTACCCCGTTTATACATACAGGACCAGTGTAACAGGTATACTACCCCGTTTATACATACAGGACCAGTGTAACAGGTATAGTACCCCGTATATACATACAGGACCAGTCTAACAGGTATATTACCCACTGTTGAGATACAGAAACCATGTAATAGGCATACTGTCCCCTCCATACCTACAGAATCTGTATAACAGGTATACTACCCCGTTTATACATACAGGACCAGTGTAACAGCTATATTACCCACCGTTGAGATACAGAAACCATGTAACAGGCATACTGTCCCCTCCATACCGACAGAATCTGTATAACAGGCATACTACCCAGTTTACACTTACAGACCCCGTGAATGAGGTATACTGCCCCCTTTATACCCACAGAACATGTATAACGGGTATACTACCCCGTTTATGCATACAACACCCGTGTAACTGGTATACTACTTGTTCACACTTACAAAATCCTTTCAACAGGTATACTACCTGTTCACACATACAGAATCCTTGTAACAGGTATGCAAACCCGTTCATACATGCATAACAAGTGTAACAGGTATAATATCCCGTTTATACATACATAATCCGTGTAACAGGTATACTACCCGTTCACACATACATAACATGTGTAACAGATATACTACCCTGTTTAGATATACAATCCCTTATAGACAGACAAAGAGATCTTCATCCCCGTGTGGACACATATACTTAGGTACAGCCGTACTCTACGGTGAATAATGAACACATGCTGATCCTCATTTAACAGGAAAGCAGATATTGGGGTTTGGGTGCTGGGGACTGCGGCAGGGAGGACATGGCGGGTTGACTTGCAAGATATGAATCTAATACGATTTCATCGCCAATAATTGAAACGTCAAATCCACGTAAGGACGTTTTGAACAGACCGTTTTTAATAAGTGTCTAATGTCGACCTGATCTGTTCAGGTAATGAAGAACATTTCAAAAGCCGACAGTACGGAGTTTGTATTCGTTTACTATTGTGCTAGCAGTCATGGATGTTGACAAACAGACTCATGAAACGACAAGAGTCATTGTTTCTTCTATCAGTGTGAGTGACTGAGTTTTACGCCATTTAAGCAATATTCTCGCAATAGCACGGCGGGGGACACCAGAAATGGGTGTCAGATATTGCACCCATGGGGAATCGAAATCGAGTCTTTAGCGTGACGCTCCAACGCTATAACCACTATGCTAACCCACCGTCCCCTTGTTAACAATGTGCCAACATTCGCGGTGCTGACAAGCTGACTCACCAAACTACAAGAATCATTGTTCCTCTTAGGACAACTATTGGAACTCTTTTATAAAGAAATCATTATTAGTGTTCTCGACCAATCAGTTGTACTATTGGTTCCAATAGCTCAGTAACTGTCCACGTGGCACGTTTTCGGAATAAAAAGTCCCGGCCAAACCAGATTTCAATGTATCAAAGGTTTCTGTAATGGCGACATCAAAATAAACGTCTTCAACTTATGCAACTGCCAGTAACTTCATAGTAATGTAGACCCGTGAAGGTCCGGGGTAGAATAGGCCTTCAGCAACCCATGTTTGCCATAAAAGGCGACTATGCTTTTCGTAAGAGGCGACCAACTGTGTCGGGTGGTCAGGCTCGCTTACTTGGTTGAAACATGTCACCGGTTCCCAGTGGAGCAGATCGATGCTCATGCTGTTGATCACTGGGTTGTCTGGTTTAGACTCGATTATTTACAGACCGTCGCCATATAGCTGGGATATTGCTGAGTGCGGCGTAAAACCCAACTCACTCACTCACTCACTTATAGTATGTAGCGTTGTGACATAACTCTCTAGAAATAATCGTTCTTGCTTGAGAAGCACTGCCGCTGAAGACAAAATATTTTGAATGAAACAGAGCCATCTTTCATGGTACAATCAATGTTGACAGGTACATGCGGCATCGATTTTGACAAAATACACAGGCAGCATATACATACATATGTTTTCTCAGGTAAATAGAACAGATATACAAATATTGACTCAAGCCTCCTGTTCATGTTACTCTTTCATGAGTAATTCAGTTTACACTTGTCAAATATTAGCGCCAGACAAAAACCAGCAACATCTATGTCTGTGGTTCAAACCGACTGAAACGGACACAGTGAGTAGCTTTATCTAGCTTTTGATTAATGTTTGATTGAGACAGGAAATGTATTATTCTGAACAGTGTTTCGTAATATACATACAATATGAATGATAGTCACCACGACAGATAAAGGGTCTACAGTGATAAACACCACACAGTGTCAGTTTGGTGTCAGATATCAGGCTAGCTATAACCTTGCATTGACAGCGAAGCAAACGGTGATAGAGTATGACAAAAGGTTTCACGCGGGCCGGAAATACAGTTTTTATTAATTTCACGGAACACTTTTCCCCGTCATATTATTCTCTTTACGTGTATTTGTTTACGCCTTGAGGTTTGAAAGTAACAGTGATGTTATTTATCCGCTGTAGGACAAGGAGACGCTCTGTGACCTTCGTCTAAGCGGAAACTACGTGACGTCTGTTGTGCGGGTTATTCCATCCACCCGGTTGTCTCACGGTCGTTAATGTCGGGACAGCAGGGAACACAACTGTGTGCCGGTCTACTTACAATGAACATTGTTGCCAGGAAAACCTCCTGATATCCGGGTCAAATGATGACTCAAAGATGACAGGTGCTAGCTTCAGTTTTCTTTCAGGCGATATAACACACAGTGCTTGTTCGAACGCATGAACCACTTCCGTTGTCCCACCACTGGGCATGTAAGATGAATCTATAAAGATTTTATCTGTTGTTGTATATCCCTAGCTGGTTTTTAAGTTTAAACAACGCGCCGATTGTCCGGTAGAAGCTAAAAAAAGTTAGTTAAATGTACATGTCTTTATTTTGCGAAAATGTTGGTCTTTTGATCCACTCCGCGCTCATCTATATTCTAGCTGTATGGCGTGGTTCTGTAATTAATCGACTCTGGACCAGAGTATCCTGTGATCAACAGCATGCGCATTGATCTGCGCATTTGGGATACGGTGACGTGTCAACCAAGTCAGCGAGCCTGAGCACCCGTTAGTCACCTCTTACGACAAGCACGGGCTACTGAAGATCAGTTCTAACCTGGATCTTCACACGCTGCAGTATGTAGAATAAAGCTATGTAGCCAATAGAGCCACATATTGGTAAACATCGAGGCTGGTCTGTCACAAGTTCTCCGCAAACTCAAAACATACACTGGCCCAAAAAAGAAACGCATAGGTGAAAATCCAATGTTATGAGAGATGATTTATTAACTTAAATTGCACAAAAAGTAATGGAACTTGAGCAATGATAATTCACACGGGTATTAACAAATGTGTGTCAAGACAGATACAATCATTCACAGTGGTATTAAGCGTCTCTATTTTCCATGGCATAGTGAGAAAGTCAGTATCTGGTGTGACCACCACGGGCATCAATCACTGCTCTGCATCGCCTGGGCATTGACTGTATAAGACGTCGTATCCGCCTTTGTGGGATTCTTCTCCACTCATCTCGCAACGCATTCACCAACTGTAGACGTGTCTGTGGCTGCGGCTGTCGACGTCGTAACCGTTTACCCAATTGGTCCCATAAATGTTCAATTGGGTTCAAATCCGGCGATTTTGAGGGCCATGGAAGAACTGTAATGTTGTTGTTGGCAAGGAAATCCGTGGTAATGCGTGCTGTGTGCGGTCTTGCATTGTCGTGCTGGAAAATTTCCCTTCTAGCGTCAATTGTAGGAACAACATGACGGTTCAGAATTTCATCCCGGTAGCGTACAGCATTGAGATTCCCTTGCACATGCACCAACTGTGTCCTGCCGTTCATAGATATGCCTCCCCACATCATTACACCTCCACCAAAGTGTCTGTTGACCTCACGAAGGCACTGTCGAGCATATCTCTCATTTCGACGTCTGTAAACACGCATCCTTCCATCATGTCTGTACAGCAGAAAACGTGACTCATCGCTGAACCAGATCCTCCTCCAATTCAAGAGGTTCCATGCCCGAACGTTCCTGCACCACTGAAGACGTGCACGACGGTGATGGGGATGCAGAACAGGTCCTGCATGAGGTCGCATAGGTCGAATTCCATGCTCTCTTAGGCGATTCCTGATGGTTTGTGGAGAGACTCTACGCAGCCCAGGAACGTGATCAGCGGTATACGTAGCAGTGACGGCCCGATTACGCAGATGAAGCACTTGGTCTTGTGCTGGAGTTGTCACCCTTGGTCTCCCACTCCTTGGACGGTCTCTGGTCGAGTTGTGTTGCGTGTATCGTTGCCAGAGACGGGAAATCGTGCTCTGCCTCACATTCAGACGTCTGGCAACTGATGACTGACTTTCCCCAGCTTCCAGACGTCCAATGGCTCTATTTCTGTTTTCTTCATTTAACCTTGGCATTTTTCACGTCGCATAGAAAGAAATTCGAAGAATGAATCGCAACAGGACCTGTCCCCTTTTATAGCCATCATAATCAAGATTGAGATCCTGCATTTGCACGTGCATAATGCTTTCAGATTTTCCCACGTGCAGATTATACAAAGCGTTTTCAAGGTGCTGTGGTGTGGCGAATAATCACCAGAGGTTGTGTTTGTTTGTCTGTTTTGGTTGTATTGACTATAAAAACACTTAATATTTACATTAATTGTCATTCCATTCCATATTTTCCGAAAAAATCTACTTTAAAAATGAGATTTCAGCTATGCGTTTCTTTTTTGGGTCAGTGTAGATCCAGAATTGGTTACGAACCCATGCTTGGCCACAAACGGGATCGGGATTTTCTTGTCAGACTCGATTATATACACACCTGCGTCAAATGATTGACATCTGGTGTAAAACAAGCAACACGGCATCCAATGTCTTTCACCACCTTTCCTTTACATTAAGGACAATGTGCCCGTCATTTGACTGTTTCTGCCAACTGACAACAAATGCGTGTGTATTCATGGCAGCTGACTGCTGCAGCTGTGATGTGTTGAACATATACAGGGAATGCCTGATATTGACTGAGACATGAGCGAGGGGTATGTAGCCAATAACCCATTAGATACTTGCTTTTAATCCTACATCCGGTATGATCATTTCTTCTTACTGAGTTCATTTAACTAGTTTTGCTTTTTACGCAACAGTACCCTACTGGACGATTGGAGATCACCTGATGTTTACAGGAATAGAACAGACTCTTCAAAGGTTAGCAATAACTTTTAAAATACACAGAAAACGAGCAGATATGACGGCATTTACATTAGATTTAGTTGATATTTGAATAGGTGGGTGAAGCGAGTGCCAAAATCAGCGTTGCGAATCTGACCGACCGTCTGGGACAGTCTGTTTTGCGACCGGGCGGTCAGTCTTAAAAAGTAGCACGCACCATGACCTTGGACGAATCTTTGAGTATAATGAGTGTGCCAATGAGTTAATATTTAACGTCACATCGGCAGTATTTTAGCTATAACGTGACGCAAACATGTTTGGCACTGAAATGAAAGATGTGTATTATTATAATATTACATAAATTAAATATAACATAAAAACCTGTCGTCAAAGGAAAGTAATATATGTAGAACATGGCAGGTGGATATTTGGCCTAGTACAACATCTATGTCTGAATAACTGCCCATGAAGTTTAGTTTGTGTCTTTTCTACATTAAATAAAGATATATACAAGTTTCTCTTGAACAATGTACACATTTTTCATATGAAAACATGAAAAGGTACTATATTTGTATATACGTTTATTATTTTGTTTTATATTAAAAGGGGTTGGTGTGCAAAGAACATATTGTAAATTAGTGTTAGCCTCATCGACATGAATACATGTATTTGTATGAGAGTGTGCACATGAAACAAACCTATCCATGCGTAGTTGATGGTTACGTCATATAGTACAGAGATCGACCCTGACCAGTGCATGACTTGTCGCTGTTTCCATCTATGAGCGTGTCAACTTGGATTAACCCTCCCCGGTACCACCGTGTGACTTGTGGTGGTCTCGTCAAGGCCTGGTAGAAACTGGGGCTGCCCTATTGTGTGGACTACTACCATCCATCACTATACCCCCTAGGGACAGATTCACTCAGCACATGCACCGTGTCGGGAAACGAAGGGAGGCATTACGATATCATGGCAGATAAAATCAATAGCCGATTATAGTAAACTGTACTCTTGTCGACTAGACTTGCCTAGCCTCGTCATGATGGCCCTTCCTTTCACTCGACAGTATGCTGACCGACAGCTTTAAGTTAGTCGGAAATACTGGAAAAGCAGGGTAGGTCCACCAAGATACGCTGTCAGAGTCATCTTGACCTCTTCAGAGAGTTTTGGTCTCTGGACTACAGGAAGGAGTCTAACAACTTATATGAACAGTAAACAAGCTAAGCAGTCAAATAGGAGCAAGTATTGGTTAAACCGGCACGAAACTGTAACACCGTCAAGAGAACCCCAGCAGATACGCTAATATCGCTCCGTGCCGGTAGGCCCCAGATCAGACAAACAAGATGGAGTTAATGCAGGGTTCGAGTCATGCACAGAAGTCGGAATAAATGTCCTTTAGATAAGACAAAACTTGCATATTTTGAAGCAGTGTCTGAAAAGAATAAAAGACTAACATCCAAGTCAATGTGGAGTCTATGAACCCACAATCACGGGTTTCTTATATTCATAAGGGAGGCAACTCTAGCCAGGGATCTGTGGCGCCTCGTTCTAAACTCCGTGTACATCAGCTGTGATATTGTTTGGATTCCTGAACATGCTGGTGTAGCTGGGAACGAAGTAGTTGACACACTAGCTAAGATGGCTTGCAACAGACCACGGCCAGATATTCAGTCAATTAAGCCCATTCCAAGAGATTGTTGGTTTGTCATTTCATCGTCAATAAATGCCTCTTGGCAATATACATGGGACAATGACACTACAGGTAGACACATGTACTCGACGTGTCCTGCAGTAAATAAACATTTCAAAATTCGTCGTCGTTGCCGCAGAGATGAAGTTATTTTAACTCGCCTCAGGCTAGGTCACTGTGGATTAAAGGCATATAAAAGCATTTTAGATAAAGACATTTCCCCTATTTGTGAAAGCTGTAACTTACACTGCGCAGAAACAGTTCAGCACTACCTCATTGAATGTCCAGCTCATGTAAACCCACGTAAGGCTCTTAGAGACATTGTGCTTAATAAAACCAAAACTAATTTTACACTGAACGCAATACTTGGCGACAATTTAATGTATGGCTGCATACAAAGAGCTGTATTAGACTTTCTCGTTAAAACGGAAAAGTACGACGTAATTTAACTGGACAAGAATATAACTGCTTGTTAAGTGTTGGGCGCATATAGGCCTTTTAAGGCCCAAGGTCGCCCTAAAGCCTTACCTACCTACTGGTGGTGCCTCGCACACCGGAGCTATCTGTTTCATTCACATTAAAGAGCATTTGTAAGTCTAGGAAAGAGATCGTGCCTGAATAAGCATGTCTGCGGTGGGAAAATTATATAAACGTTTGCAAAGGTAGATAACTGAGTTGAAGGAATAAACCTAAAAGTTTGTGGTTACTTTTTGCACTGCGTTGAACGTGCACTTAGCACGCGACTTGAACGCACAAGGTCGTACGGAGTGGGTCAGAAGCCAATGGCTGCTAGCCATGGTCTAAGGACCATTAATTAAAGAGTACAACTTTGGCAGCGGGCCAGACAAGTTACCCCCAGCATTGGTGGTGCTTTATCAATCACCCATGCGAGATTGTTGTCCCAATTAAATACCAGGACTTGCGTTAATTATGCATGTATCTCTTGCATTTCACCTAAAAGCCGGAAGGACTTAGTCTACACTCACAAACAAAATGTCCCTTGTGGAGTGTGTTTCTGTACGTTCACAGACACAGGGTAGTCGCACATTATCGAGGGCCATACCAAATCAACCATATGTATAGGGTGGACGAGCAGGATGTCGTCCTTGGAAAGTTGGCTCACATACTGACAGGTGTATCAGGTATACACCCACTTTCTTGGGGGGTCTTGAAATGAAACAAACAAGGGATGGTTATTCGAAGGTGGTGTTTTAATATTTTACACCTTTCGCTGGCAAATAATGCCACTTTAATACAGTTTGTAATCGTTGGCTTGGTTTCCAGTATTCACTGTGCATTTTTCTTTGGCGTAGCAGTTAACGGGAATATGTGCACCAAATAAAATGGGGTAAAATTGAAAGGATTTAACTGCAAGAAGAGAATATTTTATACTCAATAGTGGTGGTATCATATAAGCGTGAATCTAAAATCATATTATCATTTACCTATCAAAATACCTAATTGCAGCCAAAAGGGTTCGAGGTATCCCGGCCAAGCTGGTAATCAACCCTCATCATAAGCTCACTAGGCTGAGTCCCTACTACGCAGAGTTCCAACAACAACTTGATACATCTTTTTGTATTACCTATAGCTAGAGCGATAGGACTGTGTTCCTGACAGAAGACACGGCAGCAAACCCGAGCGTCTTCCTCAGTCAAGAGATGGAGAGGCACCAAGTCTAAGGTGACGGTACTATCATGAGTGGGAAAACTAGGCATTTTATGAGAGACGTTCCCATATTTGCCATGGGTTTTCCACGAAACCTGTCAATCACACGAGTGTAAAGGGCACAGAAAATACAATGATATACGTAATTTCGTTTATTTTACCATAAAGTACACCGTATGTTTTATTGGCATGAAGCGGTAAATGGGCCTAGTCCACAGACCTTAATGAGTGAGTTGATTTTTGCCTATCTCGTTGTAACAGGTTCTAAAACAAATTTATACAAACACAAAAGAACTACGTCAATCGGGCTGCGCATTAACCTCGAGTATGTGTGAACGTTTGTGTGTCCATCTATTTGTACTCTTAGTAATAAAAAATGATTTAATAAAAACATTAGTTGGTATTCATCACGCGCAAGTAATGAGAACGAAGTAGAGAAGTGTGTTTCTCACGGTTTGTTGGTGGCGACAAGGACGGATCGCCGACATCAAAGCGGAGTCTACCATGTGAGTAGCTAGCCGATATGTTTACCGGAAGTTCTTCCTTGTCCTTATGTCGTGGATGAATGCTGTTCAGGCAGGCGTGACCCGCGACATGAGTTTTGAAGCCGCCCAGACCTCCTTCAGACAGTAGGAACACTGTGAACAGAATGACATTTAGTATTCCATTAGTAGGTCATCGGGTTGGTTAATCAGCTAACTCACGGAATAACGTGAGAAAGTAAAGTTAAGATGTACATCGTGTTCGTGCACTTTCACTGTAACCAAATAAGTATACAACAACGCTTGTGTATCCAACAAATTATATACACATGAGCATTAATTGAACACCACCCATTTTCATGCTATAAGATTGTGTTTAACACAACACACTGGTCATTCATGATATGGAAACCAAACACATGGTTATAATTTCGTTAACTGAACCATCTAAAGAGTCTATCAACTACCAACACTGCTGCTACTTTCGGCTGTAATTTATTGACGGTCATATGGGGGCACTAAATCGTTATCAATAATCATGTCCAAAACTATGTCACACAGACAATGTCTGTGGTCAAACGTACACAAAGTTCTCAAAAAAATGTTCACTGTTCAATCCTATGCCAAAAGTAATGGTCACGTCAGTGTTTGATGTCTCCTCCTCTCGTACGGATAACAGCTGCAACCCCCCTCCTCATGCTGGAAATCAAACGCCGAATGCGCAGCAGTGGAATCCTCTGCGATTCCTCTAGAAGAGCCTGGGCTAATCCCTGAGATTTTGAACAGATGGATCCCTTACTTGAACTTGACACCCCAGATATACTGGCCTACTGGCGAGGGGGTGGTTATCAAAATGCGGGACAACAACAGTTTCCAGTACTTCCTGATGGTATCTCTGAGTGAGTGTCCCTTGAATGGTGATAAGATTAAGCTTACAGTCATAAGAGATACACCCCCATACCATATTTTTAGATTGATATATTTTAGATTCATTGAGATGTTCATTATACTGAGGCAGGCAGAAGACACAAGCCAACACATTATTACTTTACTGTAATGCACTATAGTTATTATCATTTCACAAGGCGCACATTGTCAAGTGGGACGCAGAAAGGCGAACATCGTCCAGTGGGACGCAGGAAGGCGAACATCGTCCAGTGGGACGGTGCAAGAAACGTAAGACACGTTATCTGCATATTTGAAACGTCGAACTCCTGAAATAAAAGTTGCTTTCCATAAAGTTTGTTCAAGGTTGGATGCAGTTTTGCACAACACTCAGTGACAAAAGTCAATCATTAAGTTATATAAACTACTTCCCAATTCAATTCATTAGAGCGGCTTATTTCTAAATTAGTACATGGATACGAATAGAAACATGTGGAAGCAAACAGTAAATGTGGAGGTATACAACTTCGCCATGACAACAATGGGGATAAAAGGTAGAGTAGTGTTACTAAGGAAGCTGTGTGGTCGAAAAGACAACCACATTGTTTGACCTAGAAAAACAACGTACAATAATAATGCATGAAATACGGTAATTGTGGGATAAGATTGGTGATGATCTTGACCGGGGATACAACCGGAGAATACTCTTCTGATAGTTAGACCTTTATGCACCTTCCTTATCCAGGAAAATACTTTGGTAAGCTTTAATATTTAAGCACAATATAAAACAAAACATGCTATTGCAAAACCTGACAAATCAATGTTATATCTTCTTGTGTTCTATTTTACCCGTAAAGATTCGGGTTACAATTGATCATCAGCAACCCATTCTAGTCGTAAAGGGGATCGGGTGGTGAGAATTGCTGTCTTGGTTAACATGTTATCGCTTCCCATTTGCATAGATTGATCCTCATGGTCTTGATCACTGGATTGGATGGTTTAGACTCGATTAATTACTATATATAGCTGGAATATTGCTAAGTGTGGCGTAAAACTAAACTCACTCACTTCCATGTGACTTCACTTATCGAGAGCAAAAGGCAATGACCTCAGAGCACTGAACAGTGCCATGTCGCTGATAAATATTATTGATGTTACACTGTGTTTGTTTACACGTGAAGCTTAACACACCGATGAACAACCACTGCCATATATGGGCAGTGTTTACGTCCTGGTCTGGTATCGTGGAATATTCCATGTCTTCCAAAACATTCGATTGTACTCGAATGTACTCGTTGGGCGATAACGACCAAGGCCACCCCGGGGGCAGGTACCAGGGCCGATTCCCCTGAGCACGGGCTTTTCGTGAACATTGTATGACCCAGTTTCGCTTTTGATATGCTCTGATGTGGCATAGCCACACTACCGAATCGCGTGATGTGGGCACTCTCTTTGATGTTTGCGACCATGCAATTATCTCTCCGTCCTTGTAATGGATTAGCGAATGTCTAAAATTTGTGCAGCGAGTGACACGTTTAGGCTGCAGAGTGTGAAAAGTGCTGGCATTCGGATCTCGCTGTTCAAAGAACCTTTAACAGATTGTAACTTTGTAATAAAAATACCGAAAGTTAAATATATATATATTTTTTAATTTATATGTTCAGTAAAGACCTATGTTGTGTTCATTCATGTGTGTGTGCGTGTGTGCGTGTGTGCGTGTGTGCGTGTGCGTGTGTGGGTGAGTGGGTTATTTGTTACACTTTATACCGTTTAAAGATAAATGTAATTATTTTTATACTGTATACATACTAAAACCTCAATAAACCCCACGTGTGTTAGCGGTCACTATGCCTCACCTTTGTAAAAATAAGCCAATGTAATCGGGTGGGTGGGGGTTCTTATGGACAGGGCAGTGTGCTACTTGAGCGGGTGTTGGTTGCTAGTCACGGCTATACACGCTAATTGTAAAGGGTAGAAACTGTTTCAAGTATGGCAGAAGCTCAAAAGGAAAGTCATATGAATACTGTCTATATGGGCGATACAGAAACGACCACTGAAGAGACTGGAAATCAGAAAAGTAAATGATAGAGAGAAGCGTATTCCTGGCAAAATAAAGGTCGCGAGAGCGCAGTTAGAAGTTGATTTGTAGAAGTACAGGTGAGATGGGAAGGAGTCACCTATCCTGTGCCCAGCCCGCCTGTTGGTGGATGGTTGGTGGGTGTGCAAGGGCGTAGAAAGTAGTTCATGTGGATGAGGATGATGTAATGATCCTTCCACAAGATAAGTTCTTCATTGGTTTTGAAGATATTTTGTTAATTTTTCACTTATATTGTTCGAAATAATTCATCCAGGTAGAGATAAACAGTGGTGTGGACACAAATAGTTTTACTGCTGGATGTGTGTGGGAACGTTGTTGTGTTGGGTGACTGTGACACACTACAGGAGGGGAGCCAGACTATCCAGAACACGAAAGCGTGAGTGATACTGATCCCCTCCCACTCCCTGAACCGTATGTTACTGATGACCCAACCACTGAAATATATTTTGAAAACTTTGGATTTTTCTTTAACAGGACTTCTACAGATAAAGCTAGGAATAATGGTATCTGGTGTTTAGATTTCTATAGGCGTTTTTAGGTAGACATGGACGGAGTACTATACAGTAGACAAAATTTGGGCGGAAAATTGGAAACTATTCTTCTAAAGATAGAGGTGATTTACTGGACTGTGACTTTGAAGAATATTTTTTTTAAAATACTGAATCCTGAAAGCATTCCAGATGTCGAAGTTGAGTCAACATATTAGAATACTGACAATGCAAGATGTATGGAAGAAGTGGATGTTGGTATTACGGATGTTAGTATTACTCAAGAAGAGGTTCCTAGAGTAATTCCGCCCATGGTGGCATTGTGAGTGAGATTGTTATCTGAGGTGCTGATATTCTGGTTCCTTCATTAACTGCACTGTTTGGTGTCATACTGGATAGCGTGTATGTTCCTCATGAACATACTAAGGATCTACGGGAGTTATTGTAAGGGCAGCAAGTATTTGCCTGGTAATTACAGAGGTGTTACACTGTTATCTTGCTTCAGTAAGTTATTGACAGGTATCTTGAGTTATAAGCTTCATGTTGGTGGGATAAGTATAGTATACTCGCAGAGGAACATGCTGGATTTAGAGAGGGCTATAGCACTCTGGATAGTCTCGTTGTTCTACGTGGGCTTATAAATATAGCCCTTGAAAAGGGCTTAAACTTATATTGTACTTTTGTTGATTACCGTAAAGCGTTTGATTATGTGAATAGGAATGCATTTTAGTATAAGTTATATTTGGAAATGAGTTCTAAATTTTGGATGCTATTTAAGAACATGTATAATGAGGTTAAATATTGTGTGAGACAATCATATTATGCCTATGCAGAACTCTTTGTTTCCTTTTTTGGGGGTAGGGGGTTGGGGGTGGGGGGATAGGAGGGAGTTCGTCAAGGCGGAACTTTAACGCCGATTCTATTTTCGCTTTCGTTAATGATGTTGTAGACAGTTTGTTATCAGCCCGAGATCTTGGTGTTTTGGGTTTTTCACGTTCGCTTGTTGTTACTCCTCTTTGCAGACGACATGATTATATTTAGCTATTTAGCTACAGAATTATTAAAGGTTTGAGGGGTGGATTCGATAAGGTATACAATACTGTAATCAGTGGGGATAGGTTGTTAAAACTGAAAAAAAAAACACAAGTAGTGGTATTTCGTACAAATGATAGAATTGCTAAGTGTGAAAAATGATTTTATACTTGCGAGGGACCTTCAAATATTTGGGATTAGTGCCATCGTCCTCAGGAGGTTTGTCCAATGTACAAAAGATACTAGCTGATCAAGGCTAAAGACATTATGGTTACTGTATCGTATATTCAGTAATAATCCACATATATCGGTCGATGTTCAGTACCATTTATTGAATTCAGTCATAATACCAATTCTTTCATACGGTTGTGAATTGCTGGGTGTTATGGGGGTCAAACCTGTTGAAAGAGTTCATTTAAAATTTATCAAAATATATTAGTCGTTAAGAAATCAACACCATCTGCATTTGTTTATGGCGAACTGGGTGTATATCTCATGATAGTCCACATGTTCATTAGGAGTATAGAACATGGAGTGTAATGCGCATAGATATATAGTACTAATTTACAATTCACCCTCATTATCTGAATTGAACCTTCATGGTGAAAATTAGGTAACACTTTAGGTCAGTTTTGTGCGCATGCTGTGGAGGGGGTTTCATTGATTTTGTACATGACAAGCGGGGGAAGGTGTCACTTACGTTTTACATTCACATTGTACATGCAGCTCCATCTTGGAGAACACAGCTTTTCGGGTACATTCACATATTCATTTACCCTGAAGAAGGAGCAAGAATATAACATGAAATGTCTTGATTCTCATCATCAACAACCGTGTGTTGTGTTTGTATCCATATGTCACCATCCAGTTAATCAAGCATTACTGTTTTAAAAAAAGCATTTATTTGATATCTGATAACTAATGGCAACCAGACAATCTTGATTCTGTTAAGGCAAATTCTTATATTTCTTATTCTTAAATTACCAATAACTTGAGTTTTCCAACTACGACATAGAATTTAATCTAAACGTTATTGTACCAGGTGATCGAAATACAAATGAGAGTGTTAAGGCGTTCCTGTTTTACTTGCTCATGGTTATATTCTGCCCCGTAAACACTATAAGCAATTGCGACTTTTGTTGCAAATGTATAGACACATGATTAATCTTTAATGATGAAAAAGAAAGGATTTATTTACCTCATTGTGTGTCTGTGTGTGTCGTTTTTTATGCTTTTTTTGTTGTTTCTCTCTCTCTCTCTCTCTCTCTCTCTCTCAATATTCGCAATATTGCGAAGAAGTTAATAACTATTATTTTTTTTTGCTTCGAAATTGGGGATTGTTTATCGTTGCAAATAATCGGAGGGTTGCCAAAAAGTATAGAATGAAAAATAAAACAGAAGTCAAAACAGTTAGCAGAGCGTGGTTTCGATCCACGGACCTCTGGGTTATGGGCCCAGCACGCTTCCACTGCGCCACTCTGCTCCGTGATGAGAAGGGTGAAGGGTAACATATATATAGCTTTATGCTGTGTTGATAAAGCTAATCTTTCTATCATGGATCGTCCGATCGATGCTCTCCTGTGATTTTTATTTCTCCTTTCATGTGTACAAGAAAATACAGGGGTAGTATCCATTACTTGTGTGTTCATTCTTCTAAGATCGCCAATGCAGACAGCATAAACGTTTAACCAGAGACCAGATGGTTTCTGGTTTAACCAGGGAGAATGGTGTAAGGTTACCCATGCAGAAATTAATTATAGCTTTTTAAAAGAAACGGATAACCCAATAATTAATATAAATTCTACTGCCTTCAATCGTATTTTACTCATGTGTAAATAACTATACTTCCCATTTCCAGTAACCCATCGAACGTTTTCGTCGCCATCTACTAAGGGAGGTAACTCCTACACAATAGACGCAAGTGCAAGCGTCTCCAATGACTCCATCACATTTCGTACTATGCTTCACATACAAGTATCAGCGGCGAATACAGCTTTGTGAGAAGTGGTCGGGTGTGTGTGAACACTAATGAGATGGGGGTAGGGGATGGGGGTGCACACTTCACTTTCACCCTACTGAAGACTGAATGGGCATTTAGCAAAATTTCAGGACAAAAGATGGGGTGCGCACCCGTGCACCCTACCCTGGATCCGCTTATGAACTATCTAATTGTTTGTAGATAATAAAGAGGAAATATGACTGAGAGGATGTTTAACATTCAGTTTGTGAACATATCAGTATATCGGCCTCTGATATTTTTGCTGAATGTTGTGTATTTTGCATCGACGGTTTTTGTCTAAACTGTCGAGGAGACGAAAACCATGAGAAAAATAAGTGATCTATGAAAGCCACTCTTTTAATTCCTTCAACAGTCAGTGAGACTTTATTGTAACAAAGACACACCGTTTTCATCAGTATTTTTTGTTTGTTGATTAATACCACACTCAGCAAAGCTTCAGTTAAATGGTGACAGTCTGTAAATAATCTAGTCTGCACCAGACAACCCAGTGATATGAGCATCGATCTACGCAACTGAGATAAGATGACATGTGCCACCCACGTCAGCGAACCTGACTACTCGATCCCGTTAGTAGCCTCTTACGACAAGTTTCGAGTACTAAAGATCAATTCTAACTCGGATCTTGACAGGTAAACGAGAAGATACCATGTGGAAATATATATTACCTACAGGTTGCCCCCCGATCCCGTTAGTCGCCTCTAGCGACGAGCACAGGTTCCCGAACACTAATACGAATAGCGATATTCACCAGATTTTAAGTAATGATATATTAATATAGGAAACTTAAATGTAGGTATTATGATACAAACATATATAAACTAATAATTAACCTCGTTTTTCGCATGATACTTATCATTAGATTGAAACGTCAGTCATGGCTATATTGTACTGCACAGCATCTTAGCTTATGTCTCCGGTTTCCAACCTGTTTTGAAATATACCCTGGCTCCCTTTCCTGGCGCACACTTGTGTTGTATCCGATCAGAATCCAATGAGGCATGTTCTCGGTGACAGAATTCTACCCGTATGTTAATTTGATTGACCGAGTAAAAGCCGTCGCACCATAGCTGTGTGTGCTATTTTTTCATTTACGATTCGTAAATCGTAGACTAGAGAAAATACAGATGCCCTAACGCTGAGAGTTCAGTGAAACTGTTATAATGACAGTGATCTAAGAATGAAATAGATAAAACAATACTATTTCAAACCACCTTCAGTCAATAAAGTTCTACAATTATTTTCTACCAACCACTTTAAAGAATTAAATACAAAGAACATAGCACCATATGTGTGTCTTAAACTAAATCATTTCAATCAGTTTCTTTGAAACTTCATATATTCAAACGATGTATTTATTTCAGTATATGTCCAAAGTGCACCGAAATTCTATCTCATTTGTCAAACTTTCGGTGTATTCCCTCTCATCGTTTATAAACCCACCTCCGTGTAGGACCCTTAATTCTCAAAAGATATCAATACATGTCAATTAACACCTCTCTATACGTCGGCGAATCTTACGTATGTACACGTGCATGGACCAGTGACCTTGTACAATGTAGCGTAATGGCCTAGTATAAAAACTTGACTGATATGGTCAGTCGGGGAGGCCAAACAAGGAGACCAGCCACGGGAACCAGGTAAGGAAACAAGATCATCGACAGAAGTGGACAGATTGTGCGGTTGGTCACAGATTGTGTCGGGCAAGGCCGTCGCCTCACCAACGACTACGTCGACGATGAAGAATCGCCGTCCGACTTCTGAATGTATGTGACCGACAGACCTTGTCTCCACATCGGTAACACTGGCCACTCGGTTGCGATGTGCGTTCTGTCACATGTTTACCACTTTATGTACCATTTCGACCTTTATGCCTCAATCATAAATAAACGTGACTGCTGATGTCTTCAGATCAACAACTGACTCTTGTCTTCCATCTCTTGTCCACCATCCCGAACTACCATTCGAGAGCTAGCTACCCCAAAGGGACGCTCTTGGACATGTGCATGAAGCTGTCCAGCGACGAACTTACTTATCTGCAGACAGATATTGACGAAAATATTTATATATGTATATGGCAAGAGGCTTGTGTCCAATAAAGGTCTGTCTGTCTGTCTTTAGTTTGATAAACCATTGCAGATAGTTTTACCCCCAATTCAGTTTTAAGGATTCATTCACCAATGAACCCAAAATCACACAATCAACCCAAAATATACACGGTACCTGTATGAATCCACGTAAGTTTAACTCTTACAACCTTGCACATTGGCTTTTCGATCCATTCCTTGGTGAACCGAAAAACAATAAACGAACAATCCTTACAACAAGAAACAGACTGGTTTCCGATTGCAATGCGGCTTCGTTGAGATGATATGTTTCATAGTTAAGTTTGGACTGAGGTTTTTAAATATCTAATTCTCTTAGTGCACCCGCCCCGCAACTGTAAATAAATGTCCTTCGTTGCGAGGTGTGGGTGGAGACGACGCCTGCTTCGGGTGTGTTTACCTCAAGACACCCGATTCACGTGTTGCAACGTTCAGAACTAAGGTAACCGTTTCAAGTACAAGTGACATTTTGCTGGATGGGCAGCGGTCATTGTCTGTATTGGTCCTTATTGACACTATGAATAGTTCATTTGTTTCTAACTTAATCGCAAGCTTCCCTATATCCTAAGAAATAGTCTGCCGTGCAGACCCTGAAGCAAATATATCCAAGAACGCCAATGCGAGTCTAGAAAATGTGGCAAGTCTAGATTCCCTTAGCTTCTGAAAATGAAGATAGTCCCGGGGCTTCATTTCATTATATTATTGTTTTTTTCTTACCGAGAACCCTTTTCAATAAAATATGTTCTTTTCAGAGACTAGCTGTTAGTCTACCCTAGAAGAAACGGACTACCCCACCCATGAAAACAACCTGTTTTTCACGTCACATTTCACACAGATGCATACAATTCACCAGACACAAGAAATATTTTCAGTTTCTCGGCGATATCGCTGCATTGACATTGTATCCCTGCAGATCATTGTAACGCCACCAGCTACCATGACGTCACTAATGAATAACTAAACTCTCCAACAGAAGGCGTTTCACACCCAAGACGCCGCATTTGACTCTACAAATAGAACAGCTTGTCTGGACCCGCGTTGATATATTTCACATGAAAAGACACTGGACTGAAAAAAATATTTTTGTGTGTACATATCAAATAATTCGAACGTCTTTGTTAACTTTATGTAGATGTCATTCTAATTGGAATAACATTCAAACTGGGACCAGTTCATCCTGTGTACACCTTTCGTCACAAATCATCGTCTTCGAAGCAAGATTGTCATAACTGATATCGATAAAAATATTGGCTTCAGGACAATTTTAGCCTTATGGAACATGTCAGTCCATAAGGACTTAAGTGACCTTTGATCCCACTCTCCTATGACGTCACATAGAGACAGAGGTCATTTGCATGGAAATCGCTTAAGACGTACGTAGCATGGTTTATCGGAGATAGTTTATTTAGCATCATGGGTTGTTTTCAGTCAAGAGTCAAACTCAGACCGTTCGCCCGACTGCGACAGTTCATCCAGGATAAAAAGGAGCAACGAAGAGAGCGAAAGAGATTAAAGGAGCTGAAAAGATTGAATGTTTTGACGGGGTCAGCTCCAAGTAGCCCGAGTCCCACCCTTAGCCGTGCCGTTTCCACCCACAGTAGCCTGGCGTCTACCTCTCTGGACATTGCAAAGGAGGGAAGCATGCAGTCTCTCAACGACAGCAGCAGTAGCGACAGTTTCAGCAACCTTGACGTGTTTGAGCAGGAGGTAGGACCAGTATATAAACATTACACCAGGTATACGGTGAAACAACCAAAGCGCGTGGGCTATTATTCTCTACACCCCATGTCGTCAGTAAGCGGCTGGTCAAGTCTGATGAGACTCATGGCTGAGTGAGTGAGTGAGTTTAGTTTTACGCCACACTCATCAATGTTGCAGCTGTATGTCGGCGATCTAAATAATCGTGTCTCGTGATATGCACTTAATCACAGGATCGGCACATGAAGTATTCACAACTCACTATATTTGGTACTGTTGACTAAAATCCATTTGAACAGAATATATTTCAAAACCATTTTCGTTGTAAGGAAAACTGAGATCCACCCGTTTATTCACACACCACCGAAACCCCAAACATTCTTATTAATATACATGACCAGCAGTTGGCCCCAATACATCCCTTCTCCATCCCTCCTTCCCAATACAGGACTGTATAACTTCATCATGTATTTTATGCTACAGACAGGTAACGTCGTCGATGTAGACGACGATGTAGATGACGACGTTCATCCCCTAGCACCCGCCACGACCGTGACGACACTCCCCGACGATTATGACAACGATGAGAATGGTGAGTGGTCTGAGTTCTTCTTTACCTGTGATATCTGTTTTCTGTCAATGTACTTATAAGTCTGTGTGCCTATTGTGCGTGTCGAGTTGGTTTCGTGTGAGAAACCCAAAGCCGAAACCTGCATGAGACATAGGCTGGATCTCTGTACATCGCAGACATGGTTGCTCATCTATATCTTCTAAATCAGTATGTACCGTTTTTTGATCATGAAATTGATATACGAGTAGAGTTTTCTGCGTACCATGCTGAAATGAAGCCGCTTCAGAATCACAATAAAATACACACATATATCAATGAATAAAGTATACTGTCTGGTCTTCCAACCGAACATGTTTCATTGAGAGTCACCGGACTGGATGTCATGCGATTTACCAACACGAATTTAAACTTATAGGAATCATTAACCCTGTGCAAAGTGACATACCCAAGAAAATAGAAAGACGCTGGGTTTTTTTAAATTTATTTATTTTGTTTTGTTTTCCATAAAAATTCATTTTAGGTGTTTACACGTAAGCGAAACATGAGACAAAGTTATCTTTTCCTTCAGGTGTTCGTAACCTGTCAATGCGGAAGTCGTGGTCTGATCAGATCGAGGTGGTCAACAGAGCCACTGCTGCAGCTGCTGCCCGACAGAGGGCGCTCAACCGGGCCAAGGGTAGGCCATGGGGAGTGACGGCGGGATGTGCTGGAGACGAGGTGTTAGCAAACATAAATAATGTGGCAGCATATTCCAGTAGGTAGTTGGAGTTCGTCCTGACTTAAAGGACCACGGGTATATCCCTTGGGGTGTAAATGTACACGTGTTTCTAGAGGATCCCTCAGTTACTGGAGCCAGTATGGATGCTTCCTATAGGAACTAAACACTCTACAACTTTTAACAGTTCCCGATGGAAATGATCATCGCATGGATGATGTAGCCGTGAACTTGGCAGTGGACGTCATGCAGTTGTAAGCTGGGCAATATGTTACTGGAATGTGTTACCCAAAGAGGGCTTGATGGAACTGTGAGCCGGGGAATGTGTTACCCCAAGAGGGCTCGATACAGCTGAGAAACAGTGAGAAAGAGAGAGAGAGAGATAGTGAAACAGAGAGAGAGAGTGAGACAGAGAAATACTGAGACAGAGAGCGAGGAGAGACAGACAGAACGAGAGAGAGAGAGAGAGAGATGTCTTTGAGGCTTTTGACGGAAGATGTTTAACGCTAGTTTAACTGAAAAAGACAAATGTAAGAGCTAGGATCTTTATTACACAAAGTTACCGGACGTCAGTAGATGTGATGTCGTGTCTGCAGGGGTGTACATCGGGTTACGGTAACTTGCCTCTGAAAATGGAGGAAAATCGTACTTAAGCAGCTGTCAACGGCTCTCTAAGATGGCTGTGTTTGTACCACTTGGACCACACAGGAGATTGACGTATGGAGATTGTCGTATGTAGCTTGATAGGTCTCATCGCTTCAAGAAGGCATTTAAGGTTGTTGATCACATCAGCTACACGAGGCGTGTCGTGTCTGCAGGGAGTGTCGACCAGATTCCAGAAATGTGTCTCCAAGCACGCCCAGACTTAAACAACTGTCTACGGATCTCCTGCTTAAGTTCACATCAATGATTGAAAATGTTTAATATTATGTGTAGTTTGACTGAGAATATCTGTTGGAACTGTTTGGGGAACAATAACGGCTACTTCCATGAAACGGTTGGGGGAAGAGTACGAATGCCACCGCCTCATCAAGCAAGAGCACCAAGAACATGTATCAGACCCATTTTCTTGACAATGTCAAACTGCAAGTTCAAAGTCCGTTTTATGAGAGATGTTTAACGCTAGTTCGCACTTAAAAAGACAAAGGTAACAAGTAGGAAGTTTATCACACAAATTTTCCAAAAACACGGGGTCGTGTCTGCGCAACGACTCTAAACACGCCAAGGAAGACTTGAACAGCTGCACACGACTCTCCAAGGTGGCACGTAGACCATGCAGGCAATACACACTGTTTAAAACCATTTTTGTAAGAGTATCGAAGGCCTTTCAAAATGGATCATCCACAATTGCCAGAGACAGCCTCGGTCGAAGTACACGTAGCCTCAGTACTTAATTTTCTTTACGCTCCACTGCTGAGTCTAACAAAACCTTATGGGAGGTCGGGCCAGGTAACCTTTGAGATTGACCATTCAGAACATTCAGTTTACCAAATCGCGAAAGAGGACATTCGCATATATCTTTTGAACTTTTCATCTGGAAAAGGTTCGTACCCAAACGATTCCGAATGCTATTTAGCGTACGAACGCTTCCGGGCGATGCACACGGCGCATGTTACAACCATGACAACGGTGCGTAAACAGTCGTTGAAATTAGTGTTTTGGGATATATTCTAGGATGTCATGTTGCGGAATTATTAGCTAATGGTAACCGTGTCAACAGAAACCCCAAGGCGTATTTACTGCAGGTCAAATAACTGTGTTGTGTGCGGATTTTGGTTTGCGGAGAGATCTGTGTCAGTGACCTGAATATTTGGTAAGTCCCTCCGATCCATAAGTATCCGTTGTCTGATTGGTTAGGTTCTACCAGGGTTTGTTAGACTCAGTGGTGGAGTGTAACGAATATAACACTGAGACTAAGTTTACAGACAGACGGACAGATTTTATTCAGTGTAAGGTCTTTGGCCCAAAATACAGAGAGATTTAGGGTTACAAAATATCCCTGCGCATTGAACATATTTGTAGAAAGTACAAGAGCGTGACAGAAATATATTATATATTATTTTGCCGTACTTCTTGTGCTTTGTATAAAAAGATTGAAGTTTTATGGAATATATCATAATGTTGAGACGCTATTATGGAGACAAAGTTTTGTTGAGAGATGGACTTGATGTATTTACCAATAAGTGTATTACGGAGAGAACTATAAGCTTCACAGATTAAAAGTACATGATATTCATTTTCAATAAAATATTTGTTTGTTTTTTTATAAACAGAGAGGACAAAGTCTTTCTTGATATGGTATAGCTCGGTGTCTTCCAGTGCTGACAGCAATTCTAAAGTTACTGCATCTGAAGTGTGAGGCTAAGTTTACTTAGACTGGAGACAGCCTCGCCCTGGACCACGAAGATATATGCACCAGAGATCCTTGCTCTTTCTCGGTACACTATGTAACAGCGATATTGAATTAATCTTGAACGATATCTGACTATAACATATCCTAAAAATGTTCACAGACTGTGGCCTGCATGTTGTAAAATGCCAGAATGTTTCTGTAATGTTGCTGCACTTCTACGTATCAGCACGCTTAGCATTCAGTCTCCTGAGTGTGAATGTGTCATAGTTCCCTATGATATTGTGAAACATACAGAGTAGTAGAAACAATTTGGTTGAGTCACTAGATGACATTCTAGATGTTGACACTTTTGTCAGCTTTAAATAAAGATGATCTGTAGATCATGGCAAGGCACACCAGAGACGTCAACTGATACACGGAGAGAACGACTGTGCCGTTAACGCTTTTTACCTATTGAAGACGCCTCATTCGACTTTACAAACTGAAGACGCCTCATTCGACTTTACAAACTGGAGACCTTGTGTGGACTCACGCTGATATATTTTAGATGAAATAAAAAAGACTGAGCGGAGATTTTTCTTGTTTTTTTTTCTCTCTTTTTGTGTGTAGATATCAAATAGTTCGAGTCTCTGTGTACGTAAATATGCTTTAAATTGCAATAACATCTAAACTAGAGCCAGCTCATCCTGTGTACACCTTGTGTGACAAATCTGAGTCATTCTGTCAAGATTGTCGCAAGTAATATACTTAAAATATAGGCTTCAGTACAGTTATGAAACATGTCAGTCCATAAGGACTTAAGTGACCTTTGTCCCCATCCTCCTATGACGTCACATAGATACAGCGGGGACCACTTAATCCAATGTACACCCTCACAAATCATCGTCTTTGAACCAAGATTGTCATAACTGATATCGATAAAAAATATTGGCTTCAGGACAATTTTAGCCTTATGGAACATGTCAGTCCATAAGGACTTATGTGACCTTTGATCCCACCCTCCTATGACGTCACATAGAGACAGAGGTCATTTGCATGGAAATCGCTTAAGACGTACGTAGCATGGTTTATCGGAGATAGTTTATTTAGCATCATGGGTTGTTTTCAGTCAAGAGTCAAACTCAGACCGTTCGTCCGACTGCGACAGTTCATCCAGGATACAAAGGAGCAACGTAGAGAGCGAAAGAGATTAAAGGAGCTGAAAAGATTGAATGTTTTGACGGGGTCAGCTCCAAGAAGCCCGAGTCCCACCCTTAGCCGTGCCGTTTCCACCCACAGTAGCTTGGCGTCTACCTCTCTGGACATTGCAAAGGAGGGAAGCATGCAGTCTCTCAACGACAGCAGCAGTAGCGACAGTTTCAGCAACCTTGACGTGTTTGAGCAGGAGGTAGGACCAGTATATAAACATTACACCAGGTATACGGTGAAACAACCAAAGCGCGTGGGCTATTATTCTCTACATGTACCCCATGTCGTCAGTAAGCGGCTGGTCAAGTCTGATGAGACTCATGGCTGAGTGAGTGAGTTTAGTTTTACGCCACACTCATCAATGTTGCAGCTGTATGTCGGCGATCTAAATAATCGTGTCTGGACCAGACAATCCAGTGATGAACAGTATGAGCATCGATCTACGTAACTGGGGTAAATTGACGTGTCAACCAAGTCAGTGAGCCTGGAAACCCAACCCAGTTCGTCGCTTCTTACGACAAGCATAAGCTTTTGAAGATCAAATCTAACCAGGATCTTCAAACACGCATGAAACATGGAACAAAAACATGAAGATCTATAAATGATATGATGCAACAGAATGTCTGACAGAAATAAAAGATGTCAAGTGTTAGGCCGATCCCGTAAAACAAATATTCACATGTAGTCAAGGATGTACGCTACTTTATCATTATGTAAAATCATACAAGAATGTGATGTGGCTACAAGATCTAGAAGTTGAACCGACAATGAAACCCCTGATCTTAAAGTTCCTGGCAGCCCCACAGGGACGCAGTTCTGCACAACGAAATGCGGCACGTATGGCATTGAAGAAACACACCTTGAAACAATCAAGTTCTCAAACCCACAACAAACGGCATTCAGATAGCCATGTACAAATAGCTAGTTAGCTTGTAGCAATAGTTGTTTTGTGAACAAGTCACTTATGTAATGTTATCAACACAAGGATATGCACTTAATCACAGGATCGGCACATGAAGTATTCACAACTCACTATATTTGGTACTGTTGACTAAAATCCATTTGAACAGAATATATTTCAAAACCATTTTCGTTGTAAGTAAAACTGAGATCCACCCGTTTATTCACACACCACCGAAACCCCAAACATTCTTATTAATATACATGACCAGCAGTTGGCCCCAATACATCCCTTCTCCATCCCTCCTTCCCAATACAGGACTGTATAACTTCATCATGTATTTTATGCTACAGACAGGTAACGTCGTCGATGTAGACGACGATGTAGATGACGACGTTCATCCCCTAGCACCCGCCACGACCGTGACGACACTCCGCGACGATGATGACAACTATGAGAATGGTGAGTGGTCTGAGTTCTTCTTTACCTGTGATATCTGTTTTCTGTCGATGTACTTATAAGTCTGTGTGCCTATTGTGCGTGTCGAGTTGATTTCGTGTGAGAAACTCAAAGCCGAAACCTGCAAGAGACATAGGCTGGATCTCTGTACATCGCAGACATGGTTGCTCATCTATATTGTCTAAATGTACCGTTTTTTGATCATGAAATTGATATACGAGTAGAGGTTTCTGCGTACCATGCTGAAATGAAGCCGCTTCAGAATCACAATAAAATACACACATACATCAATGAATAAAGTATACTGCCTGGTCTTCCAACCGTACATGTTTCATTCAGAGTCACCGGACTGGATGTCATGCGATTTACAAACACGAATTTAAACTTATAGGAATCATTTACGCTGTGCAAAGTGACATACCCAAGAAAATAGAAAGACGCTGGGTTTTTTTAAAATTTATTTATTTTGTTTTCCATAAAAATTCAGCTTAGCTGTTTACACGTAAGCGAAACATGAGACAAAGTTATCTTTTCCTTCAGGTGTTCGTAACCTGTCAATGCGGAAGTCGTGGTCTGATCAGATCGAGGTGGTCAACAGAGCCACTGCTGCAGCTGCTGCCCGACAGAGGGCGCTCAACCGGGCCACGGTGTCCATCACTGCTGCAGGCATCAGGAGCAGGCTGCCAACAATACCAGAGAACGAGATTCCCTCCTTCAACGGCCCAGCCCCCCTACCCCAGCCACGCCCGACACAAGCTGCTGCACGAATGAGGCCAGATGACTTCTGTCTGCCGGGCTTCATTCCCTAAACATTGGGGTGGGAAAGGGTAGGCCATGGGGAGTGACGGCGGGATGTGCTGGAGACGAGGTGTTAGCAAACATAAATAATGTGGCAGCATATTCCAGTAGGTAGTTGGAGTTCGTCCTGACTTAAAGGACCACGGGTATATCCCTTGGGGTGTAAATGTACACGTGTTTCTAGAGGATCCCTCAGTTACTGGAGCCAGTATGGATGCTTCCTATAGGAACTAAACACTCTACAACTTTTAACAGTTCCCGATGGAAATGATCATCGCATGGATGATGTAGCTGTGAACTTGGCAGTGGACGTCATGCAGTTGTAAGCTGGGCAATATGTTACTGGAATGTGTTACCCAAAGAGGGCTTGATGGAGCTGTTAGCCGGGGAATGTGTTACCTAAAGAGGACTTGACACAACTGTGAGCTGGGGAATGTGTTACCCCAAGAGGGCTTGATGCAGCTGTAATCCGGCGAATGTGTTACCCCACGACTGCTTAATACAGCTATGAGCTGGGGAATGTGTTACCCCTAGAGGGCTTGATGCAGCTGTAATCCGGCGAATGTGTTACCTCAAGAGGGCTTGATACAGCTGTGAGCCGGGGAATGTGTTACCCCACGACTGCTTAATACAGCTATGAGCTGGGGAATGTGTTACCCCACGACTGCTTAATACAGCTGTGAGCCGGGGAATGTGTTACCCCACGACTGCTTAATACAGCTGTGAGCCGGGGAATGTGTTACCCCACGACTGCTTAATACAGCTGTGAGCCGGGGAATGTGTTACCCCACGACTGCTTAATACAGCTGTGAGCCGGGGAATGTGTTACCCCAAGAGGGCTCGATACAGCTGTGGGCCGGGGAATGTGTTACCCCAAGAGGGCTCGATACAGCTGTGAGCCGGGGAATGTGTTACCCCAAGAGGGCATGACACAGCTGTGAGCCGGGGAATGTGTTACCCCAAGAGGGCTCGATACAGCTATGAGCCGGGGAATGTGTTACCCCAAGAGGGTTTGATACAGCTGTGAGCCGGGGAATGTGTTACCCCAAGAGGGCTTGGTGCAGCTGTGAGCCGGGGAATGTGTTACCCCAAGAGGGCTCGATACAGCTGTGAGCCGGGGAATGTGTTACCCTAAGAGGGCATGACACAGCTGTGTGCTGGGGAATGTGTTACCCCAAGAGGGCTTGATGCAGCTATAAACTGGACAAGAATTTGCAGGTGTTTGTAAGGTGGTATATTACTGTGATCTATCAAGATAATCGACACCGAGACAGATGAGAGCTCGGTAAATATCTTGGGACATTCAACGGTCATCTGTGAGAATTCACTGATGAAAGTGAACACGCCAGAAGAAGAACACAAAGCATCCATATGCGATCGTCGCATTTGTTGCCTTTGATAAAACAATAAACTGACAATATGCTTAAACGTGCATTTATGTTTTAGCTTAGATGAATTAACCGAGAACAACAGTGAGAAAGAGAGAGAGAGAGAGATAGTGAAACAGAGAGAGAGTGAGACAGAGAAATACTGAGACAGAGAGAGGAGAGACAGACAGACAGAACGAGAGAGAGAGAGAGAAAGAGAGAGAGAGATGTCTTTGAGGCTTTTGACGGAAGATGTTTAACGCTAGTTTAACTGAAAAAGACAAATGTAAGATCTTTATTACACAAAGTTACACATGACGTCAGTAGATGTGATGTCGTGTCTGCAGGGGTGTCCATCGGTTACGGTAACTTGCCTCTGAAAATGGAAGGAAGACGTACTTAAGCAGCTGACCACGGCTCTCTAAGATGGCTGTGTTTGTACCACTTGGACCACACAGGAGATTGACGTATGCAGATTGACGTATGTAGCTTGATAGGTCTCATCGCTTCAAGAAGGAATTTAAGGTTGTTGATCACATCAGCTACACGAGGCGTGTCGTGTCTGCAGGGAGTGTCGACCAGATTCCAGAAATGTGTCTCCAAGCACGCCCAGACTTAAACAACTGTCTACGGATCTCCTGCTTAAGTTCACATCAATGATTGAAAATGTTTAATATTATGTGTAGTTTGACTGAGAATATCTGCTGGAACTGTTTGGGGAACAATAACGGCTACTTCCATGAAACGGTTGAGGGAAGAGTACGAATGCCACCGCCTCATCAAGCAAGAGCACCAAAAACATGTATCAGACCCATTTTCTTGACAATGTCAAACTGCAAGTTCAAAGTCCGTTTTATGAGAGATGTTTAACGCTAGTTCGCACTTAAAAAGACAAAGGTAACAAGTAGGAAGTTTATCACACAAATTTTCCAAAAACACGGGGTCGTGTCTGCGCAACGACTCTAAACACGCCAAGGAAGACTTGAACAGCTGCACACGACTCTCCAAGGTGGCACGTAGACCATGCAGGCAATACACACTGTTTAAAACCATTTTTGTAAGAGTATCGAAGGCCTTTCAAAATGGATCATCCACAATTGCCAGAGACAGCCTCGGTCGAAGTACACGTAGCCTCAGTACTTAATTTTCTTTACGCTCCACTGCTGAGTCTAACAAAACCTTATGGGAGGTCGGGCCAGGTAACCTTTGAGATTGACCATTCAGAACATTCAGTTTACCAAATCGCGAAAGAGGACATTCGCATATATCTTTTGAACTTTTCATCTGGAAAAGGTTCGTACCCAAACGATTCCGAATGCTATTTAGCGTACGAACGCTTCCGGGCGATGCACACGGCGCATGTTACAACCATGACAACGGTGCGTAAACAGTCGTTGAAATTAGTGTTTTGGGATATATTCTAGGATGTCATGTTGCGGAATTATTAGCTAATGGTAACCGTGTCAACAGAAACCCCAAGGCGTATTTACTGCAGGTCAAATAACTGTGTTGTGTGCGGATTTTGGTTTGCGGAGAGATCTGTGTCAGTGACCTGAATATTTGGTAAGTCCCTCCGATCCATAAGTATCCGTTGTCTGATTGGTTAGGTTCTACCAGGGTTTGTTAGACTCAGTGGTGGAGTGTAACGAATATATCACTGAGACTAAGTTTACAGACAGACGGACAGATTTTATTCAGTATAAGGCCTTTGGCCCAAAATACAGAGAGATTTAGGGTTACAAAATATCCCTGCGCATTGAACATATTTGTAGAAAGTACAAGAGCGTGACAGAAATATATTATATATTATTTTGCCTTATTTGTTGTGCTTTGTATAAATAGATTGAAGTTTCATGGAATATATCATAATGTTGAGACGCTATTATGGAGACAAAGTTTTGTTGAGAGATGGACTTGATGTATTTACCAATAAGTGTATTACGGAGAGAACTATAAGCTTCACAGAATGAAAGTACATGATATTCATTTTCAATAAAATATTTGTTATAAAAGGACAAAGTCTTTCTTGATGTGGTATAGCTTGGTGTCTTCCAGTGTTGACAGCAATTCTAAAGTTAGTGCATCTGAAGTGTGAGACTAAGTTTACTTAGACTGGAGACAGCCTCGCCCTGGACTACGAAGATATATATATGCACCAGAGATCCTTGCTATTTCTCGGTACACTATGAAACAGCGATATTGAATTAATCTTGAACGATATCTGACTATAACATATCCTAAAAATGTTCACAGATTGTGGCCTGCATGTTGTAAAATGCCAGAATGTTTCTGTAATGTTGCTGCACTTCTACGTATCAGCACGCTTAGCATTCAGTCTCCTGAGTGTGAATGTGTCATAGTTCCCTATGATATTGTGAAACATACAGAGTAGTAGAAACAATTTGGTTGAGTCACTAGATGACATTCTAGATGTTGACACTTTTGTCAGCTTTAAATGAAGATGATCTGTAGATCACGGCAAGGCGCACCTGAGACGTCAACTGATACACGGAGCTTTTTACCTATCGAAGACGCCTCATTCGACTTTACAAACTGAAGACGCCTCATTCGACTTTACAAACTGAAGACCGTGTGTGGACACACGCTGATACATTTCAGATGAAATAAAAAAGACCGAGCGGAGATTTTTCTTGTTTTTTTCTTCTCTTTTTGTGTGTAGATATCAAATAGTTCGAGTGTCTGTGTACGTAAATATGCTTTAAATTGCAATAACATCCAAACTAGAGCCAGCTCATCCTGTGTACACCTTGTGTGACAAATCTTAGTCATTCTGTCAAGATTGTCGTAAGTGATATACTTAAAATATAGGCTTCAGTACAGTTATGAAACATGTAAGTCCATAAGGACTTAAAGGTCACATGCAACCAAAAAATCAAACATAATTAAAACACATTTATCACTTATTCATGACATATAATATACACTGCTTCTTTTAAAAAAAACAAACAAACAAAATTATAAGCGTACAATCGGGATTCAAAAGTGCAATATTTTGTACTTGGGCTTACGTCCCCCGAAACGAAGCCCACGGGAGACCGAACCCAGTCATAGCTTGTGGATGTGCACTCAAGTGTAACGACGGCCTCTGATTGGCTGTTTCATTTGCTGATATGCTGAGGGTTCATTGTGTGTACAGAAAGGTGATCTGTTTGATGGGCATTTTAGAAGTATGGCGAGTCACATGAAAGTAAGATTCTTTATGGATAACAACTTCTTTTTGTGTACTTGATGCGTCGTTTCAGTATGGAGTCATATACTGTTGTCAAACAAAATCATACACACTAAAAGAAGTTGTTATCCATGAAGAATGTATATAGAGATGCTGGATTTTGAAAATACATGTTCTCTGAATTTCCGCTCGATCCAATAAAAAATCATGTCAGTAAAGATGGTAAACTACTGCGTGGCTGGAATCTGTCATTCGTCCAAGTACAAAGCAGGACTTGAAACTGACAAGGGTTTGCACCAGTTTCCGTTAGATCCAGTCATCCGAAAAAAATGAATGTAGTTTGTTTGCAACCCACAGACATAAAAACATGTCATGTGTATCACACGTGCCTAGTTACATAATGTGGCAGAAACGGGGCTCGGGTGCACGAATCATAAATCAACTCATTTTCTTTATGTCGTATAGTCTGATAGGTGTTAAGTTCAAATTGCACGTGGTCAATGATTGAAGCTGTGTACTGCATGTTGTCTTTAGCAGACAGGCAGGCAGACATATAGGTGTGAATAAACCAGACAATGAGCTTTCTCTGTGACAGAGACTGCTTACTACAATCAAGAAGTTTTTTTTATGTAACGAGTAGATTATTTACTTGTTTGTGTACACAACCGAGATTAGACTACTGCTCACGACCTCAGATGCTGGGCATGCATACTGTTTCAAGCTCCGTGAACCTATTTACTGCGCATGCGTTATGGACGCAGCGCAGCACATCTGTTGAAACCAGTTTTCCCCCAGCGCTGGGGGATTTTAGTGAAACGTTTGAACTCCGATTTCGCGGGCTTTTTTTTCATCGCGTTTTTTTCAACTTTATATGTTGAATTGGCATTTTTTATTATTTGTTTCGGTAAGTGCATACCTAAAGGTACCAGAATCTGCAAAGTTGTATTTTACGTTGCATGTGACCTTTAAGTGACCTTTGTCCCCATCCTCCTATGACGTCACATAGATACAGAGGGGACCACTTAATCCAATGTACACCCTTCGTCACAAATCATCGTCTTTGAGCCAAGATTGTCATAACTGATATGGATAAAAATATTGGCTTCAGGACAATTTTAGCCTTATGGAACATGTCAGTCCATAAGGACTTAAGTGACCTTTGATCCCACTCTCCTATGACGTCACATAGAGACAGAGGTCATTTGCATGGAAATCGCTTAAGACGTACGTAGCATGGTGTATCGGAGATAGTTTAATTAGCATCATGGGTTGTTTTCAGTCAAGAGTCAAACCCAGACCGTTCGCCCGACTGCGGCAGTTCATCCAGGATACAAAGGAGCAACGAAGAGAGCGAAAGAGATTAAAGGAGCTGAAAAGATTGAATGTTTTGACGGGGTCAGCTCCAAGAAGCCCGAGTCCCACCCTTAGCCGTGCCGTTTCCACCCACAGTAGCTTGGCGTCTACCTCTCTGGACATTGCAAAGGAGGGAAGCATGCAGTCTCTCAACGACAGCAGCAGCAGCGACAGTTTCAGCAACCTTGACGTGTTTGAGCAGGAGGTAGGACCAGTATATAAACATTACACCAGGTATACAGTGAAACAACCAAAGCCCATGTACCCCATGTCGTCAGTAAGCGGCTGGTCAAGTCTGATAAGACTCATGGCTGAGTGAGTGAGTTTAGTTTTACGCCACACTCATCAATGTTGCAGCTGTAAAAACATGAAGATCTATAAATGATATGATGCTACAGAATGTCTGACAGAAATAAACGATGTCAAGTGTTAGACCGATCCCGTAAAACAAATATTCACATGTAGTCAAGGATGTACGCTACTTTATCATTATGTAAAATCATACAAGAATGTGATGTGGCCACAAGATCTAGAGGTCGAACCGACAATGAAACCCCTGATCTTGACGTTCCTGGCAGTCCCACATGGACGCAGTTCTCCACAATGAAATGCGGCACGTATGGTATTGAGGAAACACACCTTGAAACAATCAAGTTCTCAAACCCACAACAAACGGCATCCAGATAGCCATGTACAAATAGCTAGTTAGCTTGTAGCAATAGTTGTTTTGTGAAAAAGTCACTTATGTAATCTTATCATCACAAGGATATGCACTTAATCACAGGATCGGCACATGAAGTATTCACCATTCACAATATTTGATACTGCTGACTAAAATCCATTTAAACAGAATATATTTCAAAACCATTTTCGTTGTTAGTAAAACTGAGATCCACCCGTTTATTCACACACCACCGAAACCCCAAACATTCTTATTAATATACATGACCAGCAGTTGGCCCCAATACATCCCTTCTCCATCCCTCCTTCCCAATACAGGACTGTATAACTTCATCATGTATTTTATGCTACAGACAGGTAACGTCGTCGATGTAGACGACGATGTAGATGACGACGTTCATCCCCTAACACCCGCCACGACCGTGACGACACTCTGCGACGATGATGACAACGATGAGAATGGTGAGTGGTCTAAGTTCTCCTTTACCTGTGATATTGATTGTGCGTGTCGAGTTGGTTTCGTGTGAGAAACTCAAAGCCGAAACCTGCAAGAGACATAGGCTGGATCTCTGTACATCGCAGACATGGTTGCTCATCTATATTGTCTAAATGTACCGTTTTTTGATCATGAAATTGATATACGAGTAGAGTTTTCTGCGTACCATGCTGAAATGAAGCCGCTTCAGAATCACAATAAAATACACACATACATCAATGAATAAAGTATACTGCCTGGTCTTCCAACCGTACATGTTTCATTCAGAGTCACCGGACTGGATGTCATGCGATTTACAAACACGAATTTAAACTTATAGGAATCATTTACGCTGTGCAAAGTGACATACCCAAGAAAATAGAAAGACGCTGGGTTTTTTTAAAATTTATTTATTTTGTTTTCCATAAAAATTCAGCTTAGCTGTTTACACGTAAGCGAAACATGAGACAAAGTTATCTTTTCCTTCAGGTGTTCGTAACCTGTCAATGCGGAAGTCGTGGTCTGATCAGATCGAGGTGGTCAACAGAGCCACTGCTGCAGCTGCTGCCCGACAGAGGGCGCTCAACCGGGCCACGGTGTCCATCACTGCTGCAGGCATCAGGAGCAGGCTGCCAACAATACCAGAGAACGAGATTCCCTCCTTCAACGGCCCAGCCCCCCTACCCCAGCCACGCCCGACACAAGCTGCTGCACGAATGAGGCCAGATGACTTCTGTCTGCCGGGCTTCATTCCCTAAACATTGGGGTGGGAAAGGGTAGGCCATGGGGAGTGACGGCGGGATGTGCTGGAGACGAGGTGTTAGCAAACATAAATAATGTGGCAGCATATTCCAGTAGGTAGTTGGAGTTCGTCCTGACTTAAAGGACCACGGGTATATCCCTTGGGGTGTAAATGTACACGTGTTTCTAGAGGATCCCTCAGTTACTGGAGCCAGTATGGATGCTTCCTATAGGAACTAAACACTCTACAACTTTTAACAGTTCCCGATGGAAATGATCATCGCATGGATGATGTAGCTGTGAACTTGGCAGTGGACGTCATGCAGTTGTAAGCTGGGCAATATGTTACTGGAATGTGTTACCCAAAGAGGGCTTGATGGAGCTGTTAGCCGGGGAATGTGTTACCTAAAGAGGGCTTGATGCAGCTGTGAGCTGGGAAATGTGTTACCCTAAGAGGGCGTCGATACAGTGGTGAGCCGGGGAATGAGCTACCCCATAAGGACATGACGCAACTGTGAGGCGGGAAATGTGTTACCTAAAGAGGACTTGATACAACTGTGATCTGGGGAATGTGTTACCCCAAGAGGGCTTGATGCAGCTGTAATCCGGCGAATGTGTTACTCCACGACTGCTTAATACAGCTATGAGCTGGGGAATGTGTTACCCCAAGAGGGCTTGATGCACCTGTAATCCGGCGAATGTGTTACCCCAAGAGGGCTTGATACAGCTGTGAGCCGGGGAATGTGTTACCCCACGACTGCTTAATACAGCTATGAGCTGGGGAATGTGTTACCCCACGACTGCTTAATACAGCTGTGAGCCGGGGAATGTGTTACCCCACGACTGCTTAATACAGCTGTGAGCCGGGGAATGTGCTACCCTTAGAAGAGGGCTTGAAGCATCTGTGAGCCGGGGAATGTGTTACCCTTGGAAGAGGGCTTGATGCAGCTGTGAGCCGGGGAATGTGTTACCCTTAGAAGAGGGCTTGATGCAGCTGCGAGCTGGGGAATGTGTTACCCTTAGAAGAGGGCTTGATGCAGCTGCGAGCTGGGGAATGTGTTACCCTTAGAAGAGGGCTTGATGCAGCTGTGAGCCGGGGAATGTGTTACCCTTAGAAGAGGGCTTGATGCAGCTGTGAGCCGGGGAATGTGTTACCCTTAGAAGAGGGCTTGATGCAGCTGTGAGCCGGGGAATGCGTTACCCTTAGAAGAGGGCTTGATGCAGCTGTGAGCTCGGGATAATGTTACTCTAGGGGAGGGCTTGAAGCATCTGAGTAAACTTATATGTTGTTATGATTTTATGATTGTTTTTACTACATCTTCCAATGAGAGGAATTTCTTGAACAGGCAGTGTTATTACCTCCCTTGACTGTCTTTTGATCCAATCAGGTGTCTATGCTGGGAAGTTGAGCGAACCAATCACAACTCACTTTCGTTTTTTGTATTATCTAAAATCTGGGACACACTGCGAGCAAACCAGTTGCGACCGCTACCTTTGTTGACACTGGCTATCGGTTGTCACGGCGGCCTAGCTGATTGGCTACCGTGAGAAGGCGGAGCCAGCAAAGGGAGGTAATAAATTTATCGGAACCGTAGATGCGTCCAGGGTATCGTGGAGACTTATCGGAACGTATACCCTGGAGATATCCAGGATGCCGTCGACCCAAATCCTCCAGGAAACCGCAACCAGCTCGAACAGGCACTGAGAAAGGAATGGAGAACAATTCCCAATGACGTCATCAGACGTCTGACATCAAAGTTGTTGTCAACAACAAAGTATCAGGATGATAAATGGTTTAAGCCTTTTCAAAACTTGCCAAGAACCTCCTTAACACACTGAGAATCTGAGAGTAGGGGGTGCTACCATTTTGATCCCATTGTCCAATTCAAGTGCTGGCGTACAATTACGAATGGTTATTATTAAAAAACAAAACCTGAGTTGGGTTTTTTCATTGGTTGTGGATGGTATTGTGGTGGTAGAAAGGAAGGATCAGCGAGCAGTATCACTGATTACATAAACCGACTCCCAGGCGGCTAGACGGCATGGCGTCTTGCACTCCTGAGAACATACCATGAGTGCATCAAAGTAATAAATTACGCAACTGTGAATGTTGTCAAAACGACCTTGTTGGGGCACACGTGGGGTAGCACGTCAACAAATACATATTAGAAGTTTGAAAAAATTATTTCTTGAAGATTCAACGGTTTACTAAAGCGACCCAGGAGAGTACATTTAATGTATACTGAATATAATACAAAAATACTACAATATTACATTACATCTATATCGATGATAATTGAAGAGATTACTGGGTTCACTGGTGTGAGATATATGTTGGTTGGTTGTTGTTTAACACCACACTCATTCCACAATATTCCAGCTATATATAACTCATATATGACTCTTATATAACTCATGTATAACTCATATAACATTGTTTAGATTATTTGAATCTTGTTTTGTATGTGATGGTTCGAGACCGGCTGTGATTGGTCAGTTGAAGTTGTGGTTGTCATCATACCCGAATGTGGTTAAGTTCAAGAGTAGATTAGGTGCTGGAGAGCTAAGCGATGACATGTCAACCCCACCCGTTCTCAGTCCTTGCCTCACACTCTCATATTTTGACGGAATCTCGTTTAGAACTATTATGATTTCTGGCATCAGTTTTCAAACCTATGTGATACATGTTCCAACTGTCAGTTCAAATAGGCCACCCTAATACGTGCAGGCAGGTACTCTTCGCAAGTCCTTCACACAAACACAAATAAATATATCCAGAATGGAGTCTTCTGTGAGATCAAGGGGATCGAAATATCTCATCACAGACTTCCAAGCACTTGCTTCTTACCTGAGACAAATTTACCCTCTTGTTTCCGCTAAGCAGTAATCGACCTGCTCTCCAGTATGCTATCGATATCTGCCATAACAGTCAAACCAGAATCACGCATGCGTAAATAAGGTGTGCATTGCAAACGTGTTTCACTCCCACGATCTCTATGACGTCATAATTGTGGTAATTATTGACCAGTATTATCAATATATGGCTAATAACGGAAATGTTTTGCTATTCATATCCTTATGAAAACCACTCTGCCCTCATTATAAACGTGGGACGTCTTCTGAACTGTCAGCATTGCGTCCTGTTCGATGCTACTTCACCGATCTGATAGTGACCGAAACTCGAGCTTTAATGTCTGTTTAAGACACAATTGTATTGCATCCTTATTTAAGTATGAGAGCAGTGCAATCATATTGTCTGTTCTCCGATCGGTACATATACTGTTCATTATTTGTAACGTGTTTGTTTGTCGTTTAACGCAGCAATTTACGACTAAGGCGGCATGACATGAGACTCTGACCATAACTCATTTCTGGATAATCAAGCTGATTGTGCAGATGGTTAGTTAACATGTCTGTCTCTCTCAGCGCTGACAAAGCCTATGAGCTGCCTGTGACACGTGTAACCAATGACACCGACAGATCTTTGGTGTGAGTTCTATTCATTTTCCCATGCATAAATCACGTACACACAACTCGCAGTTCTCCGTGCAATTACTTGTGATATATAGTCTGTTTGTTGTGAAGTTCATTTATAAGTCCAAGACAATAGGCGAATGTTAACGCACCACATGACCTCAGATGAGATGGGAGTGTGCGAATGGTGCCTTGCTGGTCGCCATTCATCCCCTTTATACAGATATAGGCTCCTAGGTAAATGGTTCGTACATGGCCTTTCCTCGACTTTCATTCATGCAGGTGCTGCGGTGACAAGGTCTGCGGAGTAATACTACAGCAGAGATTCACAGCACGACGATGATTGGCTGTTCATTAAGGTGTGGCTATATATGGCAGGAGAAATGCTAGAACGTGTGGCTGTCAAACAGCAGGTTATCACCAGATAATGGCTAACCCTTAGACCGGAACTGATAAGCACAAGCACAAGTCGTGAGTGCAAATGACCTCGCTTTTTGCTTCCCAAACCCCAAACTATGGCAAACTGGGGTGCCAAACCGTAACACTGAATCGGAATCCGTAAATGTGTTCGATGATGGCACGCTTGATACCATGCATGTCTCCGCGTTCTGTTCAGCGGTAAGGTGCATTCACAATCCTCAATTCGTACGTGTTTTCCTGGTAAATAAAATTAATTAAGCTCTCTTTTCGACGTTTATATAGGGGTGGAAAATGGTTCTTCCAAGTATGGACACGATCACACAATAATGGAACAATCATGGGATTCGAACCAGGGACCGGCCAACCAGGGTACGGCTAAGGGAAGTAACCGCGTCCAAAGACTGGTGAGTGAGATTAGTTTACGCCGTACTCAGCAGTATTCCAGCTATGTAACGGCTGTCTATAAATAATCGAGTCTGGACCAGACAACCCAATCATGAAAATGCACGAGGATAGGTCTACGCAATTGGGTGAGTTTAGTTTAGTCTCATGTCTCACTCAGCAACATTCCAGTCAACTGGGATACGATGAGATATGTGTCAACCAAATCAGCGAGCCTCAACACCCGATCCCGTTAGTTGCCTTTTGTGGACTGCGGAAGATCAGCTGTGACCTGGATCTTCACAGGTCCCCAGCGACTAGCGGAGGACAGTTCTACTCATAAGCACATGAGCAGAAACAAATGAGCACGTATCATGTCTATGAGGTATTAAACATAGTGGCACGTGAGGCGTTGCAGAATCGGAATACTGTGTACACAGGAGTGGTGATGGTGACACTCAGACAAACACACACCTCGTCATTGGTGAAAGCGGCTTCTCTATCCCCCATTCCTTGACAGGCATACATTGTACGGCCTGAACTGTTTTTATACTGTGGAGTGGTGTCTTCGGATGTGTTTATGTCAACCCGGTTAACGTCTCTGTCAAAAGTGACCCAAGACCGATTAAAGGAATTGACTATTTACAGCAATGTATTTTGTCTTGTATGTCAAATATAGACCTTTCAGAGGTTCGACTTATTTTGATGGGGGACTTTAATGCATGGGTGGGTGACCTAAGTGGTTTCATCATTGAAGATGGCAACCAACATACACCTGGTTTGGAAGACATGGTGACAACTTCACTATCCCAGGAACAATGTCGACAATATCATAAATTCGTATGGGCAGGATCTGATAGATTTGTTTTGCGCTCACAGCATACACATGATGAATGGGCGAAGTAGATCTGACCCTCGGGCTGACATGACTTGTTTCTGTCACAATGCTCAAGTATGGTGGACTATTGCTTGTGTTCAACTGATATATTGACATGGAGCACGACGCCATTGTGAAGCTCACCATCTACCCGTCGTGCTCACCTTGTGCATACCGCCTACTCCCAACAGACGTGATGGAGACAATGACAGTGTGCAACCTATTAAGATATGGTTGGAAGGAAGAACAGAAACCAGTCTTTGTTGAATAGGTAAACACTGCCCTGTCATCACATGGACTTGAGAAGTTTATGAATGACGTCACTGAAGGTATTAACGATGCGGTACATAGGTTAATAACATGTATAACATTGTGTGCAGATAGATGTAACATGCGACGTTGTAGAAACATTTGACCAAACACAACCACACCATCTGGAATGACGAAGAATTTTGTGAGCCGAAGCAGCGGAAGTATACTAATTCAGATCGTTTTCGATCTAATAGGGAACTGCATTTTTGGTAAGAATTTCGAAGGCTAGGAAACTCATACCGACAGTAATGCAGAACCAAGAACTCAAAGTCGTTTTGAAGCCAAGTTAAATGCCTAACAACGAATAGATCAACTGAAGTAAACTCTATATCGGGAACTCAGTGGGTCGATTACTTCGAAAGAGAAATGGATTATTATATAAGACATGAGAGTATCGACCAATCCCACGTCAGAGAAGCCAGTCAGTTCCTGGAACAAAACTGTGACATCAAGCATAATGAAATTATTGATGCCACTGACAACCTGAAGGGCGGTAAAGCTCCTGGACCTGATACAGTAACTCCAGTAATGATAAAATGTTGTAAAAATGAACTATTACCATTTTTGTATGTTTTGTTAATTTCCCTATAGAATGGGATAAAGGACTGGTGATACCACTACATAAGAAAGGCAAGAAGACAGAGGTCAATTATTATAGAGGCATAACGCTTAATGATGTCATTGGGAAGGTATTAAACAAGAGGTTGACATGTTTTTGTAACCAGTATGACAAGATTCCTGACTCTCAAGCTGGGTTCCGTGCTGGTTATCATAATTGATAATATTTTCAGTTTACAATGCTTGGTTCAAAAATATGTCTCCGATTAATATTTGGCAAGAAAGCTATTAAGACATCAACATATCATGATAATCTTGGATTAATGTTTTCTAACAGGTCATGTTGGCCAAAAGGTATTGAAGTTCTTGTTAAAAAAATCATCAAAGGCCTTAGTTTCCGCTCAGCAATTACAAAGTAAGTTTCAGAATATTTTTCCCTTAGTTTACTCAAGACATTTGATGTTCAGATTAAGGGGGTCACTCAACAATTGAAGGCATCGAGCGTTTTCACGTTAAGTTGTTTAAATATGTTATTGGTGTAGGTATAGTATGTTTCTAATGTTGCTGCACTTGGCGAATGCGGTAGATATAGTATATTTGCTGATGGTTATAGAAGATGTATTGTAGGCTGTACTGGTTAACGTTACTATCAATGCCTAATCATAGATATCCCTGTAAACTTTTAGATGACAGTAATCACGTTACACGGGCTTCACAAGTTAAAATCTTTTTTTTTCTGTTTTTTTATTTGTTTGGAATTCTTTTAGGAAGTGGGTATTTCTTCTTTATTTTTTAGTAAGTTTGTGCAAAGAGGTACAGATTGGCACCAGCAAGATTGGTTTTCTGAAGTTTGTGAATGAACTAAGTTACGATTTATCAAGAATATAAATCTCAACCTACAGTTGGATATTATTTTAGGACGGAAATATATTCCTGAATATGTTTGGAAACATTCTTCTATTTATAAATATAATGTATTATTAAGTTCTGATAAAGTGAATGTCATGAGAAACTTAGCAAAGTTTGTAAGCCAAGCTTTAAGGTTAAGAAGTGTTTAAAAAGGTCTATCTAACCATTTTGTCACTACCATAATTATTTTGAGGTTTGTATTTGGGCCTATGGCTTTTATACAGAATAGAGTTTGAACTATTGTTGAGTGATATTGTTGAAATATCAACACAAAGTCTGTGTTCGAAATTCTAACACAGGTGCCATAACTTGGAACACATGCGCCATTACCTCGAACACAGGCACCATTACGGGTTAAATTATTCTCCGCATCCTTCACATCTGTACATATATATGATATTAGCAATATGCAGGTACATTCTCATATCCCCTGCAGTGATATTGCTGGAATACTGCTAAGTATTCATTCTGTGATTCCGATGTATTAAAGTAAACCAACAAAACCCCTGAAACGTTAAACTCCGGACAAAGTGAAAGCCTTCCGCTGAGTTGAGGATGGATGAGAGAAATTGTACTCGACGTAATAGACCCCCCTTCCATACAGCACGTGCTGGTTTACTTTTTGGTAGCACCTGGTATTGTGTGAATGGTCCATGTCATAACGGTAAACAATTCAACGTAGTCACCACATAAGACTATATTCACTCGCACAACGTAGTAGTCACTTGGTAGAGCGTGCATGGGAAAACCCCCACGGACAATACCGTCATATCTGCCGACGCGACGAAGAGACAATAGTAACAAATGACTTACATACCGAGTGGAAACAATTTGCAACATATGTCATAATTGGGATTTATTTAGGAAATAAAGTTCCCTCTGTTTTGTAATAAAGTATACCTTTGCCCTGAACTATTATAATTAAAGCACGAGGACGGACGGTGGTCTTTGGTGATAAAACAGTTCAGGGCAAAACTATACATTATTATATTATAGAGCGAACTTTACATCTTTTCTAAGATGCTAGATCTAATACTTCCTAGGAAAATTTCGATTAGTCTAAGTTAGAAAACAAGCCATGGTGTCGGAGATGTAAATTAAGGGCCGGGGTCCAAACCTACACATGCATGGGGTGTGACCTCATTGCCTTGTTTCAATTGTCTTTTGATACAAAGCAATGCAGAATACAAGCACATTCCATGAAATGTCACAAAACTGACTTACCGATTCAGGCTGATTTTAAGTCATAGTATATAAAGAGTATGTCATGAAGACTCACAGCAAATTTAAAGGTATGGATGCAGAGAGTCTACAAAACATGCATTTTGAAAATGTATTTCTCATTTTCACATCCAGATTTGAATTTCCCATTGTGTCAGTCAGGTGGCCACAGGAGGTGCGTTTCCATACAAACGAGCGTATGAGTGCGGGAGTGTTTCATTCAGGGTTTCATATTTCACTCAGACTGAGAACATGCCCCCCTCCTCCACTCCCCTGGCATCATGGTATGCTGGGCTAGGGGTGTACACTTATCTGAAGTTAACATCTTCTTTGCCGAAGATTTTATATTCAGAAAATAAGTAAAATTTGACTTGTGATACATGCTAATCAAATTAATCCCTTTAGTCATCAAAATATGTAGTGAAAGTGTTGTGGGATATTTACCATAAGGGTCATGTATATTCTAGTAGTAGAGTAATTCCAAGGTTAACCTTTGACATCACCATGTGGTGCCAGGCACCCATAGCCGTTACAGTCCTGTCACTCAGGAAGACCTCTATACTGCAGGTAGCCAATGGGAGACTAACTGGAAATCTATGGGTTTTTTGGAGGTCTGAATCCCGGCCATTAAAGAATCCTCGCACAGGGCTAACTGACGCGTTGTTCCTTTGACGTGTTTGCCACCCTACGGTAAGACGAACGATACCTGACAAAGGAGATGATGAACAGTTTGATGATGGTTTACGTTCGGGTTAAATATCTTCTCAAAATTATTTGAAATGACATCTGTGATTAATGTAAACCATATTGGGCAACATGAACGTCGCATTTCTACTTACCAACGTAAGTTTAAACCATTGCATACAGATGAAGCTGACTAGCCAAGCAACATTTCGCGATTGCATTGTGGAAATAAAAACATTGCCAACGTTACCGTGCCGCTGGAAAATTGTCAGACGTTTTAAACATAATGTTTCCACCAGTGATGTTAGCTGTGTCATGCAACTGCAAACCAAGAAACGGGATGCAACGGAGTTGTTTACTGAAACAGTCTGTTGGGATGGCAACTGGCATATACCGTGAGGTTGGTGAAGCAAAATGTTAATTTCTTTCACTTAAGCGACAACCCTTTTCAAAGCCAAGATTGACGATTATCATGGCGAAAAGAGCTAGACCATAAAAGCAATATGCTGTGAGAGTTTACAAGTGAGTCTCTGAGGAAATCAACAAGGAAATATCGGGAACCTCCTTGTATCAGTATGTCAATGAATAAGTGCTTTAATCTTCATGATTTCAAAATTTACAAATATCCCTAACTATTTTGCCCAGTATCTAATCATAATGTTCTGCTTCAACAACTTGATGACGTCACGATATAGCTTACTGGAAATTTTCCTTATCCTTGTAGCTGATATCAGGAGACGACAAAGAGTCCTGGGCCCCGTTTCACAAAACCGTCGTAAGCCTAAGATCTCGTAACTTTCCTCGTAGCATTTGCACCTCCTGTGTTACAGTATGCCATGTACAAATGCTACGAGAAAAGTTGCGAGATCTTAGGCTTACGAGAGTTTTGTGAAACGGTACCCTGATGTCGATAATTAACAGGACACTTTCGTGAATCTTTGCCCCTGGCAAGATGTTAGTAGGATGTAAACGTGAATACAAACATTGAATCTAGACACTAATCAGGAGTAGATTCACTGGCACTAAACGTGAATACAAACATTGAGTGTAGACACCACCCAGGAGTAGATTCACTGGCACTAAACGTGAATACAAACATTGAGTGTAGAGACCTCCCAGGAGTAGATTCACTGGCACTAAACGTGAATACAAACATTGAATCTAGACACCACCCAGGAGTAGATTCACTGGCACTAAACGTGAATACAAACATTGAGTGTAGACACCACCCAGGAGTAGATTCACTGGCACTAAACGTGAATACAAACATTGAGTGTAGAGACCTCCCAGGAGTAGATTCACTGGCACTAAACGTGAATACAAACATTGAATCTAGACACTACCCAGGAGTAGATTCACTGGCACTAAACGTGAATACAAACATTGAGTGTAGACACCACCCAGGAGTAGATTCACTGGCACTAAACGTGAATACAAACATTGAGTGTAGACACCACCCAGGAGTAGATTCACTGGCACTAAACGTGAATACAAACATTGAGTGTAGAGACCACCCAGGAGTAGATTCACTGGCACTAAACGTGAATACAAACATTGAGTGTAGACACCACCCAGGAGTAGATTCACTGGCACTAAACGTGAATACAAACATTGAGTGTAGACACCACCCAGGAGTAGATTCACTGGCACTAAACGTGAATACAAACATTGAGTGTAGACACCACCCAGGAGTAGATTCACTGGCACTAAACGTGAATACAAACATTGAGTGTAGACACCACCCAGGAGTAGATTCACTGGCACTAAACGTGAATACAAACATTGAGTGTAGACACCACCCAGGAGTAGATTAACTGGCACTAAACGTGAATACAAACATTGAGTGTAGAGACCACCCAGGAGTAGATTCACTGGCACTAAACGTGAATACAAACATTGAGTGTAGAGACCTCCCAGGAGTAGATTCACTGGCACTAAACGTGAATACAAACATTGAGTGTAGACACGCAAGACTAGATTCACTGGCACTAAACGTGAATACAAACATTGAGTGTAGAGACCACCCAGGAGTAGATTCACTGGCACTAAACGTGAATACAAACATTGAGTGTAGAGACCACCCAGGAGTAGATTCACTGGCACTAAACGTGAATACAAACATTGAGTGTAGAGACCTCCCAGGAGTAGATTCACTGGCACTAAACGTGAATACAAACATTGAGTGTAGAGACCACCCAGGAGTAGATTCACTGGCACTAAACGTGAATACAAACATTGAGTGTAGAGACCTCCCAGGAGTAGATTCACTGGCACTAAACGTGAATACAAACATTGAGTGTAGAGACCACCCAGGAGTAGATTCACTGGCACTAAACGTGAATACAAACATTGAGTGTAGAGACCACCCAGGAGTAGATTCACTGGCACTAAACGTGAATACAGTGGACATGTATACTTATATTAGGAATGTCGTCAAGTAAACCGTGGTCTTCCCAGCTCTCAAAGTATCATACGGATTTAGTAAATATTTCGTCACCTTGGTTTGTCAAAGTAATTTATGAAAACAACTATGAACATCCTAGTAACGCAGCGAACATATAAACTTGGTGACACCCTAGTGACACAGCGAACACAAAACCGGCGCAGTGAACGCATGAGTTACACGGTGAGCGCAAAACCGGGGCCGTGAACATCCCGATATCGCAGTGAACGCCAAAGTGGATAAGCTAACGCCCTCACGACCTCAGCGCGTATCATCTGATTCACCGTGGTCTTACAGAATCGCTTTTTGCTCTGCGTGAACACCTATCTCACTCAATGCACATATGCAGATACATCCTAATTGTTTCGACATTCAGGTGCATCGCAAAGATACCAGTATCTTATGTAGCTGCCTATAAATCAGGTCAGCCGGTTCTTCGGAGCCGTGTCGTGTGTGTAACAAGATCAGGTGTTTAATTGTGTTTAGTAGATCCATTTTAACCGACAGGGCAGATGTTAGCCTGCCGACAGATCCTATTCCACCTGTTGGAAGACACCAGTAAGTGCGTCGTTACCTATATCACACCCACGCCTGTACCCACACTTTCGTGACAACATTGTAATTAAGCTTCAAAACAAAACCCTCGCCCTTCCAAGTATCCTCTTCATATTAAGTCTTGTGTGTGTCTTGTCCTTAAGGTTACTCTCCCTTCACACGCCCACCGATATTCCGGTCAAATGTTCAGTGCTTTGCAATGTGCTTGTAATATCGTGAAGAGACCAACTGGCTCGGCGGAAAATGCCGACACGGGCCGAATGTCATGCCTGCTGTTTTGATTGACGGACATAATGGCAGATTCTGGTGGGTAGCAAGTACTTCAATAGCCACCATGGCGCTTGTGTTAAAGATTTTACATTTTATTGAATGGCATAGTCTTCAGAAACTTGAAAGGTGATTGTGAAATTTATCTGAATGATTGTTTGGTTGAAATTCTGAGGTGACAGGCGGTTTTGTCCTTAACTGATAACAGAAACACTGACGGGTGTAGTTAATGCAGACAGTTGCAAGAATCTGAAATAACGGTTGTCGTAAAATGCGAATGTATCACTGGGCTTTAATAAAAACACATATGCGAGATAAGTATTGTCGCTACAATCTAAACATAGTAATTTCATTGCGGGGCGTAAAGTGCAAACCTTGCCGTACGCTTCTTTATCTGTGATATATTGCTGACTACAGAAAGAGTGAACTCACAGCATACTAACGGATGGGGTTCATTCACAAATGATGTCACATTTTGTGAATGGGATGTTTGTAGGTCATGACTTGAAAGGAAACATGGCTGACCTTCAACAATGGTTGCGTTTCGGCACCTTTCACCAATCCGTGCAGTGTATTTTTCAGGTTGATGCATATTAGTTTGTGGTGTTTCTGACCCCGCAGTTGCAGTAAATCCTTTCTAAATCCTCTATTATTCTGCTGCCGTAGAACGTAAGGTTGTGACTTTGTTTAATCCATGTATGTCAGCGTCTGCTCCAACACTATACACAGGCATTTCCGTTAGGGGTGACACACTCGTCTCGTTACACTCGGCACTGTTGACAAGAATAAGACATACGTTGTCAGCTCTATATACCACCGAGGAAATGATGCCATATAGCACAACGATCCTGGGCCCTCTTTGTGTCTGTCACAGGTTCCACATAAACCGTGTTAGACTTCTGGAGATATGGGAATGAATTCAAGACCACGTTGATATAATCAACCGCTGCCAAACAGCTGAAATAGTGCTGAATGAGGCGTAAAACAAAACTCACACACTGATGTAATCTCCCTTGGTCTTTTATATTTAAATGAGACTCCAAACAGAGAAAGTAAAGTTTACTACTCAATATTTGTTTCACTGTATAGTTGTATACTTCGTGATGAGTCACTGTGTACCTAGTGTGGTGCTCTGACTCATCACTGTGTCCCCCACTGCTGCAGTCACCTCACTCACACAACTTGCTTTAATTGCACCTTTGTTAGGCTAGGATAACCCACTAAAGGCAAATATCGGACATATAGGATACATTCATTCATATGATGCACCTTTGACATCAGTTTGATCTATTTTTAGCACACGTTTTCATGACAACGATCACCTGTTTGGGAGGAGCATGGCCTCTTAAACGTTCTTTGCAGATGAAAACAGCCATTGTCTTTTATAACCAACATCTGAAATACATTATACGAACCTCGATTGAGATTTTGCCACTACGCAGAAGAGCTGACGACATATAATGAGAACAAAGCAAATTTTAACGACGATATATCGGCCATGACTTTCTGAGAAATCAATAAGAAGATGTAACCAGACTCTCAATACGGACAATGAGCTATGCTTACACACGTCTTGAAGATTCCCTAAACGACAGAAAAAAACATTCTTTTAAATATGAACAGCTCATTAAACAGACACGTTGCAAAAAGTCCTTGATGTCGGTCCCTGGGAAATGGTATTCAAGGACTAACTGTATTATTTTTCATGTCGAAAACTAGATTCTAAATAAGAATACATAAAGCTTCAAATTTCAAATAATATATAACGTATTGGGTTAAAAACGATTCCGTGTCAAGTGCTTTCGAATCTCTCGGAAAAGAGTCATTGTACTTATATAAAGCTGTGTCAGTGTAATTTTATTGAAAATAGCAACATAATTGTGTGATCAATGTTGCAAAATAAAAGATCATTGACCCAGTGTATACCTGGTAACTGGAGACTAAACCAGCGAAAATGGAGGGATAATACGGTATGTTTAATAGGAGAGTGGTAACATATGGGAGGTGGAACGAATAAGGGGTAACATGGGAGGGGAAAGACTGAGGGGATAACATATGTGGGGAGAAACAGTGGGGGTAAGATATGGGATAGACTAACAGCTAGTCTCTGAAATGAACATATTTTACTGAAAAAACGTCCATAGTGAACAAAAATTAATATAATGAAATGGAGCCCTGAGACTTTCTTCATTTTCAGAAGCAGAAATCTAGACTTGTCACATTTTCTAGACTTGCGTGGGCTTTCTTGGATATTTATACTTCAGGGTCTTTACGACAGACTAGATATGGGAGGGGAACACCGAAAAGGTAACATGGGAGGAAAAACACAGAATGGGGAACATATGGTAGTGAAACACAGGGGGGATATCATATGGGAGGAGAAACACAGAGAGGGTAATATATGGGAGGGGAAACACAGAATGGGGAACGTATGGGAGGGGAAACACAGAGGGATAACGTATAGTTGGAGAAACACGGAAGGGGAATCGTATGGGAGGGGAAACACAGATGGGGTAACATATGGGAGGGGAAACATAACATAGAATGGAGAACATATGGTAAGGAAACACAGAGGGGGTAACATATGGGAGGGGAAACACAGAATGGGGAAAGTATTGGAGGGGAAACAAGAAACAAAGGGGGGGGGGTAACACATGGGAGGAGAAACACGGAAGGGGAATCCTATGGGAGGAGAGACGTAGAAGGGGGTATGACTTACTGAAACGGCCATCTAAACTCAAGTAGCTAGACCGTTGAGCGTGTCGGAGTAAGTATGGTTTTACGTCGCTTGAATGGATTTGGTACATTCCTTATCAACACTGTCAGAATTTATATAACCATAGATCAACCGTGATGTCAACCAGCATGTAGGTTAATCTCAGGGCGTACTTTTGCTCCCAACAAAGACAAGAGCAATTTTTGTGTTGCATAAGACACAAGACATCATTGACCACAGACTAATATATCTTTAAGCATTGATTGACACATATTCCTAAGCAATAGGCCACGTATATATATGTTATATATAAATTGGCATATATATGTGGAAACATAGTCGAGATGGAGTCCTTCGCTTTGAGAGTGTCTATGGGGTGCGGAGCAAGGTTGTAAGTAAGTGAGAGTCTATCATGATTATTTATCTTTGTGGAGTTGTCAAAATAACATGGTAAACGTGAAGGACGAGAATAAAACAAAACCTCCCTATGGCCTGAATATGTGTTTCTATGAGGGCTTGGAATGGTCTCCGTAAGACCCTAGATAACACCTGGTGTGTGCTAGTAAATATTGTGATCGATCAGTTGTGATGATTGTAAACAGGAAGGGAACAGTCTGTTTTGTCGTCTGCCCAAGTCATCCACAGGCAGACGACTATTTATTTTCCCTGGCCGGGAATGCCGTACCGACACAGCGATCATCTTTCTCACACAGCGAACACCTTCCTGCATCCCCCATCGGCAATGCCACCGCACTAACGTGGCAGTGAACACTATACCGAAACAGTGAACACAATGACAGCGTCCTAGCAAACCAGAAACACAACACACGCCCCGTGAATACCCCTCGAAACATCTTATATAACTGAACATGGTCAGTGAAACGTGCAGGGCCAAACACTGATGCTGATGATTATGGCGTTAATGATAAACTGTTTTCATATGATAATAACACAATTGCCGTAGTGATATGTTATTTTGTGGCTCAGGTGTGGCGCACAGTTGCGTGCATGTGTTGTCAGCGTGAGGCGTGGAAGCAGCACGGCCGTGGCTGCTGGTGGAAGCAGTGGTGGAATGTGTCATCTTGTTTGTGATTGCTCCAGTTTGTTCAATTATTTATAACAGAGACAACTGCGTCGTTACCTGAGTTCCTGCTGTCAGGCGACTGTCAAAGGGATCACTGAACAACTGCGTGTGAGATATGTTTACATTTAACCTGCACTGTTTAATTATAAAAACGGTAGTCTAATACACACAAGGCTGGAACACAGCGACTGAGTTCGTGAGGTACAAACCAAATGTTGTTTTGAATTGAATACATTCCAGTCACATGGAAGGACGATGAGGTATTCTAGTGGTAAATGCGTTCGCTCGTCACGCCGAGGACCCGGGTTCCATTCCCCAACTATGTGTGAAGTTCATTTCTGGTGTCCCCCGCCGTGATACTGCAGGCATATTTGCAGTGGCGTAAAAAAATATTCGTTCTCTGACCAATTGATGTTGAAGTTCATGAAGCAGAAAGCATGGATGTATTTGAAAGGTGGTAAGTTAAGGCTACTATGTATGATAGATGGGCAGTCACCTTGGCAATTTTGTTTATTGAGAGAAAAGTATCTGTAACTCATGATTCCAGTCGTGTTACAAATGTGGTCAGAGCGGATACGCTGCAATGACGTGTACCTTTGGCTTAATGTCTCAAATTTTCTGTAGCATATATCAGCGTTTCTATGGCGGAATTCCATCGTTTCTACTGCAGATACCCACTCTATCGCCAACAGAATCCAGACATTTTTACTGCAGATACACACTCTATCGCCAACAGAATCCAAACATTTCTGCTGCAGATGCCAGATCTATCGCCAACAGAATCCAAACATTTCTACTGCAGATACCCATTCTATCTCCAACAGAATCCAAACATTCCTTTCTGTGGACATGTGGACGTAACACTAATCCGTTTGCCACATAGGTAGTAGTACAGGCAATGGTGGTTCTGGACGGAGCCTCCAAACAACCACCTCGGTTACCACAGTCACGAAAAAAGTAGAGTTTTGTGCAAATCTAGTTCTGGAAGACAAAGAGTGGCTCTACAAATTCCTCTGGTAGAAGTGCACTCCAATTAGAGATATTGCAGGTGTATGGATATTGAAAAAAACAGGAACCAAAATCCAGGAACCAAGATATCTCACAAAGCGTATGCCGAGATTCAATCAGGTCATTTGTCCCTTCAGGAAGCAAAGAGGAAATACCACATAATCCAAGCCAGATATACGAGAATCCAAGGTGGTACAGACACCGACCCACAAGCTAAGACAACCTCCGACATCGCCAAAGTCTTTGAGACCCTGCTGGAGAAGTGTCCCTGTGTCTTGCTTTCTGACTGAGAGAAACAAATCGTGGAGTGATTGGGCCACACCTTCTACGATCGCTATCAGATACCTTGCCAATTTCTATTTCTATTTGATGTGCTTTTGCGAGTGCGTAGAAGACAACAAGATAGTCAATTCGTGTACATCTACCCGCCCGACCAATGTCAAACTAGAGTGGGCAAATTCCGAATCATTCTTGCTAACAACGGTTGTCCAGAAGCCAAGGACAGACACAACCACTGCACGGACTGCCTTGCCACCATATCAGAACTCCCTGCAGTCTTCGATGCAGACAACTCGAAGACGCCATCAACCACTGGGTCGACAGGAAGAAATGCTTTCTCTGGCGAAAGGTAGACATGGATTGTACACCCCAGGAATGCCTCCCAAGGTTCTGGAAGAACTCGCGATTGACAGCTGTTTCTCGAACATAGAGAACCTGTACGACGACAGGTGCATTTGACACAAACTCCTCCTTGGCAAATTGGCGTACAAATGTCCATGCGAGAAGAAATATTCTTGTACCTTCCAGCATATAACAGGGAAATCAATGCCACCCAAATACATGGCAGTGGCCACCCCTTCGTGCAACAAACATTAAAAAGCTGTAGACGTTCATGAGGGAATCTGGCCATTGCCGAATGTGAAGGGAAGAACCCCGATTCACCGACTAGAGGAGAAACGATTCCTATCTACCGCTACAAGATACAAGACACGGTTCGAGATGCCGACAGAATAGAATGCCTCCAACTGGTTTGTGGACCGGTCATGTGCAGACTCGGCAAAATCTGCCACTCACCCATATCGAGAAGGGACTTCTAGAGACTAATGCATGTGGTGGGGGTCTCCGGGTTTGGACGCATGTTTGGGCGTTGCTCTTATCTCGCCTACCTTTTATACGAGTGGTGTGTGGGCCGATATACAGTGGTGCTTCCATTGGACGATGTTCCATAGAAACAAGGTGACCATTGAAATGTAGATCCATCTTTGCGTCGAAATGGTTCTCTTCTTCTTCCTGCTGCTGGTCCTCTTCGTTGTTGTCCTGTCTAGACAACAGTCACGATCTTCCCCAGGCGGTTGTTGAAGTCCTGAACAACCGGCAACATGCGACTTTCGATCTCGACTCATCGGATTGATTACCAGTACTTGTGGTTTTTCTTTGACTGGCAGCGGCGGCACGGTTTGCTTGTTCAGCTCTCGCCATATGTCATAGAGACTTTTTGACCCAATACTAAAACACTTTTTGGTCTCGGATGCCGACAACACACCTCGAAGTCCACGTATTCCTTGGTCATGATCTTCAAACAGTTCCCTACAATTAGCTGCAAGCAAACAGTAGCAAAATCCAGCAAACTGCTGCAAAATCCAGTATATTTTAAGGGATTGTGTGGGTATTATTGGGTTTCTCACGTGGGTTTGCAGTTAGATGTACTCAGCTAACGCAAAACGGTTCTAAAACGCTTTATTGTGGCTTCTCAGTTAAAAAAACGTTACGAAGAAGCAAAATCCGACCTTCTACTCACAAACGTTTCAGAAACGTTATTGAACTGTTGGCCAAGGTTTTCCGAAAATTTGATTGAAACCATATCACAATATTTTCAGGTTAAATTATCATGATAATAATTCTCCGTTCACTGCATTAACTTGAAAATAATCGTTATGGAATTACACATGTACAAAAATATTTGTGAGAAAACTTAAAACTGTTGTGAAGCATTTTGTTATGTGGAATAGTATGTCATGTGTTTTATTAGCATCACTTACTTTTGTGCCGTTCCGTCACTCTGCTGGATGCACAAGACTGCACATTATCGTTCTTCAGCCACATTCTATATCTTTCCGTGTGAACGTTCATCCTTTGCTTCAACATATGTGCGATAGTTATTACTTGTGGCATAATATACTTGTGACGTAGAGTTGGAATGAGTGTTTACTAAATGACCTCAAAGTTCACAAATAGTACAAGCAACATGAGCTCATTTATTAAGATTTGCAGAGTGGTAAATTAATAAATATACATTCATATCCAAACTATGTCACAGTGTACCTGTGTTTGCAAATACTGCAATGTAGAGTACATGGTGATATCAATTAAATTTACAAAGACGTCGACCATTAACATAACTATAACATTACCATTTATTAAATCACCAAAGTGTAGACATGTTTTCAAAGATTGGAATTTTCCCTGTCTGCCGACACAGATTTGATCACGTAGACAGTCTGGTTTATCAGCAAAGTACAGAAAATCGGGGGATAATATTACAGTGGAAGCTGCCAAAACTAGCATCTGTCCAATCCGGCAACTTGTGGATTCTGTTCTACCTGACAAGGTGCTTTGAGACAGCGTCCTTTCAATTTGTACTGTTGGAGGCAGACAACAATGAACAAGCTCTGTCGTCCTCGCTAGACTAGGCATCAACACTATTAATTAATCATGCTACTTCAAGTGCGGCAAACAACAGTGCATTTGTAGGAGAATTTCTCTCAATATCCTCAGGGTCTGACAGGTAGTACTCGCCGTGAGAATTACGCACAGGTGAAAATTACTTTGAAGTCTCCCCAGCAGGTTTAAGAAAGAGACTATTCCCAGTGTGTGCTGAAAACTGTGTAAGAAGTGAGTCCAGATGACGAATTTCAACACCTATTGTATAACCTGTTATGTTCTATGTCAGCTGAATTTCCTGGGGTTGGATGGGGGAGGTAGGACACTGGGATTGATACAGCTGACCTGACTGACCTACCACAGTGCATGATGATCACACATGTAGCTAAAGTGTGGGAAGTGGGATTGTTCTAATGCATTCAGTTAAATGGATCCATCGTTGTTGGCGCTGTTTCGTCTCATCTTGTTGCTGAGACAGCGGAACGTATTTCTCATTCTACCCATCAAAAGATTAGACACACTTAAAGTAATTCTTCAAAGGCATTTAGAAGCTGGCGTAGCAATACAGGACAAATTTTATGGACAGCACCTTTTTGAGTTTATTTTTCACGACATTTCGGGGCTTATCCTAGCCCCCTCATCAGGTTGAGCTGAACTGAACAGTAAGGCTAACTGTTAACTCTGCCCATGACCTCACAATGCTTATGACGTCACAAGGCTATGACAACACGATACCAGTAGCTAACAACAATGCTATGACAACATAATAGAATTAGTAGTGAATGGTTACAACTAACATGACTCAAAAAATGAATACATCTTATTTTGTATATATAGTAGTGTTATTGGAATAAATTAGAAATGACAGATCATTGTTATACCAAATTGTAAGATTGGACATGTACAAAGAGTTTTTGATAAATGTATTGCATGTATAGCATGTTAAGTAATACTATTAACAATACACAGAAATTATTGTTCATCCATAGGTGCCCTTGTCGGTCTCTTTACTACGATTTTTTGGTGATGCACCAGGCACTAGGGAGGTAAAGCCCTAGATCTCTCTTGATGTCCAGTACTAATCTTCTCATGAAGATTGATTCAAGAAGTTTTCTTTTCCGCCAATCATTGACGTTGGACGCCAAGATTTGAGAGTGTTGCCAGTTGATAGAGTGACTTTGATTTTTAACAATGTGTTCTGAGAGTGCAGATTTAAGGCCAGATTTTTCAGCTGAAGTTTTGTGTTCTTTTAATCTAATGTTTTATACATCCAATTCCAGAGGATGTACATACAAAATTTCTCGTGATTGTGGAAGCAGCTACATTGGAGAAACTTGTCGGCCTTTCAACATTAAATTCGTCCTGTAACACTTAAAGTACTCATTATGTATTACATATATGCAATTTGTTACATCGAAGATGAATTTCTCCACTAACTTGGGGGAACCAGCTGCATATCTTATGCAAATGAATTGCACGAGGATCATTCATCAGTTGCTGAAAAGCATGAGCAAATAATTGTAAATGTGAAAAGCTGCGTTTTGGTGTAAGGTTTTGTTAAAGATCACATATACTACAGGGGGTGAAAATGCACAAAGCACTCACTGACATCGTTATAAATGACACCACGTCATTAAAACTGCTCATTTCGATCTTTAATTACCTTAAATCGACCTTTTTGACAACAGTACGCAATTCTCATCCGCAAACGAAATTTCAACCAATCAGAGTGGCGCCTTTCCATGACGTAATAGTGGGTATAGAAATGAGGGTCTGTGCAGTATTCATCTACATTTCAGGGGGTAAACTATTTCGTTTACATGTTTGTAAACCTGAAATCGCGACAGTTTTTGTGAAAAATGAAGGCTACATGTTCTCACAATCTACTATCATTTAGTTTTGTCTCCTGCTTTGCCTAGTTTTCGAACTACAACCCTTGTTTTCATAAACGATTCTGTCAAAATCACTTGATGTCACTAGGTTGTAATCCGTGTTAGGTGGTATAAACCTACACGTTATTTGTCATCATTCATTTGATGCAAAGTTAATGAATTTATAACAGGTATAATTAGTGATAACGCCACTTGGATTACCCGACAAAGGTCCGCATTTGGCATTTCTTGTGTCTGGATCGATCAAAGGATTAACCGATAACACGCTGATTGATTAATTACTTTTATGGGGATTCAAATGGGGGACTTGTCAAAAAGTAGTGTTTATGTATGTACATTTACTAATCTATACTGAATACACTCTGTCGTGCCTGTATCTGAGTAAAAACAACACCCTTCTTTCACAGAATTAACCGCCAATACATTGATTGATTGCTCATTATTGGCTAACTAAATAACTTTTTAAAAAGACTGACACACATTATGCAATTAGTTGCCAGGTGTGCTATCTTGGGTGACCAATGAGACTATAGACAGACAGCAATATGAAAAACCTGAAACGATACTTTACGTTTTTGTATATTACACCGTTAAAAGACACATCACGTGGGAAATCTGCAGATGAATTATAGATCACTCGTTTTTTTTTTGTGGATATTGATGGATACATTCCTCGAACAAGGTAGTAGCCTGACATTGCTCCTATAACTTTAATTTGTTTTAATTTTAATATTTGATTTTTTTTATTAAGTTGTAGCTTTCAACAGAATCATTGTTTTCGTCGTGAAGTGTAATGATGTAGACGACATACACTAGGGCGTGCGTGCGAATTATGATTCATATATGTTATAAAATATCTACATATTATATTCCTGTTATGCATTCTCAGATCGCTTCTTTTTATTAAGTTTAAATATGCATACAAGTATGACAATAAAGTAATTAGGATTATGAGACCAAGTATAAAGAGATATATTGACAAGTGTCTACATACTGGTGAGTGAACGTTACAAACCAAGTAAATTTAGCAAGTGAAGAAATTTATCGTGCAGTATTTTCGGTTCGACACCGACCTTGCTTTGGTTATGTTACAGGTTGTGTCATACAAACTCCTTTTGGTTATGATTCAAATACATATTTAACTACTAGTAGAAAGTAGTTTTGATTTTCTAACTTGATGAAATCAAACCATAATCTCATTAATTCCTATGGATTTGACTTTACCATTCTCAAAAATGGCGGCGCCCTGTCTTAGGATTAATGCTATTTAAGTTTGTTTTCACCGACTTACAAAAGCAAAATTACTTTCTACTGGTAGTAAACTATGTATTTTATTGATGGACAATAGGATTTTGCATGACATTGCTTATGACATAACAATTTCACTCTTGGAAGGAGGTGGAGGGCAATATAATATTACTTGCAATGTTAATGTCACTTCCACCCCCACTTTGCTTCCTTGGAAGAAGTCCTTTTGTCAAAAGTTGTGTCATGCAAAATCCTTTTGGCAATGATTCAAATGCATATTTAACTACTAATAAAAATTAGTTTTGATTTTCTAATTTGATGAGAACAAACCATAATCTCAATAATGTATCGTGACTTCACCATTTTCACAAATGGCGTCGCCTTGTCTTAGGATTAATGCTATTTAAGTTTGTTTTCACCGACTTACAAAAACAAAATTACTTTTCACTGGTAGGAAAATATGTATTTTATTTATGGACATTAGGATTTTACATGACATTGCTTATAACATAACAATTTGGCGGTATAGGAGGGATGGTGATATGGAGGGTGGCGGTACAGGAGGGATGGTGATATGGAGAGTGGCGGTATAGGAGGGATGGTGATATGGAGGGTGGCGGTATAGGAGGGATGGTGATATGAAGGCTGGCGGTATAGGAGGGATGGTGATATGGAGAGCGGCGGTATAGGAGGGTGGCGGTACAGGAGGGATGGTGATATGGAGGGTGGCGGTACAGGAGGGATGGTGATATGGAGAGTGGCGGTACAGGAGGGATGGTGATATGAAGGGTGGCGGTATAGGAGGGATGGTGATATGGAGGGTGGCGGTACAGGAGGGTTGGTGATATGAAGGGTGGCGGTACAGAAGGGACGTGACATACATTGTGGCAGTATGTGAAGGATGGTGGTATGGAGGACGGCGGTATATAAGAGGTGGTGACATGAAGGTACGATGGAAAATCCACTTATGTTCATTCAGTGTTCGGGCCGTTGGAAGGAAGTGACCATGTAAGATGTCAGCATATCGTTCCTTCGTCAAATTTCCAGAGAAAATACATAACAGTGTCACTCTACGTGATGATATCACATCACACATATGCAACTTCAGTTTATATCTTGGGCGTTGGTAGATAAGTTTCATGATATCTTTTGTCCAGATTTTCACACGTTCGGAAAAAGCCATACGGAACTTTCATCAGAACAGAAAACATGAATCGAATCACCCTTATGCATGTTTCCGGGAGGCATTGCCTTTTCAACTCTTCAACATCGATATCCACCACTACATTCAAAATGTGTAGGGCCTTTGGTGTACGTGGGCGCAGGTTCTGAGGTAAGTCAGTCAGATCTTCTTTACATATATATCCAAGGCGCTATTGTTATTGGTCACTGTCCAGAAATAAACAGGAGCAGTGTGGTATTCTATCGCCCATCTATCGTTGTAATTAAAATATCTTACATGCATTAATACTCTATTGATTACAGCGTTGGAATGGCGATCAACATCGGTAGTTTCTGAAGACGGGGTAATTGCCGTATGTGTAGTCCATAATTGGATTTGGGGAATTAAATATGGGACAATAATTGGACCTCAAGTATTCGAACAAATACTGCAAATCATTATCGGGACAGGATGGAGATGGAAATCATTTATCATAACATGAGATGGTTATTTCTGACGCAAACTGCGCAAAAATACTCTTCCACTTCACCGTCTCAACCGAAGTGTTTACTGATCCAGAATTACTGACAGCTTATTAATGCAAACAGTGTAACAATCACCATAAATCTAGCTGGTGGCAGCGGAATCGAAGCACGCACAGTCACAAAGTGTCTTGAGAAGTAAGTATTATGCGGTATCGACAGCTACAATGGAGGACAGTTGAAAGTGGAGCGGACAAACGTGGCTAGCTGTGTGGAAGGCAGTGGAGGGTAGAGGTGATGGACTTTGTTGGCTCTGTGGAAAACAGTGGAGGCTAGAGGTGATGGACTTGTGTGGCTCTGTGGAAAAGAGTGGGGGGTAGAGGTGATGCATTTGTCTGGCTCTGTGGAAAACAGTGAAGGGTAGAGGTGATGGACTTGGCTGGCTCTGGGGAAACGGTGGAGGGTAGAGGTGATGGACTTGTGTGGCTCTGGGGAAAACAGTGAAGGGTAGAGGTAGAGGTGATGGACTGGGTTCGCACTGTGGAAAAGAGTGGAGGGTAAAGGTGATGGACTTGTGTGGCTCTGGGGAAAACAGTGGAAGGTAGAGGTGATGGACTTGGTTGGCTCTGTGGAAAAGAGTGAAGGGCAGAGGTGATGGACTTGTCTGGCTCTGCGGAAAACAGTGGAGGGTAGAGGTGATGGACTCGGTTGGCTTTGTGGAAAAAAGTGGAAACGACGGACTTGGACTGTTGATCAAAGGACATAGGTGTTAATCTAAAACACGAACGGCGTTTATGACACTGACAAAAAGACAGAAACGCCACACAACAGGCGGAAGAAACCGAACTTTTTTCCATTACCATATTGAATTACATGTCAGAAGTCTCTCTCTCCCACTGTAAACACGCATCCTGCGAAAGACAAATCTCTAGAAATAAGTACATATCAAAAACGACTTAAACGACATGTGATTGTTCAGACTGCAGATCTAAATATGTGAGTTTTAGCCACTACTACTACAAGAACAACAATCAACATCCACTGCTCTACGTCCACTACTACTACTACTACTGCTGCTGCTGCAACAACTACTGCCATCGCAACCATTTACTGTTCTACGTCGTCTGTTCCTACCATCACCAGCGCCACCAACACATCTACATCGGGGCAGTTTTGTTCTGGCCTAGTTACTTTAAACTTTTATTGTCGAATTTTATTTCACACTGACAATTTGAAAAACAAGCGTCGTCTTTTTCTGCAATCTTGAAACGGACCATACCGCCCACGCCAAATCGATCTGTCGTCCGGCGACTTTGGCGGGAAACGTCTTTACATGACAGCAGATTAGGAGACTGTGAGCCTCACAATGGCAAGAAATCCATCATACGATTTCTTCCTCTTTATCAGCCATGGGCACGTTATGTCGGAGCAGACGACAACCAATAACACTACCTACGGCCGTGAATGCAATACGCACCCTCATTACAATTCATTACGGTAATAACTTGTCAAGCCAGCCCCGTAACTCCGGATCGCTATACTGACTCCCTCAGCTCTCATTACTATCAATTTCATGTTAATTGGCACGGTTTAGAAAATAGCAGAAAATGGAGTTGGTTTAAGTCACCCCCGCATCTCAACTGAGAAACCCTGCGTCGGTGACACAGTCGTCAGTTAGACTTGACAATGCGCCTGCCCCGATGTCGTGCCTCCACGGCGGGCTAGGTAATGTTTCTCTATACACAGGCCAGATCGCGGAAAAAACACAAGTACGATTAGCAATAAATGGGCAGCACGGAAAGCGTGAACATTGTGATTATATAAAGTAAACATAAACAGTAAAAATAGAGCCACCCACTACCAGTCGATTCCAAGAAGTCGTTAGCACATTTCTTCAAAGGCATGTCTTTCGCCGAGACTAATGACTCGTCTTAAGGGGCCATTTATCACACTTTGGTGACAATTTCATAGAGATTTCTGAAGATTTCAACTGTTAAACAACACAGTAGAAGGGGGCTGTTACTTTGTTAGTGACTATTTGCATTTTTACAATATCAGTGCAGTCCCCTCATCCCCAAGTTTTTTCCTTGAAATGCAGCTTATGTATGAGAGCTAAATTTTGGATATTTCACTATGCAAGCGCTTTTGTAACGCTATATTCCATTTCCAGAGCCTCGTTATATATAGATTTAACTTACGGTATTCATAGATTTAACATAGTTTGTTTAAAAAAAGTGTATCAATATATGCATGTCTGTTTCGTGACTGTATTACTGTATTTCATAACGTCGAAGAAACCCTATCTGTTAAACACTCCTGCAAACAGCGTAGGAGTGAAGGCAACACCTGGATGCCGGTGTGTGTGTGTGTGTGTGTGTGTGTGTGTGTGTGTGTGAGAGAGAGAGAGAGAGAGAGAGAGAGAGAGAGAGAGAGAGAGAGAGTTTACTTTTACGCCGCACCGCTATGTGGTGGTGGCCTTTATAGAATCGACTCTTGACCAGACAAGCCTGTGAACAGCAGCATGACCATTGGTCTACACAAATGGGATATGATGACATGTGTCAACCAAGTCTGCCACCCTGACCACCTGATCCCGTTAGTCTAAGGACATGCATGGGTTACTAAAGATCAGTTACAATTCGGATCTTCAAGGGTAGTACTACAAAACAGTCTTGGCCCCGTATGTCGTGGGTCTATCTTCAGGACTGGAAACTACGGTGTCCTTAGAGCTGAGATCGCTTTGTTCAACGGTTCCTACTTGTCATACAGAATCATGCTGAAAGTATACCACATTTCCTGTTACTGAGGTGTGTGCGTGTGTCTTTTAAGAAGTTAACATGGCCTGTAGTTTATTGTAGGCTCCTCGCTGTGAGAGACAAAGGCTCCTCAAAATAGGAACAGTCAACTTTTATTGCTTCTAAATGTAGATAATTCACCCATTTCTTTACCATACTCGGCGTTATAAATCCTACATACTTTGTTGACCTAAGTGAGTTCTTTATACATACACCCAGGCTGACAATGAAGGCTCATAAACTCAACACCGATCCTTTAAACCGCAGGACTCAGAAACTCAGGACATGTGCAGATAAAGCGTTCACCTTGAACCATAGGGCCTGATTTACATCCAAGGACAGCGGGACGCTCTCAACAGGAGTATGGGTATCTCTGGGTGACCACTGGACACACTGCGACTGTACAGTGCCACACACCAACAAACCCGTTTCTCCGAACATTTTGTATTGACGGTGCCAGTCTAGGTAAACTCCACTACTGAGTCTAACAAAACCTCATGGGAGGTCGGGTTAGATAACCTTTTAGACTGACCAATCAGAACACAGCTTACCAACTCGCATTCGCAAATGTGGACATTCGCACATTCCTTCTGAACTTTTTATCTCGAAAAGGTCTTTACCCGAATATTCCGGATGTTATTTAGTGTACGTTCGGTTCCGGGAGATGCACACGGCACACGTTGCAACCATGACAACGGTGAGTAAACTGAAAATAGTGTTTTTGGCAATATTCAAGGATGTCAGCTTGAGGAAATATTAGCTAATGGTAACCATGTCAACAGAAACCCCACAGGGTATAACTACAGGTCAATTAAATGTGATATATGCGGATTTTTGTTTGTGGAGAGATCTGTGTCAGTGGCCTAATCTGTAAGTCCCTTCGATCCCTGAGTAGTAGCCGTTGTCAGATTGGTTAAATCTATTTAACCGTCTCGCGTTTGATTGGACGGTCATAGGTCGGTCAAAGGTTACCTGACACAACCTTTTACTAGGGTTTGTTAGACTCAGTGGTGGAGTGTAACGAATAACACTGAGACTAAGCTTACTTAGACTGTGACAGTACACTCTTATTATTTCTGAAATGGCTCATTGTTTCAGAAATATCCCCCATATTTTCAATTTAGGTTAGGGGAGAATGCTTCTCGGGGTATTTTGTTTCGGGGGGAAACAGATCCGCATCTGCTCGATCTTCAGAAAATATGTCTGGTAACAACAAATCATCCATGCCACTGTTGAAATGTACCCTTCTTCAGTACGTCAGCACAGCGTCAGGGTCAAGCCTCTCCACCCTACTGACCCGCAACGCTTTCAGAAAGAGTACAGCACATGTGGGGTCAGCGAGTTTATACCAACAGCAATATTCACCTAATAGGGTGACGACAAGAGGACGCATATATATCTTAATGTGCACTCCGGTCTGATAAAGCGATACTTCACTCTGAACAAAATGTGTTTGGGTCCGTTTGAATTATGTGATATTCTACGCTGTACGAAATATGCTAACATCCTGCACCCCGTTTGAATAATGTGACCTTCTACACTGTGGAGAATATGTTCAAATCCTTCACTATGTTTGAATAATGCGATATTCTACACTGTACATGTGTCAATGTCTTAAGCGCAAAACTTAACACGCCCAATGCAATAATCATGATTTTTAATTCACTCAAGTTAATGCCTAAATGTGGAAAAGACTAATACTATTAGTCATACAGCAACAAAACATTTATGAGGACCTATATTTAAAACACTTCTGAATATGTTTAAATTATGGAGGGTGCTTTGTTGGGATGGTGTTTCAGCTGTGAGACTCAGTCACTGCGTATGTTTTTACACAGCTTTTAGCAGTGTTCCCGCAATATCACATAGGACACAAGATATTGGCTTCAAACTTTATTACACATTTATAAGCCAGACACAAGCGGGAAATGAATATGCGACGTCTTGGTTGTCGCCCTTTACCACCTCCGGATACTGTTGTCAAACTTCCGAGTCAACATCAACATCAGTGATTGGTATACATCCAGGTGTTGTATGCGCTATGCATTAGTCAATCTGACTCCGCCAAATGCCCAGTAATGCGCACTTTATGCGAACTTGTTTGATTTCTAAACACGTCTGAACACAAGACATGTTAATAATCTGAACATGTTGAAATCTATTTCAACACTAAACGTGCATTTGTATGGAATCGTATTTCCCGAGGCAGTAACTTCGCCTATCGTCAATATACTCAACAAGAAACCTTAATTTGAACTATTAAACATTTTATTATTGAAAATCAGAGTGGTCCTTAACATTTTGTTAAGTACATATTCTCACTTGTTTCTTACCTGTACAAATGATAATAAATAAACATGGACAAACAACGGGAAACACTGATATACAGTTGGAAATGGGGTGCCATTATTCTTGACCCATACGTGAACCTACACCATTCTCAAGTGGTTTTACGCTAGGTTCACTGTAACCAATCACTCGCTTTCAAAATCACACACGATCCCGACACAAACACACATGTGACCTGTGACAACTGTCCGGCTGTTATCAGGGCGTGCAATATACGCAGTTACATACCAGCTCTGTGAACACACCTTCATATCTCATTACACTCATCAACATAGACAGCACGGTATCCCATTCATGAGATAGCTTATCACTTGAGTCAGCTAGGTGAATAATTAATATCAGTAATAGGAGCATTGTGTCAATACACAGGAGGATTACCGTGGTATTTCTCAAACGATAGGTCGCGAGAAGCCCTTGCTACTGTTCAAACCATTGCAAAATACGGGTACGGTTTTATGAATGAAAACACGTGACAGCCCAGTTACTCTCCAGCGATATTAAACCGGACTGGGTTTTGTCTCATTTTCAATATAGTGTTTTCCACATTGGACACCTTGTTGTAAGGAACTACGTCCTATTAAACCCAGTACTTTAAAACTAAAGTTTTTATACACGGATAACAAAACAGGGTGTTCGAGATTCTTCGAAAAAAAACTTGGGTATTTATGTTTGTCTTTGAACGTTTTCGTACTGACTGCAAACATACCTGTTAGATTTCATCAACGTGAACGATGACGTTGAGATTTGAAAGATGAGGACACTTGAAGGATGATGACACGTGAAGGATGATGACACTTGAAGGACGATGACGCATGAAGGGCGTCGCACTTGGAGGAGGATGACATATGAAGGATGATGAGACCTGAAGGCCGATGAACTTTAAGGATGATGACACAAGAAGGACTATGACACATCACATGACAGTTGAAGGACTCATAAAGGATACTTGAAAGACGATGACACTTAAAGGACTATAATTCATGACTGACGATGACGCATGAAGGAAGATGACATAACGACTATACTTAAAGGACAACTACACTTCAAGGACGATGATACGTTAAGGATGATTCCTTGAGTCAAAATTAGTGATGTTGGACAGAGCAAGCATTCGGTTACCTAACTGGCCAATCTAGGGGTATCACAACATCGGCTGGCAAGACCATTCATCTGCAGCCAGGCCGCCATCAGCAAACTGAGAAAGCACTGTCGGCAAACGGGCCAGACCCAAGATCGGGATGACTGGCCGAAAACTGCTACATCCGGAAAATCCAGCCCCGGAACAGATTCGTAACGACGACAGCATTAAGACACGCCGTCGACAGACGAACAGACCTTCGACATCTGGGTATGACTGATACACGAGCTTACCGTCCATTCAGCACAATGACCTTGACCCGTCTAAACCGTCAACGCCGACAACAATGGGTAAGAAGTGTGCGTCGGTGGCAGCGGCGTGATTTTGAGAGAGTGCTCTTTACCGATGAAAGTCGGTTTTATCGATGCAGAAACTTTGAAGAGTGCGAGTTTTTCAACGTAGAGGAAAGCGACTGGCGCCTAACTGCGTTCAAGACGTTCATCCGTTCGATTTGGGTAAAGCTCCTGGTATGGGACGGCATTAGTGTTAAGAGAAGAAATAAACTGGTTCTCTTGCCTAGCGACAATAGTCAAGAGCCAAACAATACAATGCCTCACACAACCAGAACTGTTCAAGAATGTGTGCACAACGTCATGCGTCAACCCATTGAACTGGCCAGCGCCTTCTCCAGACATAAACCCCGTTGAACATCTCTGGGATCATATCTATCGTCCGCTGAGACAGCTTGTACCATCTCCAGCGAACCGAAAGGAACTTGAACAGACTGTCTTGGACTCCTGGATTTCTGCTTACGTCGATGGAGATGTGTTGGCGTGTGCGGATGCCCGCCCTGGCCCAGGTTGGCCACACTCGCTATTGATGGCATGACTGCTGTCTTGTTATGCCACTCTCTATGTTCTTTTTGAAAGATGATTTTAATTGGACCCTTGGACTCTTTCTTGGTGAAATACGGTAAATGCAAGACCGGCATTGCAATGAAGTTTCTTTGTAATTATAGAAGGAGGATTTATGTTTGGTAAATAATTATGATAAATATCACGTGTGTCTTTGTTTCTATTTTCTGGTCAAGTGAAGTAGGTGGTAACTTTCGTTTGCTCGGTAGTTTAGTTTGGTCATTGCAAAAGACACCACTCTCTAAAAAATTGAAGGCTTCACATAACTGTAAGTGTACATCCATGTTATAAAGAAATCAAAATGTTATGTTATGCAGAAACAAAACTGTCATAGAAAATTGGCTCAAGGCCGTTTCAAAAGTTTAATCATTGTTTTTGTGAAAAATTGTAGCCCTCGCGGCTAATAGAAGAAAGCAAAATAGTAATCATTAGTACATAGTGTATGGACAAAGGATGGTCTAGGTTTCAATAATAAACGCTGAACAAAAGGTATTTGCCAAATATCTTTCGATGTGATCTATCAATCCATATAGGAGATGCATGCTCGGGGCATTCATCTGTTACCACGTCACTATGCCTAGACTGAGTCGGCATCTCCAACACTGGAACTGGACTTACTGAGTGCTAGTTCGTGATGAAGGGTAGAATTCTATGGTTTGTGCACTCTGCCAACGGGAATCTGGGGGAAATCTAATTGGAAAGACAATCTGTTGTCTTTGGGGGAGACTTAAAATTTGCGTGGGTGCCTTACTGGTTACTCGTGAACTTTTACAAATTCAGGCCAAGGTTTGCTAACACTTTCTGGATTCACCATCACGTGACCACGACGTCTAAGGTGGTGCAATTCGCAGAGGACACATAGAAACCATTGATTAAGGGTTCGAATCCCGTGGAAGTGGTAAGTGAGATCTATATAAACTCGGACTACCCGAGTCTTCAAACTAGCACCGCGTGATATAAAGAAACAGCTTTACCATTGAACCTTCTTCGGCAACACTAATTGGACCCAAAGCATAAGTACACCTGGATATTGGCCATTTCCAATACCAGTACTGCTGATTCAAGACGTTCAGATCACTCAGACAACACCAGTACTGCTAGCACAAGACGCTCACATCAAACCCACAACACCAGCATTGCTAGCACAAGACGCTCACATCACCCCCACAATACTAGTATTGCTAGCACAAGACGCTCACATCACCCCCACAATACTAGTATTGCTGGTACAAGACGCTCACATCACCATCACAAGACCAGTATTGCTGGTTCTTGCTAAGAAAAATCAATGTATTTTGAAGTACAAAATTATCCACTGCTTGCCTAGATCTCTGAATTTCATAGGATGGATATTTATCTTAATGTAATGTGTTATGTCAACCATTAAAGAATGTTTTCAACATTGATCAATAAAAACTGAAATTTTGACTCCTATAGTGATATGTGAGTTCTATTAGTATCCTAAGGAAACAGGTACAGGCATCTCAGCTGAATTCATTTACTGATATTGAAACTATAAACCCCAGACTTTAAGACGCCACCAGACGAAGCGCCACCAGCAATGCTTCCTATTATCTGTGGGATGTCTGTGAGTGTCTTCATGCATGTTATCGTTTGTCGCATGTCTGTGAGTCTCTTCATGCATGTTATTGTTTATTAAATATCGTTGCGTGTCTTAATGTATGTTAGTGCCTGTCATCTGTCTGTGAGTGTCGTCACGCACGCTACTGTCTTTCCGATGTTTGTGTGTGTCTTCAAGCATTTTATTGTCTATTAGATATCTGTTATTATCTGTCGGATGTCTGTGAGTATCTTCATGCTTCTTACTGTTTGCCAGGTGTCTGCATGCTTGTTATTGACTGTCGGGTGTCTGTGATTGTCTTCATGCATGTTACTGTCTGTCGGGTGTCTTTGAGTGTCTTCATGCTTGTTATTGACTGTTGGGTGTCTGTGGGCGTCTGCGTGCTTGTTATTGTCTGTCGGATCTCCATGAATGTCTTCATGCATGTTATTGTCTAAGTTGACAATATTACTGCATAGGATTACACACAAGAACATTCAGAAACCTATATTACTGCATAGAATTACACACAAAAACATTCAGGAATCTATAGTACTACATAGAATTACACACAAGAACGTTCAGAAACCTATGGTACTGCATAGAAGTACACACAAGAACATTCAGGAACCTATGGTACTGCATGGGATTACACACAAGAATGTTCAGGAACCTGTAGTACTGTATGGGGTTACACACAAGAACGTTCAGGAACCTATAGTACTGCATGGCATTACACACAAGAACGTTCACGAACCTATTCAGTTTCACAGGAGTAGACGCAAAAACATTATAAGCATTGGCCCAAGAACAAGATTACAATACTGTATTTCAGAACCGAAGGATTCTAATGCCTTTAACGTATACATACTAAATGCCCAGCTTGAATCTAACATAAACAGAGACTATATACCTACATTAACTTGGTTAAAAGATCAGGCTCAGATTTCAAACCCACACAAATGTTTTGAATCGAGGGCCATTATCGAGGGTTCATAGTCCTCTTGATGCGAGATGTATTTATATCATGCAAAGACTGCATATTTTGACTTACTTGTCACACAGACGTAAGTTTCCCAGAAGGTATCAGTTACATACGATATTTGAAGGGTGTATATACAGATTCAGTCGAAGTATGTCATAACATGAGTCACATACGATGTCACATATGTCACTTTCAACTGCTAGCAGTAATTGACATTAACGACAGCAGTTACACATGGGAAGAATCTGCTGCCATAGTAGCAGATACATTGTACATACAGTACACAGGTGATAGTGTATGTTGGATCACTAAATACATAGTATAGAGGTGATGGTATCTCACAGATCACTAAATATATAGCATAGAGATTATGGATCTAGTGCCTCAGTAAAAATATAGTATAGAGGTGATGATGTATGGTGGATCATTTATATATAGTATAGAGGTGATGGTGTCTCGCTGATCACTAAATATATAGTATATATATTATGGATCTAGTGCCTCAATAAAAATATAGTATAGAGGTGATGATGCCTGGTGGATCATTAATATATAGTATAGAGGTGATGGTGTCTCGCTGATCACTTAAAAATGTATATAGTATAGGGGTTATGGATCTCGTGGGCCAATAAATATATAGTATAAAGGTGATGATGTCTCGCTGAACACTAAATATATAGTATAGAGGTGGTGGATCTCGGTGGTCACTTAATATATAGTATGGAGGTGGTGGTGTCTGGTAGATCACTAAATATATAGTATAGAGATGATGATGTCTCGCTGAACACTAAATATATAGAAAAGAAGTGATGATGTTTGGTGGATCACTAAACGCACATAGTATAGAGGTGATGGTGTCTGGTGGATCACTAAATATATAGTATAGAGGTGATGGTGTCTGGTAGATCACTAACTATATAGTATAGAGGTGAAGGCGTTTGGTGGATCACTAAACATATATAGTATAGAGGTGATAGTGTCCGTGAATTGCCTAAATATATAATATATAGGTGATGGTTTCTGGTGGATCACTACATACATATTGAATATAGGTAATGGTGTATGTGAATTACTAACTATATAATATAGAGGTGGTGATGAATGTGAATTACTAACTATATAATATAGAGGTGATGGTGTATGTGAATTACTAACTATATAATATAGAGGTGATGGTGTATGTGAATTACTAACTATATAATATAGAGGTGATGGTGTATGTGAATTACTAACTATGTAATATAGAGGTGATGGTGTATGTGAATTACTAACTATATTATATAGAGGTGATGGTGTATGTGAATTACTAAATATATAAGATATAGGCGATTGTGTATGTGAATTACTAAATATATAAGATAGAGGTGATGGTGTATGTGAATTACTAACTAAATAATATAGAGGTGATGGTGTATGTGAATTACTAACTATATAATATAGAGGTGATGGTGTATGTGAATTACTAACTATATAATATAGAGGTGATGGTGTATGTGAATTACTAACTATATAATATAGAGGTGATGGTGTATGTGAATTACTAACTATATAATATAGAGGTGATGGTGTATGTGAGTTACTAACTATATAATATAGAGGTGATGGTGTATGTGAATTACTAACTATATAATATAGAGGTGATGGTGTATGTGAATTACTAAATATATAAGATATAGGTGATGGTGTATGTGAATTACTAACTATATAATATAGAGGTGATGGTGTATGTGAATTACTAAATATATAAGATATAGGTGATGGTGTATGTGAATTACTAACTATATAATATAGAGGTGATGGTGTATGTGAATTACTAACTATATAATATAGAGGTGATGGTGTATGTGAATTACTAACTATATAATATAGAGGTGATGGTGTATGTGAATTACTAACTATATAATATAGAGGTGATGGTGTATGTGAATTACTAACTATATAATATAGAGGTGATGGTGTATGTGAATTACTAACTATATAATATAGAGGTGATGGTGTATGTGAATTACTAACTATATAATATAGAGGTGATGGTGTATGTGAATTACTAACTATATAATATAGAGGTGATGGTGTATGTGAATTACTAACTATATAATATAGAGGTGATGGTGCTTGGTGGATCACTAGATTTATAGTACAGGGGTATGTAGCTGAAAGGAAACAAAAGATGCTGATCATGACAGGTTTGTTTAAGAACTATGACAGGGTACCCTTAAATTCATATTCTCAATTTTTGGAGAAAGGTGCCTTTACCAGATGAAGCACGCGTATTACCAGATGAAGTACACGTTCACAGATTGCTTGTTTAAAGGTCACATGCAACGCAAAACACAACTTTGCAGCTTGATTAGCGATTCTACGCATATAATTGTGTTTGTCTGGGTTTTTTCCATAATCAGCAATACATATTATATGTAATGAATAAGTGATAACTGTGTTTTGATTATGTTTAAATTTTCGGTTAATGTGACCGTCAGTGCCAAAAGCTGTAGAAAACAACATGAAATCAGTGACGTTATTTTGCGCAGCGATACAAGAAAACAAGAAATGTAGTTCGTCAACGATATCATAGTTATGGAACGCGCGCAGACTTAAGTGCTTTGTTCTCCAATCGAAGGTCAGGGAATCTCGGCTTCGGCTCGAAAATAATCTCAAATAACGCCCAGTGCTTAACTAAACCATGCAGCTAAACCTCCTAATGCATTTTCGCTTTTCTTTTTCACAGACGAGCGCAATTAATCAAGAAAGCGGACATGTTTGTAATAAAGGCTCATATTTGAGTTATTTTTCATTTGCCTCAGCAGTCAATAGTTATACACTTTGCTTTTTGGTGTTTGGATGACCTGATAAACCATTATCGTCAGTTACATATCATTCGAGAGATTAATATGATATACATATTAATATATAATTTCGATATTCTATACGAGGCCATTGATCCAGAATATAAACAGATTGAACATTAGTGCGTAGAAACATGTGTCCTATTTAAGATTTATATTAGTTTTTGTTTGGAATTTCTAGAATTGATAAGTTTTAAGACATAATACAGACATCAACATGTCATAGACGGTTTCGAGGTTTCATTTTATGAAACAGTAACGAGTCAAAGGTTGCAGAACACATTTAAACTTTGGCTGACCTCGCCTTCCATAATTAAAGTCCAGTCACTGTTAGCGGGCATATTCTGACTCTGTGAGAATTCTACTATGTGTAAAGTCTTATGCGTAAATGAACCTTCTAAAATAGCCAAACTAGGAAATACGCCCTCAGTATAGCACAAACTGGATCATGTCCAGCTCACAGCTTCCGGCGCGTCTCACAGCAGAAATGTGTCAAGATCACAGGACGTCACACCACGAGACGATGACTTAGCGAGCTCCATCTATTTAATCCATGAAGAGAAATTCTTGTAGAAATTTATGAATGAGGGTTATAGCGGTGACACATTTTTGTGGAAATATCCCCCATATTCGTCAGTGAAAACCTTTGTACATTGCGCAAGCAAACTCAGCTGATCGTGAGAGTGTTGTTATATCATACGAGTCGAGTCATTGTGTTTTTATCATTGTGCGTGGTAACGGGACACAAAGTGAAAAGTCAGTTAGTGTAGATATAACCCTCAATACGATTATCGGGTGGAAACATCTTTATGTACTTTAGGTACGGCATTATACAATATATAAATTATTATATTTGACCATATACAGGAGATAATTCTCTCAAAAACACAAAGAAATCTCGAATATGGGATCGACCCACCTGAAACGACGCACAATGTGGAAATAATACTTTAAAGGATGTAAAGTAAACAATACAAAGGGTACCCGAAACTTCTCAAAATACACAGAAACAACTAAGGATTTCTGGGAAACTTGTCAGTTATGTGATTTGATTAAAGTGTGCGTTCCCGAATATACCGGCTGTACGTGTGAGACGACAGTACGACCCAAACCTCTACCAGGTTTGGCAAACCAGATAGACGCACTTGGTGAGACAAATATGCGATAATCCAGAACAAAATCAAACTTGGAATGCCAGAATTGCGTAAATACGGCCCTGTTCCACGTGATCTGATTTTGATTAATGACTGAAAAAGTCGCATTAAGTTAAACTTTAGACAACGATGAAAGGAAGATTACAAGGAGATCATTTGATCATAAAATGGCATTAGTGCTGAGATTAGGCTAGCACGACTGTTCGTACGAATATTATATTACAACTTTTTCTGTGTCTGTTTGCAAAGCGTTGGCGTCATAATTGTAGATCACATTTTCGATTATTATACGAACTAAACAAATGAAGTCTTAATCTCCATTCAACCTAACTTCCATTTCTGTAAATATTTCTGGTGAGATATAACTCATGCCATAATTCCAACAAATCATTTAGATGTAGTGAAAGGTTATTGTAGCATTGAGAGTGGGTTGGGCGAGTGGACACTTGTTTAATAGAGACACGTGAGAGGATCTAGTGTTTAGTGGTAAGCGATAATGTATCTTCATTAATATTGGTTTACAAAACAATGTTTCAACACTTCCGTCTGAATAGAAACATTATGTGTACGGATCAGTGGGGTCAGGAAGCGGAGAAGACAAGTGATCGTGACTTCGGTGCAGATCCCGCTCGCCTTGCGCGACAATTCACCGAACAGGTGATCTTATATTCAAGTTAACACAAACCAATATTTGCAACAGAGATTTAGTGACAACGTGTGTTTTAACTCTCTCTTTGCCACATGCATCAAGTTGCTGCCACGAAATGACGGCTAACGACACTCTGAGAACCCGATAAACCGAATGCTCAGGTAAGAAGTGGGTGACAAGTTAGCCCCGCCCCGTCATATTTCACCTGTCAATCAACAAGTAGAGTTCCCGTGCCTTAAGGTAAACACACGCTGTGATAGGTAGATGTGACTCACTCTAATTCTAATCTGTGGAAAGTTTCACTCAGGAAGGGCATCGTACGCGTATTTTCAGCTTTGCTTGAGTACTTTCAAGGGGGAATGTGTCGTCTGCTCAGTCAGGCGTGACGTAACGGCGCACGCGCAACTTGCACGCGGGATGATGAAACAAACAAAGTTGTAGGTGAGCAATCAATGAGACAGCCCCATTTCTCCAGGAGCAGGTCTGCCGTGTCACGTTTAGCCACGGTGACATCACCGTCAGTCGCTAGTATATAAGACGGACTGGGTCGCCGCTTCCACCATATCATCTCTGTCCTCTCTACAATTAACTCAGCTCATTACAACTGCCAGGACTCGCCTGCCTCACACACTTCAAGTGAATCTGATTGTGGACTTCAACCTGATACTAACAAGGATTTTAAAACAAACTTTTGACAGTTTCAAGAAGAGACCATGTCTGGGTTTACTTTGAGCGCATTTTTAAACTTCGCAGTGTACGTTGTCGTCTGCTGTATTCTGCAAGTGGAAGGGCGACACGTCAAAAGAGCATGCAAGGTAAGCACCTGTCATTAACGGTGTCAGTATTTACCGACGGGAGTGTCGATCTCTCTCGATCAAAACATATTGATTTTTATCAACCTAACTGCCTTGTGTGGACTTTCTCCTCTTTGTTCCCTCGACATTTACATAAAAGTAACCCTGAACTACTTTTGTGTGACAACAGAAGTGAATGTGTCTGTCTCGACTAATGAAAGTAGACATGGTATAAAGAGTAAAGGGATAATCACAGGTGAAATATAAAACATGGTAAAAGTATCACACTGGCCCGTTTAGTTTCGGTAAGCTTACTTTATAATCTCACTCTATATGCTCTGGTATTAATAAAGTAATATACAATACGCTGGGGAGGATTCCCTTTCTCTCTCTCTCTCTCTCTGTGGGTGTGTGTGTATGTGTGTGTGTGTGTGCTCTTACACACGACAAGCATGTTCCACCAAACTTTCATGATATATGTGCACCCCAAAATCCTGGTTCAGCCCATGAATACGGCGGTGACCGCTAGACTGAAGCTCATGCTTCCGGGAAAACCCTCAATAATTCTGCAGTAAGACATATTGTTTACATGTACCAACTACACTTGGTCATTCGAACTCACGTCCAGTTCCAGACAGTTACACTAACTGCTGTCAGACTGTAACTGATCTCGTATAACTTATGGTCCGATCCGGACACTAAGCGTACGTGCCTTGGACTACTGTACAGTTGTGACGTCCATTGCGCAATCTACCCTGACACTAGTAGTGAGTGCGTACAGTACAGATAGAGGATCTCGGCGACTCTCTGGATGTCGTCCATATCAGTAGGTACACCCTCTATATGTCCCAGGGTCCAGGTAAACAGTGGAACACCGATCTGAAGTGTCCTCTCCTCTCACGTACATGTGATTCTAGATCTTTATTAGTGAGTCAGAAACCAAACGTACATACACCTGTACAGCGGACGCCTAGCACCTACAGTAATGCCACACAAATCTATACATACATACTGAGCGACTTCACAGTTCAGGTGGGATCAGGACTGCTGGGCTATAGCGTGATTGCAGCTGCTCAACAAGTCGGGGACTATCTGTTGTGTCAAGGCATCGCTCATGCTCAAACGTAATGCGTAGGATTGACCCGGACCTTCTGGTATACAGGGAAACGCCACATAGCGGGGGAGTTTGAACATAGGGTAAATGTGCGGAAAAACACAAGATCATAAACTATGAGTATATATGTAATATCCTGTCTGAATATGTATACGTTTCAAGTAGTAATCGTCAGGAAGCTAGGTGTCCGGGCTAATGAGATGATAGATACTGTAATACAACCAACGGTAGATCCCCCGATGGTTGTGGCACTAGTGTGTAACGTAGATGGCGATATCACCCTCATTGGTGATGTGACGGGTGGGGGTGGGGGAATCAGCATGTATATCACACGGAAGAGGTGTCAGGTGAGACGGTGACGTGTGTATGGTGATGGTTAGGAGTAGATCACACTAGTACAACCAGTAGGTCTTATACGCGTCACATTTTCTACACAACTATATTACGTATTTGTCATGTACGTTTACAGCGATGACGCAGTGTAAGACCCTCAGTGTTACCCCGCACACCTGTGTCTCATCTGTTTTGCTGGTAATTCAAACCCATAAACACTATACACCTGTTCAACCCAGCGTCTTCACGCAAAGGATGTCTACTACTACTGCGGGGTGACAATACAAGTCAACTCGTAATTACGGGGGTAGGGGGTGTGTGGAGATTATCATTAGGAAGGTGGGTGGGATAGGAAAGGGCTAGGCCCCGGGGTGATGTATGATTCCTGCCAACCTGTGTCAGACGGACACCCGACTAAACCGACTCCCGTCATTTAAACCAAACAACCTTTTGTATGCATGCCTCGAGTGTTTTTCGGCGCTGTAAGTCATCATTTTACTGTTTTACTGATTACTTACTGTCCACTTATTTGGGATAGAGGTCCCAATCTGAGCCATTTAGGCTGTTACGAAAAGTAGAGGATCGTGATGTATGGATGTTAATACCAAGTATTACTACAAGGATGAGTGCCGACGACAAGCATCGGCAATGATCTTTGCCTCTTTATCTGTCGCTGGTTTACCTGTACCAGAGTTGATCACATTCAGTGCGCCGCGATACTGCTGTGCGTGTAGCAGCATTCTGTCACTCACAACACTCACTGTTTGGCCACTACTGAACTACATGTCAACCTTCTATGACAATCAGCTGAATTGTACCCGTGCAAGTGCATGCAAACAGATAAGCCAGGGCATCTGTACAAGACTTCTAGAGCCCTTGTCATATTGGGTCTTGAAGGATCGCTGTCTTAAACTGACGCCTTGGAGCCCACCCGACCCTGTCTATACCTCGTGGATGCCTGTCAATGCAGTCTGTTGTCCTGTATCTTCGATCAAGAACACTGTGCCGTTATCCACTCTTTGGCTCCAGCATGTCCCACTCACGGCCTGCTGGGGAAATAACATGCGCAGATGTACACAAACCCAATAGTTTTGTTTTGTTTTGTGTTTTTCCGATGTTTCAAAGCTTGGCCGTGCAACATTATACACAATACCGCGAACTAAAACGGGATGGTGTATTGCGTGTCGGAGTGTGTTCCACCCAATCTTGCATAGGCAGGTGGATTAGCTAATTTCGAAATATCCTGGTGCAATATCCTTTTGATATATTATGTTAGTTGACTTGTTAAGGCCACTTGCGGCCAACAGCCAATACTGAGTGTGACCCAGTTACAACCCACTCCCTATTTACCCGACCTCCACCAGACAATACCCTACCTGTAGTCCCCAGATCAACACGGAAGTCTTAGGAGTTTTTGAAGCGATATATTCAATGCTCATTTCTTGCTCCGGTGACATTTGGGAACACTGATGAAACATTAAGAAATTTGTAGCACGATATACCATGTCTGAGTTAAAAAACAACAACAATACAGCGGGTAACAATGGAGTTGAGCCTGTATCTCTGGTCGTAACCGTCAGATGGGCGTGCTGCACGGGAGGTTGTGGGTGCTGGGGGCCAGGCGTTCTTCATTAGTCATATACAGGGTTCAACGTCAATAAAGGGTTAATGCACGACAACAAACTGTCCTCACCCAACCCACCTCACCACTGTCTTCGATATTTGATACGAGATCTCCTAATAACAAGGGTTATACTCAGGAGCAGAGAGTACATTGTCAACTCCCCCTCGTAATTACGATTTTACATTTTCAAATTCTCAGTCATTTTTAGATCAGATAATACATTTTTGTCTAGAGTGTGTTGTTGTTACACAAAGACTGTGGTCTGTTGTTTAGGCACGAGAAAGCGTGTTCTTTAGCTCTAAAACGTCGTGTTCTTCGGATTTAAGAAAGTTCACAATGGTGTATGAATTTGCAGTGACCGCATTGCCTACAAAAAAATAACGAGGATGTTGAGTGTATGTTCGCAGACTTCATGGTGTAACACGGTACACGTGAACCGATTGACTACAAGATCAGTCATTTTGTTTGATTTTTACTTGAAAGAATAAGGCAACTTCTACTTGTTGATTATAACACAGACTAACGGAAGAGGATACACGAATATATACTTGATGGCGTTCTGTATTGGTGCCCACTAATTAACCTAGACTTGGTTCCGTCTTAGTTGACTGATGGGCGGAAGACAAACGTCCGCCCCCACCCCTCGGAAATGAGAAGCACACCCAAGATGCTGGATAACGATTCAGAAGTGATATAATTCTGAGAAAATTGATAGTTTGTATTATGTGGGAGACGTGAGGCTGATGTGTAGTTAGTACATGTCACTGCGCTGTGGAACTGATCGGGCTGCCAATTAGATCCTTCAGTTATCGCCGGTGAATGTACTTGAAACATAGAATCCACACTACCCCAAGTACGAATGCATCGGCATCGGCATCACTACCACATGTGCGCCCAGCAGGAGACAAAACACCTGTACAATCACACCTAAAGGTGATAGAGCTGCTACTTTCACATTTAAAGGTGTTAGAGCTGCTACATTCACACTTAAAGCTGAGAGAACTGCGACATTCACACTTAAAGGTGATAGAGCTGCTACATTCACACTTAAAGCTGCAACATTCACACTTAAAGCTGCGACATTCACACTTAAAGCTGACAGAACTGCGACATTCATACTTAAAGCTGCAACATTCACACTTAAAGCTGCAACATTTACACTTAACTGAAGCTCACGGAACTGCTACATTCATTCACTCATTAAGCACGACGGGTTTTTTCGTTCACAATTAGATAAAAATATCATCTACTCTCTAAACCAACAATACCACTGCAAAATCGCTAATATTTATACGTGAATGATTTTAAAACACTACCCTAATACACTCCACGCTCGAAGACATGTAGAGATCCCTTGAACCCCCTGAGAAGATATGTGGCCAGATGGGTTCTGTCAGCGGTGGTGGCCACGCAAAGGCAACTGTACCACCGGTTGTCACATACACAGCATGTACTTGAAGTTAGATTAGGTTACACACTTACATCTCTTGAATGGTGACATAAGCCATTACGTCAGTTTACATGTGACGTTATACGTTTGTTGTGGTCCCCAAACACGTCAAGTGCCAAGTGGCCATATGTCACTAGATACGCTGTGGTATCTGAGCGTGAGGTAATCGCAGCAGCCACCAGTCGTTCTCACGGGGAAATTGCTCTGTTACAGGGAAAACATGCAATGCCCATACGAGCTTACAATGTACATTTGAGTCCGATACGATTTGCTCCTATGCACCGGTATCTGTGAGTCTGTAGCTTAATTTACCGAGTCTGTCAAGGTTGTCAGGACCACCGACATATGTCCCCCAATATGGCGCTATTTATACATCTACAGCTCTCTTCATCTTTGGGGCTGCAAAGAAAAAGTGGATACAGATTCTTTTTTCATATCTCTGTTATATAATTCGAGACATGGACGTTTCCCCAAATCTCCCTCACGTGTATCACATCTACTGAATTACGTATTGTCGTAAATAGAAAGACGTAGAACATAATCAGAACTAGCGATGTTTAGCTGAGTGTCTTACTGCCCTTAAATCCACATATACACAGTTAGGGAATCTGTACTGTCGCAAGACAGTGTCGTGAAACTGATCTGTACTGTCGCAAGAAAGTGTCGGGAAACTGATCTGTACTGTCGCAAGAAAGTATCGGGAAACTGATCTGTACTGTCTCAAGACAGTGTCGGGAAACTGATCTGTACTGTCGCAAGATAGTGTCGTGAAACTGATCCCGCTTTGGTAGTAGTGACGTGAACGTCCTTATGAGACGTGTTGAATTAAATTCTTTGTCCTAGCTCTGACTCGCCAGGTCCCTGCGTGCCTGCTGTGATTCTGTCAGTGGAAGTCATGACAAAATGAGCGGGGGCGTCAGTTAACGGAAACAGCATCCATGATTGGTGTTTAAACAGAGAGCCTTCCTCTGGTGGTTTCATATTCACCTAACTAACGACAAAATGCTGGAATGCTTCATTTACGTCATTCAAACTATCCAAACCCTTTCATGTTGGTAGCTTTAATCAGATTTACCTTTGATATTTGTTACTGATTCTCAGTGCAGTTTCCATGGGTATCTAAATGTGTGAGGTCACTATAAAGACGATAGCACAGCTTAACACCGATTGGTTTGCTCCCGTCCCGCACTGGTTAGACGATCCCTCCTCACCTCAAAGTCTCAGGACAGCGCGTGGACTTGTGACAGGGACGTGCCTTCATCTGCTGAAGTCAAATGTCAAGTTCATATCCCCGTGAAAAATGATGATGAGATTTACAAATTAGATTTCGGGGTATTGTGAAGAGCCCCGTTGATATTATGTAACAAGATAGCTCATGACGTCTGACTCATTAAGTCTTAAAGTATAACACTGAGATAGTAACACAAGCAGGGTGACACTTGTACACTTTGGATGAAAACTGTAGGCCGCATTCTTCTCATCACGTGACAAAGGCATAGCTCAAAGGATTTACGCGAAGCAACTTTGTAAACACAGTAATAAACAATAATTATGTTAACGTAAATCAACTGTGCATCAGAAGTGACATGCAGCAATTACCTCTAGAAAACGGTTAACATGTGGGATTTGGGCCTATTAAACCCATGGGAATACTGGATTTACGTCTATATATTTACTGTTAGCATATGGGATTTAAGTCTATATAACTACTGTTGACATATGGGATTTAAGTCTATATAAGTTCTGTTGACATATGGGATTTACGTCTATATAACTACTGTTGACACATGGGATTGACATCTATATGACTACTGTTGACACATGGGATTTACGTCTAGATAACTACTGTTGACACATGGGATTTACATCTATATAACTACTGTTGACACATGGGATTTACGTCTAGATAACTACTGTTGACACATGGGATTTACGTCTAGATAACTACTGTTGACACATGGGATTTACGTCTAGATAACTACTGTTGACACATGGGATTTACGTCTATAGAACTAATGTTAACATATGGGATTTACATCTATATAACTACTGTTGACATATGGGATTTACGTCTATAGAACTAATGTTAATATATGGGATTTACGTCTGTAGCTCTATAGCTCCCGTTAACATACGGGATTCGCGAAGAGTGACTGCTAATAGTATATTTGAGTAAAAACAGTTGCTGTTAACATATAGTGTTTGCCTTTAGTGTCTGTTGCATATAATGAAAATACTACATATATACTGAGTGTTAACACAGGGCATTGGGGAGGGGGAGGGAGTGCAATATAGCAATATTCCAGCAACATCACAGTTGTAGGACACCACATTTGGGATTCACACATTGTATCCATATTGGGAATCGAAACCGAGCTTTCGGCGTAACGAGCAAACGCTTCAACCACTACACTAGCCCACCATCCCCGGTATTGAATAGAGTATACTAACTTATAATATGTATTGATAAATACAAAATATGGAATAATATGACATCGTGACATGTTAACCTGTGCTGTTTGCATTAACACATTAATGCCTGGGTTATACCGTAGCCTTGATTTGATTCTTAAAGGATTATTTCGTTGAAAACATTTTCATCATCTAAAACTATAACCGACAACACTGGTTGATAATATTTGATTTCAGAATTCCGAGATTGACATCATGTCCTCAACTGGAGCAAAGATCGAACCGTGGACTTTGAGCCGGATACAGCTGCCTCGCCTGTCAAAAACCTTCAGCAGTGACGGGTGAGTGATACATCCTAGTACCTTGGCAGTAGTTAGACACACCCTCGAAGTGCAGCGACGTACACCTGTACCTTGTCAGTAGAGATACACCCTCCCGACGTGCAGTGACGTACACCCGTACCTTGTCAGTAGAGAGACACCCTCCCGACGTGCAGTGACGTACACCCGTACCATGTCAGTAGAGTACCATGTCAGTAGAGAGACACCCTCCCGACGTGCAGTGACGTACACCCGTACCATGTCAGTAGAGAGACACCCTCCCGACGTGCAGTGACGTACACCTGTACCATGTCAGTAGAGAGACACCCTCCCGACGTGCAGTGACGTACACCCGTACCATGTCAGTAGAGAGACACCCTCCCGACGTGCAGTGACGTACACCCGTACCATGTCAGTAGAGAGACACCCTCCCGACGCGCAGTGACGTACACCCGTACCATGTCTGTAGAGAGACACCCTCCCGACGCGCAGTGACGTACGCTCGTACCATGTCAGTAGAGAGACACCATCCCGACGCGCAGTGACGTACACCCGTACCATGTCAGTAGAGAGGAACGTGATAACCTTGCACTTAATCACCATCTTGTAAAAAGGTAGGCAGAACACTAACATGAGAAATTGTTTTTCAACATCCGTTCAAAATCTTTGATTTCGGGTCATTCTGACATCGCCTCTGTTTGTGACAGTCTTTTGAGTCAAGAGTGCGATGACACTTGCTGCTTATGCAAGGGTAGTTATGACTGAAGACAGTGCCTCATCTCTCATCTTCATCCCAACGTCTGTTACATATCGGATACCGACCGATTATCTTCACTCTTAACTCAGTTAAAACACGAAAGCGTCAAATTACCGCCGCCCTCGCGTCTGTGCAGAAATCATATGTCGTCCAAAACTGTCATTTCTTTTTGTTAGTTATATATCTTTAAACATGGTTCCACACAAGGAAGTATTGTCTTTATATCCTGTGGAAAACACAAGGTAGGCGTTGGCGTATGTGCCAGCGTATGCCAGAAGTACTTTGCGTGGGTCGCCAAAAGTTCTCCAGCAGCAGAGTTGCAGATGAGAATTCTTACAAATGAAGAATGCCTAAAATATAGTTAATTTATTCTGACTGAGACCTTCATGTCACGACACATGTTCATAGGCCTTGCCATTATAAGTTATCTCGGGAAATGCGTAAGGTAGGCGCGTCGGGAGGGTGTCTCTCTACTGACATGGTACGGAGGCTCGGGGAATACAACCTTACTCGGGACTAATAAAAGCCCCGTATTTCCCGAGACACGATGTGAAAACGCATTTATCTAGCTGAATGTTTTCACTAAATCAAAACAAAACAACACGCATCCAATCGACTTGCTGCCATGTTGACACCAGCTGATCGTTTGACCTCAATGCACCGCACGTTACTAAAGGCTTGTCGATGCACGCTTTTCTCACTTCGCGTCGTCACCGAGGCGTAGCGGGGTGATATGACTTTCGTAGCGGGAGCACACAACTTTTATACTCCCGCTCGCGGATCGTGGTGGATGTAGATGGTATTTTGTCAGAGTCACGTGGATCAATCAAAACTCGACATTCTTACATGAGGCTAGATAATGTGTGTTACATGTTACAGTTAGAGCCACGGCTTAGGTTAGGGTTTATTACATGTTACAGTCAAGACCACAGTTCTTGTCAGTGTTCGTTACATGTTACAGTCAAGACCACAGTTCTTGTCAGTGTCCGTTACATGTTACAGTCAAGACCACAGCTATGTCAGTGTCTTTCATATTTTCATATGGCATATGTTCCAACAGTTCCACTGTGGTAAAGGTTTCACTCAGCTCTGGCACTTTCACAAAGCATATGATGTCCTGGTTCACAAACCAGGCATGGTCACAGCAGGACAACGAAGATACGTGCCACTTTAACTAATGATCCTCTCGTCTGTTGCAGGCACAAACTAACTTTCGAGTTCAAGACAACATCCCAGTCGGGGCTGTTGTTCTATGGCACCATGAGGAATCGGAGAGCGTCCAAGCTCATAGTGCTGCAGCTTGTCCGGGGCAAGCTGTTCTACAACACCAGGTGCCCGTCAGCTGACTCCGGACTTCTCCTTCCCACAACCTACAGGTTGGACGACGGCAAGTGGCACACTGTGAGTACCTGGTACTTCACGGCTAAATGGGTGAAACAGTATGCATGATTGTTACCATAACAGTACATAGACCGTAACGTGACATATAGTTAGCATATGTATATAGATGGTAATGGTACATATGACATAACGGTGCATGGAGGGTAACGGTAAGTAGTGGATAAGGGTACATAGTGAATGACGGTATGTAGTCGGAAAGGTTACATAGTGAATGACGGTATGTAGTGGGTAAGGTTACATAGTGAATGACGGTATGTAGTGGGTAAGGGTACATAGTGAATGACGGTATGTAGTCGGTAAGGGTACATAGTGAATGACGGTCTGTGGTGGGTAAGGTTACATAGTGAATGACGGTATGTAGTGGGTAAGGGTACATAGTGAATGACGGTATGTAGTGGGTAAGGGTACATAGTGAATGACGGTATGTAGTCGGTAAGGTTACATAGTGAATGACGGTATGTAGTGGGTAAGGGTACATAGTGAATGACGGTCTGTAGTGGGTAAGGGTACATAGTGAATGACGGTATGTAATGGGTAATGGTACATAGTGAATGACGGTATGTAGTGGGTAAGGGTACATAGTGAATGACGGTATGTAGTGGGTAAGGGTACATAGTGAATGACGGTATGTAGTGGGTAAGGGTACATAGTGAATGACGGTCTGTAGTGGGTAAGGGTACATATTGAATGACGGTATGTAGTGGGTAAGGGTACATAGTGAATGACGGTATGTAGTCGGTAAGGGTACATAGTGAATGACGGTATGTAGTGGGTAAGGTTACATAGTGAATGACGGTATGTAGTGGGTAAGGGTACATAGTGAATGACGGTATGTAGTGGGTAAGGGTACATAGTGAATGACGGTATGTAGTCGGTAAGGTTACATAGTGAATGACGGTATGTAGTCGGTAAGGTTACATAGTGAATGACGGTATGTAGTGGGTAAGGGTACACAGTGAATGACGGTATGTAATGGGTAATGGTACATAGTGAATGGCGGTATGTAGTCGGTAAGGGTACACAATGAATCAAGGTATGTAGTGGGTAAGGGTACACAGTGAATGACGGTATGTAGTGGGTAATGGTACATAGTGAATGGCGGTATGTAGTCGGTAAGGGTACACAATGAATCAAGGTATGTAGTTGGTAAGGGTACACAGTGAATCACGGTATGTAGTCGGTAAGGTTACATAGTGAATGACGGTATGTAGTGGGTAAGGGTACATAGTGAATGACGGTATGTAGTGGGTAAGGGTACATAGTGAATGACGGTATGTAGTGGGTAAGGTTACATAGTGAATGACGGTCTGCAGTGGGTAAGGGTACATCGTGAATGACGGTATGTAGTCGGTAAGGGTACATAGTGAATGACGGTATGTAGTCGGTAAGGGTACATAGTGAATGACGGTATGTAGTCGGTAAGGTTACATAGTGAATGACGGTATGTAGTGGGTAAGGGTACATAGTGAATGACGGTCTGTAGTGGGTAAGGGTACATAGTGAATGACGGTATGTAGTTGGTAAGGGTACATAGTGAATGACGATATGTAGTCGGTAAGGGTACATAGTGAAGGACGGTATGTAATGGGTAAGGGTACATAGTGAATGACGGTCTGTAGTGGGTAAGGGTACATAGTGAAGGACGGTAAGTAGCAGGTAAGGTTACATAGTGAATGACGGTATGTAATGAGTAATGGTACATAGTGAATGACGGTATGTAGTGGATAAGGGTACATAGTGAATGGCGGTATGTAGCGGGTAAGGGTACATATTGAATCGTGGTACGTATAGGGTAAGGGTACATAGTGAATGACTATGTAGTGGGTAAGGGTACATATTGAATGACGGTATGTAGTCGGTAAGGGTACATACTGAATGACGGTATGTAGTCAGTAAGGGTACATAGTGAATGACGGTATGTAATGGGTAAGGGTACATAGTGAATCAAGGTATGTAGTGGGTAAGGGTACACAGTGAATGACGGTATGTAATGGGTAATGGTACATAGTGAATGGCGGTATGTAGTCGGTAAGGGTACACAATGAATCAAGGTATGCAGTGGGTAAGGGTACACAGTGAATCAAGGTATGTAATAGGTAAGGGTACACAGTGAATGCCGGTATATAATGGGTAAGGGTACATAGTGAATGACGGTATATAGTGGGTAAGGGTACATAGTGAATGACGGTATATAGTGGGTAAGGGTACATAGTGAATGACGGTCTGTAGTGGGTAAGGGTACATAGTGAACGACGGTCTGTAGTGGGAAATGGTGCATTGTGAATGATGGCATGTAGTGGTTAAGGGTACATAGGACATAACGTACATAGTGAATGACGGTATTTTGTGGGTAAGGGTACATTGTAAATCACGGTAGTGGGTAAGGGTACATGATGAATGACGGTGTGTTCTGGTTATGGGTAATTAGGACATAACGGTACATACTCACAGGAGGGGTAGGGGACGAAGGGGATAACGATACATAATACACATAACCCATGTCCTTGCTCAAATGTGCACCTCCAACTTTTTTCACCATCATAAGTCAAGCATCCGCACCAAGAGGACACCAACACGACAATATGTTAACTTCATGCGGCCTTGGTCAGCAGTAGATAAGGCTTCAAGTGAGGTCACATCGACCGTGAATGCAACAGACCACACCTACTGCACGTTATCTCGCACTGCCTGAGCCCCACGCAGGTGTCACGAGAGGGCGTGTGGGAGGGATAGATAATGTGTGTAATGTGATATGTGTAATAGGGATACACAAACACGTATTGTGTGACAATAATCCGTTTATCAACTCACATTAAAGATATAGTGTGCATGGTCTATCATAGTTAAAACTCACACCAGGCCCTAAAGGGAGAGTTAAGATTTAGCAATATTCCAGCAATATCACGGCAGGGTGCGCCAGAAATAGACTTCACACACTGCATCCATGCGGGGAATCTAACATGGGTCTCTGGCGAACGCTTTAAGTACTAGGCTACCCCGTAGCGCAGCTAGGCACTTAATAGTGGATACTCATGAGTGATCACATTTATTGTAGTCGGGGTGTTGACTTACGTTCCCAAGCTATTGTTCCAAGGCTTTCTTTATGTTTCATCATTTTCGTCTTAGGTGGAATTTCGACGAGAGGGAAGAAAAGGTTACATCATTCTGGACAACCAACCCTACTTCAAAAGCTATCCTGTCACCTGCAAACTGACATCATTTGTTTTCGGCGGTCTGGAACCGGTCGACGCTGCCACCGTCCTGCCTCTGTTGGTAAGTATGCGTTGCTCACAGATTTTAACTAACTCTCAGTGTAGGGAACTACCTTATCCTTGTGTGAACCTGGTTCCCAAGGACTTACAGATCCCTAAAGCCGAATGCTTGTCGTAATGGACACGAGGTATTCGGTGAGTTGTTTGATGCCGAGTCCGAGTCCGAGTCCGAGTCCGAGTCCGAGTCCGAGTCCGAGTCCGAGTCCGGACCGCGGGGGTCGTGGTTAGTGTTTCCACCGTGAGAGGGTGGGATCCACACTGTTAAAGCACCGTAAAACCCGCTTGTCTTCTCCATCAAGGCACAGTATTGGTGTCTTCGTCAGAGATATTGGAGGGGTTACTGAAAATACACGGCGTAAAACCGTCATTATTATAAAACACAAAATAATGCCACCGGTTTTAGAACAATTTTATTTCATATTCTTTCATATTATTTTCAGCTAACAAGCACACATTTCGATGGCTGTATTCGGAATCTGAGTCTGAACATCGACCATGGTCTCGCTCCCCGGTACTATGCCGTGTCCATCTGCAGCTAAGATCTTGTCCCTTCACAGTGGAACTAACACGTAGAAGCCACGATTGTTTGTCACGTTGGCTGTTTTGGCGCCAATGCAAAAGCAGTCTGATCTGTTAGATTTTTGACGTCATCAGATTTTACTGACCAACCCGGGCAGGCGAGACCCGACAAGGGAGCGTGGTGTTTCCAAACGATGACCTCTGACCACGTTAACCTGTTACAGCGCCACCATGTTACAACCCCGTGTGCTTGACCACCTGTGTTCAGCTCGACCTTGACCTTGTGCACACCATCGGCTACATCAGCAGCATTAACCTGGGCCTTCGTTACAACATCGTCACAGTGGCGATTCCATTATTCAACTTCCATTGCCGTCCATTACATTATAAACATCACCCTTGACCTTGACCTTACATTACTGAAGGTCACCTTGCCCTTACACTACTGAAGGTCTTATATACAGTCCCAGGCTACAGAGAGACATGAAATGAATCATGTCAAGCCTTTCGTAGAGCTCACATGTCGAAAGCGTTTTCATTTGGGTTGTTTGTTGGGTTAGTTGTTGTTGGGTTTCCTGTTTTGTTTTGTTTTGGGTTGTTTTTTGAATTTTGGAAGTAGATGTACTATTTGTTTCACCATTCATCCTTCAGCTTCCACTTCAATCTCACTGGGACGTTATGAATGTTGATTTCTATTGCTATGTTAGCTATTACCTCGGAGTCGTCCTCTTACCATGTGCTGATGCCATCACAGTTCTATATCGCATTATAAAGTTTGTAGTAAATGTGTCCATTAAATCTAATTCGATATTGTAGTTAATCACACGTTTCTGTTTATACACTTGAGATTAGTTTCATTGGCGAAAGCATTTGGCAAATTGAACCTACAAGTTCTACTGAGATGAAGTCACTACCGTGGCATTGACACAGTCATTGACGTAACATGTAAGTGTATATTACATATTGTTATTTATTTATCTGTGATACAGTGTCGTCGTCAGTGTCTCAGCTGTGCATGTCTTTACTACGTTCTCTAGTTGCCTGTTCGGTACCATAGGTGTTAGCTTTCCTTGTTATTTTGTAAAATATTTACAATATTGCTAATAAATTTATTAAAAATAATAAATCATTTGTTAATTTCATATCCGATGGGGTAAGTGGATCACAGTCATAACCTCAAGTAACTGAACAAAGTAACCGCTAGTCAATCCGAAGACCCCGGTTCAATTACCGAGAAACCAGTGAAGATTCGCATTAGATCTTCAGTAACCCATGTCCTAAGGGGCGACTAACGGGATCGGGTGGCCCTGCTTGTCCTAACGGGCGACTAACGGGATCGGGTGGTCAGGTTTGTCCTAAGGGGCGACTAACGGGATCGGGTGGCCATGCTTGTCCTAAGGGGCGACTAACGGGATCGGGTGGTCAGGTTTGTCCTAAGGGGTCACTAACGGGATCAGGTGGTCAGACTCGCTGACTTAATTGACACATGTCATTCCATTTGCGTAGACTGATGCTTATGCGGTTGGTCACAGGATTGTCTGGTTCAAAATCGATTATTTACAGAGCGTCGCCTTAGTGCGGTGTTAAACAACGATCAATCAATTCCGGAGACAGGTTTGACACACGAAGCCCTTTCATGGTATCCCTAGTGATGTCTAACTGTTGCTGTCAATCACTTCAATAAGGGCAAAGGTAGAGTACCTGTCACAAAGAAGGCGGAGATTTGGAATATAGACCGAGTTTACCTTACAGTCAAACATCTGCTTCCGTTCCACTGCGTCATCCTAGCCGACATTGTTTGCTCGTTGTTCAACACTGGTTTTTCACAATATATCCTATTTGTGCTTCTACACAATTGCTGCTGTGGGTGGGGTATTGTTAATAGTTCCACATAGCCTCATCCCATCGTCATTATAAAGAGCTGATATAACAATATATGGAGGATGTAATACTCCGACAAAAGGAAAATCCCCGGCCACTGGGTAAGACTCGCCATTTGTTCCACAAGAGATATTAAAGCCTGACTGATGTGGGATATAATAATTTACCCCTAATAAAAGATCATATTAAAATGTCAAGTCCCAGGTAATTGGCCACAGTGGGAGTATAGTCTGTTCCCCTTCTGTAGAGACAGGTCTTGCACGTGGGATGACAGCCGCCATAATAGTAGCATGCCTGAAGCTCTAGCTGAGGAGGATAATGGCAGATGTTCATTGTTGTGTCAGTATAATAGCGAGAAAACTAGGTCAGGAAATGTAGATTTCCGTTGGTGTCTTTACTACAAGTTGTTCCATTAAAAGACAGTATTACAACTATACATGCTGCGGCGTCGTCACCTGGGTTTTAACGCCAGTTTGAAACGTTGCAAGTCACATGACGAGTTGGCTTGAATATACATGTACTTCACTGACTGTTCTGTTGGACTGGCATTTCAGAGGTTGGCGAGTAACAATAAAGACAAGGTACTACTTAAATTGCATGACAACGTCAGTACTTCACTTTGATGTGACGTTTCCATAAAGAGCCTCTTGCCATTGTACAACCTGTCATGCTTGAGAACGGTATGAGACAGCGCTCGCCGGCCCGGAGGCCCAGAGTCTGTTGTTATTCTATCGTTTAAAAAGTTTAAAATATTTGCAGTACTTTGTGGCCTTCAGTAACTTACCTGTCATTTTTTTCAGCTGTCATGTTTCTATATCTTTTTCTCTATATTAACGTTCGGTAATCGCCCGTGATCCGTCATTTTATAACTTACAGATTCATTTCCTGGTATTTCAGTGCAGAGGTTTCGCCAAGTGATTTTGTAGAAACATTGTGAAATTGTTTTTATTGGATTGACTTTATCAAAATGGGCCTGCAGATTTTATTCAGGGCCTGTAGATTTTACTCAAGGCGGCAGCAGGCCTTGATGGCCAACTGCAAATTAAATACTGGTACGAAGGGCTATACCATAACGGTACAACTGAAATGGTAATTCCAAAAATAAAAATAGTTATTTAATATAATGCCTGTGTTGTCATACAGACTGTTGTTTGTTTCGGGTCAACATGTTTGTTCCCCAACTGTTTACTACCCTGGCCACAATCTGTTGTATCAGTGAGTGAGTGAATGTGTGAGTGAGTTTAACGCTGCACTTAGCAGTATTCACGGCGTGCCATTGTGGGAGGAAGACGTAAGCACATCTATGTGTATTGTGCTCGCAAACAAACAAAACCTGGGATTTCAAGCCACAATCTGATTTCCGTCATGGGTGAGTGATTTCAGTTTGACGTCGCACTCAACAATATTCCAGCAATATGGCGCCGGTCTGAAAATAATCGATCAACATCATGAGCATCGCTATACACAATTCGAATACGATAACATGCGTCTACCAGCGTTGCAAACTCCCGCCGGTACGGTCTGTTTTGCAACCCCGATGGTGTTGGGTGGGGGAGAAAGCACCAACAACAGCGAATCGCGGCGTCAACTGTCAAATGAAAAGAATATGGTTGAAATCCTATGTTTACAGGCGTATAATGCGTTAATAAGGACACATACAACCGACAAAAAATAAGGGAACTGATGTAGTGACAGTGAATATGAAAATGCTCCGTGTGTCCACGAAATCATATTTTAGCTTGAAGTTCAATATCTGGTGTGTAAACCATGTTGGACGACACCTTGGTGGCATACTGTTGATTGATTTCCGGATGGTTGCCCGTGGCATTGCCTGCCATTCTTTCTGATGGGCAGCACCAAACTGGCCCAGGTTGACTGGTGCGGGGTCCCTGGCGTGCACCCTTTGACCGAGAATGTTCCATAGATGTTCTGTTGGGGACAGGACTGGGGACTTCGAGGGCCAGTCCAATGCCTGTATGCCCTCTCGTCAGAGATAACCTGTGACAATTTGAGCCCGATGTGATGTGGCATTATCATCTTGGAATTCAAAACTCCTGCCGATGATTCAAACCAGTGGATCCACGAAAGGATCGTTAACCAGTCAAGTATCCATTAACCATGACCAGATCTGATGGCCTGTCATGTGTAAGTCCACCCCACACCATGACACTACCATCCCCACATTGATCATGGTCAATAATTGCCTCTCTGGCATACCGCTCACCGCTCCTGCGCCAACAGCGTTTTCCGCCATCTGTGAATCTGAGGCCAAACCTTGACTCATCTGAGAACATGGTGTAACGCCAGTGGCGCATAGCCCTTCCCTGATGCTGCCTAGCCCATGCCAATCTTTGGCGCCTATGGTGAGCTGTAAGGGTAACACCCTTGAAAGGCCGCCTCGCTTTCAGACCGGCTTGATAGAGCCGGTTTTTAACGGTTGAGTGTGAAATTCGTCGTCCAGTGACTGTACGGAATTCCCTATTGATGGGGGTGCTGATTTGAACCAACTGCGTAGACCCATTAATGTAATTGAGACGATCTTGTGTTGTCGAGGCATTTTACGGCATGTGTTCAACTGCATTAGTGATGCATTGTGAGTTCTCCAATACGTTTACAGAGGTTAACGTCTGTGTGCACGTGCATCACGTGCATCACGTGTTGGTCATGCATCATGTGGAATTTCATTGTCATTGGATGTAGCGTTCGGGTGCAACGCTACGTTAACGCACCCTTTCACCTTTACGTTTGATGCATTCAGTTTCTTAGTTCCCTTATATTTTTAGCGATAGTATATCGTATAGGGAGTTTTAGGATTCATTCCACCACCATCATGTACTTGCAGGTGAAAACTCAGGAATAGAAAATAGTGCCTCTCAAATGGTATACAATCATATCAGTACAAAACATCTGACTTGAGCAAGTTGTGATTTGTCTAGACGAACATATAGTCTCTGAAATGAACATATTTCACCCAAAAAAATAGTTCGTAAATTATAATAATAAAATATAAATTACATAAAAGTTCAGAGACTTTCGTTATTTTCTGAAACTTGCTACATATTCTCGACTTGCAAGGGCTTTCTTAGACATGTTTGTTTGAGGGTCTGTACAACAAGAAAGACTACACGTGCAGTTCAGCCTATGGTTCCTGTGGATCTTCAGATTGTGTGTACTTGATCTGCTTGTAGCTGCTTTCCATTTGTGTATTTAGTAAGGGGCTGAGTGTCCTTTCAAAGCAAATTTATCCGTCCCGTGAGAATAGAAATATAGACCTCTGAGGTCAGTTGGGCCACTTCCTATCCACAGTTCTCTCCTCCAGTAGAAGCTTAGGCTTTAGTCATACAGCTCACAAGGGACTGGAGTACAGCATGGGTCACTGAAGACCAATTCTAACCCAGATCTTCACCGATTTTTTTCATCAGGAGACAGATTTGAAAAGCTGGTAAGTGGCTACATCTTTCTTACCATTATGTAGAATTTAATTACACCATGGTGCTGACAGTAAGTTAATAGCTGTGACCAATGGCTGCAATGTGACTGCAATATAGTCAAGATGAACAACCTGGTGGTGGACAGCATTAGCATCGATCTATGCAGCTGGGATACTGACATATGTGTCAACCAAGTCAGTCAACCTGTCCAAAGAATCCATTTAGTCACATCTTATGACATGCATTTTCATGGGTGTTTTCAACAGTCGAACAATGTAGGGCACACCCTAGATTATCATGGGGAACACAACAAACAAGTAATATAGAATAATAGTTTAATGTTTTTCAATATACAGAAATCAGTGTATAGTCAGCATAGATTATACTCATATTTAGATAACCAAATTATAAAAACAGGGAAAATCATTCTATATTGAATATAGATAACACAACCTTACATATAGACAACACAGTTTGTCTCCATTGCAGCAAAAGGTCTATATAAAACTAGCACCAATAATTGAACCCTTCATTAACAATTAGTGAGCAGTCAAGACAACACACAAATACCTCCACATGTAGCCCATCATTATAATGAGATGGAAATATGCTGGCTCTATGCACATAGGGGATATCTACACCTAAAAACTACACTGAGCTGCATCTAGTCCAGACTTACCAACCCTACTGTGGCAAGATTTTACATCATCAGCTTCAAGATTAAACCATTTGTGTATCAGACACTGTATACAAACACATAATGTGACCAGTTCATGTTTTATCACCTTTATGGGGGAGAGTGAGTCAGCAAATTCTATCTTATACTGCTCTTAGCTCTAGTAATACCATGACTGGGGGCACCAGAAATGGGCTTCACACATTGTATCCATGTGGGGAATCAAACCTGGGTCTTTAGCATGATGAACTAACACTCTAACCACTGAGCTAGAAGGGGAACCTGGGCCCACTTGCACAAAGTAACCTTAATTAGCACTACAATGATTGTAACTCCCATTCTCCAACATAGGCTTAAGGTCGTTGTAGCATCCAGATCGCTTTGTGCAAGTGGGTCCAGGGCAGTATTTGACTTTTCTTAATAAGGCGAGGGAGGTTGGGAGGGTTGGGAAACTATCAATTTTAAAAGAGTGTTACATCAATACTTTGATGCATAAAAAGTAATCTGTAAGAAATATCTAGAGGGGCAGCTGCCCCCTTGGCCCCCTTGTCTAACCTATGGGCCTGGGAACAGTGAACAGCATCTTCTAATCTGTCTGGAAATGAGTCAGCTGGGAGACAGAACTGCTGACCATACTCTCTACAGTATTGCAGGGGTGAAGCTGAATACCTTAGAGGACCTTCAACATACCTTTATATCAAGCCTGATATGTGTCAGATATATACAGGAGGTTACAGTATTGTAGGGGTGAAGCTGAATACCCTCGAGGACCTTCAACATACCTTTATATCAAGCCTGACATGTGTCAGATATATACAGGAGGTTACAGTATTGCAGGGGTGAAGCTGAATACCTTAGAGGACCTTCAACGTACCTTTACCTCAAGCCTGACACATGTGTCAGATATATACAGGAGGTTACAGTATTGATCTTTCGTGTGTTTGCTGATAACTTTGCCTTCAACTACTTCCAGCTATATAGACAGATTACTGATTAAGCCCTGACAAACCAAAAATTGATATCATAAACAGAGATCCATGCATGATGACATGCACCCATCCAAGTATCAGACAACTTCATCCATGCCTCTCACAACCTGCAATGCAGGTACCAACTCTTGACAGGACAAAATTAAAAGGAGGGTATAACATTGGTCTTGTAATTACAAGGAAGTTCCGGAGGTAAAATATGGTGCTGCTGTGTGAGCTCAAGGGAGTATTGAGGGGAAACTTCCATTAACAAAATATGCCTGCATTCAGTTCCTTGTACATACAGCTGCTCATGCAAACTGGAAAACATTATACATGTACATGTACAGCAGAAAACATGTAGCTGCTCAGGTAGATCTTGTTAAGATCCTTACTGCCTTCAGTTTACCCTGAGTAACACTGAGAATATTAACATTTACACTGAAAGTAGTACTGATAGTAATGTTTATAATAGTGGTGTAAATATAATGGAAACAAATGTGAGACTGGCCACAAAGTTAAAAGTAATGAGCATTTTAAAACTACAAAAACAAATAACTGAAATAACATTTTCTATAAAACAGAAGCAGTTAGGGCATGGCACTTTATAAATCATTTCCAACAGGAGCATACAAGTGGCAAAAGGTAAACACATAAAGACGTGTGTTCCCAACTCACAAGTCATAGGTTTTATCACATAGAGGACTGTGATGAGTAATGCTGAGAAAATTCATATCTATGTAGTTAGGATATTTTGTGTGAGTCATATAATCAACAGTGAATCATGCCTCACACATCTGTATTGAAGACATTCAGACACCTAAATTATCACCACAGCAAAAAATATAGTACATGAAAATGTATTATGAATTCACCGCCACCTAATCTTCTTAGTTACAGTGAAAAAATTCTTTATTGATTCTGAAAATACCGATATGAGTGCATGACTGCATTTCTGTCAATACTTACCTGCTCAGGTGAGAATGTTTTGGTTTACAGAGATTTACAATGTGAAGACAAGTCAGGGTACACATTCCTAATTTCAAAAGCTCAATTCGAAGTCACATGAAAGTATTCACACTTCATGACATCAGCCCAGCCTTTATACAAATTGTAACTGATTTCATGTTACAATATTTGAATTATCGTTAAAAAATATTTAATAAAATGAGAATACTTGAAAGGAGTGACTGCAAAGTGGTACTACAGAAATTAGATAATAAGTCTCAATAAGTTATCTCTTGAAACCTACAATGTGCAAGGGGGGTATATAATGATTATGATAGATGAATGGTTAACATGCAAGCAGTAATATACCTGATGTTAGTTGAGAGAGGATTAACAACAGCGTCACCTCTGTGCCATTCATCTGTAATGATCAGTATCACACAAGTAGTTTTCATTCACATCATCAATAATGTGGATTTTGTCTTCTATTAATTCATACATATTCCACAACTAAGAATATCACAAATGAGTTATGAAAACAATCTCTTTTTCTTTCCTTTGTGTCAGGTAGCAAATGTTAGGAACTAAAAACACTTTAAAGTGTAAAAATACTTTCATATTTCACGTTTGGGTCACTGTATTGAATTTTCATAAATCTCATGAAAATTATGGGGAGTTTACAGATCCTGTTTCTTAAAACCACACATCATACAGTTAAGCCAAGTAGGAATCTATAGCATGCTAACTGGGGCACAACATTTCTGTCATTCAAATGATATGTCTTGAAGCCTTTTGACATGATGTAATAATATTCTATGCATCCAAGAAGACTCAGAGATCCTGAAAAATGGATTACATCTAACATTTCCATGTTATTGCAATCTGTGGTAGAACATGACAAGGCACCATTAACTATAGTCACAAGTAAACTTACATTTCCCCTAACAATTACCTGCAACAACATCTGCACAACTCTGCACAACACAGAGCCAAACCCCCTGAATCCCTTCCTTTCAAAATTCCTGGATCCGACCATGTTGGTTGTAACATAATATTTTAAAAAATTAATCTGTCTTATTTTATCAAGGATACACAGGTAAGTCCCTGATATTGAAACACTGCTTTACATCCTCATGCTAATTCTTAGGATGCCAGCCAATAACTTCACCATGTAACTACATAACATGAAAGTGACCACGATGTCATGATTCCTGGAGATCACTTTGTATGACCTGTTTCTTGTAACCAACAACCTAGATGTCATAGAAAAATCACTGGTCCCATAGAGAACATGTACGACAGAAAAGCATTATCTTAAAACAACTGAAGCATATTTATCCCTGTCTTCACACACATACTCTTAGCAAACACCCTACTCTCTTTTATTTGTTAACAAAGTCACCTTGATATTTAGCACAGTCTATTTGTACAACCTTGATATTAGTTCCTTTTCTTGACTTATGTCTACCTTTATCTGTGCTATGGAGCTGCATACTTGTCTGGGGGCAAAATATACATGTCTAGTGGACAAACATTCTTGTCTAGTAGACCCACATCTTGTCTAGTAGACAGACATACTTGTCTAGTGGACAAATACACTTGTCTAGTAGACTAACGCAGACCAACAGCCCTGTCTACTAGACTAACATTCTTATCTTGTAGAACAACATACTTGTCTAGCTGACAAACATTCCTGTCTACTAGACCAACATTCTTGTCTTCCAAAGCAACATACTTTTCTAGCTGACAAACAATCCTGTCTACTAGACCAACATTCTTGTCTTGCAGACCAACATACTTATTTTAAATGAGACCAACATACAAGTGAAATCCTTAACTGAAAAGGCAGCACATAAAATGTCTATCAATCTGATAATATTTAAGCACATGGCATGTGCCTAAGTTGAGTATACCTGTGTATGTGCGTGCTATCTTCCCATACACATGCTATAGAGGTAGATAAAATGAGGGGCATGTCTACAAGCTAAAGGTAGGCCATGCCCATAGTCTCAGAACACTATATCCCTGACAGTGTTTAACATATCACTACTGCATATAAAATGCTTCAGAATAATTCTATTGTATTCCATACTGAGATGAAATCCTTCAAAATGTCTCTGCTGTGTGTTCAATACCTGAGTGGAACTGTGATATATATATTTAATCGTGCAGTTTACTGGGGAGTATTTTACTCCAACTGTTTTCCATCCATTGTTTCTCAAAAGCCAAAAGACAAGCAGCTACAATCAAAGAACATGAAGGAGCATATACGCAGAACCAACATTCATCATATGAGCAATATGAAAAGCATCTGACGGAACAAAATATCAGCACAACTGCTTCTCTAGACAAACAGTTAGTCTCTGAAATGAACATATTTTACTGAAAAAAAGTTCACAGTGAAAAACAAATATGATGAAATGGAGCCCTGAGACTTTCTTCATTTTCATTTACTCCTGAAGCTATGGAAATCTAGACTTGCGTGGGCTTTCTTGGATATACATACTTCAGGGTCTGTACGACAGACTGCTGCTTCTCCTGCAAGCACGTTTTGAGAGTAATTACTTGGCAGTACATGGAGGTAAGAGTCAGGGATTTGCCAGCAAGTAATTGCTGGAACCACGTATATAGGCCTTCACGTACAAGAGTCACCTACATTAACTCAGTCGGTTTGGATGTGCAATCATTAAATAATAATCACTAAAATAACAATATGGATTCTTACATTGTGCTGAATGCCACACCAAAGTGTGCTGAAAGCACTGAGTTCCACAGTTCATTATTACCCTGGATAACCAAAGCTGCCAGAGAGACACTAGGAGGTTATAGTCACATCACATATCCCACTGGGTACCGTTTTCTGCTCGGTGAATAGAGGCAAGTTTGAACTAAGTCACTTGCCAAAGGTGAGACCACACATACCACATCATGTGTTTTGTTGTGGGGCAGGACTGAACAACAGCTGAAAAGGCTACACTAGATTATAATGTATAGTTCATCAAGTGTTGTAAAACTAAGGGGTGCGTAAGCTTTACATGTGTATTTGTAAACTGAAGTATTACAAACTTTGTAGCTCTCTGGAAAATGACCTGCAGGGAAAACAAACACTTCCCTTGCGGATACACCAGAGCAACTTGACAACAGGTAGATAATGTCCATATTCACATACGGAAGTATTTAGTAACACCAGTTAATACCAACTGCAAAATATATCTTATAAATATATAAACTGTTTTCATCACACGTATAACCCGTTCAGATACAAGGGAATAGTTTCCGTGGTTTTAGTTAAACTATCACTATACATCCAACATGCAACATGTCACTGACATCAAATGGCTGCACAACAAACATTTCCAACTGAAATATACTGGATAAATCTTGAGTATACATGTGCATAGCAAGTACTCTAATAACCTGTATATAATAATATCAATTGTATGATGCAAAATCACTGGAAACAATTGCTTATTGTACATTTGAATATTCTTCGGAATCAAGCCTTTAAAACAAGACCTTGCCAGGGTTGAGAATACCCTTGGGGTCAAAGGTTGCTTTCAGTTGCTGCATGACCCCGAGAGTTGTATCACCAAGCTCCTCCTGAAGCAGCTCCCTCTTGCCAATGCCAATACCATGTTCCCCTGTGCAAGTCCCATCCAGAGACATGCCAAGTCTGGAAAAGTGAACAAAGGGAGGTAACTGCCTTTACTTTTCTAACAGCTGGAACAAACCAGCTGGCTGCACATAGTCTGTGTCACCATGGCAACACAGGCCAATATGTTTCGAAAATGTCAGTATCAATACAGCAACTCATGACAGAATTTAGCATACACTCTGTGTCAGCATGACAGCAAAGACCAACATGCTTTGCATAACCTGTGTCAACATAGCCACACAGGACAAAATATAGCATACAATCAGTGTCATCATGGCAACACATAACATGGTGGGCACAAGGAAAAGCATGCCGAGCGAGGATACTGCAGTTAATGAATATTCTCAGGGTGGAACATGGAACAGATCTGGTCATCCTTAGATAATGTTAGTTCGCCATCAAGGAGAGTTAGGGAGGAGTAGTGAAATCACCTTGGTGACAATGAACACCTTCAAGCCTTCAAGCACATTGGGGTTAATAAGTATGTTGTCCCAAACTACAGTTTATCAGCATCAGTTCAGGAAGATTGTCCAAGAATGAAGAAAAACTATTTGCAAATTCACAGATGAAATCAACAGAATATGATTTCCAAATTAATTAGCTATCTATCCTTGGCACCATCACTATACTGATTGGTTTGAGGTAAACGTGTATGACGTGCAGGTTTCCTCCCATGTAAAGCCAACATGACATATTGAGGAAGTAACGCTGAATTCAAGATTATATCCACCACACTTGTCTCTATCACACTTAATATGATTCCAAAATACCCCAAACAAGGTATTATACCACTAGGGCAGCTGAGAAATAACTGAGATCTAAGAACAAACCATTTACATGCCCAAGGGAACACATTAACAAAGATTTCTTGTCACTCACTAAATGCCAACTTCCTATGTTTCAAATTAATGTTTTTCCTTGCTTTGAGACATTTTCTTTAGGCCAAGTTATCATAACATTTTATTTTGATACTTTACTAGGACTTGATTGGTTCATGTATGGTGACAAGACATGCACTGTGACTGGCACAGAAAGGAAAGGTGGTTTCAATTTTCTACTTCAGTCCTTAGAGGCAAGAGAAAAATGAAATGGTCAACAAGCCGCCAAGTTAACAATTAGGTGTGAGAATCCAGAAGCATTGACTTGTTAACTTACAGAGCTATTTTCTTTGCTAGCTCCTTGGCTTGTTGCTTCTCCTCAATGCTGTTTTCAAGGGGAAGCAATGCACAGTGAAAATTGCCATCACCAGCATGACTGACTATGGGTGCTGAAAAGGAAATCACACAAAGCAGATTACTACTCACTCGGCCATTTTAACAGCAACATCCTTGACCTTCTGAACTTCTTCAGCATTACTGCGGTCTACTGGGAAGAAGACGTGGAAATTGCCATCTCCTACATGCCCAACTATTGGGCCTGAAACAAAATGTGTCTCTTGTTCAAATCCCACCTATTTTCAATTCAAGCAGAAAATTCAATTTAAACAGATTAAGCATATTTATGTTTACCCAACTAATCCATCACTAATGAAAGACAAAAAAGATAAATCTTTGATAATCACATAAAATGTATAGGAACTGTTCACTTTTGAAATAGAACTTGTACAGTATGCAATCTCTTCAAATCTCTCATGAAGAGAACCAAACCTCCTTAAAAGTAAATGTTATAACAGAACTGTTAAACGTTTTTCACCCTAGGAATGACACTAGTTACATGCACCATCTGTTCAACAGCACCTTTGAGCATCTGAGCTGGTTGTCAGTGCTTTACAAACGTTCATACAATAATAATAATTTTCCCACTGACTGACCCCAACATCATGCCAAAAGAAATACAGCGCTTAGTGACATCAATATACTCTACCATCAAATCTGGGTACAAATCCCTGATTCCCCTGGGTCATATTTCTTGGCTAGTCAGCACTATGAGAGTGGTTGTGGATTCTACCAAAGAGATAACCATATAAGACCTGTATCTACATACTGTGAGGTGATTGAATAGCGCGCACCTATCACACTCACTCATAACACAAACATCAGTTATCACTGCTACAAGAAAAACAACCACCTGCTCTTGGACGGGGAAAACATTAATGCAGGGATAATATTGATAACTGTTCCCTAATGTCACCTCCACTTCTTCATTATGGCAAAGGAAAGTTTACTTGGTTGTAGGAGGAAAGTCTGAAATAAATGTGAGTAATCCTGTAAGTACATCACCAGCCTACCTATTACTCCTGCTTCCTTGATGAAATCCTTCGACTTGATTATCACTTCAGGCAGTTTGGAGATGGGCACACACACATCAGTAGAATAGGGCTGTGATACAAAGACAAGTGAGTTAGATGTCAGCATTCATGATCGACTAAATATCTGGGTCCCAGTCCACAAAGCGTTTGAAGCCTTACGAGCTGTTGTAACTAAATAATATACAGTAGAATACTTTTATAATGAACACTGATAACTAATTTCAGTGGTCCCTTGTAGTTAGTTATAAAAGTATTTTACTGTATCGTAGATTTACAAATGTGCTACCAAGACTTCATTACTTATTCCTTTTAAATGATCTCACCTTTGATCCTGGCTTCAAAGCCATACATGCATAGACGATGTCATGCCTGGCTCTCCATAGTCTGTTTCTCTCTTCAGCATCCTTGGCCCAGCGGAAGTCAGAGCCGCCATTCATCTGACACAGTTCCTCTGTAAAGAAAATCTGCCCTGTAGTAAGGAGCCTCTTGGCCTTATTCCAACCATATTCCAGCCTCTGTTTCCACATTCTTCACAGGGGCCAGTCACAGACAAGGGCACGCTGGACGTTCTATTATAACTACCCAACGAAGTTTGTGTGTGCTATCAGCACACGATCCCTTGCATGTACCGATACTTCCCCATATTTCATCTTAAATCAACCTACAGATCCCCTGAGGATGATACTTCAGGCTACATCTGCAGACAATGTCAATAAAAATGCCAGATCAGGCATCAAAATCTTCCCAACGCATGTTGGAAAAAACAAACAGGACAAAAAGGCCTTTTATGCTCTGTTAAACATTAAAGCATTGAATCCACAGTTGAGAATACACTGATAAATTCATTAATCCCAATGATGCGGAAGATAGATAGTCTTTTCCCAACATGCAGCTAAGGGAAGTCTCTTGAGTCCCTGAAAATCCCTGCTGACCTGAAACAATCATCAGTTGTGGACTGGAGGACAAGCAACTCACCCACAGTACTGACTTGGTCATCCAGGCCGTTGGCAGGCCCATGGAACTCCAGGAAGAGAGAGGGCGCCACTTTCATGTCAAACTTGCTGTACTTGTTGAAGGCATCAATAGTCACTTCATCCAAGAATTCTGTGATCAGAAAACAACAATTCAAGTATTGCACCAAGTTCACATCTCCCACCATCAGGGGTGGGTGGGGTGGTGGTGGTGGGAATGAGGAGGAAGAGGAAGGAATCATTGTCTGCATGTGTTATCACACTCTCAGGCTCTGCAATCAGGTCATTACCATCACATACACTTTTATTCAGTGGACAATTTTAATACTAGTTCTCATTTCTCATTGTCGCTAATCAGAGTTTTCCTGTTATGATGGAGAGTCAGTCGTATTTACATAAAGCTAGTCAGACCCACAATACAACAAACTTTGTACAACGTTACAGAGAGATATTTCATAAGTGGAATACAATGGCATTGGTCTTCTTACAAGCAGTCTTACCTATCCTGGCCATGGGGATTCCACACTGCAGGACATTCACAGTTGTGTCCACTGCCCCCTGGACTGTGTCGAAGTGAACCACAGCTGACACAGTCTGATGGGAAAACAGAGCCCAGAGTGAGTGAGTGAGTTCAGCAATATTCCAGGTATGGCAACGGTCTGTATATAATCGAGTCACCACCAGACAACCCAGTGATCAATAGTGTGAGCATCAATCTGCACAATTGGGAAACGATGACATGTGTCAACCAAGTCAGCAAGGCTGACCACCCAATCCTGTTAGTCGCCTCTTTCGACAAGCATAGTCGCCTCTTATGACAAGCATAATTGCTTTTTATGGCAAGCATGGGTTGCTGAAGACCTATTCTAGCCTTGATCTTCACAGGTCAGAGACTGTAAGTAACTGGAGAATCTTTTTCAAATGGTGTCATTGTCAGAGCCTATCAGAAACATAAAAGGATGGCAACAGGTGAAAGTGATTTCAGCTGAAAATCAGCTGGGGGTCTGGGGTTGCTACAATGTATCTAAAGAAGCTACGTTGAAATTCTAAAGTTTGATTAAAAAAGAGACAAAGATGTCGGTACTTGATGTTGATAAGTGAGACCACACCCACTAAAATATTTTCTCCCTTGATACAGACATATCTCAAGATTGATTAATTTGCATTTTAATTTGTGGATTCGTGGAAAATTGCCATCCCTGAATTTATTAAGTTCAAAGTAAAGCATAAATATTAAGTATTACATTTAAATCTGCCAAAACAGGGACCAGTTGAAACACTCTTTTAACCGATTATCTTCAAATTTTGAGTAAATTATTTATTATCCATTGTAAACATTTTCATTCCCAAAGCACAGTGACTGCAAGAAACCTATGTTGCGTACATACTGCTTCAGGTATGCCATAGAGACGTAGTGTTGCCTTTGTAATGATGCCCAAGGTGCCCTCGGAGCCCACAAACAAGTTTGTCAGGTTGTAGCCTGCAGATGTCTTCCTGCAGTAGCCATAGAGTTAAGGTCTTAGTTTCACAGAAATTACCTACTAGTAAGTCTACTTTTCATGAACTGAAATGTCTAAGACAAGATTCATCAGAAGATGACATATCCGCCCAGCCCCCATATACCCTAAAGGACAAATCATCTGACAGTGGGCCATTTTCAGGATTATTAGCCACTTCCTGAATTTACAAAGGGACACTGCCTTGTATCAATAGTAAACTTCAAAATTTTATGGGCCATTTTTTATTCTAATGTGCAAAATGGCCCATGGCCCCTATCCCAATCCTTGGGCACCATTTCAAGATCTGTCTCCTATATCTGCCAAGATCTGTTGAAAGATACCAAATGGTTTTCGTGTTGTGCTCCTGAAATGAAACCCTCCCTCTCTTTTGAGACTCAGTCTAAATCATTTCCATGTAAACTGGGATAAATACATATGCCCCAAAATTTGTAAACAGCAAAAAGCACCTCTTTGGGGTCTAGCTCACATATCTGCCAAGTTTTGCACAAGGATATCAAGAAGTTTTCAAGTTGTGCTCTGGAAGGCCATCCCATCCTTTTGAGACTGTTCAAATCATTTTCATGGAAACTTAGAAAATGACAAACCACAACAATCTGTAAGTAGCTGAAGGCACCACTTAGGGGCCTAGCTCACAAATCAAGCATATTCATTTGTTTGGTGAAATTTAAGCCTTACAAATAATAAAGGACAAGATTTAAAACTATTCTAGGAATCAAGCACATTTAACAGATACAATGAAAATGCATCAGATGACTCTGCCCCCCGTGATGGTTCACCTCCAACAAGTATAACCAGCGCTCCACATCTTGTGTGGTATTTCATGTCACCTTCATCTCACATGCACGTGTAAGAGGCAAATACTGAGTTCTGTAGTGTTGGTTATGGGATAAGATGAAATCTATAGGTCTAAGTTTCAGTCAGCAATCTCACTTTGTGCGTCTGCCCTTGCCAGCTGTGTTGATGACCCTGCCATCTGCCAATACGACCTCCATGTTGAGGACATTCTCCCTCATTGTCCCGTACCTCACTGCATTGGTGCCTGAAGCACTGGTGGCACACATTCCACACAGAGAAGCATCTGCCCCCGGATCTGCATGTACAACAGAATATAAAATACATCTCTAATCTTTATCTACCTCATCATCAGAGAAAGAGAAACTTGTAACTTCTACAAGAGAAACTTTGAGGAAGTAACACAATGCAGTGAAGGGTCATCAGCATAACCTTCATAAAAACTGTCACCATCCAAGTCTCTTAACACTGTGTCAGCAGTAGCAACAAGCAAGGCGGCATCAACACCTGTTCCACATTCAATAATATGTGTCTACTATGCATGGAAGCTAAATACAGTCAAATTCAAATGAGTCGAATGCTGGTATCTCAAATATTATGCATAACTCAAAGTACCTGTCGGTCCCGACCATTTTTTCTGCCATCATAGACATACCTATGTCTGAAATATATTGTGAAGTCCCCAGCGATTTGATTCATCGGGATTTGACTGTATCACAATGTAATCTTTGCAAGGTCTCTTGAACAAGAGGGTATTGCATATTATATAACTGGATCATATGAAAGACAGTTTTTGTATCATACCAATTGGGAACATCAATCCTGTGTCACGAAGGTAAGCGTTTAACCCTTGCCGAGACACCCCTGCCTCTACTTGAGCATCAAAATCCTCTTGATGCACTGACAGTATCTTATCCATCTTGCTCAAGTCCAGTGTCACACCTCCCTGAAATTACAACAAACATCAGAATCATGTTTCAAGAAATCCATTGTGCAGCAATTCACATGAAAGCATATCTTACAAAATAACACAAATAAACCAAGGCAAAGTATTTGCTTCTCATGGCACTAAGTAGCCTACTCTAAGTCACATGGCTCTTTGTATCCTACTCTCAGTCACATGGCACTATGTAGCCTACCCTCAGTCATATGGTACTAAGTAGCCTACCCTCCATAATGTGACACTGTTTAACCTACTCTCAATGACATGACACTATGTAACCTACCTTCAGTGCATTGATCCCTCCCTCTAAGCCTGTCCCTGTGCCGAACGGAATGAGAGGGACCTCATTATCATTACACAGTTTGGCAATCTGGCTCACATGCTCAGTGCTCTCAGCAAACACAACAACATCTGGTGGGGAGCACCTGAAAATAGACAAGTGAATAAAATTAGACTTAAAAACACATGAACAAGAAAAACTGGTTAGAATTTGTCCCAGGGAACGTATGCTGATCGATTGGCACAGTATTACTGGTATACTGCAAGTGAGGGTCCCCGACTCAGTCCACAGCACAAATCTCAACGATAGTTTCTGATACAAGCTATCCCTATACTGTCTATTCCAGATTCCACTATTTACAGCCATAGACCTAATCCTGTTTGTAGACTGTGGCATGAAACAACACAGAAAAGCCAACACATCCTAAAGTACAGCACTAAAACAAATGAGACAAGTTTTGATTCAACCTCATGATTTAATAATTGACATAAATTTATGAATATTGGCACACATGTAGACAATGCATTGTGAAACTGTTCACAACAAGTCAATAGTCAGTCAGTCCACCATTTTGCTTCAAACACTCTTCAATCCGCCGGGGCTTAGAATTTACAAGATTGTCTATCAGTTCCTCAGATAGCTTGTACCACATTTCATGAATCACTCGTTTCAAACCTGCAATGTCTTTCAGTTGCAGTTCCCACAAAGCCAAGCTTATGGTGTGGGCAGATGTGTGTACGCAGGCATTATCTTGTCGCATTACATAGGGAATTCCTCTCTGTCCAATATTTGAATCTAGCACTCCCTCTTGCAAAAGCTCACAGTACTTCCTTGAATCAATGTGGCCTGTAATTTCCAGAAACAGTGTTAACCCAAATTTCCCAATTCCACCACACACCGTCACTGAAGGCGAGAACTTTGGGCACATTTTTTCGCATTTTGACACCAACTTTGCCTTGTAATTCAGAAAAATTTAAACTTTGATTCATCTGTAAATATCTAGTTCACTAGTTCGCACACCACTCCCATCCTTTCCGCTTGTGCTCTTGCATCATCAATGGAACCTTTGTCAGCACTTTCTTCCTGATTCCTGATTCTTTTAAACTCCACCTTACAGTTGATTCAGATACTCTAGTACATCGTATTCCCTGTAGCTATAGCAAGCTCACCCATTTGTCTTGCCGACATCACACCAGTAACTAGGAAATCACCTGCTATGGTATCAGCAGAAACAGGCTTCAGACATTGTCATCCATGAGAGGAATCAAACCCAGGTCTTCGGTGTGATGAGTAAACACTTTAACCACTAGGCTACCCCTCCACCCCAATCACCAAAAAGATAAATGAGCAAAAGTATAGGGTTTCCCTTATACCCTTGCACATGTGCATGACAAGATTTTCAAACATTTCTTTTAAAAACTTATTTTATTTCAAGCTAAACTAATGGATCAGATGGTAAAGAGTGCTTCAAAATGCTCATGTAATTCATGCCGATTGTTTCCACCATTATAGCCACTAACTATTGTTTAAAGGTCATATGCAATATAAAACACAACTTTGCTGATTCTGATACCTTCGGTATGCACTTGCTGAAACAATCATCAAAAATGACAATTCAACCTATAAAGTTAAAAAAAAATGCGATGAAGAAAAGCCTGTGAAATCACAGTTCAAACAATTCACTAATTTTCCCCTCGCACTTGGGGAAAAAGTGGTATCAACAGCTATGCTGCCCTGCGCTCATAACGCATGCACAGTGAATAGGTTTGCAGAGCTTGAAACAGTATGCCTGCCCGGAGTATGAGGTCATGAGCAGTAGTCTAATCTTGGTTGTGTACACAAACAAGTAAATAATCTACTTGATACATAAAGAAAACAAACCGTTAGTTATGATAAGCAGACTCCGTCACCGAGAAAACTCAATATCTGGCATATTGACACTTGTATATCTGCCTGTCTGTCTGCTAATGATCAGATGCAATGCACAACTTCAATCACTGACCACATGCAATTAACACATATCAGGCTTATAGGCTATAAACAAAGAGCTGGCTAAACATATTGGCAAATGAACCAGTGGTCAGTGAAAAACCTTTGTTACACCTGAATGCACACCCACCAGCTCTGACAGGTTTTGGTATTGTGGCTGCTTTGTTTCGAGGAAAGTAAACCCAGGTACAAAATATTGCACTCTTCATTTACAAAAACACGTTTATGATTTTGGCTGTCTTTTTCTTAATCAGCAATACATTTTATATATTACAAATAAGTGATAACTATGTTTTAAAAATTTAATTATGTTTGATTTTTTCCCTGCATGTGACCTTTAAGAAATCTTTTGCAGTGATAAGTGTGGGTATTCAACACAGGATCTATTCGAACAGAATAACTAGCTCATGAAGTTAGAAGAAGACAGTGTGTCACTCACTCATGATATGACTCATCCCTCCCATGCTGTTCTCGCACTGCCTCAGCAGTAGAAACATTTGAACCTCCAACAACATCAGTCAGGGCTTGCACGAACCGATCTGAAACTTCAGCTTTCTGTAATCAAACATACATCCATGATCATTGCTTAGACCTGGATCACATTTGCCAGGGATCCCATACAATAACATAGTCTACAGTTATTAGCCATCATGGATGACTGCAGGCTATGATGTTTGAGTTCACACTGACAAGCCAAGGCAAACCTTTAAATACATAGGGTGTACATTACATGTTATATGTAGTACACATACATAAAAAGCAGTGTTCAAAATTAACTCTTTTATGAAGAAGCACATACTTGCTACCTGGTTTAAAAATATGTGGCAAAATCTTTTACTTGGTAGCAACATTTTTTGATAAAATACCTTATATAATCAGTTCATACCAAGTTAAGCACTTTTACGTACTGGTATTTATCAAGTTATGCAAAAGTAATACCTTTACATGTATTAACAGACAATGTTTTATCGTCCTTACACTTCAGGAAATGATGAATGGCCATATTTAAACATATGAAGCAGTAGTGTTATACTCCTGCACATGTACACTGAGCTGACTGGTTCTCTGTCGCAACTATGTGAGTACTGCGATGCGTAAGTCACCAAGAAAAGCTATGATTTTTTGGTAAATCAAACTACCAGATTCGGTAAGTTTATGAGTAAAAGTGCACATGTGGAAATCTTTTCTTTGAAAATGATGGTTAATTGATGAATGTAAGTTGTTTCACTAAACAATAAACAGTATTTGTTTTTAATGATCTTCAGGCGTTCTTGACATCTTAAGACTGATAAAACGCAAGGCGCGCTTCAAGTTCAGATGACTCAGTGTTGAACTGATCCACCTGTGAAAGAACCATGTGAAATAAAGCCTCTGGAATTCAAAGACAGTGTCACCTGTGCGTGTGCATTCCTGCACGAGTAAGATGAAGTGCTTGATCGAACTAATGCAAAAAGCTTTCGTGAGAACTGTCGTGTCAACATAGCGTTTCCAACTTTTTACGTCCGTTCGAAGTTTATCAACATTCGCAAGAGTGTTTCCTCACCGACCTTGACCGGTACAAAGAAAGGTCAAGTTTACACCGTCGCATTTTTCTTGTTGTGTTTCATAAGACAAAATTTTATTTTGTTTCATAATCATTTCTTTCACAAAGTAGTTGAAGAATGAATTGCATAGGAAAAAATATTGTTCTCCACGGCGGAAGTGGAAGTCACGTGATCGTCCTTTCACCCGGCCACCATCATGGTAAGAGACATGTGGCTGTGGAAGTCTGTAAATGTTATTGATTCCACTGTGTTTAACGGTATTTAACTAAGCATATCATATCTCAGTTTTGAAGAAGTAGACAGTAGGTTATATATGAAAGTTTAATCTTCCCTTTGTCGCCCCAGTATGACCAGTTAGCGTCAGTATGAAAACATTTCCCTCCTGAAACCATGTGTATTTGCAAGTTGTCTCCCCTAGGTACTAAGTTTATTAGGGACAAAAATGCTTCAGACAGCTCCACTTTTGTACACGAGAAAAAGATTAGAAGAATAAGCTCTTTGTAGCATTTTCTAGATCATGCTGTTTAGATCTAGTACAATCCTTGATATAGCTTACATCTGCCCTTCTTTGAATATAGCACTGCCTCGTGACAATATTTCAAGAATAGCTACATGAAAACAATTTACTGAGTAAGTTTTTTCTAGTATCAGCACACTGATTGATTAGTTTTATTTGATCCATTCTTGTCATTGTGTGTGTATCATGCATTTTCACATGAAATGATGAGCCTTGTATGATAGGAATTGCCGTCAGAATGTTATTGCTGACAATTTCTAACCTGAATCATGTGAATTGTAGAATACACATGTATGGCATATTATAATTTCGTCGTACAAGACATCAAGGTTCAGGGATTGGAAAAGGCAGGGATCATGGGCCATTTTGCACATTAGAATCAGGGTTTAAAAAATCCCATTGCCCAACCCCTGGAAAAGTCAGTTTTCAATTTGGGCAATCAAATAATGGTATCTTACTTGTCCATGTGTTACTAGTTAATTTCCACATATGGTTTCAACCTGCAAATGAACTTGGATTTCGTCTCATGTCTGCTCAAAGTGTAGCTATGAAATTTCGCAATGATAATAAAGTAGGGTTTTCTTTCTCATTTTTGTCTTTTTGATAAACAGTCCAGAAATCATTAATGTCAAGTACCATATTGAGGTATTCTTTCACAATTTCATCATCACGGATGTCCTAAATATCAGGGCAAATAGGAAATTAGTCAGGACAAGTTACTTTCTTAAAGTCACTTGCCCTGTTGCAATTGGTTGAAAGAATTTTTGAACACCAGAGAAATAAAATTCGACCATTAAAATTTTGAAGTTTACTGTTGATACAAGGGCAGTGTCTCATTTCAAATTCAGAAAAGTGGCCAATAATCCTGAAAATGGCCCAGTGCCAAAGTTCTCTATCCCAGTCTCTGAAGGTTTGCAACAAAATTCTTGAAAATGTGATCTTATATTTTTTTAGTGTTACCCAATGGGAGACATTTGGTGTAACTCAAACCTGTGTTACAAAATAGTGTTCCTGGCTGCTGATTTTATTTATAAATGCAAACATCAATTTGCATTCATCAAGAAAACATTGCAAGAGTAATTAAATAGCTTAAAGTATTAAATAAGAAAACATCTCAAAGTACAGGATAAGAGAAAAAATCTCCAAATATATAAGTAACAAAACAACCTCAAAGTATCAGTTGATACATTTCAAGAACAATGCTCATTAATATGAAAAAAAGTAAAGTATGGCCATTTTGACTTTTTCTATGGTATGGCTATTTTGACTAGGGGTTTGTGGCCATTTTCACGTTTTTTGAGGTCATTTTGACCTGTTCCCATTGTTTGAAGCTCTTTTCCTTAAGATCACAATTATAGATTTTCATATAGTTTTATGACCCAGTGTACCCAGGAAAGTAGTATATATTGGTAATTTAAATTATGATGGTCCGAATTATTTATGATGTCCGACAATTGTGACTGTCTACACGGTTGGGATTTTAAATTTGTTGGATAGTGATGGATAGTTAAGGTCAGTTAAAACATTCTAGAGGTAGTTGTCAAACGGTATAATGATGCATCAGAAATTGATAGATTATAAGAATGTATAGGTGACATTTATCTCCTTTATAATTACTTCAGTTGCATCTTAAAGATCAAATTTAGAATTACTCTATTTTGTCGTAACTGTTGAACTGACCAGCCAGTTCATCCACATGAAATGATGAGCCTTGTATGATAGGAATTGCCGTCAGAATTCTATTGCTGACAATTTCTAATCTGAATCATGTGGTATTGATAAAGAAGAAATTGCAGATCTGTTAACTATAGTAAACACTGAAGATACACATTTGGTCAAAATACCCCCAAATATTTGACTGAAGCTGCACTTTAATATATGAGACACTTATGGTTCCATTAAAACACATGCAGCAAATGTGTAGAATCAGACTAGCAGTTCATGAATACCAGGAAACACCATGAAGATAGTTTAAACAATGCATAGACATGGTTCATTGTAATCAGGGGTAAGTAGGGTAGCCTAGTGGTTAAAGCACTGGCGCATCACATTGAAGACTCGGTTTCAGTTCCCCTCATGGGGACAGTGTGTGAAGTCAATTTTTAGACAATTTCTAATCTGAAACACGTGGTTTGCAGGCATAATAGTGATATTTGTGTATTACATCAGTATAGTACTCTTCCTTTATTAAAGTATATCATGGTTATTTGCTTGTTATTTGTATGGAATTATCTATATCGATAACCACACCTATGAAGAACCTTCCATGTTAGTGGACATTAAATGTTTAGTAAGATAATTATCTAGCAAATAAAGTTCACATAACACTGATGTGATTTTGTATAAAATCTTGATTTTCTCAGCATCATGTGATGGTATTTACGTGTCCACTACACACACAAGAAAAGACCACCATAAATATGCTTTCCAGGCTGCAGTTCACACAAGCTCCTGTTGTATATTGACTGAGAATTGTGTGCATTTTGCTTTGACTGTCCCTTTGTTAGAGCATTTGAAATTACTATTACTTTAAGGAATAAAAAATCTGTGATGTTGCTTAGTGTAATGATGTTTTGGTAACAGTAACATAATAAGACAATGAGTCAGGGATGGCAATTTTCCACAAATGTGCAAATTTAAATGCAAATTAATCAATCCTGGACCCTGTGATTTTCAGCTGAAATCACTTTCACCTGTTGCCATCTCTGATGAATAAGATGGTCATTACCTAGCAATAGAGTATTCAGAACAATGATTAAGACCCCACTTATATTTTGTTTCACTGAAAAATGATAACTATGGCAACATTTTTCAGCCATTCAGACGATTTGTGGAAGTTGGTCGTGTAGCCTATATCGCCTTTGGCGATGACAAAGGAAAACTGGCTGTCATCGTTGATGTGCTGGATCAGAACAGGGTAAGGACTATCACAGTATAGGGGAATCATCCATGTTCATGATGAGCCTTTTATGATAGGAATTGCCGTCAGAATTGTATTGCTGACAATTTCTAATCTGAGGCATGGATGACCAAAGTTCCAGATATCCTCTAACCTAGTAGGAAATAGTAGGAAACTTTTCATTTCTCATGCATCATGTTGAGGTTGATAATTGAATACGTTTAGTATTAAATAGCCATAGTTGGATGTCCGAAGGAGACACGTTCCATTCAAGGACGTCACTGGAAACAGACCACAGTTTCTGACTGTTTTAGAGAAAGTAAATAGCCTCTCAGACATTTCATGATTTAATCTGATGTATGGAACTCCATGCACCTAAATATTGATGCATTATTGCATACCTTTGTTTGTTACATTTTCACAGTGTCTTATTGACGGACCTTGTTCCAACGTGACCCGTAACAGCATCAACTTCAAAGCTCTCCAGCTCACCCCCTTCACGCTAAAGCTTGGCCCCTCTGCCCGCACTGGCACAGTCATGAAGGCATGGAAGAAGGAGGGCATTGACAAGAAGTGGAGTGAAACCACATGGGCCAAGAAACTTGCAAACCAAGAAAAGGTAACTATGGCATGTCAAATGTGACACGCTGCTTTGTCTAAAGACAAACACATTAACATTGGTACAAATCTGATGCCTTCTTCCCACACTGAAACCTGTAAACAGAAGAGCGTATTTCACGACCACAAAGTACAGCCTCATACCTGGACTATCAGTATTGTAAACGGGCAAAAGCAAGATCAAATGGTGGGATGAAATGAACAAAGATGTGAGGTTTTTGTCGGTTTAAACCCATCTTTACCAGCAATTTACAAGCAAGTCATGAAATAATTGATGATTATTGTTTGAAGCAGACTGGAAGTACTAACAGGGTGTTATGGAAATTCTAACTGAAGTGGAATAAGTCTTGTTTACTCGCAGAGGTAGTTTTTAAACTGGGAAGTTAAAGCTCCTACATGAATCTTTAAAATAACATTCATGTTTTTGCTCTTACTGTTTTGTTCTTCCTTCACAGAAGGCCATGTTGTCAGATTTTGACAGATTCAAGTTGATGAAGGCCAAACAAGCTGTAAGTGATTTAACAATATAAGACAGGTATATGGTGCATGTGTAGTAATGATCTGTAAGAGTGTTTCCTTTGTTGTTGTACATGCATATGAAGTTCACTTATTGTTGTTCTTCCTTCTCTTTTTTCAGAGAAACCGTGTGATTAAGGTTGAGTTTGGCAAGTTGAGGAAAGCAGCCAGAAAATCTGCAAAGAAATAACTTGTATATTGTCAATAAAACAAGCTGTGAGACTGTAAAAATGTGTTAATCTTGTGCAAAGAATACATAACAGCATATTCAGCCAGCCACTGGCTGCACTGATGTTATTTGTGACAGGCACTCATTGAATACTAGTTTGGGCAGTCAGTGCAGGCCAGGTTCTTGTACAATCACGTTGACACAACACCAGTATAGGACAAAATTACCTTTTCCATGGTTGCAAAATCTTTGGGTTCCTGAAAGCCTCATGTCACAATCAAATGTGTTGTCATAGGTGGAACCTGCAGAGGTGGTGGTCCTGCATCTAGGCTTCCTGGAGGAGAGGCTCAACAACTCCTTAGTGAAGGGGTGTAGAACATAATCAACTTCATCTGAAAATCTTTGGAACATTATCTTTGAAATAGTAGAATACAAGGGCCCAGGATGATGGGCGGCAGATTGTTTTGGTACCCAAACTGTTAAAGCATTCTGTTGTGCATGAAAGAGCTTGGGTACAGGAAGTAAGTTTCTGGTGTGTCCACAGTAGCCCCAGGCAGGATATTCTTGAAATACTTCTAAAGTCAGCGTAACGCCAAACTTCTTCATTTCTTCATTTGAACATTTTTGGAAAGAATAGGCAAATGGAGGCATCCACAATGACACAAGCTCATGGACACAAGTACAAGTACATGAGAGTACAAGTGTTCTTTTATTTCAAGAATTTTACCCATAGTGCAATACTTACCTCGTGAAGAAACACAGAAAGGAGAAAAGGAACGTACTTTAATGTGTTCCCATCTTTGTTTCATTGAGTATATTTTTAGGTGGGCTGGGAATAACATGCTGAGGTGATTTGTATATAATCATATTTGAGGAAACCTGACAATGTAACAATTAGACATCAAGAGCTTTCTGAAGTTTGTCTATACATTATGTTTAATATTCTTGTTTGAAAAAATATGTCTCAAGTAAAAGACACTAACAATACATTCCCTTGCATGCTGCCTTTGCATAGATGCAAGCTGGTTTTGAACTGAACTAAATGTGGGATCCTAACTTGCAAATAAGTAGGTGTGTGCATTGTGTAGCACACAAGTGACAGAAATATGCACTAAGAATGTGACTGCAGCATTGTTTGAACATTTGCTTGGATGATGGCTGTCAACATAACATTGATTCACCTAAAAAGGCAATGGCAAACACACTTGAACAACCAGAAAACACCCTGTTTTCTGCGCTGGTGACATAAGAAACATTTGTACTAAGAATATCTCCAAACTGAATTATGAAGCTTGTGATTGTATGCATTCTTGCGTGACTGCAGTGTACGGACGTTACTACAATGACAGGTACAACGAGGCACTCGTAAAATGACTTCGTAACGACAGCCTATGAGTTACTGCTAATAAAAAATAATTTTATTGAGGAAAACGACAGATACGCCTATAACGTTAAATGATTCACACATGCTATGCACTTGTCTCTGCCAGACTCTGGTCTGCGATCCACGCACAGTAGGAGTGTTCGAGACAAACATGCACTTCGGCATTTTTTCCAGACAACATGGCATATTATATGTTTGTGACAAGCACGTTTGAAAACAAGCTAGTGATCAAAACAGAATGATGGTCGTCTCATGTAGTGTTTATTTTTTTATATTTCTAAATACCAGCCAATCATATTTCATTATTGTATCTATAGCTGAATGACATGCATGTCTGTGACGTCACAAAAACCTGACGTCATCGTTTGTGTGCGCATAGAAGCGTCTGTATCTCTGCCATTTAGTTGTGTATGTCGTGAAGACAGCAGTTATGTCAAGCAACCTGACAGAAGGGACCCGTATGTCCCTTTATGGCAAGTCTTACCTCAGTCCAGATGCCAAGGCTGGGTTGTGGAAAAATGTCCTCAGCGTATGTATATTGTATGCGGATTTGGATTACTATGTGTTTAGTTTCCCCGTGGTATGTCCACATAAATACTTAGAGATACTAAGAACCATGTTTTTGCCATCCTCGATGTGTTATGGAAAAAACAACGTTGGGCCAACTATGAATGCTGTCTGGGTCTGGGTCTTAGTCCCTGTATGTTGCACAGTCAGGATGTGAGTTTTACACTTGAGGCAATCGGTTGGTAAGAGTTCCATCATCAAAAACCAGAATTGCACTTGGTTGACACATGTCATCGTATCTCAGTTGCTAGTACGATGTGTATGTTGTTACTCACCGGATTGTCTGGTCTAGACTCGATTATTTACAGACCACCGCCACATTGCTGGAATATTGCCGAGAGCGGCGTTAAACTACAATCAATCAATCCATACATTTGAAACGTGTCGGAAATGTCTGTAATACGATACAAGCTGGTGTTCTGATAAACATGAGATACACGTTTTTAGTGTTATGTTCCCTCAGAGATACGGGTACATACGGCGTCACCACCTGTCCATCAAGGGAGACGGGTCTGAGTTATTCACTGGTGAAACTCGCTACAGCCAGGAGATGCTAGACAAACTGAAGACCAGCTGCTACGGTCTTCGGACTCGTACGACCACGGTATGACACATTTTACTGAAATACATGTAAAATGATGAGTTAAAGAGAATACTAACGTTTTTTTCTATTATGGAGACACCCGACAGTTAATGAGCAGAAGAGGGTACCACGTGACATGACGTCATCTGTGCCTAATGCCGATTGCTTCCTCTTTGGTAACATTTGACAACTTGATTGTGACCATATAGATTCCGAGGCAGTGAAAGATGTTCCCAGTATCATTTTTGACCTAGATGTCAGACAGCACAATACATCATGCAAGAGAAGATGAAAAAGAACATGCGAATCCCTCGGAACGGAGATACCACTTGATTTACTTGAATTCAATTCATTTATTCGGTAGTTGGGTCATGTAGGTCATAGTACAACTGGTTGTGACGACATAGCCGTAACACGTGACAGGAAGAGTATATGTGCATCTTCATGATGAAGAAAACACATGTTTCATAAACATTGCGACAGAAGTTATGGTTTGGATATTGATATGATGTAAATATTTTGTTAGGAGATCCCATACCTTTCACTAGGGAGACAACATAGGGAGGGAGAGGAAACTCTTCGAAAAGCCCCTGAACGTATGCCGCGGGTCGTTATGTAACCAGTGTATCCAATATGGCGGCAGCTTAGTATTTAAGTTTGAGCCCGGTTTATTTTCAACAGATGATTACATTCGCTGATTGTTGTGACAACTGAAATCCTACATGTAGAGGATAAGTTAACTGTTTTGTCACCTCCGTTTTAGTCAAGTAATTGGTATTAGTGTCAGTATTCAGCACATAGGAAACATTAAGGTCATCAAGGATTAAGCTCACCAGCAGTTGAAGCTTTTCAGCAATCCAGGCAAGCCCATGCGAAGGTTCTACCAAATCAAAACTACCCTCCGGGATAGAAATATCAGAGTTATTTGGAGAACAGTGTGAATGCTGATGAGACACACCAGAGGAAGACTGGGTACCAGTCGATACAATGGGAGCTGCATTCGATGTAGTCGAAGGTTGACACTGATTCCATGCCACTGTAATAGCCCGAAGCATAGTATTCAAATCTGGCCCCTGTGAGGAACGCTGATTAGGGTTCCACGATTCGGGTAAAACTGTTGTCCCAGTCGTATGACCTGAAGAATCAATGTGACGTGATGGAGAACGATGGTCCCTTGTACTATACCTGTGCCTGGGTCGGGAGCTAGTTGGAAATTCACCACGCCGAATCAGTTCACCAGGCCGTATCAACTCACCAGATCGATTTAATTCACCTGGGCGAATCAGTTCACCTTGTAGAGAGATATGTGAACGGCTCGGTTCACCTTTTCGTGATGACTCACCGTTCTCGTTCACTTCACCGCTCAGTTTCACCTAGTCATTCCGAGGTGAGTGAGTTTAGTTTTACGCCGCACTCTGCAATATTCCAGCTATATGGCGGCGGTCGGTAAATAATCGACTCTGGACCATCTGACAATCCAGTGATCAACAACATGAGCATCGATCTGCGCCATTGGAAACCGATGACATGTGTCAACCAAGTCAACGAGCCTGACCACCCGATCCCGTTAGTCGCCCCTTACGACAAGCTGAGTTGCCCTTTATGGCAAACGTGGGTTGCTGAAGGCCTATTCTACCTCGGGACCTTCACGGGTCCATTACGAGGTGGTTTCTCGTACCATGTCTTCTGGGAGAATTGATTCACGAGATCGAATCGATTCATCTAACTGAACCATTTCGCCTCAAAACTTTGGTTCGACTGCACATCCCAACTTTACTGCTTCATCAGGTCGAAGTGGTTCACATCTTCGTTCTGGGAGTGCTTCCCAGACTGGATCACTTCGGCATTCAGATTCAAGGTCATCCACTCGGAGTGGTTTGTCAGATTCTTCCAATCGATCTAGATCTTCAGATCGAATTAGGTCATCCCATCCTTCTGTCTCAAAGAATCGACATGCTACGGTTCGTGTGGTTTCACCGCTCGCATATAAGAAGACTTGTGATATTCTCTATGCTGCGCAACCCCATTTGCCTGTGGTTGCAGCAAATCGGTGACGTATGATTAACACCCGGATGGATCGAAATGAACCACTGCAAACGCATCTGCGTTACCTTTTTGAGTGAGTGAGTGGGCTCGGTTTTACGCCGCACTCAGCAATATATGGCGGCGGTCTGTAAATAATCGAGTTTGGCCCAGACAATCCAGTGATCAACAGCTTGAGCACTGATCTATGCAACTGGGAACTGATGACATGTGTCAACCAGGTGGGCGAGCCTGACCACCCGCTCCCGTTAGCCACCTCTTACGACATGTATATACGCCTTTTGGGGTAAACATGAGTTGCTCAAGACCTATTTTACCCCGGATCTCCACGGGTTTTCTTTTTTGAAGCGTGTATTTTGTGATAAAGAAACTTTTATGATCTTTGTCCGATCTTCACTAGGTTCCAATCCCCACATGGATAAAATGTGAGATGAACATTTCTGGTGTTCAGTTCAGGTTTTCAGTGAAAATTTGAAGTTATTCAAGGAAGTGTAGATCAGCGAAAAAGAAAGATACATGAACGAAATATTTTTGTGGAGCAATGCATTGCTATCTTGTCCATATTTCACGAGAATAACAGTCATCACAGTCACTATTGCTGTCCACCATGTGGTGTTGAAGTCAGTACCTCGTATGACCACCCCCGGCTGGTACCACTGCCTGACACCTCCTGGGTACAGGTCGAATCAGTCGTTGGATGTTTTGTTGTGGAATCCTTCTCCATTCCTCCTGCAGCATGTGGAACAACTGTTGAAGAGTCTGTGGTGGATTACGACGTCGACGTACCCGTCTATCGATCTGATCCCAAAGGTGTTAGATTGGGTTTAGATCCGGGGATCTAGAGGGCCAGGGGAGGGTATTGGCGTTGCTATTGGCCACGGTGGCACTGCTGTGTGGGGCCTGGCGTTGTCCTGTTGGAAGAGCTGCCGTTGACGGTCAACAAGGTGAAGGACGTGCGGACGGAGAATCTGGTCGATGTACAAGTTCCGATCTACGAGTGTATGAGATCGCTCCCAGTGTCATAACACTTTCCACCGAATCTGCCCACCTTTCTGATGCAGTTAGGAGCAAAACGTTCCCGACGTCGCCTGAAGACACGGTCTCTACCATAACGTCGCCTGAGGAGATAACGGGATTCATCGTGAAACCATATGCGCCTCCAGTTTGCCATGTTCCATGCCAGCACCGTGTTACACCATCTCACTCGTCGACCTCGATGTTGTCCTGTCAAGGAGGGGGCAACTTTTGGACGTTTGGCACGTATTCCTACTTCTCGGAGACGGTTCCTGATTGTCCCGGGCAGTACGATGGCGGTCACGTAGGTGGGTTACCCGGATGTGCCGAACTTGGGCAGATGTGGTGAATCTAGGTCTTCTGATCTTTGACGGTCACTTGTCGAATTTGTTTGACGAAATCGATCCCATAATCGAGTTATTGTGCTGGGATGAACGTTGGAGATCCTTACCACCTCACTCTTTGATTCGCCAGCCTGCAGTCGTCTAATTGCCTGATTTCAATCGGCAGCGTCGAGACGTCCCATTTTCGTGTACAGTACTTGCAAAGATCGTGAATTTGTGAGATTCATTTGGGCCTTTTATAGTCACATGCAGTACTCATTCCTCGCACGTCAGATACAATCATCGTGCCTGATATTCGTGTTCCATGACATCCACGCGCATCATGACAATCCTGATTGGTAAAACCGTTCAAAAACATTTTGGGTTGCGTTATGTCAAGCATGATAAAAAACATTCCTGAAACAATGTGCAACCCTAAAAAAATGTTTTAGTTTACATATGTGTACACAATTGTAAGCATCAGTTTTTAATCTCATTTTGCGTTTCATTTTGCGTTTCTTTCTTTCTTTTTTCTTTTCTTTTTTTTTTTTAAGAGTGTATGCTGTTGGTAAAGTCTTTCATCCTAATGTACTTAGATAGCATCTTTATAGGTACTTCCAGATCTTGTGTTAGACATGGTACGGCTATGTGTAAGGAGATCAACAATGATATCATTCCAACTATGAGGCAACTTGTTGGCCACATACAACAACACCGTCGTCTCGTTAACAGGCAGACGTGCACGACAACATCTACGACAGGCTGTTTCACCAGAAGGAGGGATTCGACTGCAAGTTACACCGAGACGACAGGAGGCACATCCTAGAGATAGGCAGAGCTGTTCACGAAGAGGTACGTACACAGGTCCTACGGTGGGCTGACCTCCCCATTTGAATATCCTATTCCTGTTTCCTTATATGATTACTGGTGGCACCAAAAACAGATGCATGTTTCAGAAACCACGATGGATCCCTGTGAAAAAAGAAAAAGCGAGAAATTCACTGAATGATTGGTTGAAGACGCAGTACGACTTACTAGAGTAAAATTGTGTGATCAGCTGCATCTAATACATGTTCAAAACCGTGGTGTTTAGTTAATTTAGTTAATTTTCATGACTAAATATCTGACTATAATTGACGTTTGCAGTGTCAATTCTTCATGTTTCAGGAAACCAAACGAGCATGCCCCATGCAGTCGTCATCAGAATATGGCAGAAGACTTCACGCTCCGCTTGAGCCTTTTGACCGCAAGAGGGCGCGAATAGATCACGTGGTAAAAGGTTTCTATTACCCACGTGGCACCGGGCTGCCGCCAGTTGAGTCATGAACACTTTGTACCCATCCCATATAAATCATGAATCTTTTCACTGAAATTAGTTAGCTTGTATGTTTGATTGTGTGTCTTCTTCAAAGGAAGATATTCAACTTCTTTTTAGAGGTATAAAATGAGTCAACCATCAGTTACGATTTGTTTGACTGGCATTTTTAGAAGTTGATGAGTAATAAGAAAGTAAATTTCTTCATGGATAACAACTTCTATATTCCATATGATGCGACGTTTCCGTATGATGTGACAATAAGAGGAAGCCAATGGTATGTGAAGCCGAAACAAACTATACGTGACTGATAAGGTAGTTAGTAATGATGGCTGGAGTGCTTATGTGCTTATAACTGTTGTTTTTGTCACTTCATTGTATGCAGATGGGATGAGATATCCCTGATCTCTGTTGATTGAGGGCTTGTGTCTCCAGATTTGCACTGCCTCTGCACGTTTTCTTTTGGTGAGGTCCTGTTTTGGGGGTTTTTTTGTTTTGTTTTGTTTTTTGGGGGGTTTTGGGGGGTTTTTTTTGTTTTGTTTTTGTTTTTGATAATATTTCTACATTGTCCCAAATATTGTTGTGATTGGGACATTTGATGATGTGGTATGATATTGCTGATTTTCGATCTGATTTTGTCATAGATGATAAGTGTTCTTTGATTCTGATATTTATGGGCCAGGAGATTTCACCAACACATGCCTCGCTACTGTCACAGCTGATTTTGTAGATGACACCTTTGGGTAGTTGATGTTGTTTTGAGATGTTTCTGCCATTAGCTTTCAGCAGGGTTTTCAGTGGTGTAGAACAGGTTTCGATGCCTGCTTGTTGATTTAGGAGACGGCTGATGTGGTAGGAGGTTTTTCCAATGAAGGGCAAAGAGATGCGAATAGGTGCTGGTTCAGGTTTGTATGTGGCCTGTTTTCGTTTTGTGTGAAGTGTGGAGTTGATGATTTTATCAACTATCTTTGACGGGTAGTGGTTGAACATGGTGAAAACATGGCGGAGGTGCTCTATTTACGCAGTAGAACTGTTGGAGGAGGGGTTTATGGCCCGTCTAGTGAGGATGGTTTTCAAGGGGTGGTTGGAGTCGAAATGAATGTATCGGTCAGAGTGGGTTAGCTTTCTATAGGCTCTGGTTTCGATCTTGTTATCTGGGGTTATCTGGTTACAAGGACATCTAGAAAGGGAAGTTGACTATTTGTTCTGTTTCGAAAGTGAGCTGGATCCGGGATTGCTGTGGAGGTGTTGTAGCTGGGTCTTGAAGTAGGTTGATTATTGTCACATCATTACCACCATCCATTGTTTTTGTTGTTAATCCCTTTGATTCAGTTGTGATTGCTTTATCCCTGTTAATATATATGTCTGTTCTTTGCTGTATTACTTCACTCTTGCTTGACGACGGTGTAAGTAGGATCCATACCGAAACACCGTATCATATGTAATAAAGAGGTTGGCATCCATGAAGAAACTTACTTTCCCACCAGTTATGTATTTCGTATTGTTTTAGTGAGTTACATGCATTGGATTCGCGCTGATGCTGAGTTGTGTCCCTTAGTTGTGGCAAGATGTTTGGACTTTGGTTCTACTATGATCCTTATCCTGGCAACACCTATGAGTACAGCTAGGTTTCCACAAAGTACCACCTATCACTGTAGCGGTATTTCCCACGTTATTACGATGCCGTAAGATGCCAAGTCGGCCCGTCAGCAACCACAGGGACTTGTATCGCTTAGAAACAGCGCTCGAAAGACATATATGTGTATAGACCCTACCCTAGTACTATATAAAAGGAAAGGGATGTAACGAAGAGACCACCTCCTGTTCGATCAAAGTTACACGTCACCAGGTAAAATATTTTTAAGGCAACGTCGAGGCCAACGGATCGAACGCCAGATGATTTCCCTACAAAACGAGCCATAAATGGTCACAATCGGATCTTTATTTCAAAAGTTATACGCCACGAATCATCGAAAACAGCTACCTCCGCAATTTCACGCCAAAATCATGGCTCACCAAATACGGCGAAAACTCACCTTTTAAATTAGTTTATTAATTCCAGACACGTTGACAGCACCAGCACTGGGCTGGATTCGATCGGCTGCGGCATTCCGTGGGTTAGAAAACTTATTGCAACATCTACATGTCATATTCTTGATAGTAAGCAAACATTTTCACCAAAATCGCTGGCAAACCTACTCACTTGTCGGCCATAAGTGATCTTGACCTTCAAATAACTGAACAGATCCGGGCCATCCGATTGGTGGGAAATAAAATATACAGTGGCAGATGGCCCGAGTCTGTTTGCGCGAAATTCCAGGCCATGACATCTTACTCAATCCCCAAAATAATCTTCCCGAGAAAGGCTCAAAACTGTTGTCATTTGTCAGCCAAAGAGTGGACTGTGTGGCTGCCGCTGCTGCTGTAGGCTTCAGAGAATATGAGAGATCACGTGACCGAGAGTGACAGTAAAAGTTGTTAGGTTCATCTCATTATTTTGAAGCATCAAAGTTCATATAAAGAAATGACAGCACTGTTGACGAGCCTTACTCCATCTGATTCCAGTGAATTCTCAAGGCGCTATGCTTTGTCTTCTATCCAGAACTGTATGGTGTGTAACTGTTTTTGTTCGATCGTCATAACAAAGAGATGATTTCATATATAGTATGTGAAGGTAAATGGGGTCTTGTGTGAGCTGGTTCATTTGCTGATACGCTGAAGGCTCATTGTGTGTACATAAAGATGATCTGTTTAATGGACATTTTAGAAGTATGGCGAGTCACAAGAAAGTAAGATTCTTTATGGGTAGCAACTTCTTTTATTGTACTTGATGCGTCGTTTCAGCATGGATTCACATACTGTTGTCAAACAAAAACATATAAACTAGAAGAAGTTGTTATCCATAAAGAATGTATATAGAGATGTTGGGTTTTGTAAATACATATTCTGTGAATTTGCGTTCGATCCCATCAAAATTCATCTCAGTAGAGATGGTGAACTACTGCATGGCTGGAAACTGTCATTCGTCCAAGTACAAAACAGGACTTGAAACTAAGAAACGTTTGCACCAGTTTCCATCAGAGCCAGGCATCCGAGGAAAATGGATGTAGTTTGTTTGCAACCCACAGGTATAAAAACATGTCATATGTACATGTATCACACCTGCCTGATTACATAATGTGGCAGACAAGACTCGGGTGCACGAGTCATAAATCAATTTATTTTGTTTATGGCGTATAGCCTGATAGGTGTTACGTTCAAATTGCATATGGTCAATGATTGAAGCTGTGTATTGCATATTGTCTTTAGCAGACAGGCAGGGAGACATATAGGTGTCAAAAAGCAGACATTGAGTGATAAATTTAGTGAATCGTTTGAACTCTGATTTCACAGGCTTTTTGTCATCCTTTTTTTTAACTTTATAGGTTGAATTGGCATTTTTTTATGATTTGTTTCGGTAAGTGCATACCGAAAGGTATCAGAACCTGCAAAGTTGTATTTTACGTTGCATGTGACCTTTAATTACTCCAATAAGTGATATATACCATGGCTAATGTACTGTTTGAAATAGACAAAATGAACAACTACAATAGAGTCTGTTCGAGTTCCTATTGGTTCACTGGAGGTGGCACATGCTGTCTCAACTGACGATCAAAGTGATCCCACAGATGTTCAATGGGGTTCACGTCTGGAGAACACGCTGGCCAAGGCAATACGTTGACGTTAACATTGTTGAGGTACTCTCGAACAATCCTGGCGGTGTGAGGCCTTGCGTTTTCATGCTGCAAAAGTAATCCTCTTGGCTGCTGTTGAATAAAGGGCACTACAACAGGTCTCAACATTTCATCCATGTATCGCTGACCAGTCAAATTTCCATGGATGATAACCAATGGTGTTGTCACCTGGCCACAAATGCCATCCCATACCATGACACCGCCACCTCCAAAATGGTTGAACTTCTTGACGCAGTTCAGTGCCAGTCGCTCGCCCCTTCGTCGAAAAACTCTTAACCCTGCCATCGTTTCTGAAGAGACAGAACCGGCTTTCATCTGCAAAGAGCACACTTTCCCAGTCGCGTCGCTGCCACCGACGCATGGTTCGTGCCCATCGCAGTCTGCATTCACAGTGTTGACGGGCGAAGGCCATAGCACGGAAGGGTCGGTAGGCTCGTATCCCGGCTACGCGAAGTCGCCGAAGGACAGTTCGCCTGCTGATGGCATGCCCTAGTGCCGTCGCCGCCGTTGACGTCGCCGTCACGAATCTGTTCCGGAGGTGAATCTGTCGGATGTAGCTGTCTTCGGCTGGTGTTGTCACTCTCGGTCTTCCCGATCCTGGTCGTTCTTGAGTCTGTCCTGTCTGCCGTTGAAGGGTCTTGCCAGGTGACTTTGAGAAGTCCCCATAATCGCCATACCAACTGCTCTCGTTGCGCCTGTGTAAGTCTTGGCATATTGTTGATGGGGTTTTGCTAACTGTATGCTTGCTGTATCAAACGTCGTTATTTATGCTACAATCATGCACGTGCATTTCGACCAATGTCCTGAAGACACGTTTTTCACGTTTTGCAAAATGCATGAAAGCTGCGTTCGGGAAGCTGTGTTGTTCTTGGGAAAATTTGCATTTGGACGAATATTTTCTACTTGGGATCAAACCTGTTTCCGTCTTTGTGTTTTTAATACAACTAATTTAAAAGTTATAACTTTCTTTTGCCCGGTAGTTTATACTCCAGCAGCCTGTCCAGGGCTACCTTCCCGCCTTTTCTCTGTATACCAGTCTAAGCGTGACGCTGTCCGGCAAGCGGCAAGATCAGTGTCGTCCAGAGGTGTGACCTTCACCTGCCTGCACCCTTGCGGGGCTTCAGAACCAAGATGGTGGCAGCGTTGGCGAGAAAGCCTTGGATTGGGATCATGTCAAAGTACATGGAGAGTTTTGAAACAGAATCAGAAGTTGAGGGCGTGGAGTTGTTGATAAGACCGAGGAAGAGAGCGCTGGACATAAACACTGTCATGGGAAGCCCATCCTTTTCCCCGTACAAACCGAAAGGGAAGAGATAGACGATGCTACTGAGGGCAGACGCTAGACACATTGGGAAAACCAGGTTCAGTACGTGGATTAAGTGGTTTCTGGCCAGATGTATATAGAATGAGGCATGATGGTAAAAAGCTTCACAACTTTGTGTAGCCGACGTCATGCCTACAATTTCCCATTCCCCATTAGTTTGCAGGTTCAAGCCTAGTCTTCCCATACTGACCGCTGGATGTAGGCTGATCATGTATCCTGTCCCTGAAGCAAACAACACTGGACAAATCTGACTATCGAAATGGCATTTAGTATGATCCGTTTTGCACAGGACAGACACTGTTAATGTGACAGGCCTCATCGTCTGCAAATGGCCATCACCCGAAGCCCTATTCGCCAGAATCACACTAGGGGTACTGCCTTAGGTCCTGCTGAGCAAACTGCACCAGATCTACACACGAGGTATTCCACATCAGAGATTTATCTGTCCAGGGTTACATAGAAACCCAATGTGAGAATTTGGATGGCATCATCTGGATCATGAACTTGCACGGGCCCAAGTGTGATACTCACACAAACAGCGCGTGTCTGTGGACTGACCGATGGCACTTCCGGATCTCTACGAGTATTGAGATAGCACTTCAACGTCTTCAGACCCTGAGTCCAGTCTTCCGGATTCTCGGAGACACTAGGTAACCTCGCAGACGGACGTCAGCCTAACGCAGGTCATCATCGCACGTGGCCACTCAGGGTGGGTAACTCTCAAAGATAGGGTAGCTAGATATTGTATACTGCGCAGATACCATGTTGACGTAAGCTCGGACCTATCGCTTTCATTGGACGATTATATAATGATGCCAGCATTTTTAATTTAGAAATATTCCGTAAAAGCCGAATAAATTTCCAATCCACAACTGATTATTATAGGATATTTACAGTACCCATTCATACAGCTCTTGCTTGCTCAAGACGCTTGGATTTGTTTCCCTCGCCCACTGGATGTCAGTGTCAGCGTCATATCGCATCATCAATCTCAACACCCACTATACAACTCTTGCTGCCACTCGGCGCACCGAGTTTCATTGTGGCTGTCTCATCCTAACTAGGTACCCAGGTTCACAGCTGGGTGGACTGGGGCACATAGACGCAGTGCTGTGTCTGACTTTACTGCACGTTGCTGTACCCGCAACTAGGTGCCTGCACGTACTCATGTGGCCACCATCTGGTCATATACCAACGGATTCGTGGGTTCTTTCAAGTGCACAGGGTTGTGTACTGTAACACGGAAAGAGTCTGCACACAAAGTTGACTCCCATCCGGTCACTTGTGGGCTCGATCCCGACTGATGTCATACACCGTTACGTGGAAAAACTAACAGAAACTAAATATCCCACGTCTTGGATGGCAGAAAGATAGGTAGGTGTTGTAAACGCTGTTTATGACATATGTCGAGGATATTGTGAGAGAGTATAAATTATCGACGTCACGGAAGGGCAAAACCAATACTAGATCGACCTCTTACATTCCAGGTGTTCTATCAAGCTTCAGGACACCACTATGTCATCTAGGTCTCCAGTCCACTACACTACGAGACAAACCAGTGATCAACAGCATGAATATAGATCTACCTATATGCCATATGTTGACATGTGTCAACCAAGGCCTAGATATTCTGAAGCTCTCTTAGCGCTAAAATAGACGTGAGTGCCATACATTAACATTACCTTACGACTATCTCAGCGGTAAGAGAGCTTCGTAAATCTAGGCCCAAGTCAGTGGACCTGACCACCCGATCCCTATTGTCGCCTTTTACGACAAGCATGGGTTACTGAATGACGCCTAAGGCTAGAGATAGCTCATGTAAAACCAATAGATAGTCTTGGCCTCCTTGGCCTCCCTAAAAGGCAAGAGGACAAGTAAACCAATATAAATGCATTTCATTAATGTTTGATTCATTCAAAATGGTGTTATAAAATAGCGGTCTTCTTGATAATTGCGATATTTTGTTCACATTACTATCAAGATCTGAATTTGAAACCTTTGAAGGCAGGAGGTGCATCAGTCTTTGGTCAGGGAATCAGCCGGTGGCACCAGTCAATGGCTGCTAATGAATCATCCATTCACGACTAATATAATCATTTTCTAGTATGTCTTTTAAGAAATCAAACTGTCATTTCAAGTCATGTATTAAACAACTCCAGACTCTAACAAAAATAAAGCCTCCAAGTGCACTTCACGGATCATGCAGGTCATATGGTCGATGCGTGTTGACATCACATTCGGTGGAGAGTGAGTGTAGTTTTACTCCGCAGTCGGCAATATTCCAGCTGTATGACGTCGGTCTGTGAATAATCCACCCTGGACCAGACAACCCGGTGATCAACAGCGATCCATGCAGTCAGTCAGACCACCCGATCCCGTTAGTCGCCTCTTACGACAAGCACTGTCGCTGTTTATGGTAGGCATGGGTTGCTGATGACCCATGTTACCCCGGATCTTCACGGTTTTTCTGCTTTGAAGCATTTACATTGTGATGAAGCATAGTTTATGATCTTGGTCCGATTTTTCACTGGGTTCGAGTCCCCGAGTCTGCGAGCCTGACCAACCGATCCCGTTAGTCGCCTCTGCAACAAGCATGGACTGAGCACTGAAGATCAACGCATATCGGTATCTTCACGGGTCACACACTTAATGAAACGGCAGTAAAATCGAAATTATAGTTAAGCATGTTTTGAAAAAAGAAAGAGTTGCAAACTGGAAACCTGTTTCAATGCTGCACCTTCAGAACACATTTATACAACTCTGTTTTAACATAATTCACAAAATTATCACATGTAATGTGCACGTTAACCTCCACAGGATCAGCACCTAAGAAGGAAACGGGACAAGTCAATGTTGATTCAGTGTAACATCCTAAGATTAGTGTGGTTGCAACATCATTAGTTTGGTTAAAATTCACAAAAGTGACAACAAAACCCTAGTAAATCATGAATACCACAGAGTGAAAGGAAAGATGCAAATAACGAGGATGCGCATATTTTAATCTTGCTGAGGTCAGTCGCAATTAACTTCTAAGAACTGCCAATGCATATGTATACATATGTAGTTCAGACTGAGCCAGACTATATACTCATGTACACATCTTGCAAACAGGAAATTCAAGATTATTATTACCTATATCGCAGACTACCAGAATCAACAATATACACACCCACCCCAAAACCAATAGTTGAGACAACCTGGATGGTCGTAAGTAGGCCTATAGCGATCCATGTCTCTTTTATCATGACACAGAGCGGATAGGAATATAGTGATAGGAATCCTTTCTTTGCTGTCTTGCAGCCTCGTGGTTTGTCATGGTCGACTGTTAAGGTAGAAAACAGTTGATCATTTCTGGGAACTCTCAAGTACAAAACTGTTCCAAAAGTGAAACAAACAATTGTCAACGCTGGAATATTTGGCCGTTCTTTCACAAGCTTAAGGATAACGTTCATTCGACATCAAAACTAGAGTAGACCACGTGGTCAATAATTTTGTCACACTGAGTAGGTGACCATGTGACTTGGGTCGTATTGTGAGTGACCTCCCTTAGCTCGTCCGAGATAAAGACCACGCAGTTCCTATTAAAAGCTATAAACATCTTCTCTTCAGTTGCATTATCAAACGATCTAACTAGCATGTATAAAAACGTGTACCTGTATACACCGACCTAGGTATAGACGTACTTGCTGACATGTGTGAGTGGGTCAGCTGTTACCCTGAGGTTAGTAAGTTTAATTTAAACTGACATATTTTATTCACAAAGTGTTACGGATCGGGGATACGTTCTTGAAACAGCGACAAGCAGGCTTCCAAAGATAGTTTGGGGGGACTAGTATAACACAAAGCGTACAGAAAGAAGATTACAGGAATCTTTTGTTTTGCTTATATACTGATGAGCATTTTTAATATGATATTAATTTCATTATTTGTCAGTTCTGCAATGCTGTGTTAGACTACAGATAGTGTAATCACAGAATTACAAGCACATACATCTTAATTAGCTATAAACATATTTATAACATGATTGTATGATGAACAAGATGATTACATTTTCACATTGGTTACCACATGCAATTAAGGATGGATCAGTGTTTAGGTCTACTTTGTACAGATCTTAACAACTCCATGGCGTAGTACGGTGTAGTAACATACTCCATGATGTAGTGTGTTAAATTTTCTAATACCGTTAGAAAAGTACCGTGAGCTTGGTAGTGAACTAGTTTCTTATACTTCTTCAGATACATTGTTCCTCAACTGAGTCGTCGTCTAGACACTGAGGAATTATTTTCTTCAGGTAGATGGTACTTTTGTTGTTTTGAATATTACAGACCAAAGACAATTATCTTATTCGTTTACGTTCTAATAGTACTTCCAAGCCTGTTTCATAATATAGTGAAATAAAAGAAGAATATTTGGGAAGTTCTGTAATAATTCTTTCAGCTTCACATGCGTACTCAAAGTGACGCTTACGAAATTGTTTTAGATCCTTAGAAGCCTGCTTCCATTAAGAAGATATATTTCTCACTGAGGAACTCATTTTTGAGGTTATGGAAGCTATAGTAGGCACGTGGGAGTATTTGTCGTTTGATGACAGCATTATCCCCAAATGTTTATGATGTTCTGCTGTTTTAACAATTAAATCGTCAAAAATAAATTCACAGCTTGGAAACCAGTTTGGTGTTTGTACAATAATTTGTTCTTGCTGAAATAGTTAAAGAAATGCTTAAATACAACTCTCTCAAACAGTTTCCCAAAGTAATTCCTCTGTAAGCAATGGAATGAAGGTAAGACAAGCCTGGCCCAGCTGGGTGTGAATGAGTCAACTGTTTTACAGTGACTTGTAAGCAGTGGAATGAAGGAAAGACAAGCCTGGCCAAGCTGGACGAGAGTGGGCTGTTTCATGGCGACCCGTAAATAATGGAATGAAGGTAACACAAGGCTCACCCTGCTCGAGTCAACGTGTGTAACGTGTTCAATGTTCGATCATACACAACAGTGACAATCACAGTTAGGACTTCCATGTCACGTTTACAACGTTGACGAAATTCCAGAAACGTTCATGGCATGCTGATATGGATGAATAGTTGAAATGTTTATATTGTTGAGCCATATACCCGAACGATCACCAAGTCACCACAAGTGGTGGATTTAAAATGTGGTCTTATCTTCCGCCTCTATGACATTATGTTGAATAATGCTTGTTGAATGGCCTGCTCTATCGGCCACCCGCACCATGGACAAATAAAATGAAAAAAGAAAGTCTGAGATTATTTGTGAGAAATGTATCCCCGTTTCTGAAGATAATCAATTTGATGGTCTCTGTTTAGATTATAAATATTTAGATATGACATTTGTTTCTGGCACTAGGGACTAAGTACAGCAGCCAAGCCAAGTGAAATGCTCGTGGTATGTGACCACTGTTTTGCCACAATGTAGCGTGAGCTTACATCACAAAACTGTCGACAAGATCTGTAGTTTGAGGGTTTCATCATCACCTCTTGACACCCCCTAACGTCATAATAGAACATTCCTGCAGTGACTGACGATAACGCTGTATCTGTGTTAATCTCGTCTTGCTTGCTTAATCCCATACATTCAGTAGCCACGGTCTGGTGGGTCTTCACGGCCGCATCGTATTGCAGACGAACCTGTGTAGCAGAACCGTACTGAACGCTAGGCGATCTCCAACAAAGTATCAGCCTTAACATGACATCTTGGTGAGTGTCACAAGAACGTTAATCTTATATGTGCCAGTGAGCATATAGCTCGGTCGAGAAAGGGAAACAGATGGCAATATGAGAGACGGAATATATGATTGCGTGCAACCCCTTTGTCCGTGTGTGCGTGTGCGAATGATTGTGTGTAATTAGTTGGATGGGTGTATTAGTGCATGTATCAGTGTTTACTATATATCCATTTAAACATAGGATAGAAACACATGGGTGCAATACGAACGACGTCGTCAAATTACGTCCTGCATCTTGATTCCGTATTGATTAGTACAAGATAACAAGGTAACCATAATAAATATAGAATGTCATACTATAGTGAATTTGGATGTTGTATAACCAGTTGTTTCCCTGATCCTATGACATCTTCGAGTTAAATACAAAACATCCAAATATGACGTTCTCTCTCTCTCTCTCTCTCTGTGTGTGTGTGTGTGTGTGTGTGTGTGTGTGTGTGTGTGTGTGTGTGTGTGTGTGTGTGTGTGTGTGTGTGTGAACGTGTTAGTGTGTGGGTGCACGTGTTTGTGTATGTTGTAAGTGCATGTAAGTGTGTGTGAACCTGATGAAGTACGCGTGCGCTTGTGTTGGGGATTGAGGGGAGATGCGGCAGTAGACAGTGAAGCAAGTGAGTTAAAGTATCTTATCAGTGATAATTTTATCTTTTACCCCAAAGAACAACAGGTGGAATAGATTCAAAAGCCACATCTTCTCATCGTTAATGAGTGAGTGACATCATTTATACCCATGGTGAAGCACCATAAATATGTTTCGACTACATCTGTGAATTAACAAGGCGATAACTCCGTGTTGTTGAAGTGTCGAGGCGAATCATACAGTTTTATGCAATGTAAAAGCAATCCCCAAACGTAAAGCTAATTATTTGCGAGAAACTGACACAAACTTGCACGCCATTTTGCTACTGACTACAGTGATCTTAACTCAATAGAAATGGTTCCGACCAATTGTAAGTTTTGATTGTAACTTACAATGATCTTAGCCTACAATCGGTGTGTGCAAGTGGATGACGATTGTAGCCGAAGCCTAAGATCACGGTCTTAAGGATTTACAATAATTGTAGCTCTAAGATCGTTTTGTGCAAGTGGGCCTAGGTGTTCAGCAACCCATTTGTGTAACACAATGGCGACAATGTGTGTCGTAGAGGCGACTAACGGGATTGGGTGGTCAGGCTCGATTCATGTGGTCGAATTAGCAGAATGATACTCATGCTGCCGATCACTGGATTATCTGGTCCAGACTCGATTATTTACAGACCGCCGCCATATAGCTAGAACATTGCTGAGAGCGGCGTACAACTAAACTCACCTCCTCACTTCGCCTTTAGGTGGTGCTATGTATGGTGTTATATACGTTTTGAAACAAACTGTTGAGAGGAAAATGGTATTTGACAGATGTCCCTGTAGTAATCTCTAAGTAACATCCACAAATGGCTTCCAAAGGAGATATCGCGCGAAATATTCCCTTTGTAACTATTCGCCCCTTTTCGTAAACTCCAGGGAAAATAACACGAGCGGATCACGAATGGAAAGATCCCCGACAAATGCGTCACTGGTCATTGTGACGTCATGATGCCCCAATCCAATGGCGTACAACGCTAATCTCACTGTCATAAAATAGAAATGGGTTTCACACATTATACCAATGCTAGGAATCGAACCCGGGACTTCGACATGACGAGAGAACGCTTAAACCACTAGACTACCACACCGTCCTTGTTTACAGCAAACTCAAAGGAACCACACATATTTGTTCGTTATATATAAACCGTTCTGTTTTATACGCATTTCGAGTGAAGTATACAGAACTTAACCGAGACCCAAAGGCAGCTCGTAAGATCCGTCATCACGTTACAAGCGTATTCGTCAAAAACGTAATTTACACTTTACAGCTCAATATTCTACGTGCTATAACACAAGGCATTGACCCAACATTCCACCAACTGCACAATCAGTAAACACATTTCTCCGGGCATCAAAGTGTATCTGTCTTATCTTTTGTATTCAATATGGACGATATTTCAGATGAAAGAGATTGCCTGCCCGGTGTGGGGTGTGTGCGTCCGTTAAACAAATATCTGAGAACATACCACTACGGGTCACATTTCGCACCACCTATGAGAACGTTGCTAAACAATCGGAATGTTTTTCTTAATCATTCAACCTCGAAAGGATTTACCAAAAAAATTCCAAACGACATCATCCGAGTTGCACGACTGAACCAAAACATCGTTTATCTCTCGCTTAAATGGAATAAACACATGAAAAAAAGACTGACATACAATCCCGGTCATCTGGTAGACATTTCAAGTTGTTTTGGTTTTCAGTTTTCAAAGTTTGAATCGAGATCTTTGGTTTCTAGTGCAGGGGAGAAGTCGCTGGTTTGAAACTAGTGCCGGAAGTGTTTTGAAAATGGGTTCGAACCCAGTCTAAGTAAACTTAGCCTCAGTACTTTTCGTTACACTCCACTACTGAGCCTAACAAAACCTTGTGAGAGGTCGCGTCAGGTAACCTTTAAGATCTGCCAATCAGAACACAGCTTTCCAAATCGCGAAAGTGGACATTCGCACATACATTTTGAACTTTTTATGTCGAAAAGGTTCGTACCCGAACGATTCCGAATGCCATTTAGCGTACGATCGCGTCCGAGTGATGCACACGGCGCACGTTACAACAATGACAACGGTGAGTTTACAGTCACTGAAAATAGTGTTTTTGGCAATGTTCAAGAATGCCATGTTGTGGAAATATTATCTAATGGTAACCATGTCAATAGAAAACCCCAAAGTGTATATACTGCAGGTCAAATAACTGTGTTATATGCGGATTTGTGTTTGTGCAGAGATCTGTGTCAGTGACCTGAATATTTTGTAAGTCGTTCCGATCCCTAAATAATAGCCGTTGTCTGATTGGTTAAATTATTTAACCGTCTCGCTATTGATTGGACGGTCATAGGTCGCTCAAAGGTTACCTGACACAACCTTCTACTCGGGTTTGTTAAACTCAGTGGTGGAGTGTAACAAATAACACAGAGACTAGGGTTACTTAGACTGGGTTCGAATCCAGGAAATAAGCATGTGCGAGGACGTGTAGAATGAATGACTCCGGATTGTTCGGGTTTTGTCTGATATGGCGTCTGTCTGGAAGTGATACTGAGCTTCCCGTTAAGGTACTGTGAAACAAACATGATACTACATCACGTGACATCAGTTTTAGCACTGTAGGTAGAAATGTCATAGAGATCTAGTGAATTCTAAAACTAGTCTTTCAGTAAGTACTAGTATACTGAATATACCAGTTCAGTTTCCCATACCCAAAAGCCGTTTTCAGTTTCGTTGGCCATTTGACAAAATAATATCAACGAACGTTGTCTGGAAGCGATCCAAACAAGTAGATCAACTTATCGGAAGCTACATTAATCTCATCTCAAGCATGCTGGGTTTAACCAGATTAACCTCGCCAGACATACAAAGCACCAACCAAAGTCTGTGTGCTCATGCGTCATATCGATATATAAGTGCCTGTAACACAAATATATCTTATCAGACCCTCGTCGTAGCCAATGACCACTAGATGTTAATGGAGGGGTAGGTGGATGGAAATATGGGATTCAGGCGGACGGCAGATTACTTCTAGCACCAACACAGATGCCCTACCCGTGTACCACCAACACCGATGCCCTACCCGTGTACCACCAACACCGATGCCCTACCCGTGTACCACCAACACCGATGGCCCTTGTAGCACCAACACAGATGGCCCTTGTACCACCAACACAGATGCCCTTCCCCTGTACCACCAACACAGATGCCCTTCCCTTGTACCACCAACACAGATGCCCTTCCCTTGTACCACCAACACAGATGCCCTTCCCTTGTACCACCAACACAGATGCCCTACCCGTGTACCACCAACACAGATGCCCTTCCCCTGTACCACCAACACAGATGGCCCTTGTAGCACCAACACAGATGCCCTTCCCTTGTACCACCAACACAGATGCCCTTCCCTTGTACCACCAACACAGATGCCCTTCCCTTGTACCACCAACACAGATGCCCTTCCCTTGTACCACCAACACAGATGCCCTTCCCTTGTACCACCAACACAGATGCCTTTCCCTTGTACCACCAACACAGATGCCCTTCCCTTGTACCACCAACACAGATGCCCTTCCCTTGTACCACCAACACAGATGCCCTAACCGTGTACCACCAACACCGATGGCCCTTGTAGCACCAACACAGATGGCCCTTGTACCACCAACACAGATGGTCCTTGCTGAAATTAATTCTCGTTTGGGATCAAATGGCATTGTATAATCATTGGATTGAGACTTATTGTTTCTGATCTGAGTCATCAGAGCATTTCCATTACCCATGCTTGTTTGAGTGGTATCCCGCACCCATTCTAACCAGCTCCAGACAACAGTATACCGGGAACCCACCCACACCAACCAGTATGTCCACTATCAGTCCAACCTCCCTCCCCGAGTGAAGTCAGGTATTATCTCCACGTTTACAAGAAGAGCCAAGAACGTATTACTATAAGGCTGCACGAGGAAATCAACCACTTGAGAGATGTTTTTGTCAACTTTAATGATTACCCACCCCAGTAAGTGAACAGGACAACTTTATCGCCACCTGCTACCAAACCTCCTCGACCTGAATCGGCTCCAATAAAGATTTTCATCCCATACGTCGGCAAACCTTCCAACCAGATCAGCAGGCTTCTTAAGCAACAAGCAGGAATAGGCACCACCTTTACTACCTCTGCCACCATCAACAACCTCCTACAGGCCAATGGAAGAACACCCCCAAGCCACAAAATCCAACCCCAAGGATGTAATCTACAAAACTGACTGCAATTGTGGGCACATAGGAGAAACATCCAGGCCTGTCTACACCAGAATCAAGGAACATCAGACATCAACCATCAAATCGGACCAGAAATCAGCCATTTGAGATCATATAGCAGCCCATCCCGATCACCAAATGAACTGGACTGACTACACCATCCTCTCAAAGAACCAATCAGACTTTACCAAAAGAAAAATAACTGAAGCTATCAACATCAAACAATACCGACCCCTGATTAACAGAGGCCAAGGTTACCCCATCCCCCACGGCTTACGATGAGCTCATCAAACCACTCTAGCCCCCTGTAATAACAATCCACTCTGTGTACCTCACTGGCTTACTTAGTTATCATCACATTGTTAACTTGTATTCATACTAGGCTCTGTGCACCACTGGCTTCTATGTTTATCCTTCTATCCATTGTTACCCCCTTTTTTGTTATCATCACTTGTTAATTAGTTTTCCGTTATATATATATATCGCCTGGTCTCTACCTGTATCGAAACGTTGTGTTCCAGTATTAAAGAAGTTGTCATCCATATACACTTATTCTAATTACCCATGCTGGTAGTAAAAGTGGATCATGGTATACGATGAATTGGTCAAGGCAGCCCAGTTGTACTTATTATAATCACACTGCTACATACGACTTCAACAACTCACCGCTATCCATGATGTGTATCATGAGACAGAATCCCAGTCTCTCTTGGTAAAACAAAGCAGCGTTCAATGGCCTCACTCTTGTGAATGAACGTTGAGGCTATGAAAGAAGGACGCCGATCGCGTGTGGAGAACTGACCCGTGTTTGTGTCAGATGACATGAATAATTACCTCATGGATGTGCAATGTGAGGCTTCACGTGACAGCAGCGATCACACAGGCACTAACTGGCGTCATGGACAACCATCTCGACACCAGGAAGTATCTAATAAATGACAGTGGAAATGAAATATTGATCTGAGAAACACAAACCCACACAAACATGAATACAGACATGCCATGCCTTATCCTCTATGCGACGGTTACGGTAACTGGTATTATAGATGACGTATCAGTGAACGACTGATCTCAAAAGAGATACATGTGTAACTGTACATGTTTTATACAGAATCCATGAGAAAGTGAGTTTGTTTTAACGCCGCCTTGCAGAGTATTCTAGTGTTATGACTGCGTGCCAGTGTGGAGAAAGGTCCAACACGATGCCAGGTACATTCACCACCATTCACTCACGGTCATGACGTAGCTCTGAGACATGGGAAAATGTGGCCTGTAGCCCTAGTTAGCCCTGTATCTAGAGTAGACATTACAGACCACCAGATGTACTGGGAAAAACAAATAAAGTAACACAAGAGAACTCAAACGTTCCTTTAATATTTTCCAGTTTTCATAATCAGCTTTGGGAGGAAATCTGTGAAAAAATACAGGAACACTGCCATATGTGGCGTTCCCTGTTTTGTTTCTCTTAGTATATAACCTGCATTCTTTGTAACAAACTTATAAATTAAACCAGGCCTCCGGACTGACGAACAGACGCTTTAACCACTAAACTACCAAACCGTTTTCCTGTATGACATCTAAATTACATCAGATTACACAAAAACACATGTTAAACTTGTAATAATTTAACGTTCTAAGCGGTGATCTTTGTATACATGAAAATAAACATGGAGGTGTTAGCACCAGATTCGACCACACACGTCGCCCAGCACAAACCAAGCCCCGCCCATACTGTGGACCCTCACTGAGCCTTTCAATAAGTCACCTGATCATGTGCCAGTATCAATGACAGAATGGGGGGTCAGGTTGTCGTAGTTTGTAGATAACCCCATTGACGACTGAGTCCGTCGGTAACAACATTGACTGGTGCCAGTGTATGCTTACCAATACTGACCCAATTGTTGTATAGAGGGGACAGTTTAACCGACATTTACAGTGGGAAATATTCCAAAGAGGTAAAATCAAATCCGGATATGTAATATATTACAACGCATTTGACGCACACTGCAGAATTCGGTCAGCAATAGTTCAGTAGAAGAATACCAAAAGTGTGTTTGGTGTGCCGATATTTCCCTAATAATACCGGCCTGTCTGACTAACCCCGCGTGAATAGCCGTTACAGCGATAGCGCACACCAAGGTGAATTCAGACATTTAGGTTGGGATTTGAAGAATAACTGATTTCATTTTGTTAAAGTTCATGGGCGAATGAACCTTTATGGAATGTGCAACAAACGGAACGAATGTGTTTCATATGAACACCTATATCTATCATATAGAAAGGTAGTACATTTGTTACCTGGCTTGGGGTCAGTCCAACTTGTATACGGGTGTCCAAATGTAACACTGTACATGTCAGATTTGTCCAAATGACTTGTTTCTATTTTCTAAAACACGAATAGTGCCAGTGATGGTCGACATACGTCAAGGCAGTGGCGATTTGTGTTCTGTAACTTTTGTAAGTAGATTAAACGTTTGTCTCTACGTGTTAAATTCACAAACGTTTCCATCTTTCTACCTAAATTACTTGTACACCCCCGAACGGGAAGATATATACAGAGAATACTTAAACGATGTCACGGGTAATGCCATATTAATGAAACGAGTACCATTTAGGAGTTTCATAAATAATCAACACAGTGCCCGCAACTTTACGAATGTCGTTGCCCTACGGACGCTTTATGGATTATTTATGAAAGTCGTAAATGATATTGGAATCGTCATTTTCTTTTGTGGATCGTGGTCCTGGGCATCATAACTACACTTTTCTTAAAACAGTCTGATCTTAAAGTACCTGGTGTAGTAATGCACTTCTGGGCGTAACACTTTCTGGTCAAAACACTTTTACGGTACTTACACACTGGTCGTACACTTCTGGTTGTAATATACTCAGGCAAATGTCTTACAAGGCATTGTTCCTCAAAGCGATTGTAGCACTACGTCAGTCAGCCTATTAAAGTACGGGAGTTACGACTGTCGTAGCGCTACGTCAGTCAACCATAAGTCTGTTAAAGCACGGGAGTTACGACTGTCGTAGCGCTACGTCAGTCAGTCATAAGTCTGTTAAAGCACGGGAGTTACGACTGTCGTAGCGCTACGTCAGTCAGTCATAAGTCTGTTAAAGCACGGGAGTTACGACTGTCGTAGCGCTACGTCAGTCAGCCACAAGTCTGTTAAAGTACGGGAGTTACGACTGTCGTAGCGCTACGTCAGTCAGCCATAAGTCTGTTAAAGTACGGGAGTTACGACTGTCGTAGCGCTACATCAGTCAGTCATAAGTCTGTTAAAGTACGGGAGTTACGACTGTCGTAGCGCTACGTCAGTCAGCCATAAGTCTTTTTGAGTACGGGAGTTACGACTGTCGTAGCGCTACGTCAGTCCGTCATAAGTCTGTTAAAGTACGGGAGTTACGACTGTCGTAGCGCTACGTCAGTCAGTCATAAGTCTGTTTAAGTACGGGAGTTACGACTGTCGTAGCGCTACGTCAGTCAGCCATAAGTCTTAAAGAACGGGAGTTACGACTGTCGTAGCGCTACGTCAGTCAACCATAAGTCTCTTTAAGTACGGGAGTTACGACTGTCGTAGCGCTACGTCAGTCAGCCATAAGTCTTAAAGTACGGGAGTTACGACTGTCGTAGAGCTACGTCAGTCAACCATAAGTCTCTTTAAGTACGGGAGTTACGACTGTCGTAGCGCTACGTCAGTCAACCATAAGTCTCTTTAAGTACGGGAGTTACGACTGTCGTAGCGCTACGTCAGTCAGCCATAAGTCTGTTAAAGTACGGGAGTTACGACTGTCGTAGCGCTACGTCAGTCAGTCATAAGTCTGTTAAAGCACGGGAGTTACGACTGTCGTAGCGCTACGTCAGTCAGTCATAAGTCTGTTAAAGTACGGGAGTTACGACTGTCGTAGCGCTACGATTGCTTTGAAGAATGGGGCCCTGGTTGTAATATACTACTGACTGTGCTGCGTTTCTGGTCGTACATAGGCAAACCTTAGTGCAAATAGGGTTGCGCAACAGGGAGGAAAAATACCAGTCTTTCTGTATGTAGGGAACGTATGAAATCGTTTTTCGCCACAATGGTCCCTACCAGCATCAGGTTCAACGGAGTGAGGGAAAGGGGGAGTTATATCTCTAAATATACTTGTTGAATCAGATGTCTCGTCTGTCCCAGCGTATAGCCATAATTTTACTTTATTGTGTTTCCCGCAAAAATAACTACTTTCGGAGTTAACCCCACCCCTTTTCTGGAGAAAGGAAACATTTGGTCGACACGCGTCATGCAAGCTTCAGGTCACGATAAGATCCTAGTTGTGACATAATTCTGGCCGCATCACAAAAACGTGTTCTAATCGCCAGTTCATTTTTGTAAATGTAGAGCTGCATATTCATTTAAAAATAGGGTGTTATCTGTACTTCATAAAATTCCCGAACAGAGATACACAGAAATATGGATAGATATACAGCGTGAGGCTCTTCATATCCGTGGATGAAGACGATGTGGAAAGACGAGGAGCCAATGAGAAGTCGTCACGGCTGATGACACAAACGGTCAACAACAGACATGTAGTATATACAACGCCCCAGTCACCCATTTCATCCCAGATTAGTTATTGTTTTGAGGGACGAGCTGCCTCCTCTCGAAGATTCACAGAAACTGACGTGTTTGTCCGAATGGTTCACGGGGTCAGCGCTGTCTTCTGTTGTAACACAGTGGGTGATAGCGTGACACTGACCCTGTCTATCTTAATGGTCTCTAAATGTCTCTCTCTAAAGCGACCCTCTCAGGCCAATTCCGTTTACATGTGTTCATGGCATCACCACAATGTTCATCTGTAAGCTATACTGCTTGTGGGTTGGTTGCTTGACAGTCCAGTTCTCAACATCATGAGCATCATTCTGCCCAAATGGGAACCGGTGACATGTGTCAACTAAGTCAGTGAGTCTGACCACCCGATCACGTTAGTCGCCTTTAACGACAACATGTACGAGTACAATGTACAATGTAGGTATTACGGAAGACCAATCGTAACCCGGATCTTCACGGGTTATACTTCTTGTAACATGGATACGTATCTCTATGCGTGCATAACAGAGGTCGGGGAACCCACTCTCTGTCATCAAGATACGTTTCCCGGTGTTTCGATATCAGTGACAGAGTAGCGTCATACGTCAACCATACCGTGACGAGGCAAATTTAGCACGTTGTTGATCATGTAAAAACGACATTATGAATAAACAATACAATGAAACAAGGAACCTAGCTATTCTCGAAACGTTCGTAGTGCTACGAACTTCTTAAACCCACTCTTAACATATTGGCTACGATCAAATTTCGGAATTCTTAGGGCTACGAACGTTTCGAGAAAAAGGGCTCAGAGCGTCAAAACGGTAGGCATCAGCAATCAGGACATCGCTTCTAATTCCAAACTTTCATATATGCTAAGAAAACATGTTTGATAACTATATAACTTAAAGATACGAGAGAGAGAGAACGAGAGAGACAGACAGGTAGAGAGAGAGAGACAGACAGACAGACAGTGAGTAAGATATCAACAAGGCATCTGTTGCACGGTGTGGCATAGCGTTGTCGCCCATGGGACCCGCCCTTGTGTTCAGGGTTTATAGCCCCAGCCCTGCACGGATGGTGATGGGAATGGCGAACAACCACCGTGTTTAGGATGACAGTGGTGGATTGCTCTCAGACTGTGTCTGATCGTCACACGGTCAAGTTTACAATCATGCGTGGGGCAGCCCTACACAACCAGTAATCCCCGCTAGACACCAGTGGACCGGGTTATATCCTGAGAGAGCTGTTCTGCACCAGCAAAGGCAGCTCGTGTAACACGCCATTCTGGACATGAACGGGTGATGTCTTGTGACAAGGGCTGTCCTTTCCTGGAGGTAGCACTTCTTGTCGACCTAGACGCTGACGGGCCCTCCCATCACCAGTTTGTCGATGGTGTCTGGCCAGTCGGCAGATAGTCGAGTGATGGCAACCACCTTGTAAGTCTTCAGTGATGTGTCACCATTCAGCATACCAGCAGCTTGCTGTTTTGAACAGTTGCCATTGAACGAGGCCCTATATTTGCTTATCAATAATGAAATAAATTTCTCCATGTCATCGAGCCGTAGAACAGTTTACAGGTAGCCTTTTATCGTAGTGCGTGCATATGTTAGATCAATGTACTACGAAGGGTCAAAATGATTATACAAACAAGCATACTTAGGGTATGAATCAAAATGGCTGATGAAGAATCACATTTGTTGCAGTACTTTTTCACGTGTGTACATTACAACCTTACAAACAGTAGAAGAGTATATATATGTAGCACTAGGATTGTAATAGAAACGGCAAAACGTGTAAGTAGTACAACATACCGCTGGCTTTGTCAGCTTCTATTGTTGTGCGGAATTAAATAGAATCAATCAAGGAACGGAGAATATTTTACAGTCTTGCTAACGCGAGTGTGTGTTTGTGCGTGCATACCTTTCTACGGGGTTTTATTGTTGTTGTTGTTTTTGTTATAACTAATGTTTCTGCTGTTGTTGTTGTTTTCGCAGATTTCTGAAATGTAACAGTACGATGATGATAATGACGATGATGATGATGATGATGATGATGTGACGTCATGGAACTTTATGCGTCGGATCGTTAGGACAACAGGCTACTTCAGACTTCCCTCATCTAGTTGGCAAACAGTATCTTACCAAGTAAAACTGACAGAATGACGTCAGCGGGGAAGTGTCCACTTACAAGTATCTCTGAGTCGGCTTGTTCTGTGGACTGACCGTAATGAATTAAGGGAGGCAGTTTGACCGGAATCCCAAGATTTCTCGCAGGTGGTCCATATCGAGGTCATGTGACATGTGTCTAGGGAGGTCAACATCGATTGAGGTCACGTGCCTTGCACCTGGTGTCACAACGGATGTTGGTGACGGAAGAACGATAACTTATCACGTATGTTAACTGGTGTCCTTTGTTCTCGGCGCGCTCGCCTGGGCTCAAAGTGCCTAAGGTTGTCGGTAGACAGAGGCAATGTCTTGAAAAATGGTATGATCGACTTTTCTGACTCCCAGCAAGACTCTTCTAACATATACAATATGAAAAGTGTATGTCTTCCTTGCGTTCTGATACAGCTAGAGAGTAAGAGACAATGAGGTGTAATATTTTCGTTACGTATCTGATTAATTCACGTGTACAATGATACAATTGAATATGTACATTTGCTAGATAGTGTTTATAGGTATTTACATTTCATGATATCCTAATAATCCTTTTGTGAAACGAATCTCTCTTCGGAATGATTCACAAAGCTGGCGATCGGGGCGATTGATATTTCGTGCTTTTCAAGTTGACACTTTTTCACTCAACTGACTGTGTTGGAAATTCCTTTCATTTCGGGGCATAAAGGTGGCGATGTGAGCTGTGATTTATTGACTTGAACTGTAAATCTCATGCAAGGCTTACTTTGCCAGATGGAAAACTTGCAGAACTGTTAACCCTTTCACCACCAGACATACGGTAATATGAATAAATCTCTTGTAGACTTCTTGCTTTTCTCTAATGGAATTTTTGTGTTGTACTAAAGTGTTGTCTACATACAGAAGTGGTACTATACCGGGTATGACATGGATGAGTGAGTTTAGTCTTACTCCGCACCCACCAATATTCCATCTATATGTCGGCGGTCTGTAAATAATCGAGTCTGGGCCAAACAATCCAGTGATCAACAACATGAGCATCGATCTGCGCAACTGGGAACCGATGACATGCGAGTCTGAGCACCCGATCCCGTTAGTCGCCTCTTACGACAAGCATAGTCGCCTTTTATGGCAAGCATGTGTTGCTGAAGGCCTATTCTACCCCGGGACCTTCACGGGTCCCGGTATGACATGGTATATAATATAGTATTGGGATACTGTATTCGTTATATTGTTATATACATCACTGGTACAATATACAGTATGTGTGTGTGTGTGTGTGTGTGTGTGTGTGTGTGTGTGTGTGTGTCTGTCTGTCTGTCTGTGTCTGTGTCTGTGTCTGTGTGTCTGTGTGTATTGTAACTGACATCACACACAAATGTTGTTATCTGATTGGTTAAGCGCTCTTCTGTTATTTTCTACGGAGTGCGGCATAAAACTAAACTCGGTCACGCACTCACTCTATTATTTTCCATGTTGTAACGCAGTGGAAATTAAACTAAAATATAAATTTCGACTTACCTTTCAAACCAAATCTTTTAACTAACTAAACATGAACTCCCCTTGTAATCAACTAAAAGTGAAATTCCCTTGTAATGTAATGAAATGTAAAATATATGCAGTGAAAATTAAACTAAATATGCAAACCTGTCTATTTAGTTAATCATACTCTATCTATCTATCTCTCTAAATCTTAATCCTATTTCTATTTTACTGTTTTGTGTCACAAACTACTGGAGAGCTACTCGTCTATTCTGTCTCCAGCGCTCAACACTCAAAATCTGCCACATGTTCAAGATGCCCAGATGAACGGTGCATGCTCCGAAATGGCTGCGTTTATGCCATCAAACCACAACGCCCGTGAACACAATCACAAACCCTTCAGAACACATGTACCCCACTTATACGCGAGGTACATTTCAATGTACCCTTCTGCCAATGGCAAGTCATTGGGTACTTTGTAGTGGTAACTCTTTATCTCGAATACCATTGAATCATGATGCATGGAAATTACCGATGCTTTGCGAATGCTAATCGATGGACAGGAGATCTCTAAATCTGTTTTTCTTGTGTCGTCTGCAAACTCTAGTGATGGCTACGAAAGTATTTGCCTCGCATTCCAATAAATAAATTTTGACAAAATGTTCAAATGTAGTCCCTGTGAATATTAAGAAGGGGAATTACACCGCGGCGAGTTCACGAACTAAGACAACACCTGCGGGAAAATACAGAAAGATGCCAGATTTGAATCTTTTGAGTTGTACAGGGTGGCTGAAGTGTACGAACCGATATTGTGACGGGTAAGTGAACCCGTCAAGAGTCTTCTTACCAGTACATGGGTTTTGGGTAAGTGAACCCGTCAAGAGTCTTCTTACCAGTACATGGGTTTTGCTCGGTTAAGTATGTTACTTTTCCGTTTTTTATGATGTACAAAAAGGGAGAAAACTCCAAAAAGAGAGGGAGAGAGGGAGTGTTTTTTGTGTCAGATATAGATACACGTGGAATAAAGAAGAATGTTTCACTCCCCAATAAGGGTTGAGGCTTATGTGTTCACATACGAGTACAGCAACCCAGCTGTAACATATATGGTGGAGATGCTAATGATCCCGATAATTGCAGTATGAAAGACATTCAATCCATCTGTTTATGTGAGTAAACTTTCCATTGCCTTGTGTATCTTTGTTCGCCGCCATTTTGCCAACCATGCCGCCCAAGAAATCAAAACATCAAGAAATTAGTGACGATGACTTTGAAACTGTCAGACCATCTAAGCCATTTTCTGGGGTCGGTAACTTGAAACCTCATTGTTTCACTGGTGATGTTTCTGAGGACCCCGAACTTTGGTTGGAGAAATTCGAGGCATGGCGCCAAATGTCCCGGTTAGCAGATAGTGATACACCGAATGTTTTCCGTCTCATGCTGGATGGGAGGGCAGTCCAGTGGTTCAAAACCCTGTCCGAGGAGGACAAGAAAAATAGAAAAGCATTGTACCATCGGTTTATCACACATTTCAAGAGTTCTCAACAACCGTGGTTAATTGAAAAGCAATTATTTGAAAGGGTTATGGGGGAGTGTGAGCCTCTGGAAGACTATATAAATGCCATTGAAAACAAATGCAGCACACTGGCTAAACCAGACGATGAAAAGATGCGCATTTTTGTAAGGGGCCTCTTGCCACATTTACGAACATTTGTAATCCAACAACAACCCACAACATGTCAAGCAGCCATCCAATCGGCTAGAATAGCAGCCGAATCCATCGCTTATGGGGGAAACAGCAACCCACAGGACCAGAGCTCAATTAAACTGAGAAAGTTAGAAGAACAGGTAAACAAACAGGACCAAACGCTATCAACCATGCTGGATCTTATCATGTCCTTGAAGGCCAAACCCCCAGAACAAGGCCCTGTGAACATGTTGAACACCGTGACCTCATCCACAGTTAGCTGTCAGTTGTGTCTCGAAGTTGGCCATACAGCGAGAACCTGCCCCAAGTACATGAAAAAGCCCATGTCTAAAGTTGTTTGCCGACGTTGCCACCAGAATGGTCATTTTGAAAGTCAGTGCACTACTAGTCAGGAAAACCCAGAACAATGGGGCTCTAGGTGGACTCAGTGAAACCAATGATACCATTAGGCTATCAACGACTTCCTTACCTGTCTTAAAGAACTTTGTCCCAATTTCAATAGGTCAGGACAAACACTATGCACTCATTGATACTGGTGCGGATTTTTGTGTTGCCAAATATGAAACGATTACCAAGAAGTTATTTCATCTTGCTCCAATTCATAAGTCTGACAAAACATATATAGTTACGGCAAGTGATGAAAAGGTAGAAATTCAAGGGACTGTTACATTACAGGTGTGGTTCAATCAGACAATGTTCAACGTGAAATTTTACCTCGTTCCCGGTCTGAACACGGATTTTATTCTAGGTCTGAACTTTCTGTCAAGTCACAATGCACTGCTTGATTTTAGCAAGAATAAGCTGTCTATTGACCCCAGAAGACAGACTATTGCAGCAGACAATGTAACTATCCCTCCGCGCTCAGAGATAGTTATTTTGGCAAAGCTTAAAGGCAACCCTCTTCCCAACACTGTGTTAGGCATTAGCGAGAATGGAAACTGTGCTTATCCTGAAGGTGTTTTATGTGCCAAAGTGTTATGTCATGTAAATGACAATCATGTATATCAGCGCCTAGTGAACCTGTCTGATGAACCAGTTGGAATCTCGAAGGGTAGTTACATCGGGAAGTTTGTGTGTCTCAGCAAGGATGACAGCTTGTACTACCTTGGAGACGAAGGTGCAGATGAACAGGGGTTTAGTGTCAACAGAGGTGCAAATGAAACTATACCTATCTCTCCTTGTGATAAAGATTCAGATAAAGCCTCTCGGTTCGTAAATCTCCCCCCTGCCAACAGTGACATAACCGAACATCAAAGACAGGACCTCACATCTTTGATTGACGAATACTCTGATGTGTTTGCTCTTCATGGCAAGGTTGGATCATGTGACATTATTACTCATAAAATCAGAGTGAAGCAGGATCAAGCTCCAATTAGATCACGGTCGTACAGATTAGGCCCTCAACAAAAAGCAGCACTTGAAACATGCATCAATGATTTAAAGGATCAAAACATTATTGAAGATTCAGTGAGTCCCTGGGCAAGTCCATGTTTTCTTGTGACAAAGAGACAGAAGAACCAATACCGATTTGTTGTGGACTACAGGAATTTGAACTCTGTCACGGAACTATTAGCCCATCCTTTGCCAACCACTGATGAGTGCCTTGAAAGTATTGGCCACACACAACCGAAGTTCTTTACCACCTTAGACCTACAAAGTGGGTTTTACCAACTCATGATCGACCCGGACTCGAGAGAGTATACTGCCTTTAAATGTCATCTTGGACTTTTCCAGTTTCGAAGGCTTCCTATGGGGCTCAAGAACTCTCCCGCCTTATTTCAGAGAGTGATGGAAACAGTATTGCAAGGCTTGACATGGAAATCTTGCCTCATCTATTTAGATGACGTCATCATATATTCCAAGGACTTCAGTCAACATATGACTCATATCAGAGAAGTTTTAGAGAGATTGCGGACTGCAAACCTGAAACTCTCTCCATCAAAATGCTTCTTTGGTCATCACAAAATAAAGTATCTTGGCCATATCGTCACTCCCCATGGCATCGCTCCAGACCCTGACAAATTAGCTGCTATTCGCGAATACCCTCAGCCAACTACCTTAAAAGATCTTCGGGCATTCTTAGGCCTCAGCGGTTATTACAGAAAATTCATTGGCGACTATGCAAAACTTGCTCATCCTTTGAACCAGCTGACCAAGAAAGATACACCATTCACCTGGACTACAGAGTGTCAAGAATCATTTGAATGTCTAAAGCAGAATCTCATGACGGCACCCGTAATTGCATATCCAAACTACAATGCCCCCTTTGTCTTATACACAGATGCCAGTTCATTTTCTGTTGGATCCGTTCTATGTCAGGAACAACAGGGAGTGGAAAGAGTCATCGCGTATGCGGGAAGGTCTATGAACAAACCCGAGAGAAACTACACTATCACAGAAAAAGAATGTTTAGCGGTTATTTTTGCCATAAAACATTTTGATTATCTCCTTCGACATGCTCAATTCACAGTAGTAGTTGATCATTCAGCATTAAAGTGGTTGTTGTCTGTAAAAGAACCAACTGGTCGCATTGCAAGATGGGTGACATATCTCATGTCATATGATATGACTGTTGTTGTGCGCCCAGGAGTATTGCATGGCAATGCGGATGCCATCTCAAGACGAACATACTCGGATGCTGAAGAATCTCTGGAGAATGAGGAAGATGATCACTCTATCCTTACCTGTGACGTTCCAGATACCACAACTGTCTCGCCCCTGATTCAGCAACATCCACTGCCGGAAATCGAGCAAACTGCTTCAAATGAGGTCTGTGTCAATACACTGAAAACACGACAAGCTGACCCCGAACGTCTTGTGAAAGGAATTCCACAAGTGGCGACAACTGGATATACTAACTCTGCAGACATGGTATGTTCAGAAGTGTCAGACAGTACGCTCAATAAACTACAATTGGAACAGTGCAATGATCCACAATATCAAGACATGATCAAGTATCTGAAAGAAGGTGCTCTTCCTGATAATGAGAAAAGGAGGCAAGATGTTTTTAATGCCTCCAGGTTTTATTTTCTGCACAACGATATCCTATTCCATGTGTGGATCCGTGAGAATCGGACGAGGAACGACAGCATGGCATCTATTCAGCTTGCCATCCCAGATTCAATGAAGTCACAGATACTTAGAGAAATCCATGATGACCCCCTTGCTGGTGGTCATTTCGGAATTGATCGAACAATTAATAAGGCCAGGTTGAAATACTTTTGGCCTCGTATGTGTTCAGATATTACAAAATGGGTGACTTCATGTGATGTTTGTAATCAACGTAAACGGCCATCTCAACCAGTGCGAGCCCAGATTACACCCATAACTGCATCTGCTCCTTTTGAGAGAGTTAGCACAGACTTTCTTGGACCTCTACCACTGAACAAACAAACTGGAAACAAATACCTATTAGTGTTTGTAGATTACTTCACCAAATTTGTCGAATTGTTCCCTGTTTCTGACATGAAAGCAGTGACTGTGGCAAATAAGTTAGTGTACAACATCATATGTAGACATGGTGCTCCGAAATATCTACATAGTGACCGTGGTTCAAATTTTCTCTCTGAAGTTGTCAAAGAAACTTGTAAGCTGATGACAGTGAAGAAAACTCAAACTACCAGCTACCATCCAAGGTGTAACGGGCAAAGTGAAAGGTTCATGTCAACTGTCCAAGCTTCACTTTCCAAATACTGTGACAAAATGCATGATGAGTGGGATTTGCATGTACCTTTCATACAGTTTGCCTACAACACGACACCATCCCTTGACACAACGAATTATTCTCCCTACTTCCTTGTTCACGGACGCCATCCTCGATTCCCCAGTGACACAACACTCGATCTAGGCCCTAACTGCTCTCTTACAACGGCGGACTATGTATCTCAGTTAGTGAGCGGTTTGGAACATGCTAGGACAATCGCTGAAGACCTTCTAAATGAAAGAAAGAAGACCATGTGTGACAAATTTGCAAGTAAAGTAAACTTACCAGATTTCAAGGTTGGGGACACAGTGTTTGTGTACCAACCAGTGATTGTCACAGGCCAAACAAGAAAACTGGCCAGGCCTTGGTCCGGTCCATACTATATCACAGAGAAACTTTCAGACATTCATGTACGTGTACGCCGCAAATGTGATGGGAAACTTATTAGGAACAGATTGCATGTGGAGCGACTGAAGAAGTCCACCATCCGTCCCAACGAACCAGATGACCACGAACCTCCGGGTAACTCAGACCAGCTGCCACCTGCTATCTTGTCTGGTGACGAGATCCCGCCCCATGATCTCCAACCTAACGAGGATAGACGAACTGTGTGTGACACTTCGCAAACAACCGAGACTGTCAAGAACATGTCTGACAATCCTCAGTATTATGAGATAGAAAAGATCATTTCCAAGAAATATAAACATGGACAGTGGTATTACCGTGTCAAATGGTTATCATTTGACCAATCTTACAACTCCTGGATTTCCTATAGTGATCTTTCATCTGACTGTCAGAAAATGGTGAATTCCATCCACTCTCAACTGAGAACAGATAGAAGAAGCCAGCGTAAACAGTAACGCTGAACTAAGTAATCGTTTGGGAAGTAAACGTGTGTAATAAGCAGAGAAATAGTCGTTAACTGTTAATTCCAGAAGCCATTTGTAGTGTTACCTTGATAATTCCTTCAAATTAGTTACCAGTGTTAGTACAAATATTGTGTTATGTTATTCAATTGTTGTTTTTCATGCTAGTTCTAATGTTATCATTGTGACATTAGTTTCAAGACAGCACTGAAATGTGAATCATGAATAGAATTCGAAACACGTGACTAATAATGAAGAATCAGTTTCCCTATCGGAAACACAAAGCCAATGAATGGTATTTTGAATATGTTTAACCATTTTTTAAATGGTTTCTGACTTTACCACGAAAATGATGGTGCATTCAAATGCCAATTTCAACATTGTATATGTTTCACTGGACCACAGGGACTGATCATGAACCCTTGTGAAATACTGCAGTTGTGAACAAATTTGGTAAATATTTGATCATGTTATACTCTGTTAGTTACCTATGCATCTATCATGATTCTGGTTACTTATGCAGTGTATGGTATACAATTTGATATATTGTTTTTCTAGTCGGTTTGCTTCCTTCGAAACAAACACTATCTACTAATACTCAGTTAAACAGTATTATTATACTATATGTTTGCTCAATATCCAGTATTAATCATTTTGACATTGCATTGTATGCATACTTGAAGTTTATCTCACCTATATAGTTTAGTTTCTTACATGTGTCACATATTCTTTATGAAGGCGATTGATACATCCATTGCATTCAGTTAGATATTTCACAACATTTCATCGGTACTTCAGCATGTTTGATCTGTAAAGCTTTAAGTGTCCTACTTATCTCACACTAGTGCAAGGGCCCTGCACTGTTGTTTGATTGGTATCATACTTCCGACCTATTATTACATTTTGGTTAATCACAAATCCTTTCGTTAGGGGGAGGGTGATGTGACGGGTAAGTGAACCCGTCAAGAGTCTTCTTACCAGTACATGGGTTTTGGGTAAGTGAACCCGTCAAGAGTCTTCTTACCAGTACATGGGTTTTGCTCGGTTAAGTATGTTACTTTTCCGTTTTTTATGATGTACAAAAAGGGAGAAAACTCCAAAAAGAGAGGGAGAGAGGGAGTGTTTTTTGTGTCAGATATACATACACGTGGAATAAAGAAGAATGTTTCACTCCCCAATAAGGGTTGAGGCTTATGTGTTCACATACGAGTACAGCAACCCAGCTGTAACAATATCCATGCTTCAAACAGTTCAAAATTAACATTGAGGTGTTCTGTAAGATAAATACGTTGTTCACTGGTTCCTCGGTACCCATGGGTTGATGTGCCCTCGATATTAATGTTCCCCGTGTCCCCTCGTGACCAGTGAACAACTTATAATATATCAGCATTCTATACAGTCATCTAGAAGATTAGACCGTAATACAGACTCCTGTGGTTAAGCTGTGTCAACGTCCGTTTTGGAATCAAAGCAGTAAGATGGTCTGGAATTCTTATATACACACCCTTTTTCACAACAGACACCTTCTCCTATGATACTGGGTGTTTCTGAATTAACTTCAAATTATAATGTGTCGTTAATGAAACTCAAACTCAGTCTGTCTCACAGTCCCTGAACTACATTAAACCTCCTGCAATACTAAGACTCCAAATGCAGCACGTCTCTTCCCCTACCTCCCTGGAGCTTCTTTTCAGTTTAACTTGGTTTAAAAATTATATAATTCAGAGACTAAGCGTGAGTCTAAGGAAACTCATTCATTTGCAATGTTGATTGACCGAATTCCATTCGTCTATGTGCGAGTGTGGCGCCGCGTTGCGTCATGTCCGAATATATCAACGTTGCCGTGGGACAACCCAGGCATAGCTCCAACTGTCAACCTACTTCCATAGATTTACTCATTCCTATATATAGCCATAATTCTACGAGTAAAGTCACTATGTGGGAGACAGAAGGTTACCGAATGTTCACACTTTAAGTATGTCAAGATTTTATGTTTAACTTCCTCAAAGTATTTAAGGTGAAGCTGTGAACCCTTATCACATTCGTTTGTCAGACAGACCACTTATTTCGAGTACGTTATTTCGAGACATTATTATTTCGAGGCTTTGTAGTGAAAAGAACGTAATATGAATGAATGTATGAATAAACTGAGTAGGAATGTGTTGTACTGTATAGTGTGTTTTACTGTTCTTTCAACGGGTTTTCGTGAATAGCGAACTACGGATATAACGAACTAATTTCAGTGGTCCGTTGTAGTTCGTTATAAAAGTATTTTACTGTATGTGACGGTAAGCAGAGGCTGGTTGTTTGGTAAATTCGTCCTTTAGCTCCACATTCAGCAATATTCAGCAATATTCAGCTATATGGAAGCGGTATCTAAATAATCGAAACTTGACCAAGCACCCCGGTGGTCAACATCGTGAGCATCGTTCTGAGCAGTTGGGATACGATGACATGTGTCAACTTAAGTCACTCAGGGCACTGATCACTCAGTTATGTCAGACACTGAGATGGACGTGTAAGTACCAGGATCCTGTGATTACGGCTTTACACCCCACCCCACATCACTTTCTTAGTCGCTGTTCCACCATATTTTCAGGATCCCCATTGTGTATGGCTGTATGGTTCTGAGATAAATAAAATGATTCAGTCTTATTAAAGTTTTATGTTTTATTAAAGTACTGTATTGTAACAAAGCGAACATAATGATAAAGGGAGTCCAACTTGATGGTTAATGTGAGTATTGTGTGCTTCAAAAGAACGCACTTCAGAATGCAGTATGTAAAAATTGTAGCTGTGTGTAAGAGATTCATTCAGATTCAACTTCAGCATGAACGTCTTTAAATATGAGCTATTGTAAGATGAGGCAAAAACGTCTCACCTCCAATAACTAAGATGTTTGACAAGAATACCATTATACAGTCCTACAAAAGTTCTAAAACTAAATTGATAATATCTGTCACATTATGAAGCAAACAAAACCAGCAAAATAATGCGAATTCTGAAATGGTCACTCAGAGCCACTGGTTCTACTAGCAAGTCAAAATAAAAGATTGGTCAAATCTTTGAAGAACATTTAGAAGCTTTATGGATGTCAATAGCACGACGTTTCGGAGTGTATACCGGTTTACCGATAATATTGCACAGCCCGAGTGAACGGTCCAGCCGTTATGACACTGAGCACGGCAGACTCACGTGGATTGATGACAGAACTCCCGAACCGGCGGCGATTGTTGACGGAATCGCCTTATGTCAAGGCAATGCATAGCGTTCAAGTCCTCACGGACGGCGCTTCTGTGTTCGTATGCATGCAATGCATTAATATATCTGCAGCATCTGTCGGGGCCAATCAAGTTCAACACGTTCACAGTATACGAGTCTACTCACTCACTTAATCAAGGGCACTGTATTTAAACAAGGTGACAAGAATTGCGTGACAGTTGCTGATATCTAAAAAGATAAACATTGGTCCGTCCAGAGGTCCCTCTGTACGCTGGTCCGTCTGTAGACTGTTTGCCATAAGTATACATGTTCGATCTTTCCGTGGGAATCGATATTCGTCCAGTCGCTGGACACACATGTGTGTTTCACTGTGAGTTAATCTAATGCATACTTAACGGTGAACAGTTGTATTTTTTCAACTTTGCATTTAGTTAATCGTCTTGTTTTAATGGAAATCAGCCTTTCAAAAGTAACAATTACATTCATGAAGCAGTAAGCAGCTTATGACTGCCATCCGTCGCCCCCGCTGCCTCCTGCCTAACCCCCTTTCAGGAAATATGCGGGGGTGAGGATTGAGACTATCTATCCATTGTCCTTCTCGTAAGACTCTTCTCTTGAAGCCATACTCCTAGGTAAATCAGGTTGGCATGGCAACACATCTAAGCCCTGAAATCTCAGCAAATCACCTTACAGGACCAGACTATAAACCGAGGAATCAGCTGTGTTTTGCGGAACACTGATTTGGTGAATGAGTAGAGACTGTAGCAGTGGTGGACATGACAATGGCCGGCTGACAACTACCCAGGTGAGGCAGATTGTTGTGGATAGATGCTTTCGTTCGCTAGCTTTTTCAAATAAGTTCTTTTTATATAGTATTTCTGTCAACCGGAGACATTTCCGTCATTTTTGTCGAGTTGGCATGGTGCTGTGTTTCTTTGGCGTGCAGAGCGAGGTTGGTCTGTCGAGGCCGATACCGTCATGTGCCTGCACATGCATTCCCGTCAAATTATACTTGGTCCTGGTGTTGACACTAACAGGATGTGCTGCTTTTTTCAGCATTTTATGAATGTGATCGTGAAGGACCACTCGCAAATTCGTGAAAACAGACGATAATTATTGTAGGTCCTAGATAACATTAATCATTGTAGGTCTTAGATGACATTGATCATTGTAGGTTCTCGATAACATTGATCATTGTAGGTGGGTTCTCGATAACATTGATCATTGTAGGTTCTCGATAACATTGATTATTGTAGGACATCGATAACATTGATTATTGTAGGTTTTAGATAACATTAAGTATTGTAGGTACTTGATAACGTATAACACTGGTCATTGGAGGTCCTTGATAACCTTGACCATTGTAGTTCAAGGTCAAGTATCTTTATTCATGTCTTTAGGCCGTTGGCCCATCTACATGTACATTGCAAAGCATAATTCTTGCACAATTTTGACAATAATCAAACATTTAATTATGTTTTGCCTTCTTTTAAGGCTATGTAACATATATTTACATACTTTCAGCATTAGTGCATCACTGTCTGTCGTAATGAGGGAGCTTAAACTTGAAGATATTTAGGTTACTACAAAAATACAATGGGTAATATAATTTTCTTAAGTCATTATAATGTTCGCACACAAGTAGAAAATGATACTCGTTTTCCACGTCTAATTCACACAGTGGACATATTCTTAAACAATAGTCAACATTCAACCATCTGCCTTCATTTGCGTTTAACTTTAGTACAAAAGTAATTTCTTTCGGTTTATATTTTTGATAGACACTTCTGTATTACTGCATTAAGTGTAAAAATATATGATCGACAGTGGAATAGTCCTGTCTAAAACCAGCTTGAGCTTCAGCTATCTTATCCTTTAGATTAGCCCAATTCGTCAGTCTGGTATTTAGCACACTGGTAAATATTTTATTAACTACAAACAATAAGGAGATGCCTGTGTAGTTATCACGACTGAATATATTTCTTTGTTTATGATGAGGGATAGTGGCTATTGTCCGATCTTCAGGAAACGACCCAGTATCGAAGAGCTTGTTATATAATGCAGCTAAGAAAGGCATTATACGTTTTTTCACAACATTTCAACATTTGACATGATAGCATCATTGCCGGGCGATTTACCTTTCTTCAAATGGATAAGAGCTGTGTGTATTTCTTTATCCGTGATGGGTGATTCCAACACGACATTATCAATGTCATCTAGAACCATATCATTGTCATCATCATATACTGTCCGTTACATCTCGTTTGGGCGAAATGTTTCTGAGTGCTCTCCAGATCATTTGAATTTGACAAATATGCTTTCGGCTTGTTTTTGGTCTGGTTTTGATAATACACTTTACTGGAATTGTAAATGGACTTACACTGATTGTAGGCCCTAGATAATATTGATCATTGTAAGTCTTCGATGATATTGATCATTGTATGTCCTTGATAAAAGTTATCGCTGTAGGTTCTCGATAACATTGTATGGTTGTTTTCCAAACAAATGGTGTTTCATAAAGGCCGACTGTTTCAGGTCTATGATGTTATCAAATCAAACCTTTCTGATCTTAACTGTACTCCCTCGAGAGCACACAGGAGCATACCACACACCAGTACTTGAAGGAACTGCTGAGCTTGTCGCGTCTTGGACATGTGGTGTAGTTCCACATAAACTACCCATCAAACATTTAGACTCAACCAGCTGCAAACCTTATGCTGATGATTTGCACGAGGATCATGCATCAGATTTCTGAAACGTATGTGCAGATATCATGCATTTTGGTGTAAAGGGTTTTTTTTTTAAAGAATTCACCAATTTCCACGGAGTTTCGTCATTTTTTAAACTCTCGACAATAATCCTTTAAATGTTATGAATTTGTTTTACTATGCATCAGTTCATATGTAAATAGTACCTTTAAACAATGTGGAATATTTTGCAAAATATTGTCTAGAACAGCTGACTGAAGTTAGTAGCTACATTTACACTTGCAAGTCAGCTTTTGATGGGAAGTATGTATGTCTGGTACAGTGGAATAAAATACATTAGTAAGCAATTTCCACACGATACTATACATGGCTGCCATAAACTTGGAATATACAAATAAATCCAAATTGGGAGATATTTGTTTACTTTGTGCACATGTGACATCAGCTTTCTAATACAGATTAGAAGATCTCTATACCTTATGTACAGGTGACATCAATTTTGTAATACAAAGTGGGAGATATTTGTATACGTTGTGTACAGGTGACATCCACATTTTAATGCAGCTTGGGAGATACTTTCATATCTTGTGTATAGGTGACATCAATTTTGTAATACAAAGTGGGAGATATTTGTGTACGTTGTGTACAGGTGACATCCACATTTTAATGCAGCTTGGGAGATACTTTCATATCTTGTGTATAGGTGACATCAATTTTGTAATACAAAGTGGGAGATATTTGTGTACGTTGTGTACAGGTCACGTCCACGTTGTAATACAAAGTGGGAAATATTTGTATATCTTGTCGACATCCACTTTTAAATACGAACAAGGTAGCGGTACCTAGTTGACATGTCAACGGCGATGTCATTTTGATATTAATGAAATGTTAGACCGGTTTGTTTCACCGTATGTCTATATTCAGCTGCAGGTTCACACTAGCCGAGCAGTGCGTTAGTGAAGAGCGACATGGTGCGATATATCTTACCGTATTGAATGGTTCAAGAGCCAGAGTCCTACATTGTTAGCTGTAGTAAGGTTTTCAATTATTGCTTTGATGACACAGGTATTGTTTCAGATGTTATGTGGGCTTATGAAATTGTTACCACGGTAGTCAAATGAATTCGCCCTGACTTACTCAGCGGCCGTGATTGTCTCTGGACATTTCCAAAAAGCCTTTTCTCGGGTTTGACAATAGGAAGATCATTTGTGTGTTATAAAATCGTCCTTGTTTTGGCGGAGCTGTTAGAGTAAAGTGATCACAGCTGAAATACTGAGGAAAGTAAAACTTGTAGAACAACTTAGAAGGTGGGGTGTTTGGTCGTTGTCTTGAGAAGGTTTATCTGGAATCGCCACTACCACCACAAAATATATCACTCTTCCCTGACGGTCCATATTCTAGACCTTGTGCTGAAACCAGTATATGGACTGACAAAGAGTGGGAGGTCACGCTCTGACTGCCTGGTTTCACATGGTATCAGTGCTGTGTGAATGCTCCACTGCACCTGTAAATATGAGAGACTTATTCAGCTTGGATACCTCTGAACGTACGCCTTACACCCAGTCGTGTACTGCATGCCGTCACTCAACACACTGGAGCGACACAAAACAAGGTCGTGTACCGCATGACGTCACACAACACAATGAAGCGACACAAAAAAACAAGGTCATGTACTGCATGACGTCACACACAAACAGGGTCGTGTACTCCCTGACGTCACACAACAGGGTCGTGTACTACTTGACGCTTCAGCTTGGACACCTCTGAATGTACGCCTTGCACCCAGTCGTGTACTGCATGCCGTCACACAACACACTGAAGCGACACAAAAAACAAGGTCATGTATTGCATGACGTCACACACATTCAGGGTCGTGTACTCCCTGACGTCACACAACAGGGTCGTGTACTACTTGACGCTTCAGCTTGGACACCTCTGAATGTACGCCTTGCACCCAGTCGTGTACTGCATGCCGTCACACAACACACTGAAGCGACACAAAAAACAAGGTCATGTATTGCATGACGTCACACAACACAATGAAGCGACACAAAAAAAACAAGGTCATGTGCTGCATGACGTCACACACATTCAGGGTCGTGTACTCCCTGACGTCACACAACAGGGTCGTGTACTACTTGACGCTTCAGCTTGGACACCTCTGAATGTACGCCTTGCACCCAGTCGTGTACTGCATGCCGTCACTCAACACACTGAAGCGACACAAAACAAGGTCGTGTACTGCATGCCGTCACTCAACACAATGAAGCGACACAAAAAAAACAAGGTCATGTACTGCATGACGTCACACACAAACAGGGTCGTGTACTCCCTGACGTCACACAACAGGGTCGTGTACTACTTGACGCTTCAGCTTGGACACCTCTGAATGTACGCCTTGCACCCAGTCGTGTACTGCATGCCGTCACACAACACACTGAAGCGACACAAAAAACAAGGTCATGTATTGCATGACGTCACACACATTCAGGGTCGTGTACTCCCTGACGTCACACAACAGAGTCGTGTACTACTTGACGCTTCAGCTTGGACACCTCTGAATGTACGCCTTGCACCCAGTCGTGTACTGCATGCCGTCACACAACACACTGAAGCGACACAAAACAAGGTCGTGTACTGCATGCCGTCACACAACACACTGAAGTGACAAAAAATTACTTATTACTCGCCCGTTGAAGATACTGCAGTGTAATATTTTCACTTCAGTATTACACTAGTGTAATACCGCTTGACGTATGACATCAAAATGGTTCAAAGTTGTGACGTCACAATGCTAATGTTGATGTCGCGATTTTACTAGACCTTGCTTGACTTGAAAGCTGAGTGTCCTCACACTATAGACAATTTCGTCGCAGTTTCTGTCAATTTATGTTGGCGAGTAATAAAGAGAGTACTAAACTCGCTTCCGTGAAATACCATTTTCATTAAACTCGTTAAAGATTTAGTATCAAACGAGCGAAACTCGTTTAATAAAAATGGTATTACACGGAAGGTCGTTTAGTATCCTCTATATGTCATGACGTCACACACAAATAGGATCGTGTACTCCCTGACGTCACAGAAACAGGGTCGTGTACTGCGTGACCTCAAACAACGTCAGACGTCACTGACAATGTAGGGTAGGGAAGGTAATGTCGGCACTCAGCACCGAAATACATCTGTGGTAATTGGGGAACCACGCAGCATATGACGGAATTAGAGTTTAGGTTTGGGTTCTTTTCTATTTCTTTTAAATGATCACAAAATATAACCAGTCATATAACTGCATTACTAGTCTGAAAACAAGTAAGACTCTTTTGGGGTAGTGGAGGCAGTTATACTACTACCTGTACGTCATTCAATGACTTTCTGACGTAATCATGTTTTGCAATACTTCCGGTAAGTCCAGCAGTACCAGTAGAAGGGGTCCAGCCGTCACCAAAGAGGTTTGTATATTCAGCATTTAATTGCAACTGCTTAGTCAAACATATGTGACAGTCTCTCATCATAGCATGCCCAAGACCATATCTATTGGAGGAGCCACGTGTCGCGTGGACACAAGAACAGATGTTTAATAAATTATATTTATCCGGTTGTACCTTGCCTTCGTTTAGGGAAACACGTACACTAAAAACTAGTCTTTGAAATAAGCACATTTAACAGGGAAAATGCTCATAGTAAAAAAAACACATGATATAATGAAGAGGAACCCTGAAACTTTCTTCATATTCAGCTGAGGAAGTCTAGACTTGCCAATTTTTTCTAGACTTGCGTGGGCTTTCTTTGATATATTTGCTTCAGGGTATGACAGACAAAGAAACACGCTACTGAAAGTCAACTTTGTTAATCCAAACGATGAAGTTCCCAGTGTAAATCTACTAGATTAACAGACGTTCACATGTCCACAGTGACCGTCTGGGGTTTTCGTCTAAATGACGGTAGCTATAATTCATACACACCTGTAGATGAGATACACATTTAAGTTTACTAGTATCAAACATGTGTGAGATATCATGTTACTTCATGATGATGAACCTTTAGATGAGATACCAATTTGAGTTGACAAGTATCAAACATCTGTGAGACAGCATATTACTTCACGGTGGTGGCCTTGTAGATCAGATACCAATTTGAGATGGCTGGTATCAAACATCTGGGTAATATCATGTTACTTGATGGTGATGAACTTGTAGAGCATCGATCTACGCAAATGGGATACGATAACATGTGTCAACCACGTCACCGAGCCTGACCATCCGATCCCGTTAGTCGCCTCATACGACAAGCACGGGCTACTGAGCACCACTGTAACCCGGGTCTTCGCGGTGTGTACGATAGTGCCCGTTTTCTTGGGGTTACATAAGGTAACCAGACAATCTGTGCATAGGTTCGATGATAATGGAGTGTTTGTGTGTTTGGCTGTTTCCGAAACAGATTACTTCACGTGTATATGTATTACACGTTTCGGAGCAGGTTATTGTAAAGTAAAGTATCTTTATTGTTTACAATATGTAATAGCTAGCGTGTTGCTACGGCAAATGGTGAACTGCACTGTACCCCAGATGTTGAGTACAATATAGACAGACCGACCGACAGACAGACAGGCAGACAGATAGACAGATAGACAGATAGATAGTATTGATATAATACTCTTTTCAGTGACACATACCCTCACTGATGCCACAATGATGCAAAGATTGCGGGCATCCCATCTGACAGGTGATCGGTACCAAAATTATACAACTAATTACATATATATGCAACAACCATTGATAAATAAAGTAGGAAACCCGAGAGGCGATGACATAGACTACAGGGAACCCTGTAAACTGAAGTAATGTAGTGCGATACCTAATGATAATTAACGAACAAAAGACCTAATTAGACAAAGGATTGCATCAATCCACGTATGACGCCAAAAATGAGTAAAATGGCGATTAACATACAAAACAATACACAATGCACAAACGAACGTTGCCTGGTAAAATATGAGTCACTAGACAAACTGTGCAACAATCATCACTGAACGTCTGCCTGGTCTGGCAATATTGTAAATGTAAGAAACACACCTTTGATGCCAAGTCCATGTACTATCTACTCTAGCAAGACAGACTGGAAGAAATTCATATACACCCAAAAGTGTGGAATAGTGTCAAAATCATTCTTTGATATTCCCTTGGAACTGTAAATGTGATAATTTTATGGTTGATCGCAAATAAAGCAATCTGTCTAATTAAAGTATCTTATTAAGTTGCAATGAATTAAACCGTGAGAGTGAGTAATATTGAACAATCCTGGATTGTCAACAGAATTGATACAACTACTGCATATTAATACAAAGAAACCATTTCATAAACCTTGAAACACATTGGTCAAATGTAGCAGGAAGAAATAATATTCTATACAAATTTGAAAATTACATATATGGAGTCGTGTTTGTCGTTTTATCGTCAGAAAGCAGGGAATTCCGTCTCAGAGCATCTGTTACTTACATATTCCCGGGGGAAGCATGTCGTTTCCAGACCTCGAAAGTGGATCGTGCGCCCATTCCCCTTTGGACAGTAGGGGGTAGCCCGTCCACCGTAGCATCTAACCAGTTTAAATATCAGTTTCAATAACCTTCTTCATAGACAAGATGATGGTATGCTACACTACCCTCACTGTTCTCACAGGCATGAAAGTTCTTTCAGAAACGTTTGTGTTTGTGTGCACCAAACGTGCAATTTGTTACTGAGGAACGCATCAAATGGCATTGAGTTTGTTAAAGAGCACCGTGTCATCATATTTTTTTTCTAATTAAAGACGATGGGCACGGCCCATACTCACGACTATGGGAATGTCAAAACAGGTGCACACAAGTAGCAAACTTTAGCGTGTACTTAGAGTTGTGAGCATAGAACGGTTTGAAACGGGTAACCACACAGCGCCAACCAGCATCAGCAGTGGTAAAGGGGCAAAACCTAAACCTACTCCATCTACTTCTGATATGGCAACTGCAATACACATGTAAACCACTACAGATACGTGCCAACGTGTGTGACGTTACACTATGTGTTCTGTGTGGACATGTATATGAATGGAAAGCCACAATATATAATTGTGCTTTGAAGGAGTGTCTGAAAGGTCAGGGGAAACAAGCTATATGAGGGATAATTCTTCCTCTTGACATTCTGGATACACGACCTTCTCCTTCGTATACTTTGGATAATCCATCTCACGCTGGAGTGATTTCACACCTGGTCTATATAGATGACTGCACGTTGTATTTCTCTAGGAGCGTTCTTTGGTGCCCCAGTGATTCCTACTTACCTTGAACTGACGTCCATGATGGCCTTTCACGCGGGATAAGCATGTAAAACACGACTGGCCACCAAGTACCCTTTCAAAATCCGTGACAATCAAGTCACTGCTGGCTGTCCAAATGGGTGGTCCCGAGACTTTTGGGTTATGACGGCTCTGCTGGCTGTCCCAATGGAAGGTGCAGAGACCAAAACAACATTACGTCTTTGGAGCGTGTTCCGATGGGTGGTCCTGAGACTCGTGAACTATGAAGACTCTGCCGGCTGCCTAAATGGGTGGTCCTAAGACTGGTGGACAACGAAGTCTCTGCTGGCTGTCCAAATAAGTGGTCCTGAGACTGGTGGGCTATGCAGTCAGTCTCTGCTGGCTATCCATATGGGTGACCCTGAGACTGTTGGACAATGAAACCTTTATCGGTAGCAGGGGAAAGAAAGCGACACTTTCTTTACCCAACTCGTCAAAGTAACCAGCCTCTAATCAAAAGTGATTTTGAGAACATAATTACGACCAATCGTTGTTTGTTTGTTGTTGTTGTTGTGTTGTTTTTGTTTCGGTGGGGTGGGGAATGTCCATCTTCTTACTGATGTTTATCATTTCGATCAAACACACACTTCAAGGAACATACAAGGTAAGTGTTGTACAGTCTGTGCCGAACTGTTTATGATATTCGTGATTCTTTTGAGGAACAGACATTGTATTTTGTGCTGATTTGTGAATCTGCACATGGTACTGACGTCAGTTGATTTGCCAAGTTCAAGGTCGATGCATGTGTTTCGGCAGGAACTTTCGTTGACCATTGCATACAGCGGATCTGAGAAACCTAGATGGTGGCTCCCGGCTTGCTGTCTGACTTGCTGATGAAAAGTTGGCCTGCATGTAAAATACACTTTGCGACACTGTTGTCAACAATTGTGTTTGGAGGCCATGAGTGGGTTTCAGTTCGGTGACCACCATCCGTGACGGAATTGACTGCTCATACCCGAGTGAATGTAGTTTCACATGTAAACGCATCAGTTGAGTAAATAAATGAAGTTGAATATGTGTAACACATGTTGAATACACTATATACAACTAAGTCCTTCGGCCCACTGGCGGAGTTCTGTAACACGCATGTAGGCGTGGAAACAACAACTGCAATCATGGAATGTTTACATACTTGTAACAGGCACAGTTTTTCCCCACATGCATATGTACCAAACATCACAGTTCTGTTGGTGTGACACCCCCGCGAAAGTCGACTCGCCCGCCTCGCTATATTGTACACCAGTCAGAGCTTTGGTAGAATAGGATCTCGTAGCTAACTTACAAAATGGGGAAGAAACACGATGAAAACATTGAAAACAATCCTGAATTAACGGCTCCTTTGAATGCAGATTCCATGGAGACCCCTGCGATCGTTACGGAGATCGACCCCCCGAGAGCCGCCTGGGATAGCAAGATTCAGTACTTCTTTATGGTCATCAGTTATGCCGTAGGACTTGGAAATGTTTGGAGATTTCCATATTTGACCCAAAAGCATGGAGGAGGTAAGATATGTTTTCTCTTCTTTATAATACTGTTGAAACATTAGTTCGTAACATAGGTCCAGGTCGTTCTGACTCCCACCCGTCCACGTGGTTGTAATACTTCCCTGACCTGATGCCTGGAGTCAATGATGATGAGGCTAGTACATACATAGTGCACGTGTACACCCACGTTAACGCGCGAAATGAACATCCTTGAAACTGACAGGCTCACGTGCCACTGGTATCATGTTTCGCGTCCTGGCATTCACGTGCACACATATATGTGTTTATTTATTTATTGTTTGTCGTGCTTTGCTGGTGCGCTATGAATCTGGTTGTGTGAATGATCGCCACATAGCTCGCGGTGTGGCTGTTACGGAAGGATACACGCGGTGGTCATATACATGGGACATTTCGCGGCAAGTTGATGGGAGGGGGAGCGGAGGGGGGTTGAGGATATTGTCCTCAATATTTAGGTCAGCTTCGTGGAAAGTGTTAATGTTGTTAACCGTTGACAGGTGCGAATGTTGGGAAACTTACCGAAATACTAGTCAGTTCCTTAACAATTCAGCACTGCTATGACAGTAGGCAATGTCTCCACCGATCATTACATCTACCTGACATAAACAAAATCATATGGTGTGCATTGAACGTAGTACATAAATTTTCCAACTTTGGTTGTTTGTTTTTGTTTTTTGTTTGTGGTTTTTTTGTTGTTTGGTTTGTTTTATTTTTGAGGGGTTCAGAGCATTTAGTTTGACAAGGATTGTTTAGTGAGTGAGTGAGTGAGTGAGTTTTCACGCACAAGCACATCACGGCGAGTGTGTTTATTATACGTAAGGTTATGAAAATATTTATGACGAAATTCCATTGTGGTTTAAAGCGATAGATATAACTCGATTATTATTTTGAACCATGATAGATATTTATCTTGAAAAAAATATTTGCCTCAAGGTTTTGCAAATGTAGTAATTGTCAGTTTGTTCCATGAAATATTTTGTAAGGAAAAGGCGAAGAAAAATTTACTTTTCCGTTCATGGAAACCAACTCGATGCCTTGTATCATGTAACCATAAAATATTCTTGCTAAGGGATGGGACTTTTTCTGTCATTGGTTAACATAGTTCTGATATGGATGAAGATGAAGATGAGAGCTGGGATTAGGCAACCCCTGCCTGTTGTAACAGATCCCATTTGGGGGTACATCCATGATCATGATGTAAGGTCAATGGATTGTCTGGTCCAGATATGTTACTTTTTTAAATATAGCAAGTCCTTTGTCAATCAGGAAAAAAGGTTTTAATTGAACCAGTCCTCTCAAAAGATTTGTGGCCAATCATTTGTGTACAATAAGTTTAATCTACAAACGTCTGCACTGCAAACATCTCACTGTCCAGTAATGTGATATGTCCCAAGTTGTTTACACAGGTTAAGGAACTGACTAGGATGAGGACCCTAGCAGTATGAATCCTGGCCCTTGCATTCAGTCACTGGTTTCTCTGACCCAGACTCTATTGTGTATTCATTGTGGCACTTGTAGGAATGACTATTGACTGTGGAGTGAAACAACATGCACTCATTCCAAGCTTCCTGTTTAGTGTGTGGGTCTGGTCAGTTTCAGTAGGAGTCATTCATCCCGGACAAGGAGTTAACAGCTGCTGGGTAGCCTGTCCACCACAAACACTGACCAGGGTCTAGCTTGACAAGACCAGCTAGTACAATGAGGAAGTGTGTTGTAACCTGTTTAAACTATGAGTATGGTTTGAACAGGGAACTCCTTCTGTTTGCAAAACCTTCTTCATGGCATACATGAGGACTTACCTCAGCAAAGAGCTCCAAGTCACAAGAAGTTACTTACCATTTTATTCACATAAATAGAATAACATTGTTACATACAGCTAGGAAACCCACAGAGAGTCAGTTCACCTCTCTGTACTGAAGGCTAGGCATGATCTTGCTGAGGGTGTAAGTGTACACCTTATTGCCGTATATCTGTGTTTTCAGTCTATTTAACTAAATCTTCAAACAATGGCAGAATATGATTTGCTGTCGCTACAGCATACCATACAAAAATTAAATGACCAGACTTAGCTGAGTCCTTTGTCTGGCCAACTGAACTGACACTGAACTGGGGGACACATTTACTGGATGCTGGGAAGGAGATTGTTATGTGACGACAAACGACACTAGGACCAAATGTTAATGAGTCTAAAAGTTTCAGCTTAATGCTATCTTAATACAAGTGATGAAAGGTTTACTTCAGAAAGTAGTTCATGGTAATTTCTCAAATTATGTGAACATGACTTCAGTCCAACTGAAAAGTGTGTCTAACAGTGTGTTTTTGTTACCTTAAACGAAGATTTATCTACAAACATCTTCTAAAATATTCATACGTAGTATGTATATCTTTTTTAATTTCTGTGAGATGACTTTGTATCACCTTTGACTGGTGTCTTTTTCTAACCCATGTCTGGTGATGATGAAATTAATATTTTATATTTATGGTTTCCTAATATTTGAACCCTAATCCATCACATTGTGTGGTATACTTAATTATGAAATTTTATATAAATTATTACACTACGATGCACCTTTTATGTATCAAAGTGCATTTGGAAGTGTTGATTTCACATCCTATCTCAGGGTCATGTGTGTTTTTCAAAAGAGAGAGAAAAGTAAATGGTATGAGAGAAATAAATAAAAGAACACACATGGACATGGTGAGCAAGTTGAATTGCAAAGTGAGCAAATATATCAATGACAATAAATAATAATAAATGTTTCAAGACTTTTGGCAAATATCCTCGTGACTCTGCTCATATAATGAAGCTGATGCATTGTCTGTTTTCAGAAGATGATTGTTTTGCAGATCACTGTTATTACAGAATCACTGTTGAATAAAAACCCAGTGAATACTGGTATAGTTGTGCACAGCTGTTTGGCCTATTGGTCATATGACTGGCAGCATGCATTTCATACAACATGGATGACAGCTCACATCAGTTGAAGTATGCGGTCTCGTAGACTATATACCAGTTGAAATGAAATGAAACTAATTTGTCACACGAAGTTGTAGTTTTCTTTCTTTTTAGGGGTTTGTTTTAGTCAGTCATAGGAAAATGAGAGTTTAGTTTTATGCCACACTCAGTGGTATTCCAGCTATATGGCAGAAGTCTGTAAATAATAGCACCTGGACCAAACAATCCAGTGATCAACATCATGAACATCGATCTACACGATTGGAATATGATAGTCATATGAAAAACATACCAGCGTACTTATTTATGCTTACAGTATAAGCATAAATACATACTGAAGTTGATAAGTCCAATTTGGACATTATGTCCAGCTGTAAAGTCTGAAATGACCAAGTTATTCCAAGACACAATTTAATCAGTTTAATACAAACTACAGAGGGATTGATCTAGATTAGCAGCTGATAAGCAGACAATATTTGACTCAAAGCTTGCATCAAATGACAATAAAAATTGCTCATGCAAAATTTATAACAATAAAATCATAAGAATGAATCAGATTTTTAAATAAATCATGTTTTCCTTCTACCACTTTGCCTACCAGAGACTTTCAGCTCCTTGCTGTATGGAATGTTTTTTGTTTAATGCCAGTCTCCACCATCTTCCAAGGTTCCACCAGATACACCACATCATATCATACTGTGAGCAACCATCCCTACTGTAGACATGATCAGGATGATGTCACCACGTTAATCCAACCATGCCAACCAGACCAACTTGGAATCTCCACAGTTGAAATATTGCATGTCATGTTTGGTTCTGGAATTTCCCAAGAAGACAATCATATGTTACTGGTGATGTTTGGTTCTGGAATCTCCAGGGGAGACAGTCATAAAATACTTGTGATGTTTGGTTTTTGAATCTGAAGTATGATATGATATTAACCTGGAAGTAAAGTAAGATCATGACTACCATTATTTTTGTCCAAATATGACATCACTGCTATTTGTTTCAGGAGCATTTCTCATCCCCTACTTAATCATGCTGTTTGTGGAGGGCATGCCACTGTTGTACCTTGAGTTGGCCATTGGACAAAAGCTCCGTCAAGGCAGCGTTGGAGTATGGAATGAGATCCACCCTCTCATGGGTGGTGTCGGCATCGCAAGTGCAGTAACGTCCTTCATGGTGGCCCTCTACTACAACGCCATCATCATGTGGTGTTTTTTCTACCTGTTCCACTCCTTCCAGAGCCCCCTTCCCTGGTCCTCATGTCCCTCCATCACAACTGCCCCCAATGTTAGCATCATCGTCCCAGAGTGCAAGATATCGGGATCAACCTCCTACTTTTGGTACCGCAACGCCCTTGACATATCATCAGGAATTGATGACGCAGATGGTGTCAAATGGAAGATGCTGTTGTGTCTGATATTCTCATGGATTGTGGTCTATTGCTGTATCTGCAAGGGAATTAAGTCTTCAGGAAAGGTAAGTTGATTCCTTTAGCAGGTGTTAATATACTGGCAGATGTTTGATAACTTGATCCGTGATGGGTTTTCTAACACAGAAACCAATTAGGGCAGCCCTATGTATTACTATTCCATACAATATAATATGTACTATGCCACTGCCTTAATCCTGCTATCCTGGTGGTGCCTTCTCTTGAAATTAATAACTGTATTTGTCAGGTTTTCTTTTTGTGGTCTTTTAATACTTTTCTTTTTAGACAAACTGTTGAAGTCATAGCTGTCAAATGTTTAAAGGATTGGCCTATGTCCTGTATGTAAGCAAGTGTAAAAGAAGGTAAAAAACATGGCTTCATTCATCATGTGACAAAGTAAGCTTGATAACTTGGCTGAGTCAAATGACAAATTCTGCTGCTCAAGATGTTACGTGATGCAGTACCTACACTGATGTTCTGTAATATTATTCAGTAAATATATTCTGGTATGTTATAGAATATAGGTTGAAGAATAGTTAATTAAAGGCCAGGGTTCAAAACTTTACACAGATGGGGTTTGGCCTTCTTGACTCATCAAAGCTGTTTTTAGATGCAAGGAAATGTAGTATTCGAGTGCATGCAATGCCACAGTTTTAGTGGGTTACTGGCTTGCTCACACTATATACAATCTCACTGTCAGACTGCCCTGCCTATACTGACTTGTAGGTGTTACATGTATGTACATTGAGTGCAAGTGTATCTTATCTATTAATGCCTGTTAGGATGGTGTCAGCATTTTTAGGAAGAAATCTCCCTCTGCATTATGCTTTCATCAGTTTGGTGAGGACATTTTAAATAGGAATTTCAAAGAATCACACATTTACTACAAAACACTATAGGTTCTGAGGTTCTGACGCTGAGATTCACTGAGTTTTAAGAACTGACATTATTGCAAGGTAGTGAAGTCATAAATGATAAGGTCCTAGATGTCCCACCACAAGCACCTGTTAAAATGTAGTGACCCTGTGTGAAGAGTAGGTCCTAGATGTCCCACCACAAGCACCTGTTAAAATGTAGTGACCCTGCATAAACAGTAGGTTGAGGATGTCCCACCATAAGCACCTGTTGAAATGTAGTGACCCTGTGTGATGAGTAGGTCCTAGATGTCACACCACAAACACCTGTTAAAATGTAGTGACCCTGCATGAACAGTAGGTTCTAGATGTCCCACCACAAGCACCTGTTAAAATGTAGTGACCCTGTGTGAAGAGTAGGTCCTAGATGCCACACTACAAGCACCTGTTAAAATGTAGTGACCCTGTGTGAAGAGTAGGTCCTAGATGTCCCACCACAAGCACCTGTTAAAATGTAGTGACCCTGTGTGAAGAGTAAGTCCTAGATGTCCCACCACAAGCACCTGTTAAAATGTAGTGACCCTGTGTGAAGAGTAGGTCCTAGATGTCCCACCATAAGCACCTGTTCAAATGTAGTGACCCTGTGTGAAGAGTAGGTCCTAGATGTCCCACCATAAGCACCTGTTAAAATGTTGTGACCCTGTGTGAAGAGTAGGTCCTAGATGTCCCACCACAAGCACCTGTTAAAATGTAGTGACCCTGTGTGAAGAGTAGGTCCTAGATGTCCCACCAGAAGCAGCTGTTAAAATGTAGTGACCCTGTGTGAAGAGTAGGTCCTAGATGTCCCACCACAAGCACCTGTTAAAATGTAGTGACCCTGCATAAACAGTAGGTCCTCGATGTCCCACCACAAGCACCTGTTGAAATGTAGTGACCCTGTGTGAAGAGTAGGTCCTAGATGTCCCACCACAAGCACCTGTTAAAATGTAGTGACCCTGCATGAACAGTAGGTTCTAGATGTCCCACCACAAGCACCTGTTAAAATGTAGTGACCCTGCATAAACAGTAGGTTGAGGATGTCCCACCATAAGCACCTGTTGAAATGTAGTGATCCTGTGTGATGAGTAGGTCCTAGATGTCACACCACAAACACCTGTTAAAATGTAGTGACCCTGCATGAACAGTAGGTTCTAGATGTCCCACCACAAGCACCTGTTAAAATGTAGTGACCCTCCATAAACAGTAGGTTGAGGATGTCCCACCATAAGCACCTGTTGAAATGTAGTGACCCTGTGTGATGAGTAGGTCCTAGATGTCACACCACAAACACCTGTTAAAATGTAGTGACCCTGTGTAAAGAGGAGGTTCTAGATGTCCCACCACAAGCACCTGTTAAAATGTAGTGACCCTTCATAAACAGTAGGTTCTAGATGTCCCACCATAAGCACCTGTTCAAATGTAGTGACCCTGTGTGAAGAGTAGGTCCTAGATGTCCCACCATAAGCACCTGTTAAAATGTTGTGACCCTGTGTGAAGAGTAGGTCCTAGATGTCCCACCACAAGCACCTGTTAAAATGTAGTGACCCTGTGTGAAGAGTAGGTCCTAGATGTCCCACCAGAAGCAGCTGTTAAAATGTAGTGACCCTGTGTGAAGAGTAGGTCCTAGATGTCCCACCACAAGCACCTGTTAACATGTAGTGACCCTGCATAAACAGTAGGTTGAGGATGTCCCACCACAAGCACCTGTTGAAATGTAGTGACCCTGTGTGAAGAGTAGGTCCTAGATGTCCCACCACAAGCACCTGTTAAAATGTAGTGACCCTGCATGAACAGTAGGTTCTAGATGTCCCACCACAAGCACCTGTTAAAATGTAGTGACCCTGCATAAACAGTAGGTTGAGGATGTCCCACCATAAGCACCTGTTGAAATGTAGTGATCCTGTGTGATGAGTAGGTCCTAGATGTCACACCACAAACACCTGTTGAAATGTAGTGACCCTGCATGAACAGTAGGTTCTAGATGTCCCACCACAAGCACCTGTTAAAATGTAGTGACCCTGCATAAACAGTAGGTTGAGGATGTCCCACCATAAGCACCTGTTAAAATGTAGTGACCCTGTGTGATGAGTAGGTCCTAGATGTCACACCACAAACACCTGTTAAAATGTAGTGACCCTGTGTAAAGAGGAGGTTCTAGATGTCCCACCACAAGCACCTGTTAAAATGTAGTGACCCTTCATAAACAGTAGGTTCTAGATGTCCCACCACAAGCACCTGTTGAAATGTAGTGACCCTGTGTGATGAGTAGGTCCTAGATGCCACACTACAAGCACCTGTTAAAATGTAGTGACCCTGCATGAACAGTGGGTTCTAGATGTCCCACCACAAGCACCTGTTGAAATGTAGTGACCCTTCATAAACAGTAGGTTCTAGATGTCCCACCATAAGCACCTGTTGAAATGTAGTGACCCTGTGTGAAGAGTAGGTCCTAGATGCCACACTACAAGCACCTGTTAAAATGTAGTGACCCTGTGTGAAGTGTAGGTCCTAGATGTCCCACCACAAGCACCTGTTAAAATGTAGTGACCCTGTGTGAGGAGTAGGTCCTAGATGTCCCACCACAAGCACCTGTTAAAATGTAGTGACCCTGTGTGAAGAGTAGGTCCTAGATGTCCCACCATAAGCACCTGTTAAAATGTAGTGACCCTGTGTGAAGAGTAGGTCCTAGATGTCCCACCATAAGCACCTGTTAAAATGTAGTGACCCTGTGTGAAGAGTAGGTCCTAGATGTCCCACCACAAGCACCTGTTAAAATGTAGTGACCCTGCATAAACAGTAGGTTGAGGATGTCCCACCACAAGCACCTGTTGAAATGTAGTGACCCTGTGTGAAGAGTAGGTCCTAGATGTCCCACCACAAGCACCTGTTAAAATGTAGTGACCCTTCATAAACAGTAGGTTCTAGATGTCCCACCACAAGCACCTGTTAAAATGTAGTGACCCTGTGTGAAGAGTAGGTCCTAGATGTCCCACCAGAAGCAGCTGTTAAAATGTAGTGACCCTGTGTGAAGACTAGGTCCTAGATGTCCCACCACAAGCACCTGTTAAAATGTAGTGACCCTGCATAAACAGTAGGTTGAGGATGTCCCACCACAAGCACCTGTTGAAATGTAGTGACCCTGTGTGAGGAGTAGGTCCTAGATGTCCCACCACAAGCACCTGTTGAAATGTAGTGACCCTTCATAAACAGTAGGTTCTAGATGTCCCACCACAAGCACCTGTTAAAATGTAGTGACCCTGTGTGAAGAGTAGGTCCTAGATGTCCCACCAGAAGCAGCTGTTAAAATGTAGTGACCCTGTGTGAAGAGTAGGTCCTAGATGTCCCACCACAAGCACCTGTTAAAATGTAGTGACCCTGCATAAACAGTAGGTTGAGGATGTCCCACCACAAGCACCTGTTGAAATGTAGTGACCCTGTGTGAAGAGTAGGTCCTAGATGTCCCACCACAAGCACCTGTTAAAATGTAGTGACCCTGCATGAACAGTAGGTTCTAGATGTCCCACCACAAGCACCTGTTAAAATGTAGTGACCCTGCATAAACAGTAGGTTGAGGATGTCCCACCATAAGCACCTGTTGAAATGTAGTGATCCTGTGTGATGAGTAGGTCCTAGATGTCACACCACAAACACCTGTTAAAATGTAGTGACCCTGCATGAACAGTAGGTTCTAGATGTCCCACCACAAGCACCTGTTAAAATGTAGTGACCCTGCATAAACAGTAGGTTGAGGATGTCCCACCATAAGCACCTGTTGAAATGTAGTGACCCTGTGTGATGAGTAGGTCCTAGATGTCACACCACAAACACCTGTTGAAATGTAGTGACCCTGTGTAAAGAGGAGGTTCTAGATGTCCCACCACAAGCACCTGTTAAAATGTAGTGACCCTTCATAAACAGTAGGTTCTAGATGTCCCACCATAAGCACCTGTTGAAATGTAGTGGCCCTGTGTGATGAGTAGGTCCTAGATGCCACACTACAAGCACCTGTTAAAATGTAGTGACCCTGCATGAACAGTGGGTTCTAGATGTCCCACCACAAGCACCTGTTGAAATGTAGTGACCCTTCATAAACAGTAGGTTCTAGATGTCCCACCATAAGCACCTGTTGAAATGTAGTGACCCTGTGTGAAGAGTAGGTCCTAGATGCCACACTACAAGCACCTGTTAAAATGTAGTGACCCTGTGTGAAGTGTAGGTCCTAGATGTCCCACCACAAGCACCTGTTAAAATGTAGTGACCCTGTGTGAGGAGTAGGTCCTAGATGTCCCACCACAAGCACCTGTTAAAATGTAGTGATCCTGTGTGAAGAGTAGGTCCTAGATGTCCCACCATAAGCACCTGTTAAAATGTAGTGACCCTGTGTGAAGAGTAGGTCCTAGATGTCCCACCAGAAGCAGCTGTTAAAATGTAGTGACCCTGTGTGAAGAGTAGGTCCTAGATGTCCCACCACAAGCACCTGTTAAAATGTAGTGACCCTGCATAAACAGTAGGTTGAGGATGTCCCACCACAAGCACCTGTTGAAATGTAGTGACCCTGTGTGAAGAGTAGGTCCTAGATGTCCCACCACAAGCACCTGTTAAAATGTAGTGACCCTGCATGAACAGTAGGTTCTAGATGTCCCACCACAAGCACCTGTTAAAATGTAGTGACCCTGTGTGAAGAGTAGGTCCTAGATGTCCCACCAGAAGCAGCTGTTAAAATGTAGTGACCCTGTGTGAAGACTAGGTCCTAGATGTCCCACCACAAGCACCTGTTAACAGTAGGTTGAGGATGTCCCACCACAAGCACCTGTTGAAATGTAGTGACCCTGTGTGAGGAGTAGGTCCTAGATGTCCCACCACAAGCACCTGTTGAAATGTAGTGACCCTTCATAAACAGTAGGTTCTAGATGTCCCACCACAAGCACCTGTTAAAATGTAGTGACCCTGTGTGAAGAGTAGGTCATAAACAGTAGGTTCTAGATGTCCCACCACAAGCACCTGTTAAAATGTAGTGACCCTGTGTGAAGAGTAGGTCATAAACAGTAGGTTCTAGATGTCCCACCACAAGCACCTGTTAAAATGTAGTGACCCTGCATAAACAGTAGGTTGAGGATGTCCCACCATAAGCACCTGTTGAAATGTAGTGATCCTGTGTGATGAGTAGGTCCTAGATGTCACACCACAAACACCTGTTAAAATGTAGTGACCCTGCATGAACAGTAGGTTCTAGATGTCCCACCACAAGCACCTGTTAAAATGTAGTGACCCTGTGTGAAGAGTAGGTCCTAGATGTCCCACCACAAGCACCTGTTAAAATGTAGTGACCCTGCATAAACAGTAGGTTGAGGATGTCCCACCATAAGCACCTGTTGAAATGTAGTGACCCTGTGTGATGAGTAGGTCCTAGATGTCACACCACAAACACCTGTTCAAATGTAGTGACCCTGTGTAAAGAGGAGGTTCTAGATGTCCCACCACAAGCACCTGTTAAAATGTAGTGACCCTTCATAAACAGTAGGTTCTAGATGTCCCACCATAAGCACCTGTTGAAATGTAGTGACCCTGTGTGATGAGTAGGTCCTAGATGCCACACTACAAGCACCTGTTAAAATGTAGTGACCCTGCATGAACAGTGGGTTCTAGATGTCCCACCACAAGCACCTGTTGAAATGTAGTGACCCTTCATAAACAGTAGGTTCTAGATGTCCCACCATAAGCACCTGTTGAAATGTAGTGACCCTGTGTGAAGAGTAGGTCCTAGATGCCACACTACAAGCACCTGTTAAAATGTAGTGACCCTGTGTGAAGTGTAGGTCCTAGATGTCCCACCACAAGCACCTGTTAAAATGTAGTGACCCTGTGTGAGGAGTAGGTCCTAGATGTCCCACCACAAGCACCTGTTAAAATGTAGTGACCCTGTGTGAAGAGTAGGTCCTAGATGTCCCACCATAAGCACCTGTTAAAATGTAGTGACCCTGTGTGAAGAGTAGGTCCTAGATGTCCCACCATAAGCACCTGTTAAAATGTAGTGACCCTGTGTGAAGAGTAGGTCCTAGATGTCCCACCACAAGCACCTGTTAAAATGTAGTGACCCTGTGTGAAGAGTAGGTCCTAGATGTCCCACCACAAGCAGCTGTTGAAATGTAGTGACCCTGTGTGAAGAGTAGGTCCTAGATGTCCCACCACAAGCAGCTGTTGAAATGTAGTGACCCTGTGTGAAGAGTAGGTCCAAGATGTCCCACCACAAGCACCTGTTAAAATGTAGTGACCCTGTGTGAAGAGTAGGTCCAAGATGTCCCACCACAAGCACCTGTTAAAATGTAGTGACCCTGTGTGAAGAGTAGGTCCTAGATGTCCCACCACAAGCACCTGTTAAAATGTAGTGACCCTGCATAAACAGTAGGTTGAGGATGTCCCACCATAAGCACCTGTTGAAATGTAGTGACCCTGTGTGAAGAGTAGGTCCTAGATGTCCCACCACAAGCAGCTGTTAAAATGTAGTGACCCTGCATGAACAGTAGGTTCTAGATGTCCCACCACAAGCACCTGTTGAAATGTAGTGACCCTGCATAAACAGTAGGTTGAGGATGTCCCACCATAAGCACCTGTTGAAATGTAGTGACCCTGTGTGATGAGTAGGTCCTAGATGTCACACCACAAGCACCTGTTAAAATGTAGTGACCCTTCATGAACAGTAGGTCCTAGATGTCACACCACAAACACCTGTTAAAATGTAGTGACCCTTCATGAACAGTAGGTTCTAGATGTCCCACCACAAGCACCTGTTAAAATGTAGTGACCCTTCATGAACAGTAGGTCCTAGATGTCACACCACAAACACCTGTTAAAATGTAGTGACCCTTCATGAACAGTAGGTTCTAGATGTCCCACCACAAGCACCTGTTCAAATGTAGTGACCCTGTGTGATGAGTAGGTTCTAGATGTCCCACTACAAGCACCTGTTAAAATGTAGTGACCCTGCATAAACAGTATGTTGAGGATGTCCCACCATAAGCACCTGTTGAAATGTAGTGACCCTGTGTGATGAGTAGGTCCTAGATGTCACACCACAAACACCTGTTAAAATGTAGTGACCCTTCATGAACAGTAGGTTCTAGATGTCCCACCACAAGCACCTGTTCAAATGTAGTGACCCTGTGTGATGAGTAGGTTCTAGATGTCCCACTACAAGCACCTGTTAAAATGTAGTGACCCTGTGTAAAGAGGAGGTTCTAGATGTCCCACCACAAGCACCTGTTAAAATGTAGTGACCCTTCATAAACAGTAGGTTCTAGATGTCCCACCATAAGCACCTGTTGAAATGTAGTGACCCTGTGTGAAGAGTAGGTCCTAGATGTCCCACCATAAGCACCTGTTGAAATGTAGTGACCCTGTGTGATGAGTAGGTCCTAGATGTCACACCACAAACACCTGTTAAAATGTAGTGACCCTTCATGAACAGTAGGTTCTAGATGTCCCACCTCAAGCACCTGTTCAAATGTAGTGACCCTGTGTGATGAGTAGGTTCTAGATGTCCCACTACAAGCACCTGTTAAAATGTAGTGACCCTGTGTAAAGAGGAGGTTCTAGATGTCCCACCACAAGCACCTGTTAAAATGTAGTGACCCTTCATAAACAGTAGGTTCTAGATGTCCCACCATAAGCACCTGTTGAAATGTAGTGACCCTGTGTGAAGAGTAGGTCCTAGATGCCACACTACAAGCACCTGTTAAAATGTAGTGACCCTGCATGAACAGTGGGTTCTAGATGTCCACCACAAGCACCTGTTAAAATGTAGTGACCCTTCATAAACAGTAGGTTCTAGATGTCCCACCATAAGCACCTGTTGAAATGTAGTGACCCTGTGTGAAGAGTAGGTCCTAGATGCCACACTACAAGCACCTGTTAAAATGTAGTGACCCTGCATGAACAGTGGGTTCTAGATGTCCCACCACAAGCACCTGTTAAAATGTAGTGACCCTGCATGAACAGTGGGTTCTAGATGTCCCACCACAAGCACCTGTTAAAATGTAGTGACCCTGCATGAACAGTGGGTTCTAGATGTCCCACCACAAGCACCTGTTGAAATGTAGTGACCTTGCATGATGAGTAGGTCCTATTTGTCATACTACGAGCACCTGTTAAACTGTAGTGACCCTGCAAAATGAGTAGGTCCTCGATGTCCCAAAACAAGCTCCTGTTATGTATGGATGCTTTGGTTATATGAGAGCTGGTTCTACATTAATGACGACAAAACCTACAAATAATGACTGAATAGCAACATGGAAAGACAGTACTCACACACAGTATTCATACCAGAGTGTGGTGTGATACCGGGCACTATTTAAAGAAACATCCTTGCACACTTGTTCATAAAAAGTAATATTTAGTACCAGTAAGAGAAAAGCATGCCATTGGCAAACTGAAGGTATGCCAGTACTACAGATTTCAAGGAAGATGAGATTGGTCGAAAAATGTGAAGAAGGAACAGTGAGATCTATAAGAACTGTTTACCAGTCTTAGTTCTGTGTTTTGTCAAACAGGACAACTCAGGGAGCCTGGCAAACACCTACAGTTTCCTGACACTCAGTACAGAACATATGGAGATATTCACCAAGTGTGTTTCCATCTCATTAATGTCATATAGTAATAACAAAAAGTGTATTATGCGAGCATTTGGTGAGCATAATACATACTTTTTATTCCATATTATTTATTGGAGGAAAATCGAGCATTCACGTAAGAATACTTAGCAGTACACCAAGGTGAAGGTTGTTCATGACAGCAACTTACAGTTGTGACTAGTCGCTATTGTAATGCAAATATAACATAGGATCTTTCTGTCTAAAAAGAACAACAGAAGGGTTTTCATGGAAGTGTTTTCACTCCTGCCCCAGCAGCTGTATTTCATTTGAACGAAGTTCTGTTTCTTGTTTTTCAAACTAAGGACTCCCAAAATGTAAGAGTGCGGTCATGTCATCAATCACATGTTAACGTTTTGATATGCACATGATGTGCATGGATTTTTGTGAAAGTAGTTAATGGGTTGGTGAAATTTGCATAGTTATCAGATTTGGATACCAAGTTTATTAGACTGATTTTTGGCACCGACAACATACTCTAGTAGATGATAATATATGATATATAATATATAATATATAATATATAATGGATGAATGTTTATTAATTTTCAAATGTACTTGGCAGTTCAAGTTTGATAGGCTCACCCTGAAAATGTTTTGTGCCAAGGTTCATTACATTCTGACATCAACTTTTATCTGTACAATTTTGGGAAACACTACAAAAAGTAACAATGCTTGTTAAATGTTTGTAACGAGATATTCCAGAAAACAAACAGTAATATGCAGTGTGTAACATCTGAGAAAAAAAACCATAGAGAAGTATATGGGTACTACCTTGCAGTCCTATACCTCCCAGAAACATGTGCCAATGTACTGGTACTTAAGGTAGTGTATTTCTCAACAATATTCCAAAATGTCATGTATGTTAGGCAGCATCTATCCCAGCAATGTTTTACTTGGTGTATTTCCCTGCAATAATTTTCCCTATGCAGTCTGCTGTAAGTCATGTATTTCCCTGTAATAGGTCAATCTTTTATACAGACTAACATCTACTGGTGAACTTCTGATAAATGTTTGCCTATGTTGTGTGTTCCAGGTCGTGTATTTCACAGCAATATTTCCCTATGCGGTGCTTGTCATCTTCTTCGGAAGGGGGATAACTCTGAGAGGAGCAACTGATGGATTACTTCACATGTTTACTCCAAGGGTAACATTGTTAAACCTCTCAGCTTTGTATTTGTTGAGATGTATATCAGTAACCTAATCCAGTGTGTGGCATGGTTTTTCTCAGGCTTTGTCAGAAGTGCAGCTGTTAAGATGCTTGTCACCATAACAACATTCCTTTGTTTAACTTGACAAATACCAGATTATCAAGAAATCAGCCATTGTGAAAACGGCTTCATAGCAACTCCTGCCATTTTGTAGAAAGGCTATACATTATATGTTAACTGTATTTTAACTACCCCTTGTTGTCTCCCAGGGTGCTGTTATACAAAACAACCTTAGTGCTAATACAGTCATAGGATTATGTTAAGGTATGCGAGTTACGGTCACCTTAGTGCTAATACAGTCATAGGATTATGTTAAGGTATGCGAGTTACGGTCACCTTAGCACTAAGATCACTTTGTATAATGATAAAGTGAGTTGGTGAGATCCTTTGTTAGATTTAGCCACTAGTACGCCTTGTTGTCTCCCAGATGAGATCCTTGGATAAACTTAGCCGCTAGTACCCTTTGTTGTCTCTCTGATGAGATCCATGGTTAGATTTAGCCACTAGTACTTCTTGTTGTCTTCCTGGTGAGATCCTTGATCAGATTTAGCCACTAGTACCCCTTGTTGTCTCCCTGGTGAGATTCATGATCAGATTTAGACACTAGTACCCCTTGTTGTCTCTTTGGTGAGATCCTTGGATACATTTAGCCACGAGTACTCCTGGTTGTATCCCTGGAAGGATCCTTGGTCAGATTTAGCCACTAGTAGCCTTTGTTGTCTCCCTGGTGAGATCCTACTTCAGATTTTGCCACTAGTAGCCCTTGTTGTCTCCCTAGTGATGTCCTTGGATACATTTAGCCACTAGTTCTCCTTGTTGTCTCCCTGGTGAGATCCATGGTCAGATTTAGCCTCTAGTTCTCCTTGTTGTCTCCCTTGTGAGATCGTTGGATAGATTTAGCCACTAGTACCCCTTGTTGTCTCCCTGGTGAGATCCTACGTCAGATTTAGCCACTAGTACTTCTTGTTGTCTTCCTGGTGAGATCCTTGATCAGATGTAGCCACTAGTACCCCTTGTTGTTTCCCTGGTGAGATTCATGATCAGATTTAGCCACTAGTACTTCTTGTTGTCTCTTTGGTGAGATCCTTGGATACATTTAGCCACGAGTACCCCTGGTTGTCTCCCTGGTAAGATCCTTGTTCAGATTTAGCCACTAGTTCTCCTTGTTGTCTCCCAGGTGAGATCCTAGGTCAGATTTAGCCACTAGTACCCCTTGTTGTCTCCCTGGTGAGATCCTACTTCAGATTTAGCCACTAGTACCCCTTTGTGTCTCCCTTGGTGATGTCCTTGGATACATTTAGCCACTAGTAGCCCTTGTTGTCTCCCTGGTGAGATCCATGGTCAGATTTAGCCTCTAGTTCTCCTTGTTGTCTCTTTGGTGAGATCCTTGGTCAGATTTAGCCACTAGTACCCCTTGTCTCCCTAGTGAGATCCTTGGTCAGATTTAGACCCCAGTAGCCCTTGTTGTCTCCCTGGTGAGATCCTAGGTCAGATTTAGCCTCTAGTTCTCCTTGTTGTCTCCCTGGTGAGATCCTTGGTCAGATTTAGCCACCAGTACCCCTTGTCTCCCTAGTGAGATCCTTGGTCAGATTTAGACCCCAGTAGCCCTTGTTGTCTCCCTGGTGAGATCTTAGGTCAGATTTAGCCACTAGTACCCTTTGTTGTCTCCCTGGTGAGATCCTTGTTCAGATTTAGCCACTAGTACCCCTTTTTGTCTCCCTAGTGAGCTCAATGGACAGATTTAGCCACTAGTACCCCTTTTTGTCTCCCTAGTGAGATCCTTGGTCAGATTTAGCCACTAGTACCCCTTTTTGTCTCCCTAGTGAGATCCTTGGTCGGATTTAGCCACTAGTACCCCTTTTTGTCTCCCTAGTGAGATCCTTGGTCGGATTTAGCCACTAGTACCCCTTTTTGTCTCCCTAGTGAGATCCTTGGTCGGATTTAGCCACTAGTACCCCTTTTTGTCTCCCTAGTGAGATCCTTGGTCGGATTTAGCCACTAGTACCCCTTTTGTCTCCCTAGTGAGATCCTTGGTCGGATTTAGCCACTACTACCCCTGGTTGTCTCCCTAGTGAGATCCTTAGTTAGATTTAGCCACTAGTACCCCTTGTTGTCTCCCAGATGAGATCCTTGGATAAACTTAGCCGCTAGTACCCTTTGTTGCCTCTCTGGTGAGATCCTTGATCAGATTTAGCCACTAGTAGCCCTTGTTGTCTCCCTAGTGAGCTCAATGGCCAGATTTAGCCGCTAGTACCCCTTGTTGTCTCTCTGATGAGATCCTTAGTTAGATTTAGCCACTAGTACTTTTTGTTGTCTCTCTGGTGAGATCCTTGATCAGATTTAGCCACTAGTACCTCTTGATGTCTCTTTGGTGAGATCCTTGATGAGATTTAGCCACTAGTACTTCTTGTTGTCTCCCTAGTGAGATCCATGGTCAGATTTAGCCACTAGTGTCAGTAGGACCACTGATCAGCATGTGTGCCATGTGGGACACCATATCTATTTTGTTGACTTTACTTGTTCAATTAGTCAGCATATTTTTCAAGTGGATTTGCAAACCAGTCCAAACAAGAATGTTCCATTAGCCTAGACATGACTCCATTTTCTGTCAACACTAGACAATTCTTGATGACAGTTTAGAGAAAAGGAACCAGCCATGGCTTGACCATCTGGTCCTGGGCGTTTTGGAACTTGTCTCCCAGCCAGAATGCTTGTCCTCCAGAAGCAAGCAGCAAGAGCACAATGACTGTTGGAGAAGAGAATAGAAGGTCATCAAGTGTTTCTTCACATACTGTAAAAATATGGACGTATGTATTTCCAGCCAGACTGATATACAAAACACTGGTGACAAGCAGCTAATCTATGGATATCTCTCTGTGTGTGCTAGACATGTCGACTATGCAAGAAGTGCAGGTCTGTTGATGCTGGTGTTTTTTAGGTTTGGAACATGGCTTGCTTCCTACTGAGAAGATCCTAGCATGTGACAGCAGAACCTGGAATAAGGATATATGTGTTGTTCCTAAAATACTAACACATTCTTCTGTGTGCACCAAAACAACATCAGTCTCTTTGAAACCTACAGCAGTAGGTTCAGGCCATAAAATACCCTGCTCAACTCAGTCTAAATGCCCAACCGAGTGCTTCATCACCCAGCATATATATATTGTGCTATATGTTAATCTTAATCCTTATCAGATCAAGACACCTTTGTAACAATTTGATTATCAGTAACACATCAGGAGGGATACTTTAATTCCAACATTATGATATAATTTATCAATGTTGAAAGTATCTGAATGATATGAGAAAAGTTTACGAGCATTTATAATATGACGTATTGTAATTCAGGATCACTGCTTAAAATATAAACAGGATACTTCTCTACAAATCATGAAGCCAGTGTAGCAAACCCATGAGGGAAGAAAATCTCTATCTTTCTCTCTTTCCCTCTCTCTCTCTCTACCTCTTTTTATCTCTCATGTCTCTTTCTTGATCTCTCTATGTGTCTCTGTGTGTCATTGTATCTTTCAGCGCTAGGAAAAAGATCTTTCTTAAATAGAATGAAACTTGTATTATGATTGTACATGACATTTTTATTGTTTTTGCTTGAAAGAAGTCTATGTCAACAAATGGCAGCATAGATGTCCAAACATTCCTCTAGGTGACAGATCTATTCTGAACATATATATCCGTGTGGAGTGAAACATGTCTGAGTGGAAGTTGTGACAGGGTGTTTTAATGGCCACAGCCTGTCAGGAATGTAATAAACATGGCTAATGTCACAGAGAGTTGGCTTTCTGGGGGTTGTAAGGAATGTGGCATACACAGGCAGTGGTGTCTGGAAAAATGTTCCCCACTTAAAAGAGTGTTTACACTAAATGTTTTGTCATATATCAATGATGAAGAGCGCCTTAGCTTATCCTACTGTTTAAAATTACTCCTGGCCTTTTCAATTGTTGTAGAAATCATTATGAATCTTGGAAAGGAGTTCTATTAGTTCAGAATGGAATTTTTGAATATTCTAATGACAAGTGACATCTGGAATTGAAGTGTCACCTCAACCTGTTTGTGTCCCCCTCTATTGAAAACCATGATCAAAGACACACCTAAAACTGTTAGTCAAAACACACCTCAACCTGTTTGTGTCCACCTCAATTAAAATTCCTGATCAAAAACACACCTAAACCTGTTTGTCAAGACACACCTCAACCTGTTTGTCAAGACAACCTGTATGTGTTCCACCCCACCCAACCCCCTACATTGAAAACTTTGCTCAAAGACACACCTAAATCTGTTTGTGTCCCCCTGAATTAAAAACTCTGATTAAAGACACACCTCAACCTGTTTGTGGCCCTTCCATTAAAACTCTGATCCAAGACACACCTCAACCTGTATATGTTCCCCCATCTATTGAAAGCTCTGGAAAAAAACACACCTCAATGTGTTTGTGTCCCCCTCCATTGAAAACTCTGATGAAAGACACACCTTAACTTGTATTTGGTCCTGCTGTACTGTGTATAGCCCAGTAACCCAGTGAGGTGTCTGGGAACCAGCAGTGGACCAGCGGAACCTGACCCTGTCTGGACTCCACATGTGTAACAGTCTGTCCAGTGTTTGGTTACATATCCATTACGCTTGTGTGTGGCCTGGAGCCCCCTCCAGATAACCCAGGTCTTGTGTTTACAGTCTGCAATCTTCAGTATTGTCTGTTGTGCTATAGTTTGGCTGAAGAGGTTCTTTTCAGCACAGATACTACAGATATGTACCCCAAGTGTGTTTCTGTGAACAGAACTGTACCCTAAACAAGTGAAAATACAGATATGTACTTGGTAACATTTATGGCGGACAAGTCCATATTCCACAAACCAAACCATTGTTGTTCCTGTTCATCTGACTGCGAGTGGTATTTTGCACCGTGAAATATTTGCACAAGTATGTAGTAATTTCTTATGTACTACAAACAATGAGGAACACCCTAAAATTTGATAGTCATATATAACTTAAATGCTGTAAGGTCATTGATACTCTAAGGTGAATGAAACTTTTTGTGTGCTTATTTGGCACTTTAAGCAACATGTTAGGACATGTTGTGAGGCAAATGATTTAATATTTGTGTGAGTTTGAGTGAAATGAAACAATGTCAGCGAAACAGTGAAAAACCAGGTTGCTGAAACACATCAGCACCATGTTTGATTCAAACACTCAAACACAACAGTCTACAGTGCATGTTGAAGACAGACTTCCCATACATCTTGCTGCAACTTACCGATAGACTAATGCTTAGTCTCTGAATATATAGAGAATCTCACCCAAGTGTCTACTGATATCAAATATATCAACATGAGCTGATAAAGTGGCAAATATCTGAGGTTTGCCAAGGATATTTTTACCTTTATCAATGAGTGTTTATATAACTGATATCAGTAGACACAGTGATGAGATTCTATTTATCATCCAAAATCTTTCTTCATTAGTTTTCTATGAAAAATGTACATCTGTGAACACAGCACTGGCATTAGATTTGCAGTTCTGAAGGGCTTGGTGCAAAATACATCTGCCCTTCATGTTATTCTGGGTCGTCCACAGCAAGGTGAGTCCTGTACTCTACCAGTGGCCTGAAATCTGTCCCTCAGTCTGTGAATGACAGAGGGAGACACCTGAAGACAGCAGCAACACTTCTGATGGATTCAAGCACATGCTTCTGTCATGGGTGCTTATGGCCTGTGCTGTGGCATGGTGAAGAAGTAGTGTCAATTTTGGTGACATTGACCCTATTTTCAAAGTGACCATGACATTTTGACCACTTTTCAAGTTTGTGTTAACACAATATGATATTGAGAGAATATTTATAATGTGCCATTTCCAGGCTAAATATCCTGCTCAAAGCGCACAATCTGATCATTATTACCTCAGGTAACCCATGCGGCCTGTTAGGCGCTAAAGGCTAATAGTCTCACAACTTATTTCACCAGGTACCCATTTTGTGCTGGGTGAACATACGCAATTTTTAACAAACTCACTCGTTTGAAAGTTGAAATCACATGTATCACATGTGCTTGGTTGTCAGGCAGAACTTCGTTGTAGGGCAGGCAGTGTGAAGTCCAAGAAACTTTCAGGAGTTAAGCTGCCAACGTGGTCACCCATCCAATAGCTCATAAAACATTGCACCCCATGGCTTCACTTTTGTCCACAGCCCACATTGGGTGATTATGCAGACACAAGTCTATTCAAACATCTTGTGCATGAATGTGTAGTAAATATTTCATTGTTCTTAAGCAGCATGACTCCTTGATAAACAGGAAAATGCATCAAAAGTGCTAGTTCCTTGGAAAAACAAGTGTCGCAACTCCCAAATGAGCAGTGTGTGATCATACCATGAATAGGCATAATGCTGGACGATGTGTTGCAGAAGTTCCCTGAACCAAGGGCTCAGTTCTTCAGAAAATAAACTGTCTGTGGACCTATGAGAAACACATGGCCAAAGTTTCAGATTGACCAAAGCAGTGTGCCACCATGTTTGATGTCTCATTGAGTTATACATTGCAAATCAGGTTCAGGCTACTTCATCTCTGCCACAAATTTATCATAGCAGCCACCTCTAGAAAAGAGTTGTTCAGAGATAGAGTGTGACTATATACCATTAGGATCCATCCTGACACAAGACAGGAGTGGGGACTGTCACACACAGCGTTGGGTTTTTGAGGTTGACAGATTTGGAAGGTGTGCTGTAATGGTTTGGTGCACATCTTGTACAGTATCACGTTTGGGACTGACATTTCAACATGAAACATGCCTTACTTAAGCTTGGATAATGACAGTGTGGACGTCATGTACATGGCTTCCTGGTCCTCAGATGGAATCCACTGAAACATGTTTGGGATGAGCTGTGTGACACCAGGAGGTGAACCAACTGCAGACCATGCAAGTCAACACTTGTTGACCAGTGGTGTGTATGTGTACACATGCATGGTTCGGTATACATCTGTTTCCACCATAGTGACCACACTTCTTCCATTGTGGGATTCAGTGCTGAGTTTTTAATGTAAATGAGTATACCTAAACATGACAAGCTATCTGTAAATATATGGAACTTTTTGTTTTTTATCAGATGGAGAGTTTAAAAGATCCACAATGCTGGCTGGATGCAGCTACCCAGATCTTCTACTCCTTTGGCCTGGCATTTGGTGGCCTTATTGCCTTTTCCAGCTACAACCCCAGGAAAAACAACTGTGAAAGGGATGCAATAATTGTCTCCCTCTGCAACTGGTTCACTGCCATCTTTGCGTGCACAGTCATCTTCTCCATCCTTGGGTTCAAGGCCACTCTGATGTATGAGAACTGCATCAGCCAGTGAGTATTGTAACCAGGGATAGTTCCCCGTTGTTTACCGGGACATTCAATTAATTCTTAATTTATTTGTCACATGATCAAAGCGAGTCCAGGTAATGTGATGGATGGTCCAACTCTTTACCCACCCATCCCGGGTATCCAGGTCAGCCATCTCAGTCCTACACTTAGTCTGTATTGTACAAGTGAGTGAGTGAGTGAGTTTAGTTTTACGCCCGCACTCAGCAATATTCCAGCTATATGGCAGTGGTCTGTAAATAATCGAGTCTGGACCAGACAATCCAGTGATCAACAGCATGAACATCAATCTGCGCAAATGGGAACCGATGACCTGTGTCAACCATGTCAGCGAGTCTGAGCACCCGATCCCGTTAGTCGCCTCTTGCGACTAGCATAGTTGCCTTTTGTGGCAAGCATGTGTTGCTGAAGGCCAGGTATTGTACTCCAGGACCTTAAGTGGTCTTTCTCTGTACAAACATGTGGATTGTTCAGAATGCAAGTAATGGACTAATTCATGCAGAATAGGCATGAGAATATGCAGTTTGTCCCAATGGGAAAAATTACATAAAGCCTTTCAGATCACCCAATCACAAGCTGACAGGGTAGCTGTTCTATCTACTGACATTGTCTTGGCACAAAAACAAATGTTTTGATTGGACAGTCAAAACCTGGCAAGGGTTTACATAGAATAACACTTAGTTTCTGAAGATATATAATTTTGACAGTAAAAAACAAACCCATTTAAATTTAAAAAGAGACCCTGAGGACCCGAAATTCAGAACCTTAGGATATCAAGATATTGCTTCATATAAGGCTTTAGCACTGCAGATTTTAGACTGCCAGATTTGGCTGGAGGGAGGCATCTAATTTTAATGAATAATGTTAATTGTGGCATTTATCCTTCTTTGAGTTCAGTCCTTCCACTGCTACAAGACCATGCCTTAAGGGGTTCTTTAGAGGATTTTGGGAAACATAACAACCAAAAAGAGAGTGAAATTAGATATTTATGGGGCCAAATCTGTTTTACTTGGTGAACTGAAAAATACCAACAGAAATTTTATTACCACCTTTTCATGTGTGGATAAGTGTATCTGTATAACACTGTTATCTTCAAGCATGTCAAATGTAATTTTACTGTTTTGTTCAATATCAGTGATTTTATATTGGTCAATTATTAAATGCCTTTAAATTTTTATACAGACTGATTGCCTTAATGTGTTAATAAAAAAACATGTTATATGACATTAATTTATAAACCTCAGATATTGCACATGTTCTTGTACTAACTTATGATTTCTTTTCGTTATTTACAATTTTTGATGTCTTATCATTTTTACAGTAAAGCTTGTAATCTTAGAAAGCATTTAGAATAAAATGTAGAATAATTTGTGAACAGTGTCCATTGGTGTTCTACAGTGTGGTCAAATCAAGGCCAAATCAGTCACTACTGAGAGAACGCTTCTGCCATGACTGTATACCAAGTTGTAATTGTCAAGGCCATTGACAGATTACCCTAGCTCTGACTTGGGGAATCAATGGGAACACATCTCCCCCTGGGCATTGTGAGGCCCGACCTTGTGGGGTTGTCTGATAACAAGTAACTTGTACAGGCTGCGTTCAACAGGGCATTCAACTCTTTGATAAACCAAATCTAGTCAGGAAAGGAAGCAGTTATTCAGCTTGACTTGAAACTTGACTTGTGTGTGTTACTGCATGACAACGTTTTTGAAAGAGTTGAATAACCTGTGTTTGGAATATGATACCGTTAGGCATGTCTGATCTGTGGATGAAAAATGACAGCTACTTATATTAGTGCTGAGTGAAGACATTCCTGGTCCGGTTCTTGGCAGTTATATCAAAGAAACCCTTATAAGGGCAAAGTGCTGATGTTCTCTTCAGGATGACCTGGCAAAGGCACTTTCATTTATTTGAATATTTTTTTCATTATATTAATTTCACCTTAATTTCACAATTTGCCTTTTATTTCGTAGGATGAAGAAAAGTGTTATTGTTGTGATGAACAGATTTCCTTGTTTTGATATGCCAGACATTGGGAACAAAATAAGACAGGAAGTGTTCCTAAGCAATGAAGGTCTGAATGGTAAAATGAGACTAAACAATAAAGATAAGCTGATTTCAAATCATATGATTTTAGCTATAATATGTTAGTTGGTGTAGGGTCATATAATAACATGAAATTCAACATTTCCTACCTAATTTACAAAATGTCCTGACTTGTCGACTCAGAAAAGGTCATATACATGTTTTGTTTTGGGTTGGTTTACAAGGATAACAGAAATGGTTGAATACAAAGGGAAAAATACTTTTGACAAGAACTTTGTTTTCATTACTGCTGTTTGTAAGAAATTGTGAATAATATGCTTATAGAAAACAATCAAGTATCTTTGTCTCAAGTTTAAACTTTTTTCATCTATTTGAAATAATACAGATTTGGAATTTTGATGTATTTCTAGTGACTGCATACATTGAATTTAAGGCCAAATTGTTGGATACCAAGTTGACAGAGGCTGACTGGCCTCATGAATATTCACTCTGATTATTTATTTCCCATGAAACGTCTTATGATTGTTTGTCTCCCTTATTACGTGTCATAATGAAATAACTGTCATACGTTCGAAGTGTGGCATGAAACAGTTATCAATCTGAAAATGTCAAATACTTGGTCCAAGAATGTACTGAAAAATAACAGCAATATATATTAGAATGTGTCCTTTACAAAGTGTAATCCCAAATATGTGTTGCACAGTACCGCAGCTTCACTGATTTTATTCTTATGATTAACAGAGTTTCATCTGTTTCATGTTTCACAGAAACATTGAACTGCTTCTTGAAATAAGTCCATACAACCTTGAGTATAATGAGACGACTTTGACGCAGTCTGTGTACCTGGAACAGTTTGCTGACAACATTGGTAACATCACCAACACCACGGAAAAACTACGGCATTGTAACTTACAAGATGACCTAAACAAGGTAACAAGTGATGGAGAGAGAAATGAATAAATACAGGAAAATATACACATGAATGTTCTCAGCTTTTCTCACTGAAAATCAAGTGGACTTATATCTTAGTCCCCTGTCCTTCATTCATTGTTCACTTCTTCTACATCAGTGAAACATGAGGTTCACCCCCTGAAGATTGTTCCTAAGTGGAAAAGTACAAGTTTATTCAAGTTTTGGCAGCCATTTTGAAAAATATGTGTTGTGGCTCATGCTTGTTGAGTGTTGTTCAAAAGGTACTGAAACTTGGGTGATATGTAGTTGGTTGTAGGAATACGAACATTGTGTGTGATATTTTCAGTCTGCCTTTTGACAGTTTTTAATGTTTTAAGTTTTTGTTTGTTTAAAGAAGAATAGACTCAATATTTTGGTACTCTTTTTACCACTGCACATGAAAGACTTGTGGTTAGTCATAAATGGAACACCGGGTTTGTTTTTTTTTAAAAAAAATGCTCGTGGTTAATTAATACCAAGCGCTCAAAAGTTGCAAAAAAAAAAAAGTTGTCTCCTTCTCTCTCGCCCGCAAACGAAACCACAGACAGATTACATAACTCTGTTGCCAGAGCCCTGCAGTGACGTCATAGCACGAACGAATTTCAGTTAGCTGTATAGAAAATGTGTAGGAAGCTTGTCATTTTGCTGATTTCTCGACATCACCAAAGACATGCCAAATTGTTGTGTTGCTGTCAGTTGCTCCTTGGGGTAGGGTGATGGTGTGAAAAGTAATTTTGATTTTGTAAGTCGATGAAAACAAACTGAAATAGCATTTATCCTCAGACAGGACGACGCCATTTTTGAAAATGGTGAAGTGACTGGTTAAAGTCTGTTAGAATTAGTGAGATTGTGGTTTGTTTTCATGAAGTTACAAAGTCAAAAATACTTTTTGCTAGTAGTTAATTATGTATATATGAATCATGGCCAAAAGGATTTTGCATGACACAAATTGTAACATAACGACTTCTTCCATGGAAGCAAGGTGGGGGTTGAAGTGACATTGATATTGCAAGTAATATTATATTGATCTCCACCTCGCTTCCAGGAGTGAAATTGTTATGTTATAAGCAATGTCATGTAAAATCCTAATGTTCATCAATAAAATACATATTTTACTGCCAGTAGAAAGTAAGATTTTGTAAGTCGGTGAATACAAACCTAAATAGCATTTATCCTCAGACAGGACGTGAAAATCATGACGTCACGGGCTGAAGTCTGTTAGAATTATTGAGATTATGGTTTGTTTTCATCAAGTTAGAAAATCAAAACTACTTTCTAATGGTAGTTAAATATGTATTTGAATCATGACCAAAAGGAGTTTGTATGACACAACCTGGAACATAACATAAGCGAGGTCAGGGTTGAAGTGAAAATACTGCACGATAAATTTCTTCACTTGCTAAATTTACTTGGTTTGTAACGTTTACTCACCAGTATGTAGACAGTTGTCAATATACGTCTTTATATTTGGTCTCATAATACTAAATACTATATAATCATACTTGTATGCATTTTGAAACTTAATAAAAAGAGGCGATCTGCGAATGTATAACAGGAATGTAATATCTAGACATTTGCCTATATGAATCATAATTCGCACGCACGCCCTAGTGTATGTCGTCTATATCATTACACTTCACGACGAAAACAATGATTCTGTTGAAAGCTACGACAACTTAATAAAAAGAAAATGCAAATATTAAAATTAAACCAGATTAAAGTTATGGGAGCAATGTCAGGCTCTTACCTTGTTTGAGGAATGTATTCATCAATATCCACAAAAACGAGTGATATATAATTTATCTGCAGCTTTCCCAAGTGATGTGTCTTTTAACAGTCTAATGTACAAAAACGTGATGTATCATTTCAGGTTTTTCACATTGCTGTATAGTCTCCTTGGTCACCCAAGATAGCACACCTGGCAACTTATTGCATAATGTGCGTCATTCTTTAAAAAAAGTAATTTAGTTAGCCAATCAATCAATGTATTGGTGGTTAATCCTTTGAAAGAAGGGTGTTGTTTTTACACAAACACAGACACAACAGAGTGTATTCAGTATAGATTAGTACATACATAAACACTACCTTTTGACAAATTCCCGTTTAAATCCGCATATAAGTAATTCATCAATCAGCATGTTATCGGTTAATCCTTTGATCGATCCAGACTCAAGAAATGCCAAATAGGGACCTTTGCGTTATCACTAATAGTACCTGTTATAAATTCATTAACTGAGCATCAAGTGAATGATGACAAATATCATGTAGGTATGTACCCCCTGACATGGATTACAAAACTAGTGACACCAAGTCATTTGACAGAATCGTCTATGAAAACAAGGGTTGTAACACGGAAACTAGGTATGAGGTGACTAACGGGATGGAGTGGTCAGACTCACTGACTTGGTTGACTCATGTCATCATATCCCAGTTGGGTATATCAATATTCATGGTTTAAATTCCATCTTCAGCATGACCGCCCTAAAAGTCATTTTGAAGAAAAACCTTATATATCAGTATTATTTCCTAAAATATTGTGGCACTACACTTATACTTTTCATCATTTGTCACTTTCTAAACTCTTAACTTTCATTTCATAAGCTCCATAAACATGATCTTATCGAAAGTTGCCAACTGGTCATGACATGCTGATTTTGCTTATTTTGATATTTTATCAATTCATATATAGCAAACTTACTATGTATAAAATACATAAAGTATATATATATATGTATTTTTATAAAAAAAATTTAATGAAAGCGGAGGCTGTTTGTGTGTGATAATGACAGAAGATGTATGATATGATAGATTATTTTCTGTATTTTCTCAGAATTTGTCAAAGTGAATTTGCTGAATTTCAGCACTAATTTTCATCACTATTTGAAGGTTGAACTTTTAAAAAGAGACCAAAAGATGTAACTAAACTTCTACTAAAAGTACTAGGATAAAAATATTTCTTTCAGTGTTGAAGGCATCTCCAGCAACATTTGTGCAGCATACGATGATTTCACATATTATATTATAGATTTAGATGATGTTTCAACTCATGATTAAAGATATGGATTGTTTGACTTGTCGTTCACATTGCTACAGTTACCTGTTCTGTTCATCAAGGGAGCTGAAGGCACCGGACTGGCATTCATCATCTTCACTCAGGCCATCAATGAATTTGGACCATCGGCGCCATTCTGGTCCATTGTTTTCTTTCTTATGCTCCTGTCTTTGGGCCTGGGCAGTGAGTTTGGCACTATTGAAGGTGTTTCTACATCACTTCATGACCTTCAACTTTACGCGTGGATGAAGAAAAAGTGGCTTCTTTCAGGTATGCATCTGGCTGGAATGGTAAAACTGTTATATACTTGACAGTCAGCTGCTGAAATTTGATCATGTTTTCTACCATTCGACTTATGTATGTAGTGTTTTCAGTGCTATTGTCTACATCACTTCTTTCAGCTATGTACTCAACAAAGATGATTACGAGGCTCTGAAGTGGCTTGCTTGTCAAATGCCTTGCCAGTACCAAAAGGGAAGAGAGGCATGCTGGGTAACTGAAAGGCATTTAGGGTTCTAAGGACATCCTATGTTCACATTAGAGCACTCATTATAATATACATGGACAAACACACAGGTCCCAAATTTGCATACCAAAATCAGGCACTATTCAGAAATGTGATGTGATAGTAACATTGACTCTTGTTGGCCAGCTTTGGCCATCTCTTGTTTTCCCAGAATAACCGCATTTGAGGTTTTTGTTTTGGAGGGACAGGTTTTACTTTTCGTTAGTAAGACTGCTTCCCAGGGTTTACTTTTCCTAACTTTATATGAACATCAACATTCAAATGATACACATATGTTAAGCTTGTCAGCGAGATATCTCAAGAACCATTCACTGGATTTTTTTCATATTCAACTCCAAGCTTTTTCTAGGGAAGGAACAGGTACCAGTCAATTTTGGTGACCTTCACTTAATTTTCAAGGTCATGGGACACTTTGAAGATTTCAGCATCTTAAGCTGCATGTTAAGCTTGTGAGCAAGATACCTCAAGTACCATTCTCTGGATTTTCTTCACATTCGACATCAAGCTTCATCTAGGGAAGGTGCAGGGCTCAATAGTTTCTGGTGATCTTCACTTAATGTTCAAGGTCACGGAGACACTTTGTTGATTTCAGCATGTTCACCTGCATGTTAAGTTTGTCAACATGATATCTCAAGAACTGGTCACTGGATTTTCTTATTCATCACCAAGATTCACCTTAAACTACTACCTTCATATTCATTACTTCTTAAGTTTAATTCGCTAATTTTCAGGGGAGATTTTGCCACAGTACTGACACTGCTTGTTCAATAATTAAATAAGACAAACTCCTCCCAACAAAGCTAAATTCATGCAAATAGCTAATACAGCTTTATCCACCTCTCCACTGTAATACCAAGATGGCTATTGTATGATGTAACCACCATGTCTTCACTCTAACAGTTTGTTTTTTTTCTCAAAAACTTGTTCCCATCATGTTGTTTCACTTCCACTCTGCGAATGGTATTCTAATATTGCAAGTTTATTTAAAATATCACAGGCAATGGATTCTTATTGTGAAATAAAGTACTTGCTTATTTATACATCTAGAAGTCCTCTATTGAAGTAGTTTTCTGTTTGTGAAGTGAAAACACTAGATACGTGTTTCTTACTTTGAACATGTGGAAGCTTTCAACCACACATGCTCACATTATCAGTTTGTTTACAAAAAGAAACAACTATTTGATTGGTTTTTTATAGATGGGCCAATGTGTGAAGGGTTAACAAGATTGGTATTCAATATCTGTTGCACATTTTATGTGCATTTACAGTAAAGATTGGTTAATTGCAATATTTAGAGGTGGAAAAATTTTCAGTTCGGTTAACTTGACTTGATATGATATGCAACATGTTTTGATGTATTGGGTAAATATACATTGTTATTTTGTTCCATAGGTGTAAATATTTTTAGTGCTTTTTCATACTCTGACATTGCATTTATTCTTCTTGCATATTTCTACATTTCTGTTTGTATTTTACACAAATATGCAGCTTATCTGGAGCTCAGTCTTTCCAATACAGTTAGTACAGGTCATTCTAATATTTACTACAGACCATTCCAGTAGTTACTCTAGGTATTTTCAATACAGTTAGTACAGACCATTCCAGTAGTTACTCTAGGTATTTCCAATACAGTTAGTACAGACCATTCCAGTAGTTACTCTAGGTATTTCCAATACAGTTAGTACAGACCATTCCAGTAGTTACTCTAGGTATTTCCAATACAGTTAGTACAGGTCATTCCAATATTTACTACAGACCATTCCAGTAGTTACTCTAGGTATTTCCAATACAGTTAGTACAGACCATTCCAGTAGTTACTCTAGGTATTTCCAATACATTTAGTACAGACCATTCCAGTAGTTACTCTAGGTATTTCCAATACAGTTAGTACAGACCATTCCAGTAGTTACTCTAGGTATTTCCAATACAGTTAGTACAGACCATTCCAGTAGTTACTCTAGGTATTTCCAATACAGTTAGTATAGGTCATTCCAATATTTACTACAGACCATTCCAGTAGTTACTCTAGGTATTTCCAATACAGTTAGTACAGACCATTCCAGTAGTTACTCTAGGTATTTCCAATACATTTAGTACAGACCATTCCAGTAGTTACTCTAGGTATTTCCAATACAGTTAGTACAGACCATTCCAGTAGTTACTCTAGGTATTTCCAATACAGTTAGTACAGACCATTCCAGTAGTTACTCTAGGTATTTCCAATACAGTTAGTATAGGTCATTCCAATATTTACTACAGACCATTCCAGTAGTTACTCTAGGTATTTCCAATACAGTTAGTACAGACCATTCCAGTAGTTACTCTAGGTATTTCCAATACAGTTAGTACAGACCATTCCAGTAGTTACTCTAGGTATTTCCAATACAGTTACTACAGACCATTCCAGTAGTTACTCTAGGTATTTCCAATACAGTTAGTACAGGTCATTCCAATATTTACTACAGACCATTCCAGTAGTTACTCTAGGTATTTCCAATACAGTTAGTACAGGTCATTCCAATACAGTTAATGCAGGTGTTTCCAATACATTTAGTACAGGCAATTCATGTACAGTTAGTACGTGAGTACATCTCACTCACTAACATTGTCGTCCTCTCTCTGCATCTGAGTCAGTCAGATCCTGTTTGTCCTAGAGAGTACATCTCACTAACTAACACTGTCGTCCTATCTCCGCATCTGTGTCAGTCAGATCCTGTTTGTCCTAGAGAGTACATCTCACTCACTAACACTGTCGTCCTCTCTCTGCATCTGTGTCAGTCAGATCCTGTTTGCCCTCGAGAGTACATCTCACTCACTAACACTGTCGTCCTCTCTCTGCATCTGTGTCAGTCAGATCCTGTTTGTCCTAGAGAGTACATCTCACTCACTAACACTGTTGTCCTCTCTCTGCATCTGTGTCAGTCAGATCCTGTTTGTCCTAGAGAGTACATCTCACTCACTAACACTGTTGTCCTCTCTCTGCAGCGGTGTTATGTGGCACCAGCTGCATCACTGGAATCCTGTTCGTTCTTGGAAGTGGATCTTACTGGGTGGCACTCTTTGACACCTTTGCTGGTTCCTTCCCACTCATCCTGGTGGCTCTAGCAGAGACAATTGGTGTCGCCTACGTCTATGGACTCAACAGGTACCAGCTCCTCCTATGGGGGTTCTGGAATGTAGCTATCAGACTGGCCAGTCACTATCTTGTAAAACCCATGCAAGTTGATAGGCAGACCATGACGGTCAATAATTAAATAAGACAAACTCCTCCCAACAATGCTAAATTCAAGCAAGTACCTAATACTGTTTTATGATAACTTCCACATGTTTTATATTAAGGCATGTACTTGCTTGCCACCGAAGGGTCATAAGTATCCCACAAAAGGTTTGTGTTTTTTCATACCGAGTAATGGTTAAATGTGTCAAGAAGTACAATAATGTCATCATCAGTCATTGATGAATTAAACACTCAGTTGGCAATAGCAGCACCAGAAAGTCAAAAGTCCCAAGAGCTAGGGTCAGACACATTTGTATACACATGTCCCAGAGTCACAATGTTGATTATATACATGCAAGTCTAATGCATCCTGTACACATATTGCATAAAATTTGAGTGTTTGTGATGTTGTGTTGTGTTGTTGTGGATGTACTACATCGCTGCTGTTGGTGACTGCAGGTTCTGCACAGATGTAGAGTTCATGATAGGACACAGACCCAACATCTACTGGCGGGTCGTGTGGAAGGTGGTGGCCCCACTACTTATCATCACACTCCTCATCTCGACCCTCATCAGCAAGTTCAGCAAGCCTCTCACATACAAGCCTTACGATATAAACAATGTAAGGTGGCATGAAATATTACAGAAACAACTACATGCATGTTCACAAGTAACTATGTGAGTCTTATATATCTATAACTATGAAATCCAAGATAAGGTAAAAAGTTTCACAAGGAAGAGCACACAGTTCTTTACAGGTTAATGGTAGATGAGAGGAGCTTTAAGAATTTTGTTTACTAAGATTCACAATGTAAAGGACATGGTCACGGGTGCTGCTCCTGTGATCTGTTGCCATCTACTGTATCAGGTGTTATACCCTGTTCCCAGCTCCTGTGTCAGAAGTTATACCCTGTCCCCAGCTGTTTTATCAGGTGTTATACCCTGTTCCCAGCTCCTGTGTCAGAGGTTATACCCTGTCCCCAGCTGTTTTATCGGGTGTTATACCCTGTTTCCAGCTCCTGTGTCAGAGGTTATACCCTGTCCCCAGCTGTTTTATCAGGTGTTATACCCTGTTCCCAGCTCCTGTGTCAGAGGTTATACCCTGTCCCCAGCTGCTCTATCAGGTGTTATACCCTGTCATCTCCTCCTGTCATCTCTGTAACATCCCTGTTACCAGGCCCACCCTTCAAGTAGGTCATGTAATTAATGACCAAGTCTTGGCCAAGTCACACACATTTAGGCTGGTCACTATACGACACTATTCCAGTTTCTCACCAATTTGTAACTGAACATTTTTACATTAAGCATGGGTGACTGAAGACTTTTAGCCCAGATTTTGATTGGGGTTATTAATATGAATTTAATAACTGTCTTGAAATAAGAAAATTAAATGTCTTTTTCACATTGTCCTTATTTGACATGTTCCAGGGTGAGCTGGCTGTTGATGAAAAGCCTTATCCATGGTATGCCTCCACCGTTTGTGCCTTCCTGGTTCTCTCCTCCATACTATGGATGCCCGCTATTGCAATATTACGTCGATTTGGATGTCTCTCGTACAACGTGGCCAAGGCAGCACGAGCTGACACACAGGGCGTAACTAGCTCTACTATGAAGTTCATCAGGAGCAATGCCACAATAGAGGACAATGACTCTGGACACAACTCCGACGAGGGAGCGGGGCATGATGAGATCCTGTACGTTGGAAAGTCATCTGGGCAAGAGATCCTACAGGAATTCGAAGCTAGAGATTCCCATGTATAAGTTCTATTATATGCATACATATGTTATGGTATACATACTGTGTCTTGATGGTTGTTTCATGAGTTGTTTGTGTTGCTGATCTGTTTGTCCTGATACCTGCATAAGTCACTGCTGAGAATATGTGCCTCTATTTCTACGCATCATGATTGTTTCATGGCTTGTACACATGATGTTCCTCTATTACCCAGGAACAGGTACGGACACTGTAATGATGCTTGTCTGTTAGTTGACAGCTTGTACACTAAACTAATGAAATGAAGCAAATTTAGCCGTTATTATTAAAATTACATATTAGCTGAGTCAAGGTTTGAGGACAGAAACAAGAGAATATCGTTTTTGTTTTGTGATGAGTGTTTGTGTGCCGGTGAATGTCATAAGAGTTTTTTTTCAAGTTTTACTTCTGTGTTCTAACATGTGTCAGCAGAAAAAGGGAATGAGACATTTAGTGGACTCTTTTTTTCTGATTTTGAAAATGAAAATAGCTCATGTGTAATCCAACAATTAAAACTGATGGGCTTATTTGTTATTGTAATGAGATTTGCTCTTTTAGTGCCTGAAGTTATGTTAAACCTATTACCGAATCTGAAGCAATATAGTTAATGCATCTGCTTATCACCCTGAAGACTCGGGTACGCTTCCCTACATGGTGTCAATGTTGGAAGCCCATTTCTTGTGTCCACAGCTATGATATTCCCGGATTATTGCTAAGACGAACATAAAACCGTACTCGTCATTAAACAGTACTGCAGCCATGTGTATTCCTGGGTGAGGGAGGAATGCCGTGTAACCACTGAATTATGGATGATGTGTCTTTCTGTATAAAGTCTCGATCAAAGCGATGATTGACAAGAATATTGAAATAACAGTTTGCATTTTTTTTTATTTGGAATATCAACAGTATAAGAGCCACTGTTTTGTTTATGATTTACAAACGAGCTTTGCATGGAAACAGAGTTGATAGGTAGGTAGGTAGCTAGGTAGGAAGGTAGGTAGGTAGGTAGGTAGGTAAATACAATAACAGTTAAATGTTAAATATTCTGCATTATGCCTAAATGCTCCCTAAGTGCATGAGTTTGTAGCCACTGAAGTTGATGGGAATTATCTCCCTCCACTCATCCTTTATGTGACTATTATTCTAATGATCACATATAATATACCTTGTGATTTGAGGCTTGTGTTCATGATTGGCTCTCTGACATTAACGTTTGTTTACCACTGAAATCATGTAACTGAACCATTTGTAGACAAACATATGCACATGATTTCCCTGGAGGATTAGAAGTGAAAATTCACACTGTTCTTTCACATTCAGACTTGTCACATTTAGAATGAACAAACAAGAATTCTCAACTGAACTCTTTCCAGGTTAAGAAGAGTTGCCTCCCTTTTGTCCATTTGTATTTTTTCAAAGGCACTGTTTAGCTGTTGTATTCATATGTAACTCACCTGTTACTCCTCCACTGTCACCCGAACTTATCGATGTAAGTATCTTGCTCAGGCATGCTTTCCTTTGTGATGTGGCAACAGATAATAATAAACATCAGTGGAGTTGAAGGGCCATTATCGGAACAGTTACTAAAGACATGCACACCAGGTATATTTCTGTGGGCAGAGATCCACCCTAAACAAAGCCAGAATACAGAGATGTACTTTGTACCCTAAATAGCGATGGACGAGTTCATCTTTAGCAACTAAAAGCAGTTGTTTGCTGTCATCTGATTGTTAATGGTATTGTGCGCCATTTAATGCTAATTACTGTGTATGCCCATTACATATCTAACACAATCAAATTCATCTCTTATAGTATGACAGTTAAAGTAAAAAACTGTGGCAAAATGGGGATGGACGCATCACAGGGTATGTTTCTGTATTCAGATTTTGGCTGGGATATGTTTCTATACACAGAAACATACCTGGGGTACATGTCTGTATTACCTGTGATGACAACCCATTCAGTGCCAGTGCAGTCTTCCAGTCCAACTTTCCAAATCTGTCCTTTAAACACTTTGTTTATAAGAAGCAAGGGACTCCATCCTAGAGGATAATGACTTGAACTTTTCTTAAATAGGTGGTAAGAATCTACATATTTACATAGCTGTGTGCCATGACAATATGCCTGAATGTATAGAGTTAGAGTTTTTCACTTGATTTAGAGACTGTCAAGGCATTGATCCAAAGACTGAACGCATGAATGTAAATTTTTAATAATGTAAATAGTCTTAAATGATATGTAACAGTGATACAGTTTATACCACTGTTATCATATACAATTCAGATGTAAATTTCTATATAAATTCTTTATGTGTTATACCAAGTACTACATATATACATACATATATATATATATATACAAATCTATATTTTCTTATACCGGTTATTGCCCCATACGTACCAGACACCATGGTTGCCATGGAAACTCTGCAGTATTTTCCTGCTGCACACAAAGAGAGTGCTACATACTGTAGACCATGTTCCCAGCTTCTGTGCTGGTATTTCATGGAGCACCATGCCAGTTTTCACAGTCTCACCAACAAGACTTTGTAGATAATGATTAAAACAGTCTTCATCTGGTTGGTTTTAATGATTCTGTGAATTGTTTTATTCATTTTTTTTTAGCTTTTCACATGTTGCCAAAGATAGTTTCCATCTCAACCGATACTGACACCTTAATGTGCATCCATCCCTGCTGCATGAACTGCTGAGTCAGCAAGCTTGCCTACCATCCTCAGGTGATGACACTCACCTGTTTAGACCCTAGATAGTCACAGCACATATCACTTTACACAGGCCCTCAGTAGTCATAGCACGGCATCACTGCATGGAATCTCAATTGTAGTAGAACTATATTACCAATGTATGTTAACTTCAATAGCTGTAGAATAATGATCTCACTGTGGCTAGACCCTGGATAGTGTTAATGCTATGATATCACTGTGGTTAGACCCTTGATAGTCTTAACCTTGTCTAGTCTTAGTGCTATGATATCACTGTGCGTAGACTCTGGATAGTCTTAGTGCTATGATATCACTGTGGTTAAACCCTGGATAGTTTTAACCGTGTCTAGTCTTAGTGCTATGATATCACTGTGCTTAGACTCTGGATAGTCTTATTGCTATGATATCACTGTGCTTAGACTCTGGATAGTCTTAGTGCTATGATATCACTGTGGTTAGACCCTGGATAGTCTTAGTGCTATGATATCACTATGGTTAGACCCTGGATAGTCTTAGTGCTATGATATCACTATGCTTAGACCCTGGATAGTCTCAGTGCTATGATATCACTGTGTGGATCCTCTTTAATCTTAGTGCCCAATTCAGTGTGCATGGACCTTCAATAGTCATAGCACAATAATTACACTGTGCGTAGATCCCTGAAAGCACAATAACATCACTTCATAGATAGTTGTAGGAAAATAAATGACATGATGCAATGCTTCACGGTGCATGTGTCTTTAATAGTGCTAACACAATGTCATGTTCATTGACCTTAAATAGTCATGACACAATGTCAGCTCACATAAACTTAAATAATCCATGCACAATGATGTCACTGTACATATTTCACTGATAGTTGTCATACTACAATGTTCCTGTGTACATAGGGTTCCTGATGTGTTAAGTGAACAACCTTATCTCACATCTGCCTGTGACCTTTGTTATTCCATCCTGAACATCAACAGCATCAACATTCTTACATCAGTGTATGTTTTTGTTAAATACAATACATATATTTCAGTCATGTGTTAAAGTCTGACATTTTTCAAACAGGCATTTTGATTATAAGAGCTTGTTGACAAACACTGTATGAACATTCAGCCACTCTTTCACCTAACCAAGGTCTTTCCCAGTAATCTTTATAAGCAATCCTTTGATTTCAACTTAAAATGCAATGTTCTCTGTTGAAGGTGTGACCAATGAATTAACTGGTCTTTTTCCACTGAAAATATTCATTTTAAAAAATACAAAATTGGTTCCTCAATAAACTAGAATGCTGTGACAAAGGCTTGGTACATGAGAGAACTATGGCATCATCAGTGAAGTGTTTTAAGATCATTATAGTCAGGTTTAGTTTTGTGTCGTCGTCCATGGAAATTGTAATGTTTGCTTTCATTTCATTCCAAGGCATATAAAGTGATCTGTTTGTTTGTCTGCCCATACACTTGTTAGTAGATCTGTAGCAGGTAAATAGTTCTTCTCTAGAAAGTGGAGCTCTTTGCAGATGATTTAAAACATTCTCAAGCCACCAAGTGTAGAGTCAAGTGTTGGTTCCTTGAAACAAGAAACTTGTTACAGATGTCAACATGATGGGCATTCAAGCATGCAATTATCTGAAGGTGTGAAATGTTACTCTTAATAACAAATGACAGCTGTTTTTTTGCCAAGATACACACAGAACCAGGGGTTTTACTGACTGGGACCTTTTCCATTTGAACTTCAAACATACTGTCATGCTGGATGCAATGGAATGTGTTTGTCAGTTAGATGTTTGTGGGTAGGGGATATATATGTGATTAAGGTTCTGAACTTTGTTGCTGAGACCATCATTTTTGCAGATTGCACATTGGTTGAACATGGCATTTATTAAAGCAGTGCACTTACCCGATGAGACAAGAAGTCACCCTGAAACACTGTTGCAAAAGATAAAGAAATTGATATCTATAGGCTTGATGTTTTCATTTTCTGACACTTCTAAATGCCCCACAAAAAGCACAATTATAAGTGAGAAAGATGTTGACCTTTCTCAAGTTTCAATTTATTTGTGTGTCTGGTAAATATTATTTCCTTTAAGTTTGTTAAGACATTGATGAAAAGAATGTGTCTCAATAGTATACTGATAATCTATTAGTGTCTTCCATGACAAATGTATTCCACAATCTAGAACTGTTGCTATGACCAAAGAAGGGGTAGGGGGGTAAGAAACATGGCTGTGTTTATCCTGCTAAGATTGAGTTTTCTATGATGTTGTGTGAACCTGTTTGTATACATTTAACTTCGTTATTTCTGCATTTTGGTACTACTCTGTTGTGTTTAGCAGGGCATTAATATTTACCTGTTTTGTAGCATTTGAGAAAAGCATTATGTTGCTATTATTTACCATATTTGTCATTATTTGATAATGATAATGAATATTCTTTGCCAGCAGATCTGTAGAACTAGTAGTTACAATGACCTCTCTGTGTTTGTGCAGATATGTGGTGGAACATTCAGATTGCCAACGTCCAATTCATGAATCAAGGTTATATATTTAACTTTATGCTATCAATTGTTAAAGGAATTATTTCACACTTCTGTAACAACAAGTAATGCAGTAGTAATTGCAATTCAACAATACTATAAACCCTCAAAGAGGTTACTATATCTTTCATTCCTAAAAGAATTACATATTTATATTACAATATCATATTAAAAAGTTCCAATGAATTGATGCAATATTGCATTACATGGACTCACACGCCCCCTATCAGCCTAACATTATTTCAATCAAACCTCATGGAGTTATCTCCCTTAAAGCTCTCCTTATAAACATCCTACACATATTGTGAATGAAACCAGTTCGACAAACACCGACAACATCACATGTGACAGTTTCCAGTGTACAGAGCAATTGTTTACATACCATATTTGGTTACTGTTCCTTGTTTGGAAGCTGTTCGCCTTGAAGTGTCAATTATCAATTATTATTATTATAAGGGATACTAAGCTTTTATCACATCAATATGAAGCTTAAGTGTGTTGTTCATATCTCCCAATGTATAATATTAGGCCGAAATATCGTCAAAAATGTGTGACATTGTGCCTTTAAATAATGAGAAAGAATCCATAAGCATTCCTTAAAGAACAAACTTTTCTTTTTTGTATTCTTTTGACCAATGCATATGAAAAAATAGTGGTTAGTCTTAAGTGGAACACCAAATTCATTCTTTAAAAACGTGGTTAATTAATACCTAGCAATTAAAAGTTGCCAAAAGTCATCTGCTTCACCCTCGCCTGCCTACAAAACCACAGACAGGTTTTGTAACTCTGTCACCAGAGTACTGCAGTGAACCACAGTGACATAATGTGAGGAAGGATTGTCAGTTAGTTGTATATAAAATGTGTAACAAGCTCGACAATTTACTCACTTCTCAAAGACATCCAGAATCGTTGCGTTGCCATCAATTGCTCCCAGGTGTTGAAAGCAAAGCAAGCATTGTGGAAGTATTAAATTGGGTGGTTCAACACTTATGTTGCTTCCAAGACAGAAGATGCTATTTAGATTTGTTTTCATCGAGTTAAAAAATCAAAACTACTTACTAGTTGTACTAAATGATTGATGATGAAAAGGATTTTGCATGACACAACTTATAACGATTTCTTCCTCAGAAGCGAAATTGTAGTCAAATTGACAATAATATTGTAAGTAATATTATATATTGACACCCACCTCGCTTCCAAGAGTGAAATTGTTACGTTATAAGCAATGTTATGCAAAATTCTATTGTCCATCAATCAAATAGATATTTTACTACCAGGAGAAAGTAGGCCTTCAGCAACCCATGCTTGCCATAAAAGGCGACTGTGCCTGTCATAAGAGGTGACTAACGGAATCGGGTGGTCAGACTAGATGACTTGGTTGACACATGTCATCAGTTGCCAGTTGCAGAGATTGATGCTCATGTTGTTGATCACTGGATTGTCTGGTCCAGACTCAATTATTTACAGCCCGCCGCCATGTAGCTGGAATATTGCTGAGTGCGGCGTAAAACTTAACTCACTCTTAGGTTTTGTGACTCAGTCAAAACAATATATATATTCTCAAACTGGCAGATGTTCGCGACAGGGTGCCACCATTTTTTATCCCCTCGTCATGTAATGCGGGGGGATATAGTCACGCTTCATCTGTCTGTCCGTCCATAATCATTTTGTTTCCGGAGCATAACTCAGAAACTGTTCAATATTTTTAGACCAAACTTGATAGATATAGTAATCTCAGCCTATGGTTGTGCCTTTTGCTATTTACAGATTTTTGGCATTTATCTTCTTTTCGTTTTTCCATGGAACATTTTGGTGTTAGTCTTATGGTGGGGTGGGGTGGGCTTCGTTTCCGGAGCAGAACTCAAAACCCGTTCAATACTTTTCTGCAAAACTTGGTAGATATATCAGTCAGAACCTAAAGTGGTGAACTGTGCTATTTACAGATTTTTGTGATTTACATTTTCCCAGTTTCAATGGAAACGATTCTGACTTTGTCTCAAAATGGAGAGATGGGCTTTGTTTCCGGAGCAGAACTTGAAAACTATGCAAGATCTTACAGCAAAACTTGGCAGATATTTAAGGCAGACCACAGAGTGCTTTTGCTATTTACAATGTTTTGGCATTTTTATTTTTTCTGGTTTCCATTGAAACAATTCTGACTAAGTCTCAAAATGGAGGGATAGGCTTCGTTTCCAGAGCACAACTTGAAAACCATTTGACATCTTTCAGTAGATCTTGACAGATATATGAGACAGATCTTGAAGTGGTGCCTTTTGCTGTTTACAGATATATGGCATGTGTATTTTTCATGACTTCCATGAAAACGATTCAGATTTAATCTAAGAAACCATCAAGTAACTGTCAGATGATTTGTCCTTTCAAATATGTGGGGGCCGGGGGGATATGTCATCTTCTGATGACTCTTGTTTTCACCAATCTCAGAAGATCCAAAGTACTTCCTAAATGTAGATAAATATATTTTTGAATCATGACCTAAAGGATTTTACATGACGCAGCTTCTAACAGATTGATTTATGACAACAAGCAATTTTGACAGAATCATCTATGAAAACAAGTTGTATCTTGGAAAATAAGCAAAGAAGGTGACAACATAAAATGGCAGTAGATTGTGAAAACATAAAACTGTCATATTTCAAAACAGTTGTCACAGTTACAGGTTTAGACAGATCTGTAAACAAGATAACTTACATCTTGAAATGTACATGATTACTACAGTGCCCTACATAGGCATACCCCACATTACGTTGGATTGGTTGAAATTTCATTTGCAGGAAAGAATTGTGCACAGTTGTCCAAAAGGTCGATTTAAGGCAATTAAATGTCAAAATGAGTAGTTTTAGTGACTGGGTTTCATTTATAACAATGTCAATAAATGATCAATGTAGAGTATATGTCATCTTTAACATGTCTTTTAGCAACTTATCTGCAGTTCCTGCATGTCAGACACACAGGGTTGAGACTGATGAGGTTTCACAGATGTTCCTGTACACATATTTGTACAAAAATGCTACCTACAAGTGCGACAGCATTCCTTAATTCAGGTTTAAGTGGGGTACTCAAATTCACCAAATAGAAGTAAATTAACATGTACAAACATGAGTGGCAAATTACCTAGTATATTCAAATGACTATTGTTATTCTGATGGTACATTTTTGAAGCCATCATTCATCTTTCCCACTATGACAGAGCTAGAAAAGAGGACACACAATTCCTTGTTAAATCAACGTTGTCCTGATATATGTATTTAAATGTTTTTGTTGGACTATTTTTAATTGTTATATAATCCAGTTGAGCTGATGGGAGAGTTCTGTCAGTTTACACAAACTATTTGGCTTCATCTTGCCTACACTGCAGTCCATCACAAGAAGCCATTTATTACCCTTCTGAGGTTTATCCTTGCAGGTTCCAACTGTCTCTGCAAGCTCTACCCTTGCAGGTTCCAACTGTCTCTGCAAGCTCCACCCTTGCTGGTTCCAACTGTCTCTACAAGCTCCACCCTTGCAGGCTTCACATTTCTTTGCCAACTCTATCCTGTGATCACTATCTGTCTCTACCAGATCTACTCATGCAGTTACACATTTCTCTGCCCCCTCTATCCTGTGATCTCTACCAGATCTACTCATGCAGTTACACATTTCTCTACCCCCCTCTATCCTGTGATCTCTACCAGATCTACCCATGCAGGTTACACATTTCTCTGCCAACTCTATCCTGTGATCGCTATCTGTCTACCAGATCTACCCATGCAGGTTACACATTTCTCTACCAACTCTATCCTGCAGTCTCACCTATGTTTCTCCCACTGTTTGGAATCAAAAGGATGGATCTTGTGAGTTGAAAACTAACCAATGAGGAAGTTAGTAAACTATCTTGGAGATATGTTTGTTGTGATGGCAGCTGCAATGTACAAGACGTGAGGTTGGACTGTATTGTTTGTTTAAAAGCATTACTGGAATTTGATGACAGCTTATCAAAAACTGATTGTCAGCTTTCACTTCTGGATACCTCTCTTCAAATTCCAACCTGACTTGTAAAGCTTACGATTTTCAGAATAAATTGCATTCATTGTGTCTGCAGTAACTGTTATGTTGTTCTTCAATGGTGATTTTTACACTTTTGAACCTATACATTAGCATTGTGTTGTATGTAATTCTTCTTCAGCGCCTTTCCAACCATATCACAAAGTGGAATCTTCAGAGATGGTAACCTAAATGACATTTTAAAACCTCTTCACCACAAAACAAACCAGCAGGAAGCACCTGAGTTGAAACATATTGACTTTATTCAAAGACAATGGATGTGCACTCTATAAAGGGTTGTAAACATACATATTCTGATTCAGTTATGTGACATAAATGGAATGTTCCAAGTTCAGCTTGTAAAAGTATGGACATAACAATTCACTTTATTTAAATGCTGCATGACTAAACAAGAGAGACTTTGCATACTGATGTACATGAATACAAAACACTGACCTTATAAGTACACTGTGGTCCTGAAGAATGAGACCTCCATATTTCACTGTCAGAAAATGGCATGCTTTTTAAGTCTGCATAGAATGTCATTGTCAACAAGTATTATAAAATGTCAGACAGTCTTTGGTAAACAAATATTAAAACATCCAATACATAGAAAGAAAAAAAATAAATCCATAAAGAGGATACAATGGTTGGTTGTACCTGTATCATGCCTCTTCTAACAAAGAGTGGGTATAGAATCATTCTCAGTAAAACTGATCCCTATTTAAAACTCAGTGATATATCTTATGTCGCATACTAAAACTGCTACTTTTTACACATTTTGTTCAAAATAATTAATGCTGAGGGCAAGCATAGCATCACAAAGTGAATTTAATCTTGGATTTTACCAGCAGCAAAGGCTTGTTTTTTGGTAATTCAGTTATAAAATAAGGTATCGTCATTCAACATGCATTACATAAATCTGTGAAAATGTGACCTAAGTGTCATAAAGTCCCCATTTTTACAGGGCTGCTTTTTCCTGTAATGATTAAAAAATGCTGACTTTGTAAACTTGGGCTACATCCAGGAAAGGTAACCTAGGTATATTGTGTATAAACAACAGTCAGTGCTATCTGTCACAACTGAAAGTCACAACAGACTGGCCTTAACTATATCAGTTACAACTGCTCCATACAACAGCACAGGTATACAGACAAACACACGGTAACCTCATGCTCTGCAGCAAACTATGAGTCTGCCATAGTCTAAATAATAGACAGATTTGAAAGTGAATGTGAGAATTATTTGGCTTCAATACATTAAATCTTGCTTTGGGAGCATAAGACTCCACACAGTAGTATGATATTATTGTGGGAACAAATGTCACAATACTCAATAATACATAATAACTACCATGAAAATAAGTTATATACATTTATTTATTGAAGCATTTTCAAAACTTTAGCTTAGCTCTTCAGTTGTCTAAAATCCATATCATACAAAGAGACCCAAACAATATACATTCCCAGCTTCAGCTATATTAAACACTCACACTTGACCACCCCTCCCATATTAATAACAACCCCACCCACACCGATACCCATCCCTACACCAGTGCCCTCCCTTGTCCCATAGTTAGGCTTCAATCATCCTCCATTGTCCATTGATTGTTCCCATCTGCATCTGTGTCCATGTCTTCCTGTGGGTCTTCAGAGCCATCTGGAACAGTGACAATATATTTCAGCAAAACATGCCTTATCCAATTTAAACAGTTCTCTTTTAGCAAAAGTTCTGTATGTTTGTCACTGTCCAATGAAATCAGACTATTTGTCATTCCTGCTCACCATCCTTTCCCCTGCACTCATCATCTTTCCCTTACTTCTCTACCCTTGCGATCCCCCACCTTTCCCTTCCAGCTCTATCCTGCATTCTTCACCTTTCCCTTACATCTCTACCCTTGCAACCTCCCTCCTTTAATTTCTAGCTCTATCCTGCATTCTCTATCTGACCTTTCCAGTTCTACACTGCAATCTCCACCTTTCCAGCCCTACCCATGTAACCTCCAACCTTTCCCTTCCAGCTCTGCCCTGCAATCTCCACCTTTCCCTTCCAGCTCTGCCCTGCAATCTCCACCTTTCCCTTCCAGCTCTGCCCTGCAATCTCCACCTTTCCCTTCCAGCTCTGCCCTGCCATCTCCACCTTTCCCTTCCAGCTCTGCCCTGCAATCTCCACCTTTCCCTTCCAGCTCTATCCTACATTCTCCATCTTTACAGCTTTATCCTGCAATCTCCATCTTACCCTCCCATCTCTACCCTTGCCATCTCCCATCTTTCCCTTCAGCACCATCTTGCAATCTCCATCTTACCCTCCCATCTCTACCCTTGCCATTTCCCACCTTTCCCATCAGCTCCATCCTGCAATCTCCATCTTTCCCTTCCAGGGCAGCTCTATCCTACATTTTCCATCTTTCCCTTCTGTTCTACCCAGCAATATCACCACCTTTCTCTTAAGTTGTATCCTGCAGTATCTATCTCTCCCTTCTGTTCTGTCTTTCAAACTCCACTTTTCCTTCTCTCTCCTTCAGTCTCCATCTTTCTATGCTACACTACAATTTCCACCTTTCCTTTCCATTCTGTCCTTCAGTTTCTATCATTCACTTCTGCTCTATCCTTACATCTCCATCTTTCACTTCCACTCTACCTTGCACTCTCCACTTTCCCTTCTGCACTATCCTTTAATCTCCATCTTTATCTTCTGTCCTACCATGCAATCTCCACATTTGCCTACTGCTCTACCCTTAGTCTGTCGTACAGACCCTGAAGCATAAATATCCAAGAAAGCCCACACAAGTCTAGAAAATGTGGCAAGTCTAGATTTCCATAGCTTCATTTCAGAGACTAGCTGTTAGTCTACTCTACCCTGCAACCTGTACTTTCCTAATTCTCCATGTTTCCGTTCCAGCTCTACTATGCAATCTCCAGGTATCTCACTACTCTATCTTTGTAATCTACACACTTCCTGCCCAGCCCTTTAATTATCACCTTTCTTTCCCAGCCCTACTTTTCTGACCTATCTCCATCCTTACAATCTCTACCATTCGCTCCAGGACTCAGACCTACCTCAGCAATCTCCACTTTTCTCTCCCAGCTTTTGACTTTCTTCTGTATCTCATACAGATCTGCCTTTTCTGACACATACTCCATGACCTCTGGCACACGAAAGTCTGCCAGCTGCTGACGCAGTTTGCGGTTAATATTCTCAGCCTTGGCTCGCTCCTGAAAATCCGAAGGTATACATTATTTATCCATTCCTAAGAATTACATAGAATGACTTCAACTATTCAGAATTACAAAGTACAAAGACCTTTGTTTTTCACATCTGACAAGAGACCAGGTTGCTTCAGCTGGTCAACATCCTTGAAGCTGGAACTGAGAACCGGAGTCAAAAATGAAAACACACCAATCTACAATGAAGGACTTTTTAATGAAAGTGAATATTATTGTGATAGCACTACATGTCCAATGTATAAATATTTTACACTGAAGATAATAAATCCATTGATATGTACATGTACATATGAATACAGAATTTGTTTTCTTTTCCCTTCACTTACCAAGAACATAAGTATGAAGCATTGATCTCATTATATAAGCCAGTTACAATGTGTAGTATTGGTTGAAAAGTTACTTTAAGCAAGCACACATTGAATTATCCGACACTCGGTAGAATCCAATATTTTTTCCTAGTCCCAGTGAGTGCTGGATTGTACAGAGCCCACAACACCTACAAATGTAAAATCAATAATGAAACTGAAAGAGTAAGGTCAGTTCCTCAAAGTTAGTATTTGCAGTCAGATGCCACTCTATAGAAAGAGCATTTTCCCTCCGAATGAATAGACAGTGGTTTAATCCCTGGTGTCATTATACCATCACCTGTATAGAGATAGTACTTGTAAGTCTGCCAAGCACTCAGGCAAGACTGTAACGGGGACTGGTGAACACAGTACACTGCATCTTATTTGGGTATCCAGGATAAACTATGGTATGATATCTCATGATTATTCTGTACAATTAGCATGAGCTCAAGCAGACATGTGCATACACGTGTACACATGCACACACATCCCATTTAAAGGGGCACTGATGCAGAACAAATGATGTTTCTCGCCAACAGCCTAATTACGAAACCAAGCAGCAAATTGGTAAGCACCCACTCCCTCGACTGTGACGAACAAAGAGACTGGGCTCCTGTCCGCATTAGCAGAATTTCTTCACCATTAACAGTCAGGAGGCCGGATGCCCATCATATGCCATTATTTTGAAATATCTGTGGTATTCCTTGTCTGACTGTAACAAAATATCCCAGCAGTGTAGGTTTTTTTCTTCTGATGCCTGGATAGTATAGTGACTGATCCAATTTGATCCTATTTCTGTGTTTTTCACCTTGATATTTAATCCTGTCATATGAAAATATGATGTCTACAGGCACACAGCAAGCTATTTGTTTCATATAAGTCTGAAAGATTGCAAAGCTTTATATTTAGATAGTTTTGAGGGTTGGCCCAGCAGTCACAGCAAAAATCATATGTAAAGTTTGGTAGCTATGGTAGCTACCCTGGTTTATTATCTATGATAATAAAACACACAGTTGACACAGAGGTCATGAACCAGTCACGAATTTTGGGATATCATCCAGGTACGTACGGGAGAAACACAATAACAAAAGGAACAACCAGTACACGAAAATTGCTCCGCATCAGTGTCCCTTTAATCTTACATAGCTTTACTATCTGGTGGTGTTTGTAAATCGTGGCAACCTGTACCTGCTCAACAACCTTGGTCTCTGCATCAATCTTGGACAGCAAGTCATTTCTCGAGGATATCTCTGATCCAAGACGTTCAGACTCCATTGTTAGTGTATGGAGCTTTTTCTGCAATGACAAATACAAATCACAAATACAAATCACAAATTGGGTACATCACAAAGGGCACTCATAGCACATGACTGATGGCCAGCAGAAGCAATGTCAATTAATTCTTTAGGAGCTGACCAACTAGTGATTTATAATACAGGGAACAATTTAGTGACATGTAACATGTAAATTACTTTTGAAAAAATGTAAAATTTCACAATTGTGTCCTCACGAGGTCACACTAAGTCAACACATCGATCTTTCAATACATCCAGTGCCTCTAAGCATTTTTTAAAAAAGCTATAGTGTTTGGTACCATATATGAACCTGAAACAATACGGGATATATGTCATGTAAGGATACTCATATCAATTCACAAACTTCATCCCATGTTCATAACAGTTTGTTAACTCTTCTCCAGCTCATATGGCGTTTATTTGCCTTCTGCCTTACGTCATACAAATACACAGCCTGACTGCCCTCACCTTGTATGAGTTGAGGACCTGCAGTGTGTTGCCTGCCATCAGCTTGAGGCGCAGCAGGTCCTGGTTCCTCTCATCGATCTTCTCCAGGTACTGCTGGTTCTCAATCTTCAGCTGGTTGAAGTCCACCTCATGCAGCACCTCTCCCATCTCTTCTTTCTACAACACACATACTTTACATTACAGACACGTCTAGTCATTACAGAGACACAGTATAGTTCAGACAAACATCTGAAACACATACAGGAGCTTCAGTTCAACAACAGAGATAATTAGTAGACAAACATACTGTGTTGGAAAATCAGAGGTATATAACGAAATTATAACAGCTCTAAATTTGATTTAAAACTGAATGCGCAGCATGACGTTTTACATACAAAATTAAGAGCTATTATAATTTCATTATATACCTCTGATTTTCCAACACAGTACATTTATCTCCATTCTACCATAACCGTGCTATTCAGATTTTAAACAAATACATACTGTGTTGGAAAATCAGAGGTATATAACGTGATTATATACCTCTGTATGAGTTTGATTTAACAATCACAATCCAGTATTTACTGAAGTCATGGTAGAATTCACACTTACAGACACATCTAGTTATTACAGATTCACCGTATGGTTCAGACAAACTTATATGGAACCCATACAGATTTCAAACTCACATCTCTAGAAAACAAATTCTGAATTCATATTGATTACCCTTTAACAACACAAACTGAGCATGTGTTGTAAAACACATGATTCAGACACAAAAACATGCATAAAGGTGGTCCATTCACCACATCCTTAACACTTAAAGACATGCCACTTTCAAAAACAAGAACAAGCTTGTATACAGGTAGTCCACACCCCATTACACAACACCTACAGACAGGTATGCATTTAAGTTCAACACTAGTTACTGTTGATTTGACCAAATATACAGTAATTCACTAATTACATAAACCTTTCTAAAGTAAGGATGAGGTACACTATTAGCATGACATATCAAACATATTGATGGTTGCTGTTTAATGACACATTCAGAATGTCAAAGTACTACAAGCATGTCATGATACAGGTATCTCACTCCAAACATCAAATGCTCTCCTCAGTCCTACAATATGCCTTACGTTTAAAGCATTCAGAAGTAACTTGTGTACTAAGTTTGGTGAACCTAGCATGCATAGTTTCGGTGATATGCTGTGGCCAAGTAACCATCAAACATATTTTGCACCATGTCATGTTCATGAAAACAACAACAAAACAAATTCTGAATAAAAATTAAAATAGCAAAAGGCAAATATCCATGGGTACTGATTAACATGTGAGTGAAGTCTCGTGAACCTAGTATAAATATAAATTGAGATAAGAGATATGCCCCACATCCATGGGTACTGATTAACATGTGAGTGAGGTCTAGTGAACCTAGTATAAGTATAAATTGAGATAAGAGATATGCCCCACATCAAACCATCAAACACATTTGGCACTAAGTTGTGTTTCCATGGAAACAGCAAAAAACAAAATTGAAAAACTGCAAACATAGCAAAATGTACATCTATGGGTAATGATTAACATGTGTGTAAACTTTGGTGAACTTAGCATGTAAATTTTAAGAGGTATGATAAGTTTCAGGACAGAAGGACAGATGGATGGACAGAATGAACGCTATATACCCTCGTACTTCGTAGCGCAGGTATAATGATGTGTTGTCCGATATTTCTGATTGTCAAGGTCACTACTATGGCCTGGCCACAATCCAATCACGTTTGATATAATGTTTTATCTTAGGCAGAAATGTAAAGCTAGCCAGACTTGGTATCAGGGTGGTTCATATTACCAGTTAGGCTGACCACCATGAGGCAAGTTAGATAGCTCTTACAAGATGTGTTAATAAATACCAATTCTAACCTGAATCTTCATGAGTTGACAAATGTATTCATGCACACATTCACAAGAAGGAAAAAACATTTCATAATGTGGTCAATATCTTGTACCAGTACTGAGATTTTAGCAAACCTTGAAACAGTCCAATACAAATATAACAACATTTCACATAAAATATAATAATGTGAACTGTTTAAGACTGGAAATAGAGCAGATTCACTGTGTAATGTGAGGCATTATACTAACCTGTTTCAGCTGAAGATGAAGCTTTTTCTTCTGTACTTTCAGCGTGGAATTTTTCAGTCTCAGCTTTTCAATGAGTGTGTCCTGAGGTGAAAACACACATATGTACATACACTACAATTAAGCCAGAATATTGCCTATAAACAGACCAGATATAGAAATACTAGTACTGCTTTTCAGGTTGAGTCCCATCTAGGATTCCAACCCAAACTCTCAGAGTGAAACACCTGCCTGTCTGCCACTGGGAGTGTGGGTCTAAATCCATGATGGACTCCTTCCCTTCCTTCTGAAGCCCAGAATATGTACTGGAATCTCCACTTTACTGAAAAAGTGTAGTAACAAATAAAGAGGGTGTTATGTTTCTACCACTGTCTAAATGACATTGTGTATTCATGATAAATGATAACAGAATATTTCAGCCAATTGAGAAATCAGCTTGCTGGGGTAAGCATATGCCATGCTATGAGAGTAAGACGCATGTTCCTAATGAAAATAGGAACATCAAATCAGCAAGTCACTGCAGTACTAATGTCAGACCTGCCTGCTTTTCAATGTGTCAGTGAAATTGAACTTTGAGAAGGCAGGTAGTTAACATGCTTACCCTTGCTCTGAGTTTATCTTCAAAATAACGGATGACCTTTTCAGCAATCACTTTGGTTGTCCTCTGGTTGACAGCACCCTTAACAATGTCTCGGTCAAACTCATAGGAGTCTTTCTTCATCTCTGCTAGACGCATGTCTGCCTCCTCCATTATTGCCTTCAGGTGGAAGAGTTAGATTAACAGTGGAACAATTAGATGAACAGTTGAAATTACATTAAAACATCTACATAGGCGGATGCAGAGGGGAGACTCAGGAATTTGACCCCACCCCCACCCACCATGACTCAGCCCCATGAGTTTATTACCTCCCTTGCCTGGCCTTTTATCCAATCAGGTGTCTATGCTGGGAGTGTACCAATCACGCTGGGAGTGTACCAGTCACAACTCACTTTTGCTTCTTGAATTATCTACCGATTAAACTTGGCAACACAAACCATGCAAAGGTTCTCTGAAAGGGGTAAGGGGTAAGAAGGAGTTCTTGCACATATTTTTAGAGTTTTGGACCTGTCAATTTGTCTGTATGATTTCCCCCAAATCTGAATCACACTGTGAACAAACCTTCACAGCTGTGACTGCCACCTTTGTTGACACTGGCAAGCTCAGCTGTAACAGTGGCTTAGCTGACTGGCTATGGTGGAAATGCAAAGCCAGCAAAGGGAAGTAATAAAATTATCATACTGAACCATAGATGCATCCTAGTTAGAGTAGATTTATCAGAACATATACCCATGAGATACTGAGGATGTAACAGAGCATGGGATTAAATATTTGCTAAATGTTCTCGACCATATTACCAAAAAGAGCATAGATGTCACTTAACAAGATAAAATTATCACACAAGACTGGCTTATGACTTAAGGCTAAACCTGCAAGCTACAATATTTTTATACAGTTCAACATTACAGGAAGTATATTCATGTCTGGACTGTTCAACTCATACCAGGGTCGCTACATATGGCTACAATCTGTGGAGCCTGTTTCTGGTGTTCCAAAGTGTGATGTTGGTGGAATATCGCTAACAGCAGCGTAAATCACATTAAGTCACTCATCTGATAAAACACACCTTGTAAGTGTCCATGATTTTCTCAGAATCTTCCTTCAGCTTCTCTATTTCCTCTCTCAACTCTTCTATTTCTCTCTGAGCTATGTCACATTTCTGTTCAGCAGTAAGTTTGAGGGACTTATCCAGGTTACTACTGCGTGACTTGGACCGCTTACGTCCCACACCTCTCATTTCCTGTGTGGACTGAGACTGAAGGGCTCCCATGGTGGGTTGAACCACCACTCCAGGCATGTCCTTCGGCTCAACACGCTTGAGAAATTTCTCAAACATCTGTGTTTCTGCAGCAAGGACCTCATTTGCCCGTCTATAAATAATGAAGTAATGAGATGAAAATTACAATGAGAAATTATGACAATCAAAATCTTCACGTCACAAAATTTTCAAAGGTGTCATATCATTTAGACCCTTTCCCTCTTTTGACCCAAAGGAAACTTTAAGTGAAATACCAACAAGGAAATATTCAAGTGGCTGATAACTGGCATTTTGTTCTTTCTTACATTAGCAAGCTAGAGTTTGCCCACAATAAACATTGTTCTCAGAAATAAATACATGTATAAGAGACAAAATAACTACACATGGATATAAGTTAGTAACCAAGTCATTGTAGCTATTCATTTGTTGGTTTGGCATTAATTTTCGATTCTCTGTGCACATACACAAGGTGTATAAAAATATCCATTAGTCTATTTCAAGTTTGGTTGTATGCTTTACTGATAGTGTAAACACTAAGGAAACAAAAATATAAACAAATACACAGTTTAATGTCAAATGCAAGTGATCTCAATTGATTTTTGAATCAAAGACTGGGATTACCTAAATAAATAGCTTCATTTATGCAAATATTTATGTCCTTCCTGTCCATCCCCTTTTCACAACTAAAAACACGAGGTTTTTCATGCAGTTGCAAAATAGGACATAAATTATTGAAAAGCGTGGGCAAATGGATGTATGTACTCAGCCATGAGCCGATGCAACACGTAACTGATCTTCATTAGTTCATAACAGATTTTATTTAGAGAGTATATACACTAATAGTATTTTACACGTGGGTATTTTACACGCCCTGTGCATGCACAAAGCGAGTTGAAAATTAAATAGTGAAACCAATGAATCAGACTTCACTTCATATATGTCCATAGATGCCAGATTGTAATTTGTATTTGTCACTCAGAAAACTGCTGTCTAAATAACAGCATATTCAACATAAGCTTGAAGATTCATTTTTTTAAACCACTTATGTGTTATTTTGGTGAGAAAATCACATGGTTGTAAATATTCCCTCTTCAGACTTGAACCTGTGAAATGACTTAATCAACGCGTGCCCTGGCTGATCATTACCAAATGACTGCTACTGTACAGTTGCTGCAGCTACTTGAAGCAGATACTCTAATACTTGTCCCTCCAACCAGCAACCAAGTTATGTAAGTATGTGGTTTGGAAAAGCATGAAAAAAACATATTGTTAACTCAACACTGCAAATCACATTGTTAACAGAGTTGTGTTTTATGAATTGAAGTTCTTAATCAAGATTAGACCATGGATTCACAGTGAGCAATGACATCTTGCTATGTATTATGAGGTAACAACTATTTTAAAGTAACTGTAACAGTTAAGCTAAGAGTATATATTGGCCGCTTTATAGGTAATCTACTTTAGTTAAAAATAGTTAGTATTACTTACATTAAACTAATATTAGGCATTTTAGACATCTTCACATGTAATTCATATTTGCTTCAGCGCATTCATTATAACATCCCACCAGAGGTATGGCAGCTATGTTACATGCAAGTTTACACCTATGGGCAAATACCTTGTAATCTACACTATTTACCTAACTCCTTTGGAAATGCTTCTGAGTAAGATATTTTAAAGAGTCATTCACTGAAACTGAAAGCCTAATACCTCACTCCATTTATTGCATTTAAACGAAAACAGAGATATATATGTCCCAAAATAACACCATGAATGGTATCATGGAAAACAGAAGACCATGATAATATTTCGTGAGCCATATTTTCAGTCAGTTATGAACGCTTCATTTACAGTGTTTGTAAATCAACGTGACAAACAATTATAGTGACATAAATTGTGAATGAATCATATATTGGCTGCAATGCGGTTTACCGGTTGCAACACCAGCCAGCACCGCAGAGCAATTATCTCACAATATCGCCTCCATCCTTTGAAATCCTAAGGATAGGGTTTGGGGTTAAGGTACGTTAGACACTCTTTACTATTCTTAGGATTAAGGTTTGGGGTTAGTGTTAGGCCCCCTTTACTATCCCTAGGGTTAGAGGTTAGTATCTTTGGGTTAGGGTGTGGTACCCTTTCCGATCTTTAGGGAGTGCCAATTAATCAGAAAAGGTGCATCAGTGAAACTGCAGTGTTCCCCATATATTCTGTATTTAGTAAAATCTAGGGTTTACTATTGTGCTGAATCAATTTTGCAAAACAATATTTACATCCATCACGATGTTGTTGAACCGTTCATCTGTTGACTGCTTACAAATTTACAATCTATCAAATCTTAGCAAATACATAATAAAGTACATACAGTGTCTCTTCCACCAGCTGAAATAATTGTTCATCTGTAAGATCCTGAAGTGGATCTTCAGCTGTATCATTGCTGGTGTCAACACTCATCGTCTCTGATTCCGCCATTTTGACTTGAATGACTCGTTGCTATAGTGAACATCCGGGACATTTGATGTGTAAACAAAAAATTTTAAAATACTTATTTCGTTACCTTATATGTATAGAACTATAAATATATTGTTAATATATCTATTGATGTAAGAATATTTTCAACATTAATGAGACGGGTGGACCTATCATAGATTTACTACTATTTTGTATGATGTCAGCGGCCGCTGTCATTCGGGTGAATTCGGCACCACTCGGCCCATTCGTAACTACTCGTCCCTTTCCGTGACCTACAAGATTCGGCTGGCCGGACTGACACGAGAAGTTACGAATGCACTCACCAAGCTACTTAAAAAGTAAGGTCTTGTTACCTACGGACCATTTTTTCGATAAATTGGGTTATTTGGTTAGTAATGTCGATGATTACGTTATCACAACGCAGTAGATGATACTATCGCCTAGGTTTTTGTGAAAACAATTTAAACAGCCTTTCGCGCGCACTCGTGGAAAGGATGTGTCGTCATTCAATAATTTGAAGCATTCCTAAAGTGTGTTGCTGTCAGTCATAACGACCTCAGCAACCAATGGTGGACTATTATATCTGTGGATTTGGTGGCCCGGAAAGCAAGCATTAGTAAAAGCGTACCTAGGTTATGTACATGTAGTCGCTGGATTTTTTTAATATCGACTTGATATTTTAGAGACACTCGCACGGAATTAATTAGGCGGTCAGTTCATTGTTTGTTTACCATTGCACAAATAAAACACAAAAGTAAGCGCACACAACTCGCTTTGATGAATTGCTGACAACACTATTTAGGCTTTCGTTTACCCCAAGCATGGGCGAGTTTGGCTTTATGTGCTGGGGATTAGGTGCCTGACTCTAATAGCGTGGGTTCGAATCCCGGATGGAACCCAACCTCACAAAAAGTATAGGAGAAATATGTATGATAATCCACAGCTATTAAATATCTTTTGTATCCATAGTAACTTTGCATTGGTTGTTCAATGACAGACAGACAGACAGACAGACAGTTTATTCAGTAATACTGGCCACATGGCCTATAGTACAATTGAGGTTGATTGTCGCATAAACAGTCACGTGTTACTATACTTTTGAACAACTTTCGTGGATTTAAAATACATGTTTTAATTACAAAGCAAGAGAAGGCACACTACGCATATTTTGTGAGCTTAAGATATCTGCCATTGACTGCTTACAACAGGTAATAGTTTTTAATTCTGGAAGGTATTTCAGCCTTAACTGTGCATATTTATCACTCTTACATAATATATGTAACTCATCTTCCAAATCACCTGAATTACAATTTGTACAAACAGCATCTCCAAGTTCATTGTATTTTCTCTGACGGAACGAGGTAATTTTAAAAGTGTGCAATGATATTCCAAATTTCCACAATGCTCTTACAAGTGATTTGTCCTGAAGATTATGTATGTACATTTCAGTCTGAAATATTGATTTAATGGAACTATAGTGGCTGAGAAAAGTGGAAGTACAGATAGATTCATGCCAAGTTTGAATATATACATCTTTAAGTCTTTGTTTAAATATTGGCAAAAACATATTATCATCACCAACACTCTGGAACATCCAGGTGTGGAACATCTGAAGCCCAACACTGTTTTCCATTGTCATCGAGCTTCTTTAACACACGGTAACAATGATAGAGATAACGACAAATATCCATTTTAAGGAACTTTAACCAATATTTGATAACTCTTATACTTGGCTAGAAACAAACAATGCGTAGCGGCCTGTTTCCCCTATGACAGCTTTATTTGAAGCAAATTTCCTTATTCCCAGAAACGTCTTAAAATAAGTTACATGGACTTTTTCAATAGCTTCAAAATACTTGACTCCCCAAATTTCGGAGCCATATAGGAGTTGTTCAATGTTACATTTTGATATAATTATTTACAAACTTGGCAAAGGTTCTTTTCATCCGTCATTTTCAGTGACTTAAAATTACACACTGGGCCGTTTTGATCCATTGCCGTTTTCATCGGGTGCAGTATGTATTCCTGTAAACCTCAATATTTGATGTGACTTACGTCACAGCCTCTTTTACACTCATACTGAGAGAGGTGTTCCTGTGGTGCCCAGCGGCTGTAGTAAACTGATCCGTTGGTCTGCACAGGTATCACGGATCCTGTCTCCATTGTACAAGCAAGGTAATTTTGCATGTTGGTATTGAGCTGTATTTAAGTATATTATTTAATATGTCCAATGTTCTTCGACTGACAGATATATCTGAGGTATTTATTTCATCATAAGAACGTCACTGACACAGGTATTTTCTACTTTCGTTTTCAACCGTGAGACAGTTTTACTTTCGTTTTGACACAGACCGATTTCAAAAGTTCGTAACACCTCTTCAATCTCGGACTGTTTATTCACAAAGGTACGTATACCTAAGACTGGTTGTTGTGTAGAATAGCCTCTGCTCTTTCATAGTTTGTGATTGTACAATATTCTTGTTTCTTAATGCGTATGCGCTTCTGACCGGTGACCTGGGCTGCTAGTAATAACACTGACGCTGTGAAGCTGTGGAATTGTGATGTCGGAGTGTGTAGATGACAGAAAGTCACTTTTCTTTATTCAGAAGCATGAAAGGACTTTGTTTTGGACAGGGGTCGTGACTGCGGATGGGCTGTAAGAGGCGGTTTGCTGTGACACTTAAAAAGTGTGCATCACTGTGAGTGGGTATACCGATGTACGACTATTACAGCCACTAAGATTCTTTTTGATACATTTGCATTTGCATACATGATATATGTATTTATGAAAGTGTAATACAAAATATGTAAATTTGAAGTCAAAATCGTGGGAGTGTTTCCACCATGTTTTGAGGTTTGCAGGTTATTACTCTCTTTTGGCTTATTCAAACAATCAAACTATTTAGTTAGTGCGATACTGCTATGTACATTGTTTCGTACATGAGGACACCCACGCTGCAGCATGAAATGTGGTCTCTCTGATAGTCTCGTCGCTCTATGTTTTAAGTAATGCCGATGCTATCTATACCTTAAGTCATAACTGACCTCGCCACACCCCACCCATTTCACCCCACCTTACCGTACTGAGTACAGCCACTCTACAGGTTATACAACACCAAATGTTTTCCCATAGACTTCAATAGTATCCTTATATTTTCTTAAAAATCATACAGGCTATCAACAGCCATTCCATGTACACATGGACACAGTCTGGCCTGTAAGCTAAAAAAACCACAAGTTGTGGCCAACTTGTCCGGCACATTTGCCAAGCACAGGAAGCGGAACACATCAACCCCCAGCTCCGCACCAAATGTCACCTACTTCAAAATATATGCACACACATAAGCATAACCCATGGTGATAAAATGACAGCACTAAATGCTTAACATTCTGGTCAGTTTTAATAACAGGGTGGATATGCTTTTAAAACACATAAACATCTTGCACTATTTCATCCAATCACAGCTGTCACAGTCCTCTGTCCGTTCCTCCCTCGGGGAGCATGTGATGTTGATATAGTGTAGTGGAACCTCAAGTCAAACTAATAATATCTTTTTTTGAAAATATCTCTTACACCAAACAAAAAAATGAAACTTCCTGGTGTAAAGATTTTGGTGTTTGAAGTGCATTTCCTTTTGTTTGAAAGGAACGGAACATACCATGACTATGGCTGAGCCGTTGGATCCTCAGCAACGGCTGAAGCATGATCTGGGTGATGTCCCCTATTCTCTCCAGCTCCACCACATCGTCAACATCACACATGCAAAGCGTGTCTCCATATTGGATCGAATCGAGAAAGAAGAGTTGCATCCATGCGGCTATGAGGAAGAAGAAATCAGACGAAACAATTTCTTATCGCTACTGCATTTCACCACTCGTGGGAAAGGGAGAGCTCTGGAATTAAATTCCAAGGTTTGTGAACATCAACCGACCAATATAACAGCATTGGTGAACAAAGCCGTGATGAAAATGGCGACTGGGTATGAGTTTGAGTCACAAGAAGCTGTCGAGGAGCTGCATAAACTGAAGACTAGAGATGACTACAATCAGTTACTCGTGGTTGCCACAGCCGAGCAGGCGTACTGCATGTCTCGCATAGGCCCTCACCTGTATGTCAAAGCCATTGATCTTTATGAATATGCCATTAAAACATGCCCCGAACAGTACCTGTGGAAATTCGGATGTGCATTGACTTGTCGGAGATGTTTAGGGATGCCTAAATGTGTCAAGGACATGACACAGGAAAGGGTTATTGAGTTTTGCGAAAGAGCAGTACGATATCTTTTTGAAATTACTTCCCACTGCAAGAAGCAATCTCTGATTGCAAAAGCGTTTGTGGAGTTGGGGGACCTGTATCATTTACTGAATGAACCCGTTTGCCCTTTAACTCAGCAGATTGTTGATCAAGTCAAAAGAAAAGGTCCATCACTGACTGCGGAGGAATGCCTTGATAAAGCCCTTCAAACAGTCAAGAAGGCGTCTCTAAAAGATGAGTTCGTTCTTGGAAGATGTGGCAGACTTTTGCTTTATGAAAGATCTTACACTCAATATCCTGAGACTTTACGGGAATGCTATACGTTACTTAAGCAGGCATATGCTATCCGACCAAGTTCATTTATTTGTGATAATCTAGCGAAGATATTAGTTAAACTGGCAGCACAAAATTCTAGTGATGCCGGTGGACGCGGGCGCGGGCGCGGGCGCGGGCGTGGGCGAGGTCGTAGGCGTTCCCATGGTAGCTGGGGAAGCCATTATGAACATAGACAGCCTGGATATCACACAGGAGGCACTGAAATGCCATACAGAGATCACTCTGATAGAAGCGGATATGCCTCAGTAAGGAGTAGCATAGAAGAACCAGAGAGGCCACCTGCTGCTAAGTCATCACTAAATCCATTGGCTGCAGAATTTGTCCCAAACAAGCGGACGAGCAGCGACAAGCATCTCATGGCTGACAGTGCCTCAACTGATCTGGCTTCTGGGTTTGCGAAACTCTCAACAGAAATCCAAGTGCCACAACGAAACCAAATGCGAGGTGGCAGGTCTCCTCAGAGACTTAGCAAAATGCTTAACTCTCCAAAGAAGTTAACAAAATACCCTAATAACGAATATCTGATGAAGGCTGTGGGTTATCTTGAAGAATCAATTGATATGACCAAAGAATGCAATCACCACGCCATGCATCAATTAGGATTAAACTATAGGCGACTTGATATGCTGGAAAATGCAGAGGGACAGTTTCGTAAGATCATCGCTGATCCGAATGCTTCACCTTTTCACAAGAGTGTCGCATATGAACAGTTAGGCTTCTGTCTGTTTGAGAAGATCGAGGGAAGTCCGTATAGTGATGAGCAGAGACAGAGCTTCAGAGAGGACGGCATGCTAATGATGAGACGATCCATAGAACAAGCAACCATTATTGTTGCCCAGAGTCCAACAATGGGAAAAGATGCTTTAACTTCATGGGAAGCCCTACCAACACTGAAGCAGCTTCTAGAGAACGAACCAAACAAGACTGATAGTGTCAAGGAAGTAGCAAGTCTGTGTGCTCTAGTTGGCGCCCACAGAGAATCCGTAGAGTACTACAAACAACTGCTACTCGTGAAACCTGACGATCCTTCTTTGCTCTCTCAAGTCATTGAAGAATACATGTTTTCAGGAGATTTTGAAAATGCCCACTCATGCCTTCACCTTCTGTTGTGTACAAAAGAAGGACGACATATGGCCGACAAGAAAGAAGATTTAGTTTACCAAGTTTATCTTGGGATTGCTAAGAACCTACTCGGGTCCGAGCCCACTCCTTCCAGCAGAGACACCATACGGTCATGTTTTGAAAGTGCTTTCATTCACAGACATGGCTGCACGTCAAGTGAAGCTGACAGAACCTGGGACGTCTTTGTACTGGATGACCCCGAACAGACAAACGCTGAGGCACAAGCAATCCAGTCATGGTTCAGGGAAACCTGCGGCTTGTCTGTCATTCGAAATAATGAAAATGCTCTGGGTTATGAAGTTGAGCTAATCGCAGAAAGTAATGATATGAGTAAATGCAAATGTTTGGTTGTTGTGTTTGGCAAAGAGCCTGCTACCAAACGACTGGAGACTCTTGTTGCTATCGCTCGCAACTGCTACCTGGATGTAATACTTCCCGTACTGACCTGCCCACAGAAGGTTTTGCAGATCTTGAAAGACAAACGTCCAGTAGAGTTACCACCAGACTTTCTGACATGTCAACAATCTCAACCACTCATGAATATTTTTTTATCACTTCTTAACTTGGATTATACCAAATTTACATGGTTGGATGGAAACAATTAAATCTGCAGAAACAATAGATACATGTACATAAACATTTTATTGCCATAACCTGTTATACCAGGTGTTTGAAGTGGCCCCAGGTGACATTATACGGGGGATCATCAGGAGTCCCATTAGATGTCTTTGGAAATGACAACCAATATGTGTCTTCAGTCTGGCTTCCACAAGGTGATATTATACACTGACTGATTCAAAGTGAAGTAATGACAGATGCATGTAATACATCTGGAAGACAGAAAGCAAATTTACCTGCTTTGGTTGCAAACTGCTGTAATTTCATCTAGCTGTCCCAAATTAGAATTTGAAAGAGAAAAATATATCCACAAGTACTGTTATATTAGAACAGATATGCATCAAATGAATATCTATGTATCACCGATAAGTTAGGAACTTAATAAACCTTTCATTTCGGTATACTATCCTCAATATCTTGATATGTAACTCATTTGATGTACATTCTTTCTATCATACAGTTTATAAATAACTGTTATGTTGTGTTTTGTACATATTGGTTATGTACCTTTTATGCTGCAGTTTACAGCCTGCGTTTGTGAATGAAGTTCAGTAACAAAAGTAATTAATAGGATACTTATGAAAGGAACAATGTAACTGCTATATTTCCCCAAATTTAGCAGTGTATGAATAGCGTCTGACCGGCGACCCGCTGCGTGCTTGTGGCGGGCTTACAAGTTTATTCTAAGTACATTTTCCAAGGGTTAATATTTGACCACGTCTTTGACTAAGGGACATATTTCGAAAATAATTTACAATTGTGGTAGCTAGATGATGTCTGTATAGTCCATGATCAATCAAACAGTACCTTCCACAGATCAGTCTACTTATTTAACACAAACACTAGATGGGACTGGTCTAGAGAATTCTGTCAGCAAATTAATAATGTCTTTCTTTTCTGCTTTTCTGATTCAGATGGCAGTGACACTAAATGAAACAACAATGACCATCAAGTTATGATTTTACTAAATTTGCTTTTGCACATGTTTAAGTTTACCTCACTACAAGTAATTCTTTATTTTAAAACCATCGTTCAATTTCCTATTTTTGATACAGGACTGGTTACATGTTTACAGGACCGGCAGCATTGTTTAGTTATCAGCCCTGTGGGCTTCCTGTCTTTTTGTAGGAGTTTCATGCACCGAATTTAGTCTTTTTGAAGACAGAAGGTCACAACCCACGGTACAAGCCTATGCAGTAAGTGAGTGTGGTCTTCATAAATGCATCATAAATTATGCAAAGTCATATTTGGATATACGATTACTAGTTGTCAAGGTTATTTCATAAACTAGCTAGGTGTGTATTTGCTTCTAAGTTTATGAATTAATAGAAACGTGGTATTCGCATTTAGTGACCTTTACTTTACAACAACTGCATATTTTAACACGAAATCTTCCCCTACCATACATCATGTCATAATACACTCGATGAATCTGATGAATTGGCATGTCACTCTTATATAAAACAATATCTTTTTCTTCTTATAAATTAATTTAAGAAAACCTATTTACCACATTCTCTCTTCCAAATCCACGCACCTCCAGCCTACACAGACCTGTTTTGACGTGTGTCGCGCAAACAATAGTAACAGGTAACAGGTAATACAAGAGATTCATGGATGCCATTCGCACATGACACAGTAGAAGTACACAATCCACATAAATATATATCATATTGTTATGAAAATATTCACTATCATTTTTACCAATATTCATACCGCACTTAATATTGTTTTCCTTTTTAACAACTTTAAAGGAACATTTGATATTTGAATATGTTAAATATAAATGCTTTGTCAGCTGATTAAAGTTTACTTTTCATGGCATGGACTTCCTTATTATCATAAAGTAAGATGCGACACGTATATTTGTTTTTCCTGACGCGACCACTGAATGTAAAGAAGCAGATTCATTAACATCAAAGATTTATCTGATCCTGATTTAACCGAACATTAACAGAACGTTGGATGTCATTCATTGTGCCCAGTAGATGGTGATGACTTATCAGCCGCTGGGGTTACAGCACCATCAGCTGTTATGTCGGCACTAAGAGGTAACAAGATTAGTTGGCCACAAACTACCCGACGCTATCAAGATGAAGTTGACTCTGTAGCGCCACGAAGAGGTAAACTACAAAATGTCCAGACAGAGTGCAAGCCTGGTTATCTCGAAGTCCACGAGGACGTATTTTGTGCACAATCACCATGTACCTCTTATCACATGTAAACTGTTGTCCTATTACTGCCTGTTGCGAGAAGCACAGCTTCCCACATTTGCCCTCAAGCCCAGTATGATGAATGATATCTTACCACAATTCTGACATTCTTAAGATCTACAGTCTAAGTAAACTTATCCTCAGTACTTTTCGTTACACTCCACCACTGAGTCTAACAAAACCTTACGGGAGGTCGCGTCAGGTAAACTTTGAGATTGACCAATCAGAACACAGCTTACCAAATCGCGAAAGTGCACATTCGCACATCCCTTATGAACTTTTCATCTCGAAAAGGTTCGTACCCGAACGATTCCGAATGCAATTTAGCGTACGATCGCATCCGGGTGATGCACACGGCGTACGTACAGTCATGACAACGGTGAGTAAACAGTCGCTGAAAATAGTGTTTTCGGCAATATTCATGGATGTCATCTTGCGGAAATATTAGCTAATGGTAACCATGTCAACAGAAACCCCAAAGCGTATATACGGTCAAGTAACTGTGTTATATGCGGATTTTTGTTTGTGTCAGTGACCTGAATATTTTGAAAGTCCCTCCGATCCCTAAATAGTGGCCGTTGTCTGATTGGTTAAATCTATTTAACCGTCTCGCATTTGATTGGACTGTCATTGGTTGCTCAAAGGTTATCTGACGCGACCTTCTACTAGGTTTTGTTAGACTCAGTGGTGAAGTGTAACGAAATACACTGAGAAGAAGTTTACTTAGACTGTTAAGATCTATAGAATCTTTCTCATCATTACGTGTACAAAAATAAAGATTAAGGCTGGAATAGTTCAGATCTCAAAGTTTCTGTATCAGACCCTGTACGACGTATAGGGTATGTGAGTGTGACACTTAATCTCAGAACTTCTGCAGTTGTCTCATCAACCTAGACAATGTGATACAATTATCTTTTCTGGTCTCGGGGACATTGAATGATTTCATACACCTGGTATTGAGCGCATCACCCTAGACAATGTAATACAACTTACCTATCTCTTCTTGGGGATATTGAAGGATTTCATGCAAGGGGAGTTGAGAACCCGGTATATGCCTTACGCTTACACGTTGGTCTATACAAGCAATTATCAACCGTCACTGATAATTATAATCGAACCTCGATCAAAACACAAATCGACTGGCTACAAGACATCATTTTCCCACTACATATACATGTATATGTGATGAAAGGGAATATCATTTAAATATATGGTGGGTTTATCCGGTTCAAACGGTCTAACCTTCTCTCACTAGGATACTTTTGCCCAATATGCTAATGCACTGTCAATGGAACATTTAATGACCTTGAATAATATATTGGTTCGTAATCTGCACTCAAATAAACATCTGGAAAGATGGGCACTGTAGATGGGTGTCGATTACATCAGTTTATGTGAAAAAAATACACTTCAAGTGGAGAAGGAACATGATTCTAAACTATGCTGGTAACAAGCTGTAATTATATTCCATAAAAAGGTGTCACTAGATATATGTTAAGTAATCTTGAGATAGTTTTATAGTGTAGCAGGGACATCTCATTGGGACATTACAATAGTCGATGATCCTCCGATAACGGCTATCATGTCATTTACCATGGGAGCTCAAGGTCATTAACGGCCTCCATTCTCCAGCCAATGCCAGATTCAACGAAGCATACACTTATTCAAATGTTCAATGTCCAATAGGCCGTTCCATCCCATAGCAGGATGGTGCCGGTGAGAGTGGCCGGTGTTGGCACACCATTACTGAGCCACCCTGAGCCGATCGTTCTGGCCCTAACGACAAGGAACCGTTCGTTATGTCTACTACGTACTCGCTGGTCAGAGAAACTAAAGTTAACCTCCATTCATCCGAAAACGCCACTGTTGCCCAACCGTATAATCTGTCCACTCTCGACACCACCGACTGTATTCACAGTTCTTCACTCGGAAGAAACAGATGTTGGCTCGACGCCTGTATCAACGATTGCCTGTGAAAACTTAATGCTGTGTCTTCCAACATGTCAACTGCACGTAGCCGTTACGGACGCGGCATGTTATCAGAAGTTAACAATCCCCACGCCAACACATATTTGAAAAAACAAATCATCTGACAGTGACTTAAAGTCCAACTTGGTGGGGTTTTTTTCGAATAGGCCCAATCGTTTCCATGGAAATAATGATAAATGTACATGCCCTAAGTCTGTGAATGCAAAAGCACCGCTTTAAGATCTCTTTGATATATCTGCCAAGTCTTGTAGAAAGACGTTGAAGGGTGATCCGGAAGAAGCCCACTCCTCACTTTTGGATCAATATGGATCAAGATAACCTACATGTTCCCTGCTCTGAGCGGTATAGCCGAAATCTGACCCCTCTTGCGTGCGACGTTCTGGGCCCCGTTTCACAAAACTATCGTGAGCTTAGGATCTCGTAACTTTTCTCGTAGCATTTGCACCTCCTATGTTACAGTACACCAGGTACAAATGCTACGAGGAAAGTTACGAAGCAACAGTTTTGTGAAACGGGCCCCTGGAACGTAAGACAATACAATGACGTCATGTATTCCATGAAAAGGACGTCAGATTTAGTTGTGGAATTATGTTGAACGTTTTATGCACACTGATTCCAAAGCAGCATTTAACCATCCTACAGCTAATTACTAACTTGCTGCTATCAAATTATATGAGAGTTATAACGGATCTCTTTTATCAACCCCTGATTACGAAAATGATCAATAAATAGCAAATGTATAATCTGATACTGGCCTGAGGCCATATATGTAGCATACTGTATAGCTTTACACAATCAGTTTCGTCAAATAAAGTGTCAAATACAGATAATTTAATCTGACAAGTTTAATATAATCATAAATATTTCTAATGATAATGTATGACACCAAATTTTACAACATTCTCGGAAAAAAGTATACACATTTTTTCAAAAGTACAAATGACGTATGTTCGAAAGAAAACTAGAAAATGACAACATTCTTCTGCATTGATTTTCCACAGAGACTTGAGAGTTTTATAGGCAGACACACGGTGAAAAAAAATCAATGGGTTGAAATTGATCAATTATGTCTTCATTGTACATTAGAAAACAAATCCATAAAAAATGGCTTTTCATATAACAAAATTTCAGAGGCTAGATATTAGAAACAATGACAAGCTCTGTCGTTATATGTAGCTACTTTACTGGGTGATCCAAACATATTTCCGCTCAGCTCGCCTTGTGACGATGGAAGATATACGAAATTTGCACCATCAAAGACGCTAAGGATATATAAATATTGTAGTCATTCAGGTTCAAGCTTGTGCTGAAACGAACTATCAACACATATACATGTCTGTTTGAAAAAGAGGTGTTAGTGTATACATTGCGCCCACGTAACGATTTTTGTGTCTTGAAACTGATTAAATAACGTTTCCTAGATCTCAGAGTAATGATGGGTGTTTTTCTGGTGACGTATTACTTGCCTTAGTACCGATGAAAATGCCGTTCTCGGACATTCATATAAGGCTTGTCGCCCTGTAGTGAAATAAGTGGCTGGTGAGCAGCGCAAGCACAGCAGACGCCAGAAACTAGGCTGATATCCCGGACGTGATAGGTACGTAATACCAGTCGGTACAACAATGGGGAATAGTTGATTATTTTGTCGTTCGAAAAGTGACACATTTCGAGGCGTTTCCATAAAAAAGTGACATCAGACGATGTGTAGTTACCATACAAACTGGAGCAGTCTACGTTCTGAGTTATACCCGTAAGTACGAAAATAAGGTTTGTGTTCAAACTTCAGTTTGTCTACAGTGACATCTGATCATAGCCCAAACGTGACAAAATACTAGACGACCCGGCTGAAGGGCCTGGTGTTCACATTGTCGACATTTTACATACTGTATTGATGGGTGATAAAGCGTATATTAACTAAATATTAATTGCCGACCAGCGTTTCCCCAAGCAGAAACTATTGGCGGGAAAACCCCTCGTCTATGTGTGGTATGCGCTGTGCTATTTTTGGACGGAACATTCTCGATATGGTGCTTTTGTGTTTGCCCAGAGACAGACGCTTTAAGGCGAGTGTATCTTCTAATTCTGTCTCATTGAATCTGACAGAGACTATTTCTTCACGCTTGACGGTAAAAGCCACGAGATTGTGCTTCCGAAGGTGTGACAGAAAGTCTGAAAAGGCCATCTTGTTGAGACACCACAGACTGTCCGTTTGATGAGGTCGTAAAATGATTGACAATGCACCTGGCCCAGTGGTTACACATGTAGTGTGTTGTTTTGTTTTATTGTGCTTAATATCGTACCTTTCAGTATTTTAGACCAAACTTGGTAGATATAATAAACTGAACCTATGGTTGTGCCATTTGCTGTTTACAGATATTTTGGCATTTTTATTTTTTTGGTTTTCCATGGAACGTTTTGGTCTTAGAATAATGGGAAGGGTAGGCTTCGTTTCCAGTGCCAACTCAAAAACCGTTCAATATTTTTCTGCAAAACTTAGTAGATAAAGCAATCAGAACCTAAAGTGGTGCTTTTTGCTAATTACTTGGTTTTTGCGAGTTACAATTTTCTCGGTTTCCGTGGAAACGTTTCTGACTAGTCCCAAAAGTGAGAGATATATTGCATTTCCGGAGCACAACTCGAAAACTTCTTAATATCTGTCAGCAATACGTGGTAGATATGTGTGGCCGACCCCAAAGTGGTGCCTTTTGTTATTTGACGATTTTTGTCATTGTATTTTTCTTGGTTTCCTTGGAAACTATTCGTAGTTAGTCCCAAAAGGGAGGGATGGGCTCCGTACTGGAGAACGCCTTAAAAACTTCTTAGCATCTCTCTGCAAAACTTGGCAGACCTGTGGACTAGACTACAAAGTGGTGCCTTTTGCTACTTGCAAATGTTTTGCGTTTCTATTTTTCCCGGTTTCTATGGAAACAATTCTTGAAAGGGAGGGGTGGGCTTCGTTTTCGTTTCATGATTTCGACGGAAACGATTCAAACTTAGTCTAAAAAAACATCAAGTAATTGTCAGACGATTTGTCTTTATGAGGGGGCCGGGGGATATGGCATCTTCTGATGAATCTTGTTCAGTGTAGATCTGCACAATGGGATTTATATAATATCAATTTCGTACCAGACAGCCAAACAATTCTAACAGGGGAGCCTCGTTTTGAGATTTCCACAATTTCCAGGTTTCATTTGTCAAAGCTAGCTGCCCGACAGAGCACGCTGTACGGCGTGTTTGCGAGGATGAGAAGGAGCGTGGTGTTGCATTATACAAGTGCTTAGATGTATCAAATCACACTGATTAATATTTACGTATCCATCTAAATTAATTAGTCTAAAGACCCGTGAAAGCCGGGGGTAGAATAGGTCTTCAGCAACCCATGCTTGCTTTAAAAGGCAACTCAGCTTGTCGTAAGAGGCGACTAACGGGATCGGGTGGTCAGGCTCGCTGATTTGGTTGGCACATGTCATCGGTTCCCAGGTGAGCAGATCAATGTCCATGCTGTTGATCACTGGATTGTCAGGTCCGGACTCGATTATTTGCAGACAGACAGATTTACAGACATTGTAATTTGGTTTAATTACAATCAGTTACTGTCAAGGAATATTTTCCATCCAGAAATCTGTTACTTTAACCCATGATGCATGCTATTTTAACCCATGGTGCAACAGTAATGATTCAAAAGAGAGTTGGGGAATGAAGATACAAGGATTTGACATGCGTACCACGTGTATAGGAAAGGTAAATCTAAGAGCACTTGGGGTGAGAAACTCTCTTTATCAAGACTCCAAGTGTGTGGTCTAGCATTATTTCTAACATTACAGGTCTTTACAGAGGTGTACTGTGTTTGAAGTGTGTTACTTTTAGTTCAAGCTAAACCATCTCAAGTATACAAGTGTTAGCTGTTACACAACGACGAGATACGTTGACACGGCTTTGAATTCTGACTGTCGTAAAGCTAAGCGTTTTACCAGTTGTTTTAATGTCAATTGGTGATAGGAAATATGTTGACTAAATATCCAGAAAGCTTCTGGTACTTTTTTCTGTGATGTACAAGTGTGCAACAACTGATAGGCACCATGACATGACGTAACGCTATTATTGATGATACACTCAACACCCTCATGTTTTTGTTTGCATCAGGTCGTGGAATATTCCAGGATAAGATGGATGAGGACAGACTGAAGGACTTCCCAAACAGCTTCCAACTGGAAGAGTTTGTATCGCTCCGTCAGGGAAGATGCAGAGCTGCTATCAAGAACTGTACGAAAGAAACATTCGACTCCGAGTTTGAAGAAATAAGAAATGAAAATTTCTTAACACTTGTCTTGTTTAAGTTGGGTGACACAGAAGAAGCGATGAAGATGAATGAACGCGCACTATTAAAGGATCCAAATAATATTGTTGGACTTGCCAACAGAGTGTATATCAGGTCCTGGCTAGGGTATGGGATAGATGCTGATGTTACATTTGAAAAACTGGAAACATTAAGGCAATCAAGTAATTTTGAAACACTTTATGATTCAGCCCTCGGAGAGAAAGCCTACAGCTACACACGCATGGGACCCAAGTTTTATCATCGAGCAATTGATTTGTTTGAGGATGTTATCAAACGACATCCAGATGACTATTTGCTGATATTCGGTCTTGCTCTCACGTACAGAAGATGCCTGTCTCAGTATATATTCTCCGTAAACCCAGTACAGGACATTGGAGATAGAATTACTTGTGCAATCAACCATATGGTGACAGTTGTACAGAACTGCAAGGCATCCGATCTTGTAGGGAAGTCCTATATTCAGCTTGGAGAACTGTACACGATGCTAGATAACTGTGAGTATCCACTGACTAAGGAAGTCGTGTCACGTGTCAATATTAAGCGTATTATGAGTACAAGTGATTGCTACAAAAAGGCTTATGAAGTGGCTAGTAATTGGTTTGTTCTCGAGAGGGCTGGGCAGTATTTCCGCAAACTTGGAGCGAATCGACTTGCACTAGATCTCCTAACTAAGGCTTTAAATAAGAGGGAAGGTTCTACATTTGCTCACTATCAGTTAGCTATGGTGTATAAAACAATGATTAATCCGAAAACCTCAAACTCAACATTTATGAAAGAGGGAACGAGGTCAGTGTCATCTAGTTTGGGAGGCAATGAAAATGATGAAACTCCAGGTACTGACGCCCACAATAACGATACGGAAGTTGCTCTGGTTCAAGCACTGTACCACGTGAAGCGATCAATCAAGATATCAAATGGAAGCAATACTAAAGCTGTGTATGAACTTGGCATGCTGAACGTCATGATGGGGAGAACACAGGAAGCTCTTGAACAATTTAGAAAACTGATACAAAAGGACCAACCATATGCTTTACCTTTCGAGAAGGCTAATGCCTATGAGCAACTTGGCCTGTGCTATCGTGCTATGAGTGCGGATCGTGCATTTACACAACAGGACCAGAACCGTTTTAAGAAGGAATGTCAACGAATGTTGACGAAAGCAATCGAAGAAGCTGCAAAAGCTGTCATTGAAGTTCCGGGCATACAGTCTTCAAATATATTTGAATCATGGCAGTGCCTGCCAACACTGGAGGAACTTCTTCTCTCCGACACCGAAGATTCAGCAGAAAACATGAACAGTATGAAGGAAATGGCAAGGCTTCGAGGACTGATGCGAAAGTACAGGTCTTCTCTGGCTATGTATAAGGAGATAATGGCCCTGTACCCTGGTCATAAAGCAGGTGTGGACGTTCTGAAAGGTATTATCACAAGTTATCTCAGTCTGGGAGAATACGAGAATGTCCTTTCAGCTGTTTATATTCTACAGAGCACTTATTCAAACACTGATGTTTCAAGAAGGAAGGAATTTTGCACCAGTGTGTTTTTAGAATGTGGTCTGTATTTTCTAGAACAATGTCAATACGAATCTTTAAAAGAATGTTTTCAAAATAGTTTTAAGACTGCTTATCCAGTCTGTGTAGGCCAGGAATCTGACTGTTTTGATGTCATGATTCTTGAAGAATTTGAAAGTGATTCGTCAGACACGGAAGAACTGAGAAGCTGCATGGAGTACCTGGGACTGCGCTGTACAAGAAATGATGAGGGGGTAGCCGCGGGGACGCTGGAGATGTCAGGTGTTACCTCCATCATAGAGAGCAGTCGGACCCTCATCATCTATATCGCACACGATATCCTGTCTAAGAAATTGTCCTTCTACTGCGAAATCGCATGCGATATTCTGGCAAGAGATAACAACAACAGCTTCTGCCTACGTAACATCGTGATTGTTTCAGATTGTCCATGCGTGCCCAGCTGGTTGAAAAGGTATAGTTGCGTTGAGTACAGACGAATAGTAGGCGGAAAACCTCAATCGCCCCAGGACCAGAAGTGGATCCGTGAGCTCTGTTGTAAATTACTGAATGTCAAGGGTACAAGACATTAAACTGGTTACAGGAGCGGATATAGCTTTTTAAGAAAGGGAGGTGCACACTCTTGACAAAGGGGGTAGGAGTAGAGGGTGATTTTGGGTTCACACAACATATTTCTTCATATTTCAGTGTTCCCTCCAATGTAAACATTAGTCGTCCGATTCACGAAATTCACCCGACTGTTGATTAAAAACTGTTCACTTTTCGTTGAGGCACACAGATGAAACATGGTTTTGTATTCCCAAACAAAAACAACACATAGCTGTGTCAGTCTGAACAGCGCCACAAGGAGTGACAGTGTGTCTCACCCGCTCAGTACGGGTGCTCTAATGACACCACGATGTCCAGGCTTGCTGACCTGCAGATGTGTACATGGCCATAAGTTTTACTTTTAAGACAAGGAACTGGTCACGTAAACCTAATGCCATGGTCAGCGAGCCTTACTACCCAATCCCTACAGTTGCCACGTGTACGACAAGCGTGTGTTGGTGAAGATCAGTTCTCTCCGTGATCTTACAATAGCAATGTGCAAATACGAATCATTTGATGCCTCTCCCGCCACTCGAGTGAGTGAGTTTAGTTTTACGCCGCACTCAGCAATATTCCAGCTATATGGCGGCGGTCTGTAAATAATCGAGTCTGGACAGACAATCCAGTGACCCACACCATGAGCACCGATCTGCACAATTGGAAACCGATGTCACGTGTCAACCAAGTCAGCGAGCCTGACCACCCAATCCCGTTAGTCGCCTCTTGCGACAAGCCCCGCCACTCGAAGACCGATACATCATATTTCACTAGAAATGCGGCATAGCTCCTATATATCTATTGTATAAACGCAATTGAGATATTGTGCGCAGTGATTACTGCAATTTAGTCATGCTTTACAAACATGGACCATCAAATGTAAAATCAACGAACGTTTACTGAAATATTTCTGCAGAGGATGTATAAATATTTCAACAAAGTGATGACAGTGTTGGATGTGGAACAGTTCTCTTAGTTATCATTATGTAACAATAAAAATGCATAGTGGGTTAGGAACCGCCTCCGTTGTGTACGAGCGTCCGCCTGGAGTGCGGAAGGTCACGGGTTCGATCCTCGGTCGCATCATACCAAAAGACGTTAAAATATGGTACTTAATTGTCGGTCCCTGCCTGGCGCTCGCCATTGATGGGTCCAGCAAGGACTGTTCGGTTCTGAGTCAAATATTCTTAGGTGCGGCGTTAAGCCGCATTTCATTCCACATATGGGTTATGAAGAATTTCATTTACATATACAGAGGTTAGCATATTGGTCCCATGTTGTGGTTTTTTGTTATTTGTTTGTTTTGTTTTTGTTTTGTTTTTTGTTGTTTTGTTTTTGTTTTGTTTTTTTGTTGTTTTTTTGGGGGGGGGGGTGTTTTGTGTGTTTGTGTTTTTTGTGTTTTGTTTTGGTTTTTTTTTTCTTCAACATGTCATCCCCCCCTGTATTTAATGTTGAAAGACACCTTTCCTCCACATAAGGTAAATGTACCACAACTCAAATTGTCACTAACGGGGTCTTAGCACTGTATAATAATACACTATATTGTGCTAAGACCCCGCTAGTGACAGTACATACCTTGATTGCAGTTTTTAGCGTTATAAGCTCCGGTGCGTGCTTTTGAAAACAGCATCGTGGATCCGTGTTAAACCTGCCCCCTAGTAACCTGAGTTTATTGCTAATGGACTAGAAGGACTGCCCGGTGGACTTGGTCAAGTCGTGTCAACCTATCACCGCCAAGCTGAAGGTGTCACGTAAAATCACTTCGTGGTGTTTTGTTTTCTTGTTGAATATTGTGTACTCTTAGCTTATCATTGAGTACATACACTACAAATACATTATTTTAGGTGTCCTCCCATTTGTGAGAACTCCCAGTTGTGAGACACATTAATTAATGGTTGAGTGCACGCAGGTGGTGCTTCCTCCTCCCTACAATGAAAGTGGGTACAGCCCGCATGCTGAAGAACACACACGGGAGGCATGGTTCATTAATGAGTTACTTAAAGGTCACATGCAACCAAAAAATCAAACATAATTAAAACACAATTATCACTTATTCATGACATATAATATACATTGCTGCTTTTAAAAAAACAAATAAACAAAATTATAAGCGTACAATCGCGATTCAAAAGTGCAATATCTTGTACTTGGGCTTACTTCCCCCGAAACGAAGCCCTCGGGAGACCGAACCCAGTCATAGCGGGTGGATATGCACTCAAGTGTAACGACGGGTTCCGATTGGCTGTTTCATTTGCTGATATGCTGAGGGGTCATTGTGTGTACAGAAAGATGATCTGTTTGATGGGCATTTTAGAAGTATAGCCAGTCACAAGAAAGTAAGAACCTTTGCAGATAACAACTTCTTTTTGTGTACTTGATGCGTCGTTTCAGTATGGATTCATATACTGTTGTCAAACAAAATCATATACACGAAAAGAAGTCGTTATCCATGAAGAATGTATATAGAGATGTTGGGTTTGGAAAATACATGTTCTCTGAATTTGCGCTCGATCCAATAAAAAAACATGTCAGTAGAAATGGTAAACTACTGCATGGCTGGAATCTGTCATTCGTCAAGTACAAAGCAGGACTTGAAACTGACAAGAGTTTGCACCAGTTTCCGTCAGATCCAGTCATCCGAAAAAAATGAATGTACATGTAGTTTGTTTGCAACCCACAGACATAAAAACCTGTCATGTGTATCACACGTGCCTAATTACATAATGTGGCAGACACGGGACTCGGGTGCACGAGTCATAAATCAACTCATTTTCTTTATGTCGTATAGTCTGATAGGTGTTAAGTTCAAATTGCACGTGGTCAATGATTGAAGCTGTGTATTGCATGTTGTCTTTAGCAGACAGGCAGATAGACATATAGGTGTAAATAAACCAGACACTGAGCTTTCTCTGTGACAGAGACTGCTTACCACAATCAACAAGCTGTTTTGCGTAACGAGTAGATTATTTACTTGTTTGTGTACACAACCAAGATTAGACTACTGCTCACGACCTTAGACCCTGGGCATGCATACTGTTCCAAGCTCCGCGAAACTATTCACTGCGCATGCGTTATGGACGCAGCGCAGCACAGCTGTTGAAACCAGTTTTCCCCCCAGCGCTGGGGGGAATTTAGTGAAACGTTTGAACTCCGATTTCGCGGGCTTTTTTCTCATTGCGTTTTTTTCAACTTTATAGGTTGAATTGGCATTTTTTATGATTTGTTTCGGTAAGTGCACACCGAAAGGTACCAGAATCTGCAAAGTTGTGTTTTACGTTGCATGTGACCTTTAACACAGAAGATGTTATTTGTTAAAGAGCATTTATTGTTTTCAATAAAGAACATCGACAGATACAGAAAGAAAGAAATGGATTATCAAAGACATGGAGCGGCAAGGCAGACATCGGCACTACAGTAGCAGAAGTGCCTGAGGCGTGTTTTGACCTTCACTTAACTTTTGTATTGCCGTTGTTGGAATGTCAGCATTGTCATGATGGACAATATGCCATTGCCATTATGACAGTCGCAGCTGTCACAATGACAAATCTGTTTCAATTTTATGTTCGATGTATTTTGTCTGTTATAAATAAGGATTTACTTTTGGCAACATAGTGGGGATATAGGTTTACTGCTGCCACAGTTTCATCACATTTTAAGTCTGCAACTTAACAACCATTATTGTCATTTTGACTGCTTTTCTGTAGTCTTGGCAATAAAGATGACTTCATTGTGACATTTACAGTTTTCCTTACAGCCCGTGGTTGTTAGGCTGACAATGTAACATATCAAATTTGACAATAAGTTGATAACTATTTGACAATACAAAGACAACTATTTGACAATAGACACAAAACCTAAGTTGGTTGTCAATACGTTATCGCTTGTCAAATAGACAACTTCTATATTCATCTAAGGCTCCGTCTGACTACACCTTTTTAGCTGTCAAACTACACCTTGATCGAATTCCTTCGTCTGAACCACCACTAGATCGGATCTTCGTGCATAACACCTTCCGATCCCACTGTTGTTGAAAGGAAATATACATGTATATAGATTCGTTGTTATTGAGCGTATATAGTATAAACCATATACACAGATGCATGGGACCAGCACATCATCAGTATAAACCATATACACGGATGCATGGAACCAGTACATCCTTTAGTATAAACCATATACACAGATGCATGGGACCAGTACATCCTTCGTATAAACCATATACACGGATACATGGGACCAGTACATCCTTCGTATAAACCATATACACGGATGCATGGGACCAGTACATCCTTTAAAATAAACCATATACACGGATGCATGGGACCAGTACGTCCTTAGTATAAACCATATACACGGATGCATGGGACCAGTACATCCTTTAGCATAAACCATATACACGGATGCATGGGACCAGTACATCCTTAGTATAAACCATATACACGGATGCATGGGACCAGTACATCCTTCGTATAAACCATATACACGGATGCATGGGACCAGTACATCCTTCATATAAACCATATACACGGATGCATGGGACCAGTACATCCTTCGTATAAACCATATACACGGATGCATGGGACCAGTACGTCCTCAGTATAAACCATATACACGGATGCATGGGACCAGTACATTCTTTAGCATAAACCATATACACAGATGCATGGGACCAGTACATCCTTAGTATAAACCATATACAAGGATGCATGGGACCAGTACATCCTTTAGCATAAACCATATACACGGATACATGGGACCAGTACATCCTTCGTATAAACCATATACACGGATGCATGGGACCAGTACATCCTTTAGTATAAACCATATACACGGATGCATGGGACCAGTACATCCTTCGTATAAACCATATACACGGATGCATGGGACCAGTACATCCTTTAGTATAAACCATATACACGGATGCATGGGACCAGTACATCCTTAGTATAAACCATATACACGGATGCATGGGACCAGTACATCCTTCGTATAAACCATATACACGGATGCATGGGACCAGTACATTCTTTAGCATAAACCATATACACGGATGCATGGGACCAGTACATCCTTCGTATAAACCATATACACGGATGCATGGGACCAGTACGTCCTTAGTATAAACCATATACACGGATGCATGGGACCAGTACATTCTTTAGCATAAACCATATACACAGATGCATGGGACCAGTACGTCCTTAGTATAAACCATATACACGGATGCATGGGACCAGTACATTCTTTAGCATAAACCATATACACGGATGCATGGGACCAGTACATCCTTTAGTATAAACCATATACACGGATGCATGGGACCAGTACATCCTTCGTATAAACCATATACACGGATGCATGGGACCAGTACATCCTTTAGTATAAACCATATACACGGATGCATGGGACCAGTACATCCTTTAGTATAAACCATATACACGGATGCATGGGACCAGTACATCCTTAGTATAAACCAATATACCACATGGTACATATGTAAATATATAGCATAACCAACCACACACATACACAATGTATTCATTAGTGAACGATTTTTTTTTAAAGTAGGGTTATTCAAAAAAGGAGAACCGTTTCACAACTATTGATGTTATGTCTTCAGATTTTCCTTTGTCATTGAACGTCAGATGAACATAGATTTTGTCATGATTGACCAAAGTACCATTCACTAGGCTATTCTGCATCACGTCATTTACCACGAAACGTCAAACTCATTAATATCGCGGGGACGATGGGGGTAGCTTAATGATTAATGCGTCCGCTCGTCACGCGATTCGATTCGACTCCTCACATAGGTGCAATGGGTGTCCCCCGTCGTCATATTGTTGTAATATTGGTAAAAGCGGCGTTAAAACCCAAACTCACTCCTTGATATGATGGGAATCCGCCTCTATCCTCAAGGCCATCCTGGCAGGGACAAGGGACAAGGAATACACCCACTCAAACGTCCAGCGTCAGCTTCTGCCCCGGCCATTAGTCCAAGAGGGTACTGCCAACTTCGGTGAGAGTGGTCGGCAGTTGTTGGCTATCCTATTCCATGGGAGACAACTCTGGATCGACTGAGTGCAGATCCTGATCATGTTGCGACTAATCAGTACACGCTTTCTGCGCTCAAGATGGCGTTGTTATCCCGTAACGCCAAACTACGTCCATTTCCGCGCGCAAATGACACCACGTGTCATAGACGGATCCAGAGAGGGGTTGAGTATAGTATAAGTTTATTAGATGACCATTGAAAGAGGGTGAAATTGAAGTGTGCTCCGCCACTTCTAAAAAAACTGTATTGGCATGGGCGGATGCAGGAAATTTTAAAGGTAGGGACTCTGGGGTTCCAACCCCCTATGGCTCCGCCAACGCAAAACAAATCTTCAGTGTGGCCTTTCGTCCAACATATGTCATATTTGGGATTTCACTCTCTTAGTAAATTACAAGTTCTAGTACTTTTGGGGGGTTTGAGTCACATGCGGGATTCGAATCCGCACCCTCAGTCAGGCAAAAAATCGCCAGCACACGAAGTCACACACCTCGCCTGCTCAGCCACCGCGACTTCCTGAGCGGGCGAGGCAGCTGATTCGAATCCACCAAAGCCATGTTGGCTGTTAATGACAGTATCAGAGCCTGACTGCCTCTGATTTCACTTTTGAGTGCCAAGAATTAAAAGATTGGGAGTCTATCATTAGCGGAAAGACTTTTGATCATGTTATTTTTTCAACGTTACCAAAGGCTTGAATTTGTGTTTTATACTCTATGTTGGTCCCTTCCCCCCGTTTTTTTCTGGGGGCATCTCTGGAGGAAGTTCATCTCCAGTTTGCGAGGCGCTGTTACCATGATTCCCTAACACTTGCAGTCGTCCCGATTCGCCTGTAGCAGCACATGGTAGATCTGATCACATCAACGTTATATTTGTCTGGGGCGTAACTGCCATTGTGAGAAAAGTCCGGGCATACATATATTTGTTTGCGAAAAAAAGGTTGGGTAAGCCCTCCATACTATCTAAATATAAAGATTTGCAACCTATCGGGCTTACACGAAAACACTGACTGGCTACGCGCTTGGTAACATGCTAGTTACTGACTGTAAAACTTTCAGGGCTCTTGCCTCAGTGTAATGTCTTGCTCCAGCTTTCATCATGCAACCCACGTGTCAAACAAGTTTAACTGGGCTTAAAACAGAACAACTTCTAGTCTGGTATTCTCACTGATATGTACAGCTAAATACTATCACGTTTCAAAGTAACTTCGAGTTTACCCCGAATATTTATACGTGCACATCGTGAAAACGCTTTCTCGGTATGACCGTTTTCGCATAAAATTCATGACACGTTGTGAATAGAATAATCGGAAGCATGTATGTATGTATGTATGTATGTATGTATGTATGTATGTATGTATGTATGTATGTATGTATGTATGTATGTATGTATGTATGTATGCATGCATGCATGCATGCATGCATGCATGCATGTATGTATAAAAGAATTTACGGACGTGTAGCAGCACATGGTAGATCTGATCACATCAACGTTATATTTGTCTGGGGCGTAACTGCCATTGTGAGAAAAGTCCGGGCATACATATATTTGTTTGCGAAAAAAAGGTTGGGTAAGCCCTCCATACTATCTAAATATAAAGATTTGCAACCTATCGGGCTTACACGAAAACACTGACTGGCTACGCGCTTGGTAACATGCTAGTTACTGACTGTAAAACTTTCAGGGCTCTTGCCTCAGTGTAATGTCTTGCTCCAGCTTTCATCATGCAACCCACGTGTCAAACAAGTTTAACTGGGCTTAAAACAGAACAACTTCTAGTCTGGTATTCTCACTGATATGTACAGCTAAATACTATCACGTTTCAAAGTAACTTCGAGTTTACCCCGAATATTTATACGTGCACATCGTGAAAACGCTTTCTCGGTATGACCGTTTTCGCATAAAATTCATGACACGTTGTGAATAGAATAATCGGAAGCATGTATGTATGTATGTATGTATGTATGTATGTATGTATGTATGTATGTATGTATGTATGTATGTATGTATGTATGTATGTATGTATGTATGTATGTATGTATGTATGTATGTATGTATGTATGTATGTATGTATAAAAGAATTTACGGACGTGTATGTAATTTTGTGGATTATACTAAATGAATATTGCAGGTTATATATTTTGGCTAAGACTGGGTCACGTCTTTTTGTAAACATGCATACTCATAAGTTGTTTCAAAGGCATTTAGAAGTTGGAGGAATCAATCAAACGCTACTAAACGTCTTCAGGAAAACGCTACTATCAACTAATGGACGGGGGCCAACAACACCTAAAAGCAACAATCCAGCAGGATGCATCTACCAGATCCAATGTAGTTGTAAAGAGACATATATTGGTGAAACTGGTCGACCACTGACTATCAGGTTAAAAGAGCACAAAACATCAGTTCAAAATTTGGATCAGAAGTCTGCTGTATGTGAACACATCATGCACAACCCCAATCACAAGATTGTTGGGGACAACACCAGGACATTAGTTAGGAACGCCAGTGACTTAAAAAAACGGAAGCTCCTAGAAGCCATTGCAATCAAGCGGAACAAGCCCTCAATCAACAGAGACGGAGGTGTTTACTTACCCAATGCATGGAACCACCTTATCCTCAGTGACTAATCTTTTATCTAAACATCTTTACCTGTAACTCGTTAACCTAATCAACACAAGCCTGCACACCAATCAGTTGAAGCCTGTACATAAGTTGAAGCCTGTACATCAATCAATCGAAGCCTGTACATCAATCAATACAATCCTGTATATCTTGCTACCCATTGTTATCGGTCTACTGTTATGTGTATATATACCACAACCCTTTAGTTTTATCCTCACCTCACCTGAAGAAGAGACTAGAATCTGTCTCGAAACGTTGTGACCTTGTATAATAAAGAAGTTGAACCATAAAGCACTTTTAGTATGCATACTCATGTTCCTTAATATTTTGTTCAGCGTAGTATATACTTTATCCACAGCAACCCATGCATGTCGTCAAAGACTAAGTGGCCAGCATCGTTTAAATGTCACCGCTTCCTAGCTGCGTAGATCGATGCTCGATCTTCGCGTCAATCATACGATTGTCAGTGCCAGGCTGGATATTTAGCAGATCGCTGTCGGATGCTTGGAATATTGCTGAGCATGGCGCAAAACAAGCAATTAAACACCCGAACATACAGTGCAGGCCACATAAACTATAGATACATTTATACTTACTGTATTACAAACCGCATATATGGATGTCAACATACGATATACAGCAGAGAAACAGGTGTATGCATATAGTATAGTTTTCTTCGCAGTGTTGAGGTATATTTTCTGAATTGTCATAAAGATTTGTATTAAGTTGATGAAATACTATCTAAGGGTGTCAGCTGTGCTTATTCTATATGGTAACTATATTCTAGGTATATACAAATAATAAGATGATATATTCGTATATAGCACTGTAGCCAGCCCCTGTTGAACCCTCGTGCCTTAGTTATCTCTCTGGCGGACCATGTCCAGTCCAGTTGTCTAAGCTCAATGAGGTATGATCTTCTTTACATGTGGCTTTGTAGTAGTTGGTCAGTTTATGAACTCACAAACACACAATGCTCAAAAATGTGCTCACAGTTGTATTCATTGTGCATTCCTCCTCACATGTATCTAGCTGGTAGTGAATAATATACTGCGGTGAATGAGTAGAGACACTTCCGTTGGGAATTTACAACTTTAGTTCTCGAATTTTAACCTGAAATTACTGCTCATGTTTGTTTGTTCTCGGGAATATTGTGTAGTGCATGTGTAGTAAATTGGCGCTTCATAAATTGAACACGACTGAGGGGAGATAATCGCACGAAATAACCGGAAACTGTGAAAACAAGAGCCTCTCTTTCGGTCAGCGGTAGAAAGACGGCCGCCATATTGTGCCGAAATTCCTGAGAAATGTATCAAACAAATTTTCTTTTACAGGCCTAAAACATCGTTTCTGGTTTTCTGAACTGGGAGAAAATAACTTAAAACAAATGTGACGTTCTCAAGAAGGTCTACCGCTTTCCTCTATGTGTTATATGAAACAGTGCAGTCGGCAAAGGTAAGACTGCATGTGCCTACACGGACTTGTGAGAAAGCATTTTACACGGTGCTGTCATAAATTTGTCGGTTCATTGTTTCGCGGTTTTCCTGTATTGTTGAAGTGGGTATGTTACCGTCGTTGAATAGTCGACTTCTGTATGAACCAAAGCTTTGTTACACATTTCAGGAAATCTTGATAAGCAGTAAGCTATCCTTCGCCGGTTCCCGAGCGTTTGGAAAGCTCTCGTTACTGGAGCTTGGGGAACACGTTGTGGCTACAGACGCGGCATTCATAGGTGTGAGAGAATGCCGCTCCCGAGCCGAGCCAGAGTGTATGCAGATATCAACACTCACAAACCAAGAGAATATTGGGATTATGAATCTCATGTTGTAGAATGGGGGTAAGTTTAATCTGGTTCAAGTAACCTGCTAATATCACTTTGCTGCAACACTACACGTATGGACGTATATTTATGAAGTATTTTTGTGCCAGAAGATGTTTTGTCACTGCCAGGAGATGTGAAAGACCTTGCTTCCATCTTGCCAGTCAGTCCAATAATTTATGTAAATATTTTCATGAAATGAGTAAGACAATTTCCAAATAAACACCTAGTTCATTCCTTATAATTGGTACTCTGCAAAGTCAAAATAACAATTACCAAAGTTGAACCTCCATGTAACCAGAGTATGTATGGCACCAAAGCATGTGTATGTTTACATTATGATTTGAGTAAACACCCATATATGCTAACATTACTTAATACCTTTTCCTTGAAAGTCTTTGTAAATTTGTCCTTATTACAACAGAGATACTGTCTGCTGTTATCGCCATATTTTAGTGGTATAATATGACATACTGGAAATATAACTGACAGGAACTGCATGTTTGATACTGATGTATTGGTGTTAACTGTTACTCTGTGATAAATGTTTTATGGCCAGTACATATTTTATCATGCAGTATCATAAAGTTTATTTTATTAAACTGGATTAGTGTTTATCAAAGCTTAGATGACAATGTAGATACTTTGTTTGTATGATGCCAGTCACTTTCCTACCCAATTGTAAGCCAGTTCAAAATCTTTTCATTAATGAAACTAAACATTGGCTAGCAGAGACCCCTTCAGCATTATAGTGTGTTCAAAGCAATCTGGTCATATTTCCTACAGATCTATGCTGCCACCATGTGTAGTCATAGAGGGTTTCATTGAAACTTTCCATCGTTATCAGTAATTCTGATACTTCCTCAGACTGTCACAATGCCAAAACCTTTTCTGTGTAATACTAAGTCGTCACAAAGTACACCAATGTTTTAAGATATTAAAAAAAGGAATACAATACATGAATATGTTAAAAAATTCTTAAAGTGCATTTTTGTCAAATTATGTACATCTCCATAACATATTTCCATTACAGTGAATAAGATTTTGAAATTAACATCTGTTTTCTGTGTTAAAAAGACTGAGCTGTTAGCAACCAGTTTCTGTTATTTAGTGCAGTATCAATACAAAAACATCCCATAGAATAGGAATTTGTCCAAATTGTACAAAGGAAGGTTGGTTTTATTCAGGTTCGTAACCTAATTTCAGATATAAAACAGTGCTTGTAATATATTGTGGTATGTATAGCAGGACCTTAAACATTTTTGCACATTTTGCAATACTGTGTATGATCTGTTAAATGCAAAATCATGCAATTTGCTGGCAGACAGCAGTACTTCCCTGTAAATCAGGGACTGACTCCAACTATTTGAGATTTACCTAAACTATCCCAGTTTCTACAGTTTTACCAAATGAGTAATTAGAGTGAACCTTGATTTTACATTATTCCATTTAAACACAGTCTGAAAATGCAGTGGTAAACTGTTTTTCTCTTGAAACCTAAAATGATCTCAATTTTCACCGCAGATTTTCACAATTTATGCCCTTCATTGGCTCCTGGATAAGGCCCTTTGTTCGTTCTATAGATATATACATACTGGACTTAAGGCTGTTTTGATTCACTTTCATATTTTCCATTCATGTGTTCACTTTCATTTCATGATCACTGGAATCAAATATTCTCACAATGCTTTTAAAAGAGTTTTTCACTTTAGTGTCTTATTGTATGTGTCAAAACATGTTAATGACGTAATGTATCCAATAGTGGTCTTCCAATGATCGAAAATCGATCGAATGAAGGATTAAAAATGATTATTGATTGTAAAAAACATGTTTGTAGTCAGAATTTGGTTGTTTTAGTATAACGCACTTGAAAGAAGTACACTAACCATTAAATTTGACGAATGTCCATGAACAGATATGCGCTAAACAGTGTAAAGCTATATGCATTGTAAAATTTGAACCACTTATTTTGTTTAATTTCAATTCCAGTGTCCTTCCATGTGTCTGTTTCATTGCATGACAGTATTAGTTACAAAACAATCAATTAGGAAAAACCTGGGGGGAACCCCTAAAAATTGTTGATAACATAAAAAATGTCTCTATGCTCTCACACACAAGAAATGCAAGTTCAAATATTGAAGCCTTATGGTGTAATCAGTAATTTCTGTTGCGTTTTGGAAGGCTTGAGTGAAAATATATCAATAGGCGGAATCACCAAAACGAACCATACCAATGAAAGTGTGGATATCATGCACACACTTCTTGTGAAATCGAACATGCACAAATTGTCACCAACATCAGTGCGCATCAGACTGCACAAAAGATAGGGTTATCACTCCATCCTGAACAATGCCACGTTTAACTCAAATTAAAAGAAACAAGGATGTTTGATATTTGGAAGTTGGAATGTCTGTTGCCTGCCATTTTAACGTTAACATAACCATGATTTACCGTCTCCAGCATTGATGCAACACTGCACAGACCACAAATGACCTTCCTCAATGTGATGTCAACACTAGCGAGATCCATTCTTGCCAACCCCTTCATATTTTAACACTTAATAATGTCAAATAAATCAGTTTGAAATATAACAAAAATAATACACCATTGTGAAATGAATACTTTTTATTTATGACATGCTCCTGTAACAATCAATATTGTCTCATGGTTTTAGTGAAAAATAATGTAAAGTGGTGATGTGATCTGTCTATAAACGTAGTGCAGTTGACACTGGATCACCGAATTTAATCCATCATTAGATCTTACATGGTTTGTTCTTCAGTATTTCTGTCCAAAAAGACATGTTGTTTGTTATCCTTTCTTTTTGTTCACAAGGATGATCGCTGCTATGGCATTAATAATAAGTGCATGTAGAAATTCCACTCAGTGTTTTTTTTTACAAGTGTCAACATAGCCATCTCCCTGAACTTCTGTGTTTTGTTTGCCTGAAATTTTGTACATTAAATTAGGCAAGCAGCATTTCAAAAGTATTGTCAGTTTCAGTTTCCATTACTTTGCATTGAGTATGAGTGATTTTGGTTTAAAATCTCATCTACAGAACACAGAGGGAATTGTTGGGAATTGGCTGAAATCTCACATTCAGTGATTCATTAACTGCCAATGAGCAGTCATCAAAAACATTGGTTAGTATCAGTTTTTAGGTTTTCCTCTGAAGGTTGTTATTGCAGATAAGTATAAAGAAAAAGCGTTTGGTTCTTTGTTGTGTTTTGGTTGGTTATTTTTGGTTATTTAGAAACTGCGCAAATCATATTAGCAATTTTCATATCCAATGTAAAATGATGCATTTTGCAACTTAAAAGTTTCAGGTATATCATGGACACAGTTATCCAAAGTTTTCCAGAAATATTCAGTCATGAATTTTCAGAAATATTTGAGTCAGTTTTCAGTTAAGAGAGACCTAAAAAGACATGTTTGATCATTTTTGACAGTAATCAAGATGACTACCAAATTGTACGTAAACTGGGACGAGGGAAGTACAGTGAGGTGTTTGAAGCTATCAACATCACAAACAATGAGAAGTGTGTGATAAAAATTCTCAAAGTAAGTAATAACTTTTTGATTTCATTTGGATGTTTGTAGACAACAGTTGAACCAGTGTAACCCACTTTGATGCTGATGTAAAGAGTTTTTAATCTTTTATTGAATGTTGTATCAGCTGTTGTTATTGTTATGATCGGTGAAGGTCCAGGTTGAAATTGCTATTCAGCAACCCAATTCAGCAAGGGACACTAAGAGGATGGATGGGTAGGCTCTCTGACCTGATCGACACATGTCACTTACATTCCAGTGAATAAATTGATGTTTATGCTGTCAGTCATTTCATTGTCTGGTTCAGAGCTAATTATTTATAGACCTGTGTCACTTAGCTGGAAAATTGCTGAATGCAGCATTACACAACAATCAATCAGTATTGTCAATTTTATTCACAGGAGTCCTTGAACTCTAAGCCTACCAAATGGCGGTTACATGCTTCCCCTGACTGAGGTTTTAGTCATGTTTTGCCAGATTTTATGTTTTCATTAGAAAAAGTGTGTAAACAAATAAGTACTTAATGTTCGTTTCATTTCAGAGTGATATGACATACAGTTGCCATGTTGAACTTATTCATGCAATACAAATTTCTTATATAATTTCAGCCTGTGAAGAAAAAGAAAATCAAAAGAGAAATTAAGATTTTAGAGAACTTGAGAGGAGGAACAAATATTATCACTCTCCTAGCTATTGTCAAAGACCCTGTGGTGAGTTTCCAGAATAAAACAAACTGATAATGTGCATCATTATTGTTTTAATGGTTTGCAATCCCAAACCTTTTAGAAATGATGGTGGACTTACAGGTTAGTAATTTGAAACATTTAGGACTTCACAAGTCAACCAGAAGCTCTTACGTTTATGACACTGAGTTCCCTGAGACTCTGAGATAATAAATGTAGACTATGTTATCAGTTATATCAATGAAAACAGCAGCTTGTAGAGCATTATTATAACTGTCTTAATCATTTGAAAGGCCTGAAGCTGGGTATTGGTCAAAAGTTCTGAATATCAATAATGTGATCCCAAGCTTGCCAGTATTTTCGTAGTTGTAGCAAGTCATTTTATTGGATAAATTGGATAAAGATTGGTGTCTTAGAATGTTATTACCTTTTTTTTATTTATTTTGTTTTTATTACATAATCTTCTGTAAGGAACTAAATCAAGAATGTGACCTAAGGCAGTCAGTCACATTACTGCATTGGATGCCGTCTTCATGTACACAGTACAGTAACTTTCACATGTAAATACAAGTTTGTGGTTAAATTGTGTTATCCTGAATGTTATAAGGAGGAGACCACTACTAATACAAGTAATAGTTAAAATCTGGAACATCATAGACATTGTCCAGTGTTTTGACCTTTGACAAACAGTTCTCATGTACATATTTTCACCATTAAACATAAATCTTTTAGGCTGAAGAAAAGGTGACATGTTTCTTGGGCATTGGTGTGTCACTTTTATTTGTGTGCATAACAGTTTGTTTATTGAAAATTTTGATTTGGACGCGTCCCTACCATCTGTTTGTTCAGTATAAGAATGAGTCTGTAAGAACAAGTGTAACTGAATCTACAACTCATTAACATGTGCTAAACTTGCCAAGCTGTATTTCTAAGCGAAAAAAAAATAAAAACCTTGTCACATTTTTTTCTATTGAAAATTGTAAAACAAAACCCTGTCCTACCGCCCTCATCAATTTTGAAAAAAAATTGGCAGAGAAACAGATAATTTTTTTCATGCAGCCTTAGTATATGTAAGTTTTGTTGTTTCATTGCAGTCCAGAACACCAGCTCTTATATTTGAACATGTGAACAACACAGATTTCAAGGTAATGTCTTTTCTCACATTCTTTTCAAATGCCTAATTTGCAAACTTGAATGAAATTCACAAAGTGCTTGGCTTGTGTTGAAATGTTAGAAGAAAAACATTTTCCCCTGTAAATACTGATTTTGCTCTACCTCCCCCCAACATTTTGGTAGCACATGCCATAATCTTTTAGGATTTTTTTAGTTTAGTCACAGCCATACACAGGTTTATGACTGTTTGAAGGTGTTATTGAATTTGTGTTGGTAATAAGTGATTATTTTCTCTTACTTTACAGCAATTGTACCAGACGTTCACAGACTATGATATAAGGTTCTATTTATATGAATTGTTAAAGGTAAGTTAATATTTTTTACCTGGATTTAAATGTTGGTAAGTGGTAGGTTAAACTGGAAGTCTATCAGCATTGTGAATTTCTTGATATTTGTTTTGAAGTATCTGTGTTGAAATGAAGTGTTTATTGTGCCCCAGCCTACCGCCATCAATGACATGCAAATGTGGGCTTGTTTCTGAGTGTAAACATTCGTTTTTTGTATAACCAATAATGTTTTGATGGAAATGCAGCTATTGTTATGCTCTTGCCTCGCAGTGTAGGGTAGTAATTGATTGTTGTTTCACTTCAGGCCCTTGATTACTGCCACAGTATGGGGATCATGCATCGAGATGTGAAACCTCACAATGTCATGATAGATCATGAAAACAGAAAGGTAAGAGTCAACATCATTACCACAGAAGTTTACTTCCTTTTGACGTTCAACTACTAGATTTTGAGTTAATGCTAACTATACTAGTTATATGTTTGATCTTCTAATTTGGTCCAGTTTTGAAAGAATGATGTAGCTGTACCTTTGCAAGATGATTATTTGACTGTGAGTTATTTTTGTGCTTACATACCATCTTACCATTTCAGCTACGCCTTATAGACTGGGGCCTAGCTGAGTTCTACCACCCAGGAATGGAGTACAATGTACGAGTAGCCTCTCGGTATTTCAAAGGTCCAGAATTGTTGTTAGATTATCAGGTATGTACTGATACATTTTCCCTTATCCTGATTCATGTATGGTTGGTTATCTCCTCCCTCAATGCGAGGATAATGGAACACTTGAAGTCCCTTGACGTTCCATTCTTTTGAAGCGGTCGTACAATCACAAGAAGCCCACCTTTCCCGCCACCTCAGTCACATGACCAGCTTGTTTGTCACTCTCTCCTCCATCGCCCGATGAGGCCATTGAGTCAATACAGTGTTTAATACCCTTTTATGTTTCGGTCGGTTTACACAAAATTTAGCGATATACCGCTTTGGTCTGTATGAATTATTATTAGGATATGAAATTGTGGACAAATTAACGTATTTTTTGTGTTGTTGAACATGTATTTGATTCTGGTAATTTGATTCTTATTGCATCTGGTAGCCATGAGCTAACTACTGCTGATATTCAGGTTTATTGTCAATCGGTAGACATACCCCTGGGGCACTGTCGGGATAATATGGAGACTAGGTATTAGTCCTAGAAGAGGTCATCGTCAGTACTGATGTCATGTCAATCAAAGAGTTGAAGTCCTCTACATTCTCCAAGACTGAAACAACATGATTGAAACAACGGACCAGCTCTTCTGCTTAGTCCTTCAGCAATGATATCATCCCTCTCGACGACCAAGACATTTATGGCAAATCTAGACCTTCATCTACTGCATGTACAACAGTGCTGCAACCTTCAGAGGATCTACTTTCCACGCAGACATTGACAGCGTCTATACTCAACACGTCAGATGCTTCTGTGAATCTAAAGCCTACGCAGCATTTGGACATTGTTAGTCATCAGCTAATATTAATATCAGTCGCCTTGCTTGAGGATTCAACAGCTGCAAAAGGTCTGTCAGATGAAGATCTTCAGCTGTATCATATCAATGCACTTCATAGGGTGCACTGTGTGAATGCTCCCATTCACAATGATCTTCTCCATGAGCTGTATCATTCACCATCAGCTGTATCATCTTGACACAGTTTAGAGGATGCACTCTTCATCGACTCGGCTAGTGCATGCACATACCCATCCTGCTACAGCTGCAAGGATTTCAACGGCTGCATCCCCCAATCATCACAGACGGCATCATCATTCATTTTCTTCGTTGGATATTATCTTCACACGCAAGCCTGCAAGAAAACATTCACAAAATGACAACCACTCCAGGGATGCACGGAGACATGAAGATCAGGGACGCCATTCAACAAGCCCTTTCAGACAACTGAAGAATGCAATCGTGGAATAGTAGAGGCGACTCATCATAGAGTCGGCAGGTTACATCAAAAACAAAAAAGAAAAAAGTCCTTTTCTCAGACTTAGAGATAACAGCTTGGATTACGACTGGACTAGACCTCACTTCAGCACCTGCAACGACTTGTCCTCTTGACCTTCTATCTGATTATGCTGTTGTCTACAGTACCGGACAACTTGTGTACAATTTCCTGTACTGCAAACGAAGTACCAGCATCAACACCTCCCATCCTTCAACGCTTTACAACTGACTTGATAAATACACTCGAATACTTTCAGCATTTCAGCATGAAGGGTTCTCTGCGTACTTCATAAGGACACTAAGACTTGAGATACAGGTTGTCTTCACTGTTATAAACACTGATCTTCATCCTTCACAGGAGCATGTACGAACGCATTCAAAGAATGCAAACTATTCTACTAGACTGATGCATGCAGAATCAGCATACCAACATTCACTGTTTAAGGTCAGTTTCCTTCTTCTAAGAAGATAAGATGACTTATCATCCATACTTACTTTGAAGAAGAATAAACGATCAGGGATCGAAATTCACCCTGTTTGCGTGCCCTCGGCACGGATAAATTGAAAAGGGCACGGATAAAATTACAAGTCGGTGCCATTACGGCACGCCTGAAAAATAGATTTACCGTCTGTAAATTTTATTGTCTGACCATCAAACTGACAAAATAATTACTTTTCACTCTTATCATGGTGAGAAATACAACATCTGGTATATATTATTTCATTTGTCAGCGTCTTGTATGGGCGCCGCCATTTTGGTTTCATTTGCGCATGTCAGGATATTACGTTTCAAAGCTGCATTGAGTTATGGGATAGGATGTTTACAACACAAGGTAACTAGCCGGCAAGCTGTTAGCAGACGACGGAATCATGTCAAAGAAGAGTGTTAAATCTAAAACAATTTTAAGCTTCTTTAAACCACAAACAAATGTTTCTGATAAATCAGATAGCGTCAACACAGGGGCTTCAGTTGAAGAAATGTCTCGTAATGTATCTGACATTCCTGAAAACGATACCAGTGTTGATGGTGTCAAGAAATGTGATACGACTGGCGATAATGCTAAACATACACGTGGCATTCCTCAGAATTGGCCTTTACCGAAATACAGGAATTGGCTCATTTGTGACAGGGAAAAGAACTTGATATTTTGTAAAGTGTGTTTGGAATTTGGCCATTCTATTGGAAGGGATGGAAAATCAAATCATTTTGTGACAGGTTCACGGGGATTTAGAACTAGTAAATTAGAAACCCATGTGGCAAATGATGAACACATACTTGCACTGAATGCTCAGTATGCTTCACAGATTAAGCCTGGCCAGTCAGAAATTGAGAAGGGGATAGTTAATCTCAATGAAAAGGAAACATCTAAATTATGTAAACTTTTTACAACAGTTTTTCACCTAGCAAAGCGTGAAATGCCATTTACAGAGTTTGTTGAATTATTGAGACTCCAGACTGTCAATTTTGAGGTTGATCTTATGGCAAACTAGCAAATGACAAGCAAGCCAGAACATTTGTGAAGTTCATTGCACAAGATATTACAGACAATATGATGAACACTTTAATATTCAAGTAAGTACACACACACACACACACACAACTAAGAAATAAAGTAACACTATAGTGTGATTAAGTCTTTTATTATGTTTGAATTTTAGAGGGCACACTCCACTGTCTCAGGGCACACCTAAATTTCAGTGTGGGTGCCTTAAGGCACTCCTGAAAAAAATTGCATTTCGATCCCTGACGATTCATCTCTAAACATCTGGCACTAACATCAGGTCGCGCAATAGGAGCGAGGAATTCAACAAGATGATTTTGACACTGCATGAAACCAGGTTACTACAGTCAACCTTTACCAATATAGGGAAGTGTGGGAATAGCCTTGCAACATCTGTATAAGATATAATCCTCCACCAACACAACTAGGAGGACATTCTACCTACATCAGTATTAAGCTACAGAAGGTTTTGCATGCTTCTACTCAGTCATCTATACACATGCTTACGCAAATCTCCGAGACAACCCCAAATTCTAGTGAGGGAATCACTGACTGCACAAGATTTCACGATGATCATTTAGCTGCAACACCGGTAACATCACATCTGCATTCTAATTGGTCTTTTTAAAGACAACACCCTGCGCAGAATGCGGCTATTGGTCCCGAGTCAGGGAGTCATCTACAGATGTAAGCAACCCTTTCAACACTGGAAAGGCTTCATTTACAACACAGATAGCAGTCTACAGTGGCATATTAAATTCTTCACAAGGGAATGAGGTATACAGTGGCATATTAATGTCTTCACAAGGGAATGAGGTCTTCTTGCGGCGTAATCAACTTTGTTTATCTGGAGGCCTGCAGCAACATATAACAGTTCTGCCACGACAGGCAGTCAACTGTAAATAGACATCTCATGACGTTTGACTTTGCTATGTTAACAGTCTGAAGACGAAAGAATTCTGGTACCAACATCCTCTTTACAGATGAAGCGTGTACTTGTTAGTACTACCTCACTGACTGTCTTCATGAATATTCAGCTGATTGAAACGTTCCTATAAGAACAAGCATGGCATACACAGAATGGTATCACATTACTGGAAGATTTGATAAGGAAGGAAAATCTTCGCAACTCAAAAGCATTGAGACAAGATTCAAGCCATGATGCCGCAAGTTCTACTCTCTGCGTTACCACTACGACAGTGGCAGTGTCTTCTCAGTCTAATCACTTCAGTCCAGCATTTGGCTCTAAGGAAAAGACTCCAATTATGCCCATTACTATGTTGCAGAGACTTGTTTGACAGAGATGAACTGCAACAGTCATCTCTGCATAGCTCTACGTAAGTGCGTTGCTGCAAGGTTGGGATGCTCACCTGCAGCAGGAATTTGAGCAAGCAACAAGAGCATGCTTGTTGACTGCGTTGAGGAACAGACTACTAATGGTCCACACCAACAACTCCAAAGTAGCGTTCTACATAAATAAGCAAAAGTCAACATGATCTCACAAACTGCTACAGCTTACCTTTCAACTCTTCGACATCATCAACGACTTGAATCTCTACTTAAAGGCATGCCACATCCCAGTTGTATGCAACATCATTGCAGACGTTATGTCATGTCCTTTACAACCATCTCCAACAGAGTGAATACATCAGGAGGTGTTTCGACTTAAGTCAGACATTCGGATCTCAGCAAATAGACCTATTTGCTACCAGATTTAACAGATACCAACATTTGTATCTCCAGTACCGGTTAGATTTGCATGGACAACAGTCGCTCTCAGCATGTCAAGGGAAGGAATAAATGCTTATGTGTTCCTGCTTCCAGTCATACCGTCGAAGATCATCGGTAAGGTAAAATAGACGACGATGCTGCTACTGACTACTGGCCAGGGAGAGAATGGTTTCCAGTACTCATCAAGGAACTAGGACAGCCATCACTTATAATCCCCAAGTGGAAGAATCTACTTGTTCATCTGCACACCAAACAAGCGCTTTGTAGTTGCTACACGTATGGATTGTGTCCAAGCCTGATTGATATATTGAGGATATTCCACTAGAGTAGCAAAGGCAGTCACCTTAGCTCTCCAAAGATCTACTCGCTCCTTATGTGATAAGTGGATGCAATTTGAGACACACACCAAGCGAAAGGGTGTCACTGCAACAAGAGCCACACATCCTCAAGTAGTGGACTAATTATGTTTTTTACGGCATAGTAGAGGACTTAAAGGTTCTACACCATCGGAACTATAGCGGTACTCAAGCAGTACTCTCATCTGTCATCACCAGCAGGACTTATATGGCAGCCAACATAATCAATTGTGGTCGGACCCACTACCGATTCTGTTGGATTCTCTAAGCATGATAGGCATGAGTCAGGATAAAGAGAAATATGTAATTTCTAAATAAAGCTGATAATTTATATTTATCCTGACTCAAAGCGCCAAGCCCTCCCAACCGCCCCTCTCAGACTCACTGAATTCATTGTAATGAGCCAGTATAAAATGTCAGTTTTATTCAGAAAATTGAACAATTATCAACTGTTGCTAACTACCATGGTTGCCTGGTCAAGAATAAACTGCAAGCCATGATGAGATAGCTTGAGTATAGCTAACTGCAATTTTATGCAGCACTGATAGTGAAAGATAGCAACACGGCTACTTACAGCATGATTATTTTATTTCAAATTTAGACTCAAATCAAGTTTCCACAGTCTTGTCACTTAACAAAATGTCTTAGCGACTAATCATTTATAACTTACCATTATCATGATTATTGACTTTTTACTTTGTAACTCAGAATTCCAGAACTCAGTGACAGTATTTACATTCTTTTTCGTGTATCCAGTTTTTTCTGGATTTCACAATAAAGGAATGTTGGATTAAACTAGTATTAAAATAGTATATGATAGATTAATGCAGTAAATTTGAACGGTACAATTGGTCAGGTTTAGAAAAATTCCTGCTTATGTCTTTGATTGATAATCATGTTAATGTATTTCACTGTGCATGCAGTATTCATACTGTAAGCAAATAAGCATAAGACAGGATAAGGAAAAGTATGTAATTTTCTGAATAAAATTGATATTTTATACTTATCCTGACTCAAGCCCTCCCTAAAGCCCACTCAGACACATTAAATACTCTGCAGTTCTTGTGTCGGGTGTATGGAGTTACGGAGAGAGTGACAAACAGGGCTGGTCATGTGACTGATGTGGCCGAAAACGGGGAGACTTCCTGTGAGTGAGTGTGATTGTACATCTGCTTCAAAGAGGAGAACTTCCAGGAATTTCAAGTGTCCCACTATCTTCGCATAGAGGGAGGAGATAAGCAGGAGTCAGGATATGTATAAGATATCGATTTTCCACACATCAGGGATTTGAAACAGGTCAGAAATCCAGTCAGAGTGTATGTCAAATCTATGTAGTGTAACATCCTGGAAATAGTGTAACAAACAGCTTGTATGAGCTGTAATAACTTGGACTAGGCACATAGAATGTTTTGAAAACATTTGGACATGTACATTCTTAAACTGTATTTCTGTGTGGAGTAATATGATGGTCTGAAATGCTGCAAAGTGAAACCTTGCTGAAAAGATGTAATCCTTCCCAGTTGGATTGTTCATCTTTGCCATATTTTCATATCATATAGACTTTATCATTCATAACTTGAATCTTACAAACTGAAACAAAGTTTTGTCAGTTTTCGTAGGGGCTTAAGTCACAATAGACCTCGCTTGTACCTATTTGTTAACCCTCCTGTGCAGTTTTAGCCGTAATGCTGCATCTATATTTATTTATCTTTACCTCGAAGTAGGTTTCTGATTGGCTAAGCGCACTTCTGTCAGTTTAAATGTACCCCACTTACAAGCAAGGTATATTTCAATATACCCCGCTGCCAATGGCAACTCATTGGGTATGTTGAGGTAGTACTTCTTTATCTCAAAAAACTTTGAATCACACATGATCCACAGAAATTGCCAATGTTTTGCAAATGAAAATCGATGGTAGGGAGATAGCTCTAGATTTGTTTTTCCTGTTCCATCTGCAAAATCTAGCGATGACTACGAAAAGATTGCCTCATATTCTAATAAATACATTTTCACAAAACACTCAAATGTAGTGCCTTTGAATATTTAGAAGGGGAATTAAACCACAGCATTTATACAGAGACAATACCTGCAGGAAAACAAGCAAGAAACAAGATTTGAATCGTTTTATTCACACCAGTTGGCTGAAGTGTGCAATCCAATACCCATGCTTCAAACACTACATAATTACCATTGAGGTGTTCTGTAAGATAAGTACCTTGTTCACTGGTCCCTCAGGGCCCATGGGTTGATGTACCCTTGATGTTTGTTTATGTTACCTGAGCCCAAAGGGCAAGGGAACATAGAAATGAGCCCATGCTCCAGTTGTGACCAGTGAACAAATTAGAATGTCTGAATCATTACTAATGATTTGACCATGACTTGCCTCACTGGATTATTTACAGACTGTGATGAGTAACAATATTTGTTCACTGTCTACTATAGTTTAAGCAGCACTGATGACAGGTAGTCAAGTTATACAGACTTGCAGGTTTGAGAGATGACAAGGCATGTACATTTTGTGTCTATTATAGTGTCAGTGTTAAATCTGTGATGAAAAATGTTTGCGAGCAGTGGTAACATTAATCATTTTGGTCACCCAACACATGACATCACAACATGTTTGTTTGTTTTGTAGATGTATGACTACTCTCTAGACATGTGGAGCCTAGGGTGTATGTTTGCCAGTATGATCTTCAGAAAAGAACCTTTCTTTCATGGTCATGACAATTATGATCAGGTTAGTGTTTTCATGTTACCATTAACTTAGGCAAGAACACTGTCTTTTCCACAATCGTACACAACATGCTGTGAATAATTTATATCTGTTTTGAAATGTAAGTTTGATTTTCAACACATCTCTTTTACCCAGTAGCTGAAATATATTTGATCATTTGAGAAAGTAAAACTTGCTCACTCACTCCATGTTCAATTTATGTTTTAAGATGTTATTGGTATGAATATACTCAGCACTTAATTTCTGCTAATGCTTTTGTCATTACCCATGATTTTGTTTATTTATTTGCAGTTGGTGAGAATTGCAAAAGTTTTAGGAACAGATGACTTGTATGCATATATTGAAAAGTACCAGGTAGAATTAGACCCAAGGTTTAATGATATCCTGGGAAGGTAAGTTGTTAGCATGTGCTTTGTCTTACTCATACATGTACATGGTGTGATAACTTATGCCAGACAGTAGCCTGAAAATGTTGGCCTTAAGTATTTGGAACAGTACAGTTACTCCCCTACAGTGTATTCAATGTTTTTCCTGACTTAACTGAGTTTTTTAGTTTCAAGATGTTTCTTGATTAATAGAGAGACAAAAATTGAAATATTGTGTAAAGCTTTTACAAAATGTCACTGGGACCTACATAAATATAAACTTGCATGCTTACATGACATCTTTCCCTCTTCTGCTGTGAAATGTCTTTGAGGCCTGGGTTGGATTATTTTTGTATTTACCTAGCAGAAATAAAAGCAGTGTTCATTCATTTGCAGGCATTCAAGGAAACGATGGGAGAGGTTTGTGCACAGTGAAAACCAGCACTTAGTTAGCCCTGAAGCATTGGACTTCCTAGACAAGTTGTTGCGCTATGACCATCAAGAGAGGCTTACAGCTAGAGAAGCCATGGATCATCCATACTTTTGTAAGATTCATCACTAATTCTCATCCAGCACAGTGGCAGGTCTTTAGTTATAGCAGACTATCACAATAATGACCATCAAGTCCAACATGGAGAAGCATTGTCCGTTTTGTCGGAAGTCAGTGCTGTGTGACAGATGTTAATGTGGCGATTCAGCCGAGTCTTTCATATGGGGCATTTTTGTGTTAACAATGTAGTTGCAAATTGATTAGTATAAGAGTATAGTTACAATAGATATGAACTAGCTCGTAGGGCCATTATGTATTGATGACTAACAGTGACTAACTCTGTGTTTCAGATCCTATAGTAAAGGAACAGGGTAGAATGTCCTCCATGTCAGGCCACACTTCTCCCACACCAGTGTCAAATGCGGCAACGATCGGAGGTAGACTGTGTTCCCCGCTCTTGAACACAACATATTCATGCACTTGAGCAGCTCACCCTTCTACAGTCATTGTCTCGTAACATGGTGCTCAAGGCTTGACAGTCTGGCTTTCTTCAACATGTCTGTGGCTCTTTGACCATGTTTTCAAAAAAGCACATGTAGTCACAACACGATAAGAATCATGTGTTGGGAAAGGTGAAATTTACCTTGAGAAAATGTTTGATCTGTCACTAATAAATGAAACTTATTTGGCAGATCTGCAGATTGTTTTTGAAAGAGAGTGTTACCTTTTCATATCCATTACTGAGATACTGAATGAAAGTTGGAAGTAATTGCCCAACATTACTTTTTCTTCTGCTATATGAAGCATGGAAAGATTGCCATTGTATACAATTTCCAAACCAGTCAAGAAGTGCTATGTGAAGTTGATGGATGTTGTGTCCTTATCAGAGCTGAGACGGAGTACAGCATTAGTGTACATACCGGCATGTATGTGGAAGGCTGCATCGACTCCATTGTTGTAATGGTTTTGTAATTATGAATTTTTTAACTTCAGTGATACTCATATCAGTCGTCAGTGAAATTATGATGTATTCACAGTTCCGCAACTCAAGCATCATGCCTTAATTTTTTATACTACAGCAAATAGCAGGAGTTATTATCTGTGATCCATAGTCATTCAACAGTTAAGATGCAAAGTTTGTAAGAGCTGCTTAATGCACATTGTGCTCAACCAGATTGCAACATCTTGTATTTTGATGATGCTTCAACTGATTTTGAAGATGTCATATAATGTATGGAGTTGTAATGATAGGAGTCAATATTTGTACATAGCTTAGGCTCTTTAAATGCTGTGAGATTACAGTTGGTCCACCACAAGGTCCCTTGATGCTAGTCGTGTCTTCATGTACAGACATCATTAACACTTAGAATAGTCAATGATGTAACAATGTGTGTCAACAAGTGGCTTCTCCAGGATGACAGGTTTGTTGCTTCTTAAGATCAGGCAGTTGTGTGTGCGTGTGTGTGACATGCTTGTAAATTGCTTGTAAATGAATTAATGGACATAGCAGGAGGTTGGGGAGGTAATATAAGATGCTCCAGTGATGCTTGCTCCGACAGCTTGTCAACCTTGCTAAGTGTTTGTACTGTCCTTTCACTATTGGCTGTCTTAGGTTCTGTCTGTCCAAGCCTTGAGCAGACTATCGAGCATTCATCCATTTTCATGCTACCTTCACATACACACAATTTAAAACTCATCAGTAAAAGTTAGCAATAGAATTGCAGTAGCTTGCATATTTCAATGAATTATGATGCACTCACGTTAACATGCATGTTTGTCACATTTTGAGAAAGCAGAGGCAGGAGAAAATTCGTAACAGAATATTTATTGTGTACATGCTTTGATATTAGAATATTTCATTTTCATTTTCTTTCTACCTGAATCTTAGCATTATTTAAATCATATTTTCAAATTGAAAATGTCTAGCTTGAGTTCTTATTCCTGCATACTAACTTCTGCTTTCTCTGTTTATCCATGTTGCTAAGTTCAGCTGTAAGTAATTGACACAGGACTTTGCTATTCTTTGCTTCATTTCCCCACTTGAAATAGTTTCAATTATCTCATTTGAAATCATGTCAATATTACAGTGAGAACTGTAAATATGAAATCAAGTCATATATTTTTATAACGACAAACTATTTTTATGTATAAAGAATATATGTATTGAAGACATGATATTCATTTGTTATACTTAAAACTATGTCCAACAAAGCTGCAGAGATGGAACAGTTGTTTTATATCTATGAAATGCTTGGCCCTGCTTAATTCTGTATATTTTATTTTGTTAGATGTGTGGACGGAATATTTGCAATGGAGAATGGCTGAATTTTCACTGTCATCTACTTAATAGAATGAAATTCCGCACACTAACTCCTTGATTACAGTTAACTATTCCATCAATTTTGTCAAGCTCTTAAGATAACTAATGCTATGCACATTGACAAATCTCGTCTGAATACACAGAAAGAGGTGGTTGCCATTGTGGAAAAGAGCATGTGTATTGAAGGAGATAATTGGTTTGCATGGCGCTTTTTTAGTGATTATCCCTTTTCGGAAACTGCCCTTTCCTCAACAGAAGATTTTTAATATATTTTTTTGAAAGCCCTGTCTTTAAGAATTGGCAGGTTTCCCATATATTATGGCAATATCTCTGCAGCTATGTTGATGTGGGTAGCAGGCAAGTGAGTCCTGTTCTCATGTCAGTACTGCTTGGTGCCGTCTGGTACTGGCTGACTGGCATGTCTGTCTGTCTGTCTGTCTGCAGGTCCAGCAGTCAACAGCGGTGCTGTGGGTGTTTCCAGCTCACCGGTCATGACTCCCAGTATGTCGCCCCTCCCTAACACTGCTGCCACAGCGCAGACCTAGACTTCTGCAGCACCTGCCTGCCTGCCCGCCCGCCTGACTATCCCCACCCCTCTAGTACATGAAGAGGGACATCAGACTTTCCTATGGGGGTGGGGCTCTACCTGCCCACCCACTTGCTGCCACCTGTATTGAATTGGTAGGAGGGAGGGAGGGAGCAAGCCAGTGGGCCTACAAGAAATTGCAGATGAATACAAAACTGACAGACTCAATTTGTGACTTGCACTGGGGCTTCATTCATAGGATGGATGGAAGATGGTTTAGTGAATTAAACAAAAAAAAGACTGTCACCATGTCATCTCATTTATTTCAGTAGTGCTGCATGCACTGATAAGCAAACCTCATCATCTTTTGTCCTCCCTGATCGTCTCATAGACTGTAATGTATTTGTTGGTTAGTGGTTCTGCGTTCACAGTGGATTCAAATTGTACTTAACTTATTTGTGAGTCTGTAATATGATAACAAATGTGAGGCCACCACCTTATTTTCTCCCAGACAATGAAGAATCATGCCATTCATTGGACTAGTGTTAATTCATATTACAGAAAATTTGGGCAATTAATTTATGTTGGTATCCCCTCAGCTCTCATTGTATTAATTTGCATGATCGCATGAGATGTGTCCTTGGCAGATTGGTAAAGCAGTTGAAGTATTAGGGTGTGCCTGTTTGCCTGCCTGCCAGGCTTTTTGTGTTATTTCAGCACACCACTACATGCCTACAGTTGCTGGTGCTTCCATCTGCTGCAAGCCCTTCTGCCTGCCTGCTAGCCATGCAGCAGTGTTGTGTCTCATGGATCAGCATGTACAACTTCTGCTCCACAGTTCATGGTTATGCAACAGCCATTTGACATAACTAATACTTTGTGTTGCAAATTGATGCTGCATTCCTAGCAATGTAGTGCTGGTAACTGTCAACTCGTATCCTGCTGTCAAGTGTTGCACAGAACAAGGGTGTAACTGAATGATCTGTATTATTCATATACATGGTCTAAGTCATTATTTAGGTTGGCAGCTGTGATGGCTGTCATCCCACTTATGTAAGATATAAAATGACAGGTCTTTATCATGTGACTTGTCAGTATTTCAAAGCAGGGTATTTAAAACCTAAATGATCCCATGTCAGTTGTATGCACAGTGAAAAGTTGTTGGACTTGCACCTACAATGTTATTTTGTTGGTCACCTTGGTCAGATAGGCTGTTACCTACTTTATTACCGGTACACATTTGTGTTTCTTCCACTTGCTTTTCAACCTTAAGTTAGTCTTATTAAGAGAAGCTTCTGCAAGTGAATATTTGTGTCCACATGGAGTATGAGTGTTCATGAGTAAATAATTTACAGGCTGTCATTCCTAAAACATTGTATGTTTATATGTACTGTACACATTAAAAACAGATTTATATATTATCCTTGCTTTTGTAATTGATTGTAAAAGTATGTTACTATGGTTTGAAATAGCACAAACCATTGGAACCAGATCTCTCATTGCTTCTGTCATGATGGCCTTACCTCATGTTCTTCCGTCTAAGTCAGTCATTGATATTACATGACTTGGCAGATATTTACATTTTCACTGTACCATAATGTAATTTCTTTTTCACAGCTGTATAGTATCAGGTTTCAGGGAAAGGGATGATTGGAATCAAAGTTGGTGTGTCTACTGGATCAGTCAGGAATTCATGTTTATCTCAAGGCATTGTCTGGCATCCATTTGTCATGTTCAGTTTGTACGCTTTCAAACAGAATATAATTTTAACTGTCAAAGTTCATGACATAAATTTTTTTTAGATTTACATATTAACTTATTTCACATGAAGCCAGATTGACACAACAATGAAAGCTTTACGCCACTCAATTACATGCAGGTTGAGGACATTTTATAGTAGTAATTCTGCATCCTGTTGATGTGCCCTCCTGTTCAGGATAGGCTCTTTGGTGATCTTTTCAAATGCCTTTGTCTATACTAGTTCAGATTTATCGTGCATATCATGTAGGGTATCTGTGATTCGCTTTGTTGAAAATGCCTTGTTTCTTAGAATAATGTGTAAAACAAAACTTAAATATGAAGTATGTCACAAGGTAAGCTAAATGTAAATGCTCGTATTGAATGATTTGCTGTTTGGTCATTAATATTAGACTTATGAATAAATGATGTATGTCACAAGATAATCAGTGTTAGTGTTGAGCTATTGTTTGTGCTAATCTAAAATTGTATGCTTTTATTCATTCATTTATTTATGTATGAGCTTACTTGAATCTTAAACAAAATGTGAGCAATAGACCCACAGGTTCTGTATTTGTTGAGAAGTCAAAATTCTCAATGCTTTAAGTTCTTAATATATTGAAACCCTTTGGTTTTGTGATTATCAGCAATATTGGAACTTGGTTAAAAGGGCCCAAGTGCGTATAAGATACCGACCATGTATTTGCAGAGAAATCCCATGATTGTTTTGTAATTAATAGTCATATATTTTTAAATGCAAGATTATTTTGTTTCACCAATTTTCATAGGTTTTGTTTTGTGATAAGAAATGGTTCTTCCAAATCATAACCTGTCTGGAAATCAGTTTGTATGAGGTGTGTTTCGCATTTTGTTATCTTCATAACATCGCAGGTTGTCTAATGTCTCAAAGTCACATTACTGTCCAAACCATACATAACCTATTTAAATGCTACACTATTACAAGTTGTGAATCGAAAAAAAGGATCTCACATTGTAAAACTGTCACATTTGATAGTCTCCCAATATTCTCATTCATCTGGGACTCTTATTCCTGTCCAGTGCTTTATAACCTTTAGAAACATACAAGTCAACATTTGTTTCTATGTTATGTGGGAATAAGTAAGAAATGTGAAGTGCAGTTCCTTTAAATAACTGTATCTTTCAGTGGATATGCTTTTCCCATAGCATTTAGCAAATCTGAAACTTCCCAATGCCTTGAATCATTCATTTTCGCAGCTGAGCTAAATGATTGGGCCAAACTATTCTGGGTATATTCAGTATAGTTGCATCATCTTTACAGATAATTGGTTTTAATTGTATTCACAGTATTCTCAAAACGGGCGTCAGGGTTGTGACAATTCAATCAAAGATTAGTATACCAAAACTGTTATTTTCTTTTATATATATATAAAGTTTGTGAAACCCCAATAGTTCATATAGTAAAACAGAACAACCAATGTTGAATATAGCTTAAACACAACTATAGTCACATGAATAAAAAAAAATCATTTTTTCTTTAGCTTCATTTGACCAGTCTATTTCCTTTAATCTTGTAAGGAATAATATTTTCCCAGAAAATTAGTTTCTTTGAAAGTGTTTGAGAGGTTCAATTTCACACTTAAAGCATTTACTATTTGCAGTGAAATGCACAGTAAAGGTGAATGCATTTGGTTGGAGGAAGATTATATCTGTATGTTACATTTGAGGAAAAAATAATTGTCAGTTTCATGTGTCCTATTATCTGTCAGTCTGTACAGGTTTCTTTGGAATAGTAACCCCCCACCCACCCCCCTAAAAAAAAACCCCTACTAGCCAACAGTTTGCCAAATGGATTGGACAGTGTTCAGTTTCAACATTGAATAAATATATTTTTAACTGTCATTCTTTGTAGGCATTAAAAAAATTATACTATTTTAATTAAATTTGTTGTAACACATCCCGTCCCATGTGGGGTTTTCTTGTGACTTTTATCATGTACATCATATACATTGTGTGCTGAGGTTTGTATTTTCTTGCATTTATTTGAGCGAAACCTGTATCATATTTTGTTCCTATCATGTTGTAAAATAATTAAGTGAGCAAGTTCTGTGGATTCACTTCAAGTTATTGTTGCAAAAATGGCATGTGACTGTTTTTGATTGTCTGCCCTGCCTATCCCCAGCAAGTTACAGTCAACTGTCTTTTCACTCAGTTTTCTATCAACAGAAAACCGCCTGGGCTAGCATTCTGTGGCTTGAGTGCGACTCCTCACACGACTCTTTGTGTATGATGTCACATCTGACCTTGAACTTGTGTCCCCCCCAGCCACATGCTATGATGTGTGCTTGACAGACACAGCACCAAATACAACAGTCTGTTCCTTGTCTTTGTTCTCTCGGTTGCAAGTGGCTGGATGATGCCCATTGGTTGACTGAGGATCATGTGACTGCAGAATTGCTGGAAGCTCTTGACAACTTGGTGCCCACAGCTGTTCAGCTGAGTGGAGTGATGATAAGAGTAGCTATTTTTGCAGTCAGATGGATTAATACATATGAAATAAAATGAATGACTTGCGAAAGAATATGCAATAGTTGGGTTGTTTTTTTTTTTGTTTTGTCTCAAGATTTTGAGTGTTGCAGACGTGATGTTCAGAGATAAAAAATCATTCGCTGGGCTTTCAGATTGTCTCCTTGTACAAGAACTTAATGCTACACATAACTGTGTCATAACCACAAACACTGCAGTCTTGTCATGATTTTATTTCATATTGCCACTGGCACTCATATACAAAAGTGTTGTGTACCTGGCATAGTGAAGTATATGCAAAATGCTGACCCATTTCAAATCACCTTGCCTTACTCGTTTACAAGGACTATTGTGATATGGATACCTACAGTCTTGCAAGAATGACAGTAACATGTCAACCTTCTCAAGGGCAAAAGAAATTAAGAAAAAGAATCCTTTGAAGAAACAGAGCCTTAAAGTAATGAATATTATTTCCATTAAATTTTCAAACCTTTCAAATGCTTACACTTAGCAAAAATTAACCCAACCATGTATTTTTTTCTTGATTGTAAGTATACCCCAGGATATCAGTTCTTTCTCAATAAGAGGACCTTAAAACTGGTTAACACCATTTGTTGCAACATTATGACTACCCAAGTAACATGCTGTGTAATAAATGTCAAGCTTGGGCAAAACTGCTTAACTTTCTCCACAATCACCAGCAATGTAATTGCATGACAATAGAAGAAACCTCAGATATAATTATTTCTCTCTACCTGAAGCTGGTTAGTATTTTCTACACCAAAGACATGGCTTATTCCTCATCACAAACTGAAAAAAATTGGTATAGTTATTTGGATAATAAAATGTAACCAAAATTATTTTTATACACAGTCAAAAGGGTAAAATATTCAGGTCTTAAACATCTATTGATATTTTGAAATGAAAAGATTCAGATGCGATGTGATTCTCTTTCTTTTTTTTCTAAACTGAATTTCAGATAAATTGAGAAAACAAGGTACTAATAGAATTATTTAATGTAGCTTCATTTGGCACAGTGCTACATTTATTCATGCAGAGCAGTCAGTTTTAACACTGGCAGTTCTCAGCAGTTCTCTTGAAGTTATGAAGTCTGATACATAATGACAGATATACCACAACTGGTATATATTAGAAAGAACCACAGAATCATATTAACAGTACAAGTTCCAGAAAAACAAATTTTGTATATTCACCTGTCAAAGATAAAGTTAGTTCAGATATTGCAATGAATTCAATCAGACATAATTCGTTCAAACCTGTGCTTGCCATAAATGGTCTTATGTCTATTTACATTAGAATTGATGCATTCTATGTGAGAAACTGACAGTAACTATATCACGCTGCATTCATATTAAATTACATTTGAACTAACAGAAAATCATGAGTCCAAAGAAATGGTCAACTCAAACCAATAAGCAGATGTAAGAACAGTGCATCTTTCTCCCTTCATACAATAGAAATAAAAATATAGTATGTACACCTATTATACAGACAGCTATCATCACTGCATTTTTGCTTTCTTTCGTGCTATAGCATCTTCCACTGCCTTAAGTTGCTTAAGAAGTTCTTCTCGTCGCGAGGACATGCTCTTCTTCTGTTTGACTGCTGGGACTGAGGGAGTTGGTACAGATGGGGGCACACTTGGAGCAGACGCAGCCTTTCCACTAGGTGCAGCCTTGGCTGCTGCAACAGGAGGCTTAGATGGTGCCTTGACAGGAGAGACTGGCTTATCTTTGGGGGGTGATTTCATCTTCTCAGGTCTTGATGGCATCTTTTGCTTCTCGCCTAAAATTCACATTAGTTCCATCATCATACAATACAGGGAGATCTTGTAACAAAATATGGCATTTTCATCAGAAAGATGTTATTAGATGTTACACCAACAAAACAAAAGTTAATAACAGCTTGTCTTAAAAAAAATGTTATGAATGCATGACAGAATGACACTTGTCCACTGATAAAGGTAACACCAAAAGCACACAAACCTGCTGCAGGCTTGGCAGGAGGTGATATGATGGCCTGTCGTTTAGTGGGTGGCCCTCCAGTTGAGTCTGACTGTCTTCTCTTGGCAGCTGAAGGACCTGGCCCTGGTCCACTAGGAGGCTTGTCTGCCGGCTAAAGCAACAGATACGAAAACCTCATGATGTTTCTGTTCATTTGCACTATAGTAACATCTCTTTACAGCAGCCAACTTCACACTAAGTAACATCTCTTTACAGCAGCCAACTTCACACTAAGTAACATGTCTTTACCACAGCCAATCATGCTCAACAGTGACATCTCTTTACCACTGCCAGTCGTGCACTATAGTAACACTGGCATTCTTACCAATATTGCCTCTTAACTCTATTCACATCAAACCATAAAGATGAATCAGAACAGCTAAAATGATCTTGAAAGGCAACAGCATAAGACGTGCACGCCAGCCATACCTTGTTGAGTAGTGTAAGCTTAATGTTGGACTTCTGTCCCACCAACTTCAGGGGATCTTTTGGTTTGACTGGAGTAGTAGGCTGACGGCTAGGGGGCGGTCCCTTCCCTCGCAGTCCTGACCGTCCATCCTGTCTTGACATACGATCTTCTCCTCTGTCCCTATCTCTCTCTCGTTCTCTTTCCCGATCAATATCTCGCCGGCGAGGAGGGTGAGGCTCACTGTGTTTTGATAGTGGCTTGTCAACCCTCTTATCTGAAATACACAGGTAGGAAGGTTAATATCCATAAAGCAATTGCCTGTAGATAAAAGGTCTGTAAATAATCAAGCCTGGTCCAGAACATCCAGTGATCAGCATCTTGAGCAATGATCTACCTAAGTGAGATTCTATGACAACCATGTGAGCCAAGTCAATAAACCCAACCACCTGATCTCATTAGTCATCTCTTCTTGAACAAGCATGCTTTACTGAAGATCATATATTCTAACCCAGATCTTCATGGGTGTCCCACACCATGTTCATTAGAACCAGTTCATGTTCATTTGTCGATTTCATGAACAAATGAAACATCCCCCAGATCTGGTGCAATTCAGAAATTTGAGTCATTGCAAGGAGTGAATGAGACATCTTTGCACTGACCTCTGTTAATAGTGAAACCTTAATAAGCATTCTTGTTTAGAAGCTCAAGTGCAGAAGTTATTTTCAGTATTAACTTCAGAACGAGTGATCCTGGCCTATAATTAAGGCGATAACTTACAAGAACAAGTCTTGTATCAAACACTGGAGTATATTAAAAATCAAAACTATCACTTACAGAAGATGAGAGTCAGGCCTTCTCAACAATATCTCTTCAATAAAGTACCATCATAACACTTAGCAGATTATTGTGACATCACCAACTAACATGATGCCACAACTATATATAACTATCCTTTCTGCCACTGAAGCATTTTTGCTGTACCATTTACACTAAAGACAATGGTTATTGCAGTTTATGAACTGAAAATGTTGGGAAAGTGGCACTGTTGACCACAACTTACAACAAAGACTTGACATTGAGAACTACACTAACCTTTGGTCATCACCTTCTTCTTTGGTGAGATAGGCCTGTTGCTGCCTGGCAGATCTCGGTACAAGTGCTCAGAATCAGCACTGCCACTGGAGCTGGTAGAGGAGCTACGAGACCTTGACCTTGATGATCCACTACTGCCACTACCAGAGCGAGAGAAGGAGGAGCTGGTGCTACTGCGGGAACGTGACAAACTGCTGCCACTGGAACTCCTGCTGCCAACCCTAGGCATGGGCCTGGACAATGACATTGTACATAATACTACAAATTGAATATGCAAAAGCAGCATTTGAAATACATGCCTGCCAAAATGCCTGGGATGGGTTATTTTCAACACTGACCGCCAGTTTCACATACAAATATGTTTGTTTATACAGATAAACAAAAACATGATTCTGTAATGTAACTCACATAAGAATATGAACCTTAACTTAGCTCTACTTGGACCGTGGGGGCAGTAAATGTTTTACTGTTTACACTGTGTTTACCTCTGGGTCTGCAAATGAGGTGGTTTGTCTCTTCTCCGTCCTCGGTCCTCCATTATGGGGCCTGGCCTTGCAGGTTTCCCAGGCAGACCTGGGGGTCCAGGCGCCCGCTTGTCAGGACTTCTCTGTTTGGATTTGACAGTAACAGCACTTCGAGGTTGGTCACTATCAATACAATATCAAGAATTGAAATTTTACATAGCATACACAAACTGCCAAACTATGGATACAGACAAAATGACACTATTCTTACATCCATTTCAGTTTCTGTTAGTCCTTGCATCACTGATACAACAAGCATTGTCACTGAGGTGACATAATCCCTCGCCGCAAATATTCAAATTGATCTTCAAAAGTAATGACAATGAAGGTAGTAGTTTAAGATGATTTAAATGTGCTTTCCCAAGATGAAGCTTGGTGATGAATAAGAAAATCCAGTGATCAGTTCTTAAGATATCGCGTTGACAAGCTTAACATGCAAATGAACACGCAGAAATCATCAAAGAGTCTCAGTGACCTTGAACATTCAGTGAAGGTGCCAAAATCGACAGGGCCCTGTGCCTTCCCTAGAAAAAGCTTGGAGATTGAATATGAAGAACATCCAGAGAATGGTTCTTGAGATATCTCGCTGACAAGCTTAACATGCAGCTTAACATGCTGAAATCTTCAGTGTTGCCATGACCATGATAATTAAGTGAAGGTCACCAAAATCGACTGGTCCCTGCACCTATTCCTAGAATAAGCTTGGTGTTGAATATGAAGTAAATTCTGGGAATGGTTCTTGAGAAATTTTGCTGACTAGGGTAAAAGGTTCAAGTCCACATGTGACCTTGAAATGAAGGTAAAGGTTACGAAACCTGACTGAGACCTGTCTATGATGATGAACCCAGGTACCAAATATGAAAAGAATCTAATGAATGGTTCTTAAGATATTCCAATATTCCATATTCATGTCAAGAAAGCACAGACTTAAATACACACATTGAAAAAAAAACAAGGACGACGACAAACACATAAATTGTACACACAGGACATCTATCTACACACAGATTTCATGTCAGTAATCGATATCGTGGCCTCACCATGGTGCCTTTGAATGGTCAGTTCTGGCATAGGTTGCCAGAATGTCAAATGGCTATCTGACCTACTGATATGTTTGTGTTGCTGCTTTCTACTGCCCTTAGAAACTTGGTCTTGAAAATCTTAAAAGTCTTAAAAGAGGGAGTTGTTTCAAAGACAGCGATACATGGTATTCTGGGACTCCATTATCACTGAATGTGAAAACATCAGCAAAGCGAAAATACCTACTACCCTTCCTCCCCACCTAACACAGACTATTTACATATGCAAATTACAGAAAAATAATTAATCACTCCTGCCAAGGTCAATTATTTCACTGAAATGTCATGTGCAAAGGTAGACATATTTAAGTATTCACCTTTGCAGTAACTTGTGGTACATTCCATATGACCCTTACTGCCATTGCACCCTGCAGGAATCAAAACTTGCTTCCTCAACCTCATCAAGAATAACCCATGAAACAACTACAAGGTCATTTGCACATTATTCTAACCTTGATGAAATTCCTAAATAATTTGCAATATTAAAACAATTAAGATACCTTACTTGTCTTTAAGTAAATGTTGGACAGTGTCATATGCTTAAGAAAATAGCAACACAATAATACAGATGCTTCAAATTCCAGGTCAAACAAGGCAAAGGGGATTGCTGCAATCACATTGAACAAGTTGCAACTTTCTGCCAGAAATGAAGATAAAACATCAGTCAACTGAAAATATATATTAAATAACAAGTGTCAGCAGCTTTTTCATAATCCCAACAGCGACAACATTACCTATCGTGAGAATAGAGGGTCATATGATACCAATTATAGGAATGGCTAGCTATTTTTGAAATGTCCGTGAAATGAAACTTCTTAAACCCATTCTTAACACACTGGCCGCGACCAAAGTGAAGAATTCTTAGGTCTACAAATGTTTCGAGAATATGGGTCCTTGAGTTTAGAAATGATAGTCAGTAACAGAAAATCTGTGATTAATGCCGTGAGCACAATCCACGCAGTTGGTTATGGAGTTTGCCAACCACTTCATCTGGTCCCCTTTACAACCAGCAAGGATGGCTGAAACCAATCTCTAACCCTAATCACTACATGTACAGATAATGTTAACTGAATCCTGTGAAGATACTGACATGGTTCATGAGAATGATATAGTAGTCAAGGAAACCAGCTATACCTGTTTTTGGAGGGTGGAGGCACTTTTCTCTCATCAGCGACTGGCCCTTTTCTACCAGTACTACAACAAAATGTAACACACATAAAATTGTCTTTCAAACCTTTCTGAACAAAATGTTCAAAATTCACTTATGTGAGGACCAGGTTATCTATAAAAAAAAGTAATTAAATGGAGAAATTTGAAGGTCCACTAAAATAGAACTACTCTACTGTAGGGGGCGTGTTGAGGAGAACTTACGAAGATTTTGAGGGCGGTAGTTGTTTCTTCTCTGGTGGTGGAGGACCTGCTTTCCTGGCGCCTGCTGGCCGTGGGGAAGGAGATCTGTCACACAGAGCATGTGTACAATCGAACTTAAACACTTAAAATACATCATTGACTTAAATGATGTCATTTGGTTTTGGAGGACAATAACATGCTATAGTAAGGACTGTTACGTCACACATTTAATGTAAATACATGACTTGTGTTTAAGATGCAGTTGTCTTACATAAGTTAAGAACTTGGCTTACAGTTATTCTAGTAAAAATGTGAGAAAACAACAGATGTTCCAAAGCATCCGAAAACCAATAATATGAGTATACTTTTTGAGGATATGCTATTCAAAAAGATAGAAACACTTTGATTAAGATATAAATATGACAAAGTCTAAACAACTCTCTAAGGGTGAATTAAAACAGTGCTAATATAAAATGAATCAGTTTTAACTTTGTTTAAACAATAAACACACAAAAATGGAAGCTCCATCCAAATTAGCAATAATACAGGTGATACATTAGATCAATAACTCCAGAGTGACATGTAAGTCATCTGCACTCACCTTGAGCTAAATGATGATGATCGACTGTACGATGAGCGACTACTACGAGATGAAAATGAAGAGGATCGTGATCTGGATGAGGAGTATGAACTGAAAGACAATGTATAAATATGCTATTTATGCTGCCAAGTGAAGCCCTAAAATCTTCCTCATAGCTGTGAACACCAGACCATTGAAACAATACTGTAAGATTAAAACTTGTTATTAGACATGAAATCTTTCTTGTGAATAACTTTATGCAAAACAATATAGGCTCATCATCATTATTCATTTACATGATAAAAACAATTATTTCCTAATTAATTCTGCTTCCATCCACTACAATATACCTTGATGAATGGGATGATACACTGTATGATCGCCGTCTTCGTCTTCCACGAGAATGACTTCGAGAGCTATGTCGTTTCTGTTTTGGAGACTTGGATCTGCAAAGGACAAGGAGTATACATGTTTACATTTGGCCAGAATCTAACATCCCTGAACAGTTGAGCTGCTAATTACTCACTATGTGCTGATCGACAATAGAACTCAGTGATCATCAATAATCTATTGTAAACTGCAAATCTCTTGTGAGCAAGAGCAGGACCCAATCATAACCAGGACACTTCCTGTTGAGACACACATACAGTTGTTTATGACATGATCTAAGAAACACAACAATAAATAACGCATTTTCTTAAGTCAGTGAACAAGTTAATTTAGTGTTAGCAATTTACTTAGCAGTATCATGGCAGGATGAGAATGTGCTGTACTACATGGTACCTATGAAAGTAATTGGTTTTATAGTATCACCTGGGAGTTTATCACAAAGGTTTTTGTTTATTTTATTGCCATTACGCAAAATATCTGTTTGATGTGTTGTGAAACAGGGTACAATCTCACCTCTGCCACGGATCATGCCACTCATCTGCACGTCCACGTGGCATCTGGGCTGGTGGGGGCGGCTCCATTCTGTTGTCTCTGTACTTGTCTCTCCGCTCATCCCTTGTACGTGGAGGAGTGTCAAACCTGCCATAACAAGTTCATGTCATCAACCTCACCTCAGAACAGTTACTTCTACTACCACAGACATTTACTAATGATATATGCAAATATGTACTATTGGTCCTCCTTGTTTTCCACAAATTTGTATTAACTGAAACAACTTGTCAATACATGTGTGCATACAGATAAAGGACTTACATCTGACGTTCTAATCTCTCGATTCTGTCAAGTGGGGGACTGTAGCGGCGTTCCTTAAAGCGTTCACGCTCCTTCTCATGCTGTAAATCAGAGACAGGCAGTTTGTTATCTGAAGTGTCACTCCATAACTCACTCCACAACTTTCTATGAACAAGTCAAGCATAACAAGTTTGGCAATGTCTTCCATTGCTAAAAAAGATTAAAAATGTAATTTTCTGAATAAAATTGATATTTTAAACTTATCCTGACTCATGCTTAATTTCTTACTCTCCTCTACCTGGCGAGGGTAGTGGAACACCTGAAATCCCTTGAAGTTCCCTTCTTAAATAAGCACACGTAAAATCACACTCACCCAACTATTACCTCCCTTTTCCCACGCACATGCTCAGCTGACCGCCATGCTACTTCACTCTCTCCTGCAATCACCCAACACGAGAATGTGAGGGGCAGCTGGGAGGACTTTTGCCATGAGTCAGGATAAGTATAAAATATCAATTTTATTCAGAAAATTACAGATTTTTCCCTATCCTGACTCATGCTTAATTGCTTACAGAATCCGACGGAAACAGGGTCAGGACTGAAGACAAAGCCGTTATACAGAACTGTCTATCCGGCAATTGATTCTTTGCTATGAAATCCCATCTTACACCTAAATGAGCAGTTTTCTGGTGACTTGTGTCGAAGCTTGTTCGATTAAAGTCTAGAGCATGAATTTCTGATATTCTTGCCACTGTAGCCAAGGCAAGTAAAAATAGCATCTTTTGAGTCAACATTTCAATTGGAGTTCAATCAAGTGGTTCATATGCATCACTTGTGAGATGTTGGAGTACAACATTTAGATCCCACGCTGGAGCTCTAAATCTGTGTTGTTGATCTTCCAACTTGAACGTACATAGTAAGGCAATGAGCTCTGGTACTTCAGTCAGTTTGGTCCCATGGTGATGACCATGGTATGTAGATAATGTAGAACCTTTCAGACCTTTAGACTGATGTAAATAGCATAAATAATCTGCTATTTGAGGATGAGTTGGCCTGTTCGCCGAAAATCCCTTTTTTCTGGCGTATATTTCGAACCGTTTCCACTTGTCGTCATAAAGTGTGAGTGGATTTCCGTAAAGCTAAGGTGACTGCTTTCACTGCTCTCGCTGAATATCCTCTGCGTTTCAAACAAGTCTTAGTACGGTTCATACATGATGATGGTTGGCCATGCACTTGTTTTGTGTGGGGATGAATGAGAAGATTCTTCCACTCTGGTGACTGTAGTGTTGGTTGTCCTAGCTCTTCTATAAGTGTTGGAAACCAAATCTCCTGTTGGCCAGTAAGGCGCGACCAAAATCAGTAATAACCTCTATGTTTGTTTGATTTTCTCGATGACTTTTGGTAACAGTACTGGAGGGGGAAAGGCATACGCATTCATTCCTTCCCATGAAATGCTGAGAGTGTCTGTTGCCCAGACAAAGGGATCTGGTACTGGCGACACAAAAGTTGTCGTCTGTTTGTTGAATCTCGTTGTAAATAGGTCTATTCGCGGTGATCCGAAAGTTTGACTGATTAGTTGAAACACTTCCCGATGCAGCATCCATTCTGTTGGAGAAGGATGCAGGGGACAAGACAAGGCGTCTGCCATAACGTTGCAGTCATGGTATGTGACATGCTTTTACTTGAAGATTCAGACTGTCAACTAAGTTGAACAGTTGAAACGTTAAGCATAGCAGAGGTAGTGATCTTGTTGACCCTTGCTTGTATATGTAAAACGCTACTGTTGAGTTGTCCGTGTTGATCATTAATAACTTGTTTCTCAATGCTGTCGACCAGTGGTGGATGGCATGAATGACCGCTTTCATTTCCAACTGGTTGATGTGAAGAGCCTGTTCCTCTTTGGTCCAGATTCCTGCTGCTAGGTCGTTTTCCAGATGAGCTTCCCATCTTTGTAGAGATGCATCTACATTAAGTTGGTTGTTGAATACCGGCTCTAACATATAGGTTCCTGCGCAGACATTCGATCGGCGAGTCCACCACATGAGAAAGCTTAAGACTGTCTGGGAGTGGAATCTGTCCTCTGTTGTTGAGATGAAGATTAAAAAATCGTTGTAAGGGACACAACTGCAGTCTTCCTCTTCTAGTCATATCTTGCACTGACGTAATGCCTAGTAGACACTGCCACTGTCGAAGTGTTTGCGGAGAGAGTACAGCTTGCGTTATCATTTCTTGAATCTTGACTCACCGGTCCTCCGGAACTACAATCTGATTAAATGTAGTGATGAAACAAACCCCAAAGAATTTGATATCTTGTTGAGGTTCCAATTCCGACTTTAGGTGATTTACTAACTGACCCACCAGTTGTGTTAGTAGCCTGATCGTGAAGTCTAATTGTGGTCTGAGTTGAGTTTTCCATTGATGCGCTTGTATCCCGTCTTCCAGATAAAAAGCACTGTGTAGCCCCAAGGTGTAGATAATTGACGATGTGCTTGGTTATCCATGTAAATAGCCATGGGGCCAAAAATATTCCAAATGGGAGGACTGTCCATTGATAATGCTGGTCGTTGAAAAGGAAACGTAGATATTCTCGATGGATTCTCGATGTATTGGGATATGCAGGTATGCATCTTGTACATCTTTGCTGGCTAGATAGTCTGCTGGTCTGATGAGCAGTCTTAGCTGAGGAAGATGTACCATCTTGAAATGTTCTGGCTTCCGTAGAAACTTTTTGTTGAATTCCTTTATGTTGTAAATGAGGCGGAATTTCTCTTTGGTATTAGGAAAATTGGAGAATAAAATCCTGCCATTAGATTCTGTGGCTGTGTTACTTCTACTGCTCCAGTAAATACTGCAACAGTATTGATATAGCATCGGTCAACTTGTCTTGTTGATTGTTTGCGTAGATGATGGGAGTTGGTAGTTTTGTGAGTGGTGGTGTATCCTCCAGCGGAATCTTGTAGCCGTCTCATAGAATATTTATGACATAGTTGTTGTTGAGGATTCCCAATTTGAACCCTGGAAAACTTGGACTTGCTAGTGTAACGTTGATTTATCTGTTTAAGGACAGAAGTCAAAGTGTCGATGGATTTTATCATCATAACTTCCCTTGAATCCTGAGTAACTAATCTTGCTACCCCTTCAATCCTTCCGTCGAATACCATAGGCGCAGACCATGGGGCTTGATACAAGGGTTTTGTGAAGTTCTCACTCCATGAAGTGGCACGTGTTAAAATGTGGCACATGTTGCTGTTGAAACTTGGTTGCTGTCTTGAACGCTGTAGACAAAATCTCAGGTATCCTAGATAAGGGAGGTATAGGCTGAAATGTTAAGGTATCAATGTCGTCATTCTTCATCTTGTATGTGTTGAGCTCGTTGGTATCCTTAGATAGGGAAGCCAGGTTTAAACCATCTGTGATCCATGATGTGATTTCAGAATCCGAAAATAAGGCTTTCTCTGGTGATAATTCACACTGATGTTTAACTTCATTCTTCCTAGAGAAAGACGAATTCATAGATCTCCAACGATCCCGACTGCGTGAGTCTAAGTCCGAAGGAGAGGATGACTGCATACAACGTCCTCTATGAATAGTGGAGACTGAAGGAGACCTTCTCCGCTGACGAGTCCATCCAGGAGTGCACTCACGCAAGGGCGTGACATCACACATCTGAGTATAGCTACTCGTGTGTGAGTGCACTCACTCGGCGTGGGTATATCCTTCTCTATGCTGCGATCTGATAAGTGGGACCTGAATCCTCTGGAGTGCGTGCGTGCATGCACCTCCTCTTCATCCTCAGATGTGACTGCTGGTCTAGATGAATGCTCTCGCTGATTCACAGTCAACATCGTTGACGAGTGCAGTCGTCTTTCCTCTTCCCATCTTCGTTCCATGAGGTTCATCATCCGCGTTGTAAATTGTTGCATGAAGACGCCTGTGTCGAATGCATGCAATTTGACTTCTTAATTTTATTAGTCTGAGGCGGTCCTGTCTCAACGGATGATCTCTTTTGAGTCTTGAGAAGGGACTCGCCCAACCCTAGACACAACTTTGGAGATATGGCTGGCTTCTCGCTGGAATGAATCTCAGCATCAACAATTAAACGGTTACCAAACTTATTTCACTAGATTTAGACATGACTAATGCGAGCCCATGTTGCTTATCTCTAGCACATCAGCGAACAGACCGTAAATGTAAGGAGAATACTCCTTCAGACAATTCAATGCAAAATACATGAGTATGAGCAGAACATAAAGGTTTACACGCCGGGCAAAGTACATGCAGGTCAACAGCCGACAGCCGTAATCTGCACTGAAAACACGTTTTCACCAACTGAGACTAAGCCTCAGTTGACGAAATAATTGTTAGAAATAGACAAAATAAATACAAAATTGTATAATAATAACAAATATATGCAAACCAAAAACCATACACAGCAGAAATCTACTTATAAACTCCGAAAAAATGAAAGACTTATTGCCGTGTACGGGCAATAGGTAGAGAGTGAAGTTGCATGGCGGTCAGCTGACCATGTGCGCGGGAAGAGGGAGGTAATACTTGGTGAGTGTGACTTTACGTCCACTTCTTTTAGATGGGAACTTAAAGGGATTTCATGTGTACCACTGGCTTCACCAGGAAGAGGAGAGTGAGCAATTAAGCATGAGTCAGGATAAGGAAAAATTATTCATAACATATTTAAAACTTTTTATGTTTTGGCCACATCAGGGGTGGAAATAACCCATTGCCCAACATCCCAGTCTAGTGTTTTTTCTGTTGGGCAAGCTAATTTGTATATCGCTGTACTGATGTCCAGTGGACTTCCCATTGTTAATTATGTTGTTTATTTAAATAATCAACAAGAAAATCAGATAATATAGGATAAAATAGTGGAAAAATAATCAGGGCAAGTGATTTTACAAGTGCCACTGTACCGGGGTAGATTAGCAATTCAAGAATTATTTCCATCCCTGCACATACAAGATGCCTGAAATGACTGGTGTCTGCATACTCATCCAATGTAGGCCGCTAAAATATTGTGCAAGGTTTAATGACATATCACATTTACGTAAGTTTGAAAAGTGGTCAGAGTGTTGCAGTGACCTTCAAGTTCACATTTAATCTAGAGGGTACAAATACCTAAATCATTTAATGACGTCCTTATAAATGAAACCCTGTCATTAAAACTACTTATTTTGACACTAATTACCTCAAATCGACCTTTTTGACAACAGTGCACAACTCTCTCACGTGAACGAAATTTCAACCATATGAAGGGAGCGCCTCCATGACGTAATATGAGGTATATCTACGTGGGTGTTCATATACATTTCAGGGGGTGAATTATTTTGTTTACAGGTATGTGTAAACTTGCACTCCTGACAATGAGTTTGAAAAATGAAAGCTTTATGATTTCACAATCTACTGCCATTTCATTTTGTCACCTGCTTTGCTTCTTTTCTCAAGATACAACTCATTTTCATGGACGATTCTATCAAAATCACTTGTTCTTATAATGGATACAAATCGTTCCGTTACAAGCGATGTAATGCAAATCTTTTTGGTCATAATTCAAAAACATATTCAACTACAAGTTGAGGCAGAAATCCTTATGTTACAAGTTATGTCATGAAAATTCCTTCTGATTATCAATCATTTACTAGTAAGTAGTTCTGAGGGATTTTTTTAAACTCAATGGAAGATGCTATCTAAATAGCATCTTCTATCTAGGAACCGAGATAGGTGTCCAACCACCAGACTTAATACATACAGGCTTCCACATCGCTTGCTTCCCACACACAAACAACATATTTGGCACAAACTGAGGGGTCTGCTGGAAATCTGAGCATGGTGACACCATAACCCAACACCTGGGAGCATTCAATGGCAACCTAATGATTTGGCATGTTTTGGTTGACATCGAAAATTCAGCAAACTGACGAGCTAGTTAAACATTTTATATAAAACTAACTGAAAATTCTTCCTCATAATAATGATGTCACTGCAGTGCTCTGGCGACAGAGTTACCTAACCTGTCTGTGGTTCCATTGGCAAGTGAGAGGGAAGGGGGTGGCTTTTTGGCAACTTGGCACTAATTAACCACACATTTTTTCGAGGAAAATATTGTTGTTCGGCTTACGACTAACCACAAGTCTTTCATATGTACTAGTTAAAAGAGTTAAAAAAATATGAGTTTATTCATTCTTTTAAGATAAAGTCAAGGTCACCCAAATTAACTGGTGTTTGCAAAATCCCCCAATGTAGGCTGTCACCAAATTTGAAGACACTGGGTACAACAGTCCATAAGCTATGGCATTAAAGCAAGTCTGCATAGTGGTCAGTGTCATGTTGACCTTGAAAATAAGGTCAAGATCACCCGAATCAACTGGTGTCTGCAAAATCCCCCAATGTAGGCTGTCACCATATTTGAAGACATTGGGTATGACGGTGCATTAGACGTTGCATTTTAAAAGATAATCTGACTCCTCAGTAAACTCATGTTAAGAAAGACGTGTAGCTACATCCTTAATCTCTGTTCTCTGAAAGCATTTGCATGTCAGTTAGACAAAAATACTTCGATAACAATCAGTTAAAAACCTGAAACACCAATGTATGCAACAATCAACAATATTCCAGCTCCATCAGGCAACCATACAAGTAATTACAAGAAACAAGTATGTTTCCAGTACCCACCCTGTATGGAGAGAATTCCTGTTCCCTTGTCCATCGAACTTCAAAGTTCTCATACGAGCCAGCCTGCCAGCCATGGACCTGAGACTTCCCATAGTACTCCTCATCATCATATCTGAAATATCATTACCATATTGCACAATATGATTACAAAGATATGCAGGGTAAGAATTTCTTGAATATGACCTGATAAAAAAAATCAGTATGCAAAATATTAATACAGATACCAAACTGGACAAGTTTCATTACAGTGAAATCAGTGTATGTTTTTCCCTTCAAAACAATCCAAAACACATGTATAATGAAGTCCATATATTCAAGAGGACAAAGACCTATTGTCAATTCACAAAAATATCTGCTGTCCTAAAATGCATGACAAGGACCATAACTCTGTAACAACCTTTCAACCTCCACAAAGCATTCATATTCCGGGTGAAAACACATACCAAATCTGGTTTCCAGATCTGTAATGGTTTTTGATAAAATCTATAATCATCTATGACAAATGGATGGATGAACAGATGGAAGGAAGGGCGGATCCCACGATCCAAGTAGCAGCTTCACTGAAAAATGTGTACTCACTGGTCATAATATGGATCCTTCATATACTTGTTCCTCTCATTCTCCTTGTTCACCTCACGCTCCTCATCAAGAGACAAATTCATACGCTTCTCCTCAAAATTGGTCTCCTGTTCCTTCCTCATGTTGGCCTTTTTACGCATCTGTAATCATGGAATAATACAGTGAGAAAGAAGTTGTTTTTCTTCCTTCAAAATGCCTTGTGTTACCACATGAATAACATATATCAAGGAGGTTACAATTTCACAGGCATGACAAGGGAGCACTGACACAAACACCTTTCTCCTCCACAAGATATTTGCAAAATATCATAAACATGGCTGCATGGCTGCATTAGGTAGTCCTTTATTTAATCATTTCTCTGGTTAATTTGGAAACGTGTCATTTGATCATATACTTTGGTGTTCTACATTGCGGTGCTTTCATATGTAATTTGTAATGGGATTGATATAATGCAATGAGCAGCGAACATGTTGACAGTTATCAATATCGAAAGACATGTGAAGATTCAGGTTAGAACTGGTCTTTGGCAGCCCATGTTGTAAGAAGTGACTAATGGATCAGGTGGTCAAGCTTGCTCACTTAGTTTTCACATGTCATTGCAACCCATTTGTGTAGATGCTCATGTTGTTGATCACTGGACTGTCTGGTCCAGACTCAATTATTTACACACCTCTACCATATAGTTGGAATATTGCCGAGTGCAATGTTGAACAACCAAAGCAAGGTTATTGAAAGTTTTCTGAAAGATCACAGCTAAGTTCCTGTTACGGTTGAATGCACTAAGAGTCAATCAACGATCTATCTGGCAGGCCTATACACCTGGAGATAGCCTAAACGTGAAAACAACACACAACAAGGTTGATGAACTTCAAAAATTGTACTAGAACCAACGCAAGACTACATGCGATTTGACATCCTTTCATGAGAGAAGAATATTATGCAGATACGTTCTACAATTTCCTAATGGTTATAAGAGTCATAATGGTTATCTATAAGAGTCACAACATGACCCTGCCTACAGGCAAATACAAGAGATACTTCACCCTGCCCTACCTACAACAACGAGGTAGCTACTCACTGTCACAGGTGAAACAACACCTGGAAGTACTGACAACTCACTGGCAGACTATGGAAACTTCCACATCATTTGACCAGTCATGAATAAATGCGGTTTAACGAGGCAAGCAACTATCAGGCTATTACTATATAAAGATAGCCTAACTATTATGCAGGCATATTCTACGTTTTCAAATGTAAAGGTCAGTGACTGAAACGTTCTAATTGGCGCTAGGCAATACACTAATAATTATGCAGGCCAACTCGAAGTTTTCAAAGGCTAAAGGTCAGTAATATAAAACTTCAATATGCTCAGATTGACACTTGTCAGTCGCACTTCCCCCAACTCAGCAACACTAGAGAAGGTAATCACTCAGTTTAAAAGACAACTGTTCCACTTCCAGAGTGTAAGTTTCCCCAAGTGTACAATATATATTCCACTAGGTAATTTGACTGACATGTGTGTCTGACTGACGTGTGTTGTTTACATGCTTATGACCTACAGACCCCGTACTATTTTGGTCCTTTTGCTTAAAAATGACCGAAGCCGACGTCAGAGAAAACAACCGATCTTCGCCGGTCCAGATTCACTTTGTTAGTAAATTTGTGTTTCAAAATTACTCCAATTGCCTTCTCATGCCTGTATGCAATACGGATAGAATCATTCATCATATATGTGTAGAAAGATCTGAAACTAACCTCTCTAACTTCATGATACGATATTACCAACTCCTAAGTGCCAAAGAGATATTTAATTATAAAGTAGTTATTTTTCACTACTTCCATAGTAACAGACTGAGAAAATGCTGAACTCTCAATGTATCGAAAACTTACTTAAAACGAACAATAATGTAATGATACTATGAAAAGTGGGCTACAAACTGACATTACCTAAACGTGGGTGCGAGCAATAAATACTGCAGTCGAAACACATATTGCCAAACACACTAATCACTGGAATCAAAAGCCGCCATTTTTAATGCAAATTTAGCTATACGGTTACAGTTCCATAAAATGAGCGAGGTTAGTTTTGTGCCGCTTTTAGCAATATTCCAGCAACATTTGGGAATACCACAAATGGGCTTCAGACACTGTACAAATCAGACCATGTGGTCTTCAGTGTGTCTAGCCATTAGTAGCAAATACGTTAAACACTATGCTACCCAAATGCTATTAGCACAAAATATTCAAAGTGACAAAACGATCATAAAATCATAAAGGTTTATGGAAGTGGAAAGTGATAGTGCCGTGATGGCACTGCAGGGCAGGCCACAGTCTGGAGTTGACAAACGGTGAGTACACCATCCTGCTATATGAGAACCTTGAAATCAATGTTTTGATATCAACTCCACTACATAATTCACTGTGAGTAAAAATTCAGATCAAACTACCATGAAAGTTCAAAAACAAAAGATCAAAGTGTATCTAAAGAACTGATGCTTACCTCCTTCGCATGCCTCAAACCTCTCTCCCATGCCGACTCTGTTGCAGGGGGTTCAGGGGGAGGGGGAGGTAACTCCGGTTCAATGCCAGGCTGAAACAACCCCTATAACAGCTGTACACAAACAGTACCAATGCAGCACCAGGAACAACAGTCAACAGTTGTCCATTCAAGACATACTAAGTGTACCTTTGACTGTTATGAAATTGACCAGTATACTGACTATTGAAATGACCCTAATGCATTCAAAATGTGCTAATTCAGAAAAAGGACCCTTCTCCCAAATACGCTGATAATTTTAGAGAAGCTGCATGAAGCCAATACACAATTAGTTTTAACCTTGAGACTAAGCACCCGAGAGAAGAACTCGGTCAGAACTGGTGTGTGTGCTACAATGACTTTCCACTGGCTGGTTCATTTGCTGATGCCATGAGGGCTCATTGTGTGCGAGATGATCTGTTTGATTGGCATATTAGAAGTATGGTGAGTAACAAGAAACTAAGATTTTTTCATGGATAACAACTTCCTTTATTATATATGATACAATGTTTCGGTACAGATTCATATACCGCTGTCAAGCAACAGAGATAAAGGTATAAGAATCCATACTGAAACGTTGCATCATATATAGTAGAAGTTGTTATCTATGAATAATGAATAGAGTTTACTCTGGTTTCCGTCATATCCATTCATCCAAGAAAAATGGATCCAGTTTGTTTGCAACCCACAGACATAATAACATGTCATGTGTATGAGCATCACTCTTGCCTGTTTGTATATTTGCTTAATGAGACAGAACCCAGGTGCACAAGCCATGAATCAATGTATTCTGTTCATGGTATATAGCATGACAGGTGTTAAGTTCAAATTGCATGTGGTCAATGATTGAAGATGTCATCAGCAGACTGGCAGACACATATATAGGTGTCAATAAAACAGACACTGAGTCTTGTCTGTGGCAGAGGCTGCTTATCACAATCAACATGTTTTTTTTCTGTGTTTTCCTGGACAAGCTGAGCAATTTTTAATAGTGAAATTAGTATTTCTCATGCTACACTTTCTGGAAAACTTGGTTTGCACATCTTGCACAGGTATGGGACCAGCATATTTGCATTATTGCAGATCCAAGATGGAGCACCTTTACAATTCAGCATCACAATTTCTCGTGAGGATGTTCCTAGCCGTAGGTCACATGTCAGTGAGACAGGCAACCAGTTTGTGAGAACCCGTCGGACGCGAACCTGCGACCTTCGTAATGTTAGCCCGACAGCTAACCGACTGAGCTACGTCCACATTGTTGCACAATGTGCAAATTTATATTATATATTTGGATTATTTTTATTGACCAAAAATATATATTTAGATTATTTTTATTGACCCAAACTGCGAATAGTAAAACATGGCGCAATGTGACCAATGTAAGTAATTCTTACTAAATTTAAGAATGCAAAACATATAAATACACAAAATATAACACCTCAGCACCTCTTAATACAAAGAAATATGAGCATATAAGTCAAAAAAGAAAAAATATTTAAAACTGGTGCTTGCAAAAAATTGCACATCCGCCGGGAAGTACTACTGGAAACTCGCAACATCGTTGGGTTTCTGTAATGACATGGCTTGTAGAGATGAAACATCAGTGAGAGGAGCTTACACACACTCGCTGAGCTTGACGACCTTGTTGCTATGCCAGCGTCATAGGGCATTGTTTCAAGAACGTGCTTTTGAACAAAATCACTTGCAATTACGTAAAATAGTATTATGACGTGTTTTTAAAGTTTGTGGTGTTGTATTCTAAAGGTAGGCCCCAAGATGCTTATATAACATGTTATATTTAAGTGTTATCCCAAATATAACAATAATTAACATATGTTAGATTTGATCACTTTCTAAATGGCATTGTGTAACCAAGATGCTTGTAATCACAAGAAACATCTCTTGTTCTCCAATAATGCAGACTGCTTGCTGTGTTTTCATGAGTAGCCTTTCCCGGGTCAAGAGACATGAACCTAATTGCTGCGCATGCACTATGGGGGCAGCACAGCTGTTGAAACCACATTCACTCCAGCACTGGGGGAAAATTAGTGAATTGTTTGAACTCTAATTTCATGGGTTTTTTTAATCATGCTACTTTTCAAATTTATAAGTTGAATTTGCATTTTTGACAATTGTTACTGTAAGTCCATATCAAAGGAATCAGAATCTGCAAAGTTGTGTTATGCATCACATGTGACCTTTAATCAGATCTGAAGTAGTCAAAGAAATATAAACTCATCTTATGAAGTGCTTGAAGTACTCTATCTGTGTGAGCGTGTGCATGTTTTTAATATATTATGTATGAGTAATGTCTTAAATTCTCTTTAAAAATATGTTGCCTTCTATATGCTGTATGAACCTGCATGAAAATGAATGAAAATGTTCACGGAAGTGTTTGTGACATAATATAAATCAGTTTAACGATATGAGTAAGTAAAGAAGTGATGGCTAACCTCTGGGCCCCAAGTCGGTCCAAGGCGTCCTAGCACACCACCATTGTAGCCCGGTGGTTCAAATAAGCGGTAGTTGCCTGAAACACAAAAACAACATACTCTCCTGCATTCCTGCTGCTGCTGCATCGTCACTGATCACGTGAATATTAATGCATTGTGTGACCATGTCACATCTTGTTGGGTCTATTATTGTGAAGGGGTGCATCTTTGTCAGTTGATTGTCAACATGTCCAAACAGCCGAGATATGGTCACAATTTGACATCTCCTCTTTCAAAAAAACAGAAGCTTCAGATGGTAGAGAGTGCAGTGTTTGTGTTAACGCTAAAGATCTAGACAACATATTTATAATTTTAGAAGTAGTGATTACCAGGGTAAGTTCTTCAACAAGTCTATGTATGCATGCTTCGCAAGAATGCATCATTAATGACATTCTCCGTTCCACTAATTAATGAAGTGAACTCGAACTGTTGTTTGTGCCACTTAATCTTATGATTTATAAGAGCGCCTACTTCCATTAATATTGCTCAATGGTGCCATAGATAAAAAAGATTGTAGACAAAGCCTGTGGAAAAGAGAGTTTGAAAAGATGAGTTTGAGGGTAGTTTTGAAAGGGTCAGTAGAATCTATATCTTTTAGGGTGAGTGGCAGAATGTTCCAGAGAGAGGGGGCTGCAGCAGAGAATGCTCTTGATCCCATGGCTGTTTTGATGTGAGGTTGTGTAAGCAGCAAGGAGGTTGACAAGCGGTCAAGCTGAACAAGCTATAGCATTATGTTTTGGACATCTTGAAGTTGTCCTATGGACTTTGTTAACTGATATAACAATCCCATATATATTTTTACTAGACACTCCCTTGAAACTCTTGACTAAAGTCAGTCATGGACACCATCTTTCACATATATTACCTTTATCATTTACTCCAGGATGCAGAAAGCGACAGTTATTGCCCCATGTACAATTTCCCTTTGTGAAAAAGCGGCAGATAGGTTTCACAAATGGCCGCCTTCCTCCAGGTTCTCTTATCTCCCCTTCCTCACAGTCTTCATCCTGGAAATACAGTACTCATCTGTCTGACAACTCATGTTCCTGAACACCCTCAATTCTCTTGCTATCAAAATTACCTAGCATTTTTTAAAGTATAAATGTATAACGATTTTAAAACATACAACCTTAAATATATTAAAAAGAGAGAAAGCATTTAGTCAAATTTGGTAACACAATTAAAGTTGTTTATTTCAACATAGCACATTTCACTCCCTACAGTGATAATATCCTGCATCAAGATGATTTTAACATTATTATTTCACACCATTTAGTGCCCATGTCTCAGATTAGAAATTGTCAGCAATACAATTCTGACGGCAATTCCTATCATACAAGGCTCATCATGAACATGGACTATAGTTTGAACCATTGATAACTTGTCTCGTAAAACATGATAGGTTAGGGCTTTGCCTTGGTGTTACCTTACATTTAAGTCCAGGTGCACTAATTGCACCATGAAATTTGTGGCAAGTCGCTTTTAAAAAAATATCTGAAACCCTGCTTACCAGAAATTAAATTTATACACTGGGGCAGAACAGTTAGTTTCCTATATGCCTGCAATGGGTACTTACTGACTTCTTAGTTTCAAATCGTTTACATGATAACACATCCCAATGTGGTGATTATGTTGTACTAAAGCTTGTGTGAGGTAACACTGGCATTGCTATTTAATTACATAATTTGTAGCTCAAAGGTACATTCACCACATTGCAGTATAATATAAAACCTGACGGTGTGTTTAGTTACAGTTTGATAACATTAAAATAATAAGGAACGTAACCATCAACTCACATCTTCAAGTTCACCATCATCCTTTTCATCATCTGAAGATGACAGTTCCCCATCCTGCTGAAAGATTACATCACACAATTAAAATAACTGTAAGATAAAGATCTTACTCTGGGTCAAACAAGAAAACTACTGTTCATGTTCAAACAGTAGGTACTAAGAACTGGAAAACTCGCAGAGGCACATTGGAACAGTTCCTGCTTTAATGGTTCATGTAACAACCTTGGTTATCTGCAGATAAAACAAAGTACTCATTTCAGGGTATTCACTGAATGGACAATTCTTTACCACAATCAGTGTCTGTGACAGCGGGAAAACTCTAGTGGGTTTGTGTGACTGCACTGAGTCTACATTATACAGCTCTGAACATTTTGATTACTCCTCTAAATATTTCACCTACATTTAAACGTAGACCTATGTGTGTTCACAGTGAAAATGAGGACCCAGTGTACCCATTTCTCAATGTGACAAACGAAGGAGTAGATATTTTCTCACGTTTATCAGTACTGTAATCCATAAAACTAACGACCTGCCACATTAATATAATGTTGACAAATAGCCATTAACATGTTTGGAATTTAATGCAAATGCCCTGCCTTTGATATAGTAAACCCTAATAAGGAAACAATATGAATGTGCAGTAGACATAGAATTCCATTATATAGTAATGTCCCAGTGGTATTGTTAAAAAGAATCATTCACCACCTGCACTAGTTTACAAACTGCTTCACCTACTTGATTGCTGAGTGCTGTCATATATAAGTTAGCACAAGTTAATACAAGTCATTGAGTTAGTGAGTTTAGTTTTACAGCGCTTTTAACAACATTCCAGCAATATCATGACACTGGACACTAGAAATGGACTGCACCATGTACCAATGTGTCGAAAGAAACCTGGGTCTTGAGCGTGATGAGTGAACGCTTTAACCACTAGGCTACCACACCAACCCTTATCCCTTGGGAGCAAAAGGAAGTAATCTCATCTGCTTTTGTTCTTCTGAGCATAGGTCATTAGATTATCAGAGAGGTTAAGAATAACACTAACATCTTCAAACATGGTTGACAACTACAGAAACAGTTTGATCAACTTGGTAAACAAATACAGTGCACTTGATACAGAACATGGCGGCACTGTCAAAATCTAGCTCTCAATTACAATGTTCATTTGGTCATAGTTACCAGCCAAGTGGAATGAACTTGACATGACAAAAAATTCCAATATGCAGGGATTTACCACGAGTCCTGTATTTGAGGGTCACTGGGACCAATACTCTTAACTTTCAGGAACACTGGACATGATAGGGATTCCAATCACTTAAATCATATATTACCATTAATACTATGTTATAATATTGTTGCAATTCAGTTACTGTTATTGCATTGTGCATCATTGTGTTTCATCACAGTAATTAAACTACAAATGAGGTCATAACCCGGCTAGAAGCCGACTCAGTAATAACTTATTGTTACTAGTACTTGATCAACATTTTAAAAAGAAGTACTTTAACTTTTTCTGCATCCATGTGGATGCACTAATCTATTTCACTGCGTCCAGTGTCAATTCTTTTGAGTATACGACTGTTGCATTTTTCACATTAATTTCATGTTTTACAGTCTTCAAAGTGGAATGTACACAAAAGTAGGCTTCATGCAATGTTACACTGTTTCCATGTTTATGTCTTCAGCATAACAAGCAAAATCTTTGACCACTAGGCTGTCACTGTGTCTCATATTATCCTTTTCTTCCCACAGTTAGAGAAGATGACAATTGATAATGGTTACCATGGATACTGTAGTCAATAATTAACATCCCCTCAAACAGGTGTTCACATTATGGTAGCATATTATTTTAACAAATAGAAATTCAGTAGAAAGCTTCCTATTTCTTTTCCAATTCTATACTAGACAATATGATACACCCTTTTGATAGCTTTTACTTTTTTCTAAGCAGAGAAAAAGAGAGGGAAAGAGAAACTATTTTTAGAAGTAATTACATTTACTCTGCTTGTAAATATAGTCCAACATACCTTTCGGAACATGGTTTTTTACAATTAACATAAAATTCCTGAATATTTCAAAACATTACATTTTTCATATGGCAAATGTAACCTGTGGCCTTACACAATATTGAGTTTAGTAATGCTAGAATGATTACTTAACATTCTGCCTTCAAACCTATCATATAATAATTGTTAAACTGCGTTAATGTATGTGACTGAGCCATGTGGTGAGCCAACAACATTGTCAAATGTGTGTAAGCGTGAAATGTACATACACAGGTTTTCACAGTGGAGTATTCATCAACTGTCAGCATACAAGTAGAAGAAAACAATGTTGTCTCAAGATGCATGGCAAATCATCAAGCATGAAGCAAAGTGAAAACGACTTTATTTCAATTTAATGTTTCACCAAAAGAACCATTAATGCTACCAACATCTGCCAAGAACTCTACAAAGAGTTATCCACCATGACACTATTTCAGAGCCTGTTGATGACATTGCAGTTAAATCGGGGGCCGTCTCAAAATATGGATCATTGGATGGTTTCTAAACAGGGTGTTAACCCAGTGTGTGGATCAGTGTGAGTGAAGAACTATCTGCATCTGGCACTTATGATGGAGAATAGTGACATTGATTTGTGATGATTAGACAGCCTATTCAGGCATGCTTGCAGGCATAATAATGTAAACCAGATGCTTGTGTGTCAAGCTATGTTCTTGGCTGTTCCATCATATCAATGTACTCCCTTGTAGAACTACTTCTACTTTTCATATTTATATATGATAGCTTCTTAGAAAGAAACTCGAATAATTGACATGAAATCATGAAATTCATACCTTAGGTAGGTCATAAAATACAAAGAATTTATGTACAAAAACGTTTCTGAGGCATTTTTGGTTAAAAGGTAATAAGGAAAAAACAGGGTGCCAGAAGTTAAGTTGAGAGACTTTAAGTTGGTGACCATTTCTCCTACAAGTGATTTAGATCAAGATATTACGATATTACTCAAAGAATGGTTGTTCAATGTTAAGAAGACAGTAAATCTGCAACCATAATTTTACCAGGAATAATCCTTCGATACCAAGCCATAAAAGTATTTCAGAAGCAGCTCATGTTAGGAAGTATAGATGTTAAACAGTCAACTTCACATATTCTTAGAAATCAGAATTACTTGACAATTTGACAATTCATGACCTCTTTATAATATATATTCTCTCTTGCCAGTAAAGTTTAAATGTGCCTTGAACTGACTGGTGCATAGGATTGTGTTACTGTTATGAAACAATATAGCAAGAAACATCTGTCCACAGAGAGATGGAACTAAGCACTCAATATTAAACACTAAAGCTTTGGTAAAACAGTTACTTTTAACATACACTTCATGTCCCATTTGCCCTTGAATAACTATTCAATTACGGTTTTACTGAATTATCTTGCAAAGAAAACAAAATGCATCTTGTTTAAAACATGTCTCTAATCTGTAGCAAAAATCATATAAATTTCTTTAGTCTTCAGAGATTTTTCTTACTGTAGTAGGTTGTGTTGTAGAATATGTGTATTGCTACTTGTTTATTTTGCACAAAAATGCTGATAGTTACACAAAAAAAGCTTGGTAAATCATAACAGTTACTTTTTAAATTAATTACAGTAAATAAACGTTTAAACATTAATGTATTCCATTTCTTTACAATATTCTTTTTGATTAAGCACAGAACTTTGGTATGCTTGTTATGTACTTTTACACATGGAATAATAGTGTTACAAGCAACTAGCAACTAATTATTGCCATGTTTAGAGATTTGTAAAGATTTGCTCCATTGTATCTAAGCATACTGACACAAAATTTACCTTGAGGAAAGATTATCTATTCACCCATATTTCCTGCTTGTTTATAGCTGCTGATTGTTTCGCTGAAACGTGGAACACAGTTCACAGTAGTGCATATTGTGCTTTCCAAACAACTAACAAAACCAGTTTTCACCATTTCTGAATTTTTCATGTTATTCACTAAATGTGACATTAGTTTGGTAATGAAACTATTGTGTTTGAAACCTTGACATACTGAAGAAATTTCATGATTGTAATTTATTTATAAAGAAAAGAAACAAAACAAAAATTGCGCTCATTGAGAGTGTTGACTGATGTTAGTATAAACCAATGGAAATATGGAGATGTCACGACATGCCTGACCTCATCAAAGTTGACTTTTTGAGTAGTTGTTTGCAATTTTGGTAATGTTTGTTTCCTCTGGGAAAAAAAAGTATAAAGGTGAAAATTGACAGTCATATTTTGTCAGTATTGTCTGGTATGGTATCTGTCAAGTCCATAGAAGTAAAACATTGATGGAAGTTTAGGTCTATTCAATTAGTGATAGTTTGCTTTATGGGTATGTTAAGACAAATCTGCACTTTTTAAGGTCTGAAGTGTGATGTCATAGATTAACAACATAGCTAGGATAATTTTTATTCAATGCTCATCATTTATGAAACCTCATGTCAACACACTAAAGGTCACATAACATCTCCTCCGATGTCTTCGGGTCTAGTCTTCTGAGGGGACTCATATTTGTAATGTCTACAAGGTAAAATACTTACAGTGATTTGAACTCTCATAGCCTATTGTTTTTGTGATACATCACTGTGTGAAATACTGCCAAATTGTTCAAGCCAAGCTGTCTGCGCAAGCGCTAGTCATATTGGTGATAATTGGAACAAGGCGATAACTGGTCACTAGTCAGCAATATCCATAATACCAAAAAATATTCAGGACCCTTTAATTGGCTTAACTTGTACACAAGACTACAAATTCTTCCACAGTTTCTTTAAGAATGTTCATGTATTCTTCTGAAAGTTCTGTTACAAATCCCAAACAGAGAGATAATATACCTTACAGTTATCATTGTTTTATCAGTAACCCAAGACAAAAGTAACATTGGTCTTATGATTCTTTTAGAGATAGTCACTTTTTTGTCTAAGTTTGTCTGTGCCCTGTCACTATAGTACATAGGTAACATAAATAACCTCCCCTAAACAAACAGGATTCTAGCGTAGGAGCATGAGAGCTGTAGAAACTTACTCACTTATCCTCATAATGAAAATCTTTGACTTGTTAACTCAGGTAAAGGTTTCAGATTGAATTATTTCCTGATATATTTTATTTTCTGATATACTATCTGATAATCATGACACTATTTCAACTTTGGTACTGATCAACTGCTTCAGAAACCTTCACAAATATCACAACTTTGTCAAAATAATTCTGTTTACAGCTATCAACTAGGGACTGTGCACAAGCATAAAATATCAATAAAGGTATCTTTTACCAAGTTTTACATGCTGTTCCAAATGGTAATGATACTTTTTCCTTTTACCTAAAAATGCTGCATATCAAAACTAAACAAAATCTCTTCTGCTTCTGCTGGTTAATGTTGATAAAACCATTGAAAGTTTCAGAAGTGAAAAAGAAAACCTTTTCATCTCCATCCTTTTGCCTGTCCTCATCTTCTCCTGCTTCCTTGGCGTCATTGGCATGCCCATGCATATCATCACCTTCCTCTTCATCGTAATCTAGCTCTACATGCTCTTCATTGAAGCTGGTATTTGACTGCACCTTACCTGCTTTATCACTGTCTCTGTGGACAGGGGAAATATCGTGACCATTAGGGATGGCTCTCGAACTGCCATTTCCACTTATCTCCTCAAATTTTCTTTGTGAATCTACACTTGCCATGGAAATGTTCCGTAAAATATCTTTTTCAGGATCCTTTGAACTATGAACACCTGACTCTGGATCAATGTTACTTTGTGACACTTCAGAACTACCCGATGTGTCATTAGAAGGTGCACTGCTGTGTTCTATTAATGCCCTGGGCGAGCTAGTAACAACACTACTATGTACAATGGGCACACTGGCATCACTTTCTGAGAATATTTGTGGTTTGTCAATACTCTGAGATACTTTGGAATCTGCATCAACCTGAGATAAAGAATGCTTGTCATCATGGAGGGAAGATTCTGATTCTTTTACACTATCATCAGAATCTCTTGCCATTGCTTCCCCACAGCTGACAGCACTGTCACATACACCGTCCTCACTCTGTTCCATGTTTCCTTCCATCAGGTCAAGAGAATACAAGTCGTCTTCTTCCTTTGAATCACACTGTTCCTTAGTTTGATGCTCAGCCATAGCAAGGTCCTCTGAAACCTTGTCAGTAGATGGACTTTGATGTGATGAGATGTGTCCTGAGCTGTCAGCATGTTGTCCTTCTTCCATCTGGGCAAAAGAAGTTGATATTGCATCACCTTGGTCAACTGTTGAATCTGCACCCTGTTCCTCTTGTTGAAGATAAACTGCAGAGTCATTTTCTGTCATAGATGATGGCTCTGGGGACGCAGGAGTGTCATCTCCCCATACATTCTGTACAATATCAGCTTCCTCTGGTATAGACCTTACTTCATCTTGCTCAGAACCTTCGGTACCTTCTTTATCTTCCATTGCATCGCTTGCTTCGTACAAACGAGAACTTGTCTCACTTTGCAGTTCTTGAGGACAACCTGGACTCTCTTCATAAGTACCTGGGCTGGGAGATGTAGGTCCTTCCACATCTTGCATATCAACAGGTGACCTGATGTTTATATGTTGTTGTTCATCAACTGGAAACTCATGTTCCATTGGAAATGCACACTGAGCTGGTGGTGACTCTGGGCTTTCTTCTTCACTGTCACTCTCTTCCACACTTGCTTCATTTTCATTAAATTCACCACTCTGAATGTCAGTTATCATAGATTCCTGACTCTTAGGATACTCTTCATCGTAACCATAGTCACTCTGGTGTCCAGAGCTGGATGACTTATCAGGAATGAGAGCATCAATGTCAATTGTTTCACCATCTTTGTCTTGTTCAGTCACATTTTCAGGTGATTGTTCCATAAACTCCTCAGCTTCCATTTGGCTGGTAAGGAGTTATCTGCATAGGAAAATATCAATACTGAGAGTTACAATTTAGCAGGTACATGCTTTCCTGTAGCAAAGAGTTGATATGAAACATGAAAAGACAAGCAATTACAACTCAAAGGATTCAAGGTTTCAGTTAACAGTAATGACAGTAAAATGACGCATGATTCAGACACACGTGTGTCTTCAGTGGCAACTTGTCATTTTCCAATCCTACAACCAATGACGAAAATTCGAACGCTGTTACATTATGTCAAGGCCTGATTACTTCCACAAACCGTCTTGTCACACGTTTTCAGTGTCGACTCAAAAGAGACGCTTTGTCAGTCAAAATAAGGAATATAAATGAAAGTAAATCCTCACCCGTTGGCGATTTCCTTAAACCTTGTCAGTCTGACTCAGAAATGGCTGTAATTAAATATGAATTAGTGTGAAATAGTATCCAAAAAGATTAAAATCCTGTAAGGCTAGAACACCACAGCCTCTGGTATAGAGGCCGCCATTGTTCTACATTGATTGGTCAAACTAAGTCATATGATCAACCGGAAGTAATAATTTGGGTCAAACATGGATGTAGGAGAACTGTTATCATACCAGGTAGTCTAATTATTATATTAATATTTCTCCACAGACCGCATTATACATAGTATGAATCTTAGTAAAGCCGCTTCTGTTGTAAACGGTCAAACTGTGTGTAATTTGGTTTCCGACTGAAAGTTACGATGGAATATACTCACACAGGCACCTGATATGTACCCTAAATTCGTCAGTCAACAGACTATGATTTAACCGGCGTTGTAACTCAGCAGGTATTTCTAGCATCTTTATTTCTTAATACGTGGGAAGGTAGAACTTTCGTTATATTTATTGGTTTAACTCTCTGAAGAAGACACGATGGGATATATCGAGTGCATCATTGTTGTATGTGCAAGCAAGGTCCAAGTTGGAACAAACTGATGAAGTTCAAGAACCTTGTATAATTCCACCCTAACAATCCCATTCTGTCGACTAATGCACTTTAATGGAAACAAACTTCGTATTTCAGTTAAATGTGGAAGGCTGAACAGATGTTACCACCTTGAATCTAATCAAACTTAATATGTTATTCTGATTAGCCAACATCCTGGGAGGGGACGATGGGCCATCTCATAGTGCATGTTTACCCAGTCACATGCATGCACATGTCCAGTAGCCATATTGTTAACAAAACTGGTTTACATCTTCATATTTATTCTGGAGTATGTCTCAGGGCTTGAAAGTAGAACTGTTCAGTTCTGTCTGATGATGGGGAGAGAACAAGCCCTGAAAAATTGTACTCCAGAATAAAATGAAGATGTAACCCAATAAAAAATCTTTTTGTTCATTGTAGCCCAAAGTCAAGTTAGTTCAGTAGTCCTAGGAATCATACTTGTACTTGAAACTGCTCCACCCTTATATTCCTGACATAATTCATTACTAGTGCCTCCAGTGGAGATTCCACAGTATGGGCTATTACATGCTATCAACCTTTTCTTTCTCTTATCTAGTCTAGCTACAGGACACTATGATGTATGCCTGGAACAATATAGATTGTGGTGTTAAACAGCATACACTCTCTTCATGAAACCTTGGATGTGAATTGTTTCTCACTTTGATTTGTCCAAGATGCAATGATTGTTTTAAAAAAATGAATGGTGATTATCATCTCTGTGCTATGTATCAATGATGAGAGCATTGCCCACACAGGATTATCACATAAACAAATGCTTGGGTATCTTATGTCCCATTTGACACGTCTCACTTGATAATTGATACCATGGAGGATAAAGTTAAGTTTTCAATGAGCTTGTGTTGTCATTGCTTCTAAGAATATGAATTATAATGGTTGCTACTGATGAAAGTATTCATATCATTAATCAAGAAAATGGCATGTGTAGGCAAATGTGGATAACCAAATATTCTTCAGGAGGATGAGTACATCAAGACAAACACTTAACCTGTCACTTGTAAATTTCATTGTGTGTTTTCATTAAAGAACTAATCATCATAATTTTCAATGATTTCCAGCCTGACAAACCAACTGCCAATCTAAAGAAGAGGAGAGATGACGATCGTCCTGAATATGATGTTCCTCGAAAAAAGAGGATGGGAGACGATGATGACCCTGAACGAATCCTGGAGATGGCTGATGATGACCTCCCAGTAAGTATTGAGGTCATCATCTACAACTGTGAATATTTTTAAAGTAATAACTCTATTGTGTTGTGTGGAATAAAATTAAGTGAAATTTAATCATTACTGAAACATATAAAAACAAATACTTCATGCCAATGAGCTGATAAATAGGAGTACATTAGCAGTGACATAGTTTGGCATCAGAACACAAGACCAGAACTGACCTTCCTGTTTATATAAATCCAAATGTTACTTTTTCAGACTGATGTTTTGGATGAGACAAACCTGAAGAAAATGTTGCTGCAGTTTGAAAAGAAAGTATACAGAAATCAGGAAATGAGGATAAAATTTCCGGACCTGCCTGAAAAGTGAGTTGTCAGTTTCAGAAAATTAAGTGACATTCACCTTTCAGTGTCTTACTGGGTTATACAGATTTTATTCATCCATAACTTTCATAGAGAATATCTAACAACATTAGCAAGTTTTAATAAATGCTTCATGGTTTTATATGTGTTATGTCATGACAGCTTCAGCTTGGAAATGACATCACCTTCTGTGTTTTATCACACCTAACAGTGAATGTCACGAGATAAAACTCAACAACCTAGCTAAGTTCTTTTAAATGCAAGTTCTGTATCAGTCAATAATAAAAATTACTGAATTATGCAAGTCATATCTAGATATATTTAATCAAATCAGGAGACAGTTATGAGTAAATTATGAACTGCACAAGAAGTTGTCTGAGTTAGAGAGTTAATAGGATGTCCTGTATGGTAGAAGTCAGTCACATTTCCTAATTGGATGACAAACAAGGCAAATCAAATTCTGGTAATGTTGCTATTTGTTATAGTATTTGAGTGAATGAGGTATGTTTAAACCAGTTTTGAACATTGCTCCAGTTATATCATCATATTATTGTGACATTTGAGTTGCTCGGTTCCAGACTGGCTTGTGTAACACTGAACCGTTTTGTAGTTACTGACTTGTGAGCAGCCAGTCCTGTTTGGTCTCAGCCAAACTAGTCTATAGAGGATATCAAAATTCAAATATGCTTTCAATGTTACTTGTGCCACATTTGCATCACTGTCAGATGGAGTGATAGGGTATCAAACATGGATACTTGCCCATACCACAGTATACCACACTGCTGCCACAGGAACACGCAGCCATGTGGTCAGCAAACTAGACTCTCCAGTGAAATGTATCTGCCAATTAAAGATACAACATCACACATTTTTGACAATATTTTGGCCTACATCAGATATATTTGGGCATATGCACTTTTTAGCTTCCTACTGATGCAATGAAAGACTTATGACTTACATGAAATAAATAATGCACACATCAAGGCAAACAGTTTCCAAACAGAGAATACTTGCCATAAATGGAATGTTAACACTTGGTCCATACATCGATAACTGTCACATGCAGTGTTGTTTCCACTTGCCTTAAATGGAATGTTAACACTTTGTCCATACATCGATAACTGTCACATGCAGTGTTGTTTCCAAACAGAGAACACTTGCCTTAAATGGAATGTTAACACTTTGCCCATACATCAATAACTGTCACATGCAGTGTTGTTTCCAAACAGAGAACACTTGCCTTAAATGGAATGTTAAGACTTGGTCCATACATTGATAACTGTCACATGCAGTGTTGTTTCCAAACAGAGAACACTTGCCTTAAATGGAATGTTAAGACTTGGTCCATACATCAATAACTGTCACATGCAGTGTTGTTTCCAAACAGAGAACACTTGCCTTAAATGGAATGTTAAGACTTGGTCCATACATCAATAACTGTCACATGCAGTGTTGTTTCCAAACAGAGAACACTTGCCTTAAATGGAATGTTAACACTTTGCCCATACATCAATAACTGTCACATGCAGTGTTGTTTCCAAACAGAGAACACTTGCCTTAAATGGAATGTTAAGACTTGGTCCATACATTGATAACTGTCACATGCAGTGTTGTTTCCAAACAGAGAACACTTGCCTTAAATGGAATGTTAAGACTTGGTCCATACATTTATGCAATGTTGTCATGTTTGCCAAATTGGTTTCAATCACAAGTTGTGCATAGGATATTCATAAAGAGCATGTAACTCTGGGGAACTCTGAGGTTCCTTTGCAAAAATGTTCAGTGGTAGAGGGCTTGAGAGTCGATTAAATGCAATGTTGCATTAGCTCATTCAAACATTTCTATTTAATATTGTATTCTAAATGCATAATCGTTTTGTGAATAAATGATATGGTAGCTTCCCTGAGTGCTGATAGTATTATTGGGAGAAATGCATTGTTTTTATTAGAGAAGTGTGGTGTGATATAGTGCCTGTAAGACATGAGAGTGCTGAGACCCATGCTATTGTAATATTCAGATCTGTTCAATGTATTGGTTCATGTGATACTGAAAGAGATGAATAATTTGCCTGTTTGTTCTACCTGTGACAGGTTTATGGAGTCTGAGATCGAACTGAATGACATCATACAGGAGATGCATGTGATCGCCACGGTGCCGGAGCTATACCATGTGCTGGTGGAGTTAAACACTGTGCAGTCACTGTTGCAGCTCCTCACGCATGAAAACACAGGTATGTCAGGGATCGAAAGTCTTGCACACTTACCTAGAACTTGCTGGTGCAATGGACATGTCAAACAGGACACATTCTGCACATAGAAATTCTTGAGTTTTAGGGTTTGGTTTGGGTTTTTTTTTTATTACTTTATTTGTTTGTCCACATTTTTGGTTTGATTGCAAAAGTAAGTGTACTGAACCACAAAAGAAATGCAAACTTTTGTGTTACTGAAATATGGTTCAGTCCTATGGGAGGCCGCTGATGTGGGAATGTGCCATGGAAGAGCCCTGATGTATCCTGCGGTAGGTAATCCAGTGTGAGGCTGGCTGTGTGGGAATGGACCATGGACAAGTCCTGATTTATCCTGCAGTGGGTAATCCTATGGGAGGCTTTGGATGGGAATGGGCGTAGTCCAACTAAAAGATGTGTTATGGTATCAAGATACAAATCCTACATTGTGTTTGGTTAATAACCCATTCCTGAACAAGCCTCGAGCAGATAGGTCATGCTATATTCATGTCATGGTATTGGGAAGTACATGTATTTGTGAAGTGAGGGCTTAAATACCAATGTATCACATTTGTTTTTACAGAAGGAACAATGACACTATACTTACCTCTCATATTTTGCAAGTTTCATATCTTTACTGGATGTTTACCCAGAACCTTCAGCAGTTGTTTACCCAAAGCCTTCAGAAGTTGTTAACCCAGACCCTTCAGCAGTTGTTTATTCAGAGCCTTCAGCATTTGTTTATCCAAACCCTTCAGCAGTTGTTTACCCAGACCCTTCAGAATTTGTTTACCCAGACCCTTCAGCATTTGTTTACTAAGACCCTTTAGCATTTGTTTACCAAGACCCTTTAGCATGTGTTTACCAAGACCCTTTAGCATTTGTTTATTCAGAGCCTTCAGCATTGTTAACCCAGACCCTTTAGCAGTTGTTTACCCAGACCCTTCAACATTTGTTAACCCAGACCCTTTAGCAGTTGTTTACCCAGACCCTTCAGCAGTTGTTTACTCAGACCCTTTAGCAGTTGTTTATCCAGACCCTTTAGCATTTGTTAACCCAGACCATTGAGCTTTGTCTTCGTTTATACATGATTTTTTCACCTACTTACTTTGGTTTACATGCTCTCTATCAGGAGATTACTGAGAATAATGTTGTGTTGCCAGATATTGCAATAGCTGTGGTGGACCTGATCCAGGAACTGACTGATGTTGACACCCTCAATGAGAGTGAAGAAGGTGCAGGTGCTGTAGTAGATGTGTTGGTGAGTCTGTGTTGTCAAGTGAAGCTCACAATGTGAAGACCCTCAGTTGTAGGTACTTCAGTTTCTTTCCATTTAGATGCCAAGCTTTACTGCCCAGAAAACAAAATATCTTATGTTCAGATTTGGTAAGGAAATTTTGTGTAATCACTGAACAGATCTTTTGTGTGTCCCAAGGAGTGAATCTTCCATTTATTGGAGTTCTGTGAATGATTCTTTCTCATTTAAGTACCCGTATACCAGCTGATCTATTATTTAGACATTTCAGTTCCTATGTTTATTTGCCACATTACGTACCTGAATACCAGGTGATCTGTTACATTTCAGTCACTCTATTTCCATGTCTTACTTCCTTTTTCACTACCCATATCCTTGTCTGTAACCCATGTATCTGTCCTCCAGCTGGGCCATGTTGTGCTACAGGTGTGGTGCAGGTGTGCTATAGAGAGATAAATGAATCTATGAATCTCCACCACACCAAAGGTGCAATAAGTTTAAAACCTCCCTTTGCTGGCTCTACATTCTTGCAGTAGCGGATCTGCTACAATCAAGCTTGCCAGTGTCAACAAAAATTGGTCACAGATGTGAAAGTGTTTTTGCAGTGCAACTCCAATTTGGGGGAAATCATGCAGATAGGTCTGAAACTTTAAAAGAAAATATGCAAGAACTCCTGCTACCTCTTTCAGAAAACCTGTGTATTGTTTGTGTTGCCAAGTTTAATCATTTTGATAAGTAAAAAGTAAATGTAAGTCATGATTGGTACACTCAATTTCCCTGTGTAGACATCTGACTGGATAGAAAGCCAGCCAAGAGTGGTTATCATCATGCTGACATGTAGATGCATCAAGATTATAATGGAGACTTACTGGAACATATACCGGGGAGATATCAAGGATGGCCATCTAAATCAACTCCCTGCCATCACTGTTGAGACAGTACATGTACTGGGTGCATTGGGTAAAATGTGTTGTGCACTCCCTTTAACAATGTGTTAGCCTCTCAAATCACCATTGTTTATTTCATTGTTTGTTTCTTAGTCACAGTAAGCGAATGTTTGTTTGTTTGTTTATAGTTGGAAGGGCAAGTTGTGGCTGTTCTGGTTCAGAATCTTGATCGGCTTGATGAGAACGTGAAGGAGGAGAGTGATGGCGTGCATAATACTCTAGGTGAGTAAGGGGAATGAGAACATAGTCTGACCATCATCTTGTAGGCTAAGGGTTGCCCAGGAGTGACATTTTGTTGACACTATCCATGAGGGCTAGGACTAGAAGGATGCATTTCCTTGATACTTCAGTTTACCTGAATACAGCTGATCAGAGGTAGAGTGTTGTCTTGTGCATTCAGCCCAGATCACAAATCAGTAAAACAACTAGGTGAAGTTAAGCAATGGTTTGCATGGAGAATGCTTGGAGGGGTGACCATGTTTGGCAGCTTGACTCCTGAGAGTTTCTAGGACTTCAATCCTGCCTCACAACAAAGCACATGTGACACATCTGATCCCACCTTAGGCAAGTGGATTCAAACTTGCCTCTGTTGATCCAGCAGTGAATGAGTGTGATAGGTTATATGACTATTAACCATCTAGTAGCTCACCAGCAGCTTGGTTAAGTGAAGTATGGAGTATAATGTCTTACGGCTTTGAACATGTTCAGCTTTGTGTATGCAGGCACATTATGAATATCCATTTTAATTATCATGAATAAGATGTACATATGTACATGTACCTGGTGACAATGGAGTTGATTTAACATATTTCCGTTCCAGCTATAGTGGAGAATATCACCGAGTTTCGAACTGAAGTGACCACTGAGGCAGCCCAGCAAGGCCTCCTACAGTGGCTGCTGAAGAGAGTCAGGGTAGGGCAGCTGCTTCTGTCATCTTGTAGCACACTAGTCATATTCAGTCTGACTTGTTTGTGATGTGTCATCAACTTCCAGCCAGTGAGACTTGTTTATATGTCGTATTGAGTGTCTACGCTCCCAGACAGGCATATACCAGCTTCTTCCATTGTTCTATGTGTGGTTTGTACCAGCAGCTCACACTGATGGAATATTTGAAATTCTTTTTATGCTCCTTACTGAGTGATGTTTACAATGGTTGGTTGCTTTGTTATTTAACGTCATGCTCAGCAATATTTCAGCTATATGGTGACAGTCTGTAAATAACTGAGTCTGACTAGACAATCCAGTGATCAATAGCATGAGCATCATCTTCACAGTTGATGCCATGTTCATACCAAGCCAGTAGGTCAGACTTCTGATCCCACTTCTGATCCCATTAGTCTCTTCTGGCAACAAGCATGTGTTGTCCAAACCAGTCTTCTTTGCAAAGTATGTTTAAATTTGTTACACTTGTATTTACTAGTGGGGCTGAACATATATGTTCAGTCACATGTTCAGTTCAGTTCTTGCAGATTTGTAGATATTGTGGACAGCAAGTTACTTGTTTCGTATACATCCTCGTTATCTGACAGTGACTATTATAATGTTGCTACTTTTTTCAGGCTAAAATGCCATTTGATGGGAACAAATTGTACTCAAGTGAAATACTGGCAATACTGCTGCAAAATTCTGATGGTAAGAGGCAGTATTATATTTTATAACATCATATATGTAGTTCAATCTGAAGGGCAAGTTAAAATGAGCTAATATCCTGATGTGCTGTCTGCTGTCTGTTATGAAAACTAAACCAACTCTGGAAATAGACTTGTTAAGATAACGAAACCGTCAAATAAATTTTTGAACTTATCCTATCTCATGGTACAAACTTCTGTCTAGACTCTGTCTACTCATTCTGCTTGGAGTGCTCCTACCCATAGGAGCTCCACCCATTCACTTTATTACAATAAGTGGAAGTGTTTTGATTGATATTGTAAGTCCAGGGTATCTCATGTGATGAATTCCTGCCCAACTTCTCGGCTATGCAGATTATTCAAGGATAAGATTATCCTGTGGCTCCAAAAACAAGAATGGTGATTCAAAGATGGTCATGTGGTTAGTGGGGAATGCAGCGTGTGGCATGCTTTTCTTGATAGCTGGGAAGCTGTCTTATAAAGAGGGTAGCATGGAGTGTTTTGGTAAATGGGCAAGAGAGGCCTTGGGAGAAAAGTTGACATCGTTCCACATAGTGTTGAAGCTAGCGAGAGAAGTGCACACCTTGAGATAGGATAAGTATATGAATATACAGTTTATTGTTTAAATGTTTTCCTTATCCTGACTCATGCTAATTATGCTTATCTCCTTCTTCCATGCGAATGACAGTGGAACGCTTGAATCCCTTGTAGTTCCCGTAAAGTGGGCGTAAAAGTTCACTCACCCACAAGTTGATTCCCTTTTCCAACCAAAACAGTCATGTGACTTGCCATGCTTGCTTGTACTGGCTAACAGTGGCTGATCCTCACCCCCAGTGTTCACACACCAGCCTCCAGCAATACAGACCCGACTCCAGCAACACAGACCAGCGCAGCCTTATTGCAGCTTTAGGAAGATGGAGACAGTGCCTTGGCATACTCAAACACTTCGACTACATCACATCACTTCTAGCCTAAATCGCACTTTGACCCTGACAACTTCATGAAGCAGTTTCTAAGCAGGTGATTTGCTATGATGCAGCAACAGTTCGCCAAAGAGAGAGCTGCACATCAGAACCCTCCAAGGACAGACAGTGTTCAGGGAAGCACAGATCTTGAGATGAACGTCCTTGTCCCACAAGTCTGCAACTGAAGATGATGTTCGCAAATGTTCATGTTTAAGAAGATCATCACATTCAGAAGACTCAGCCTTCAGAGGGGAAGAGTGAAAAGGTTCGACGAAATGTCCCTGAGACTACGAGAGAGGTCACGTCCAGGAACCCTCATGTTTAGAGAATGTCAGGCACGAGTGGAAGAAGTGAATTATCTTTGCCATCCAGTCATTTCACATCCCATACCATAGTTCCCACTGACATAGATCAACATGAGGGATTTTCACTGGATTGAAACGACAGACATTTTTGGAAGGAGGAAGTTCACGAAAGGAAGGTTCACAAAGGCACCATTTGTCTGACCCAGAGTTCAGATCATTTAATGAAAGCATCGTGCCTTCCAGCAAAGCAGACATTCATCCAGATTCTACAATTTTACTGCCTGAGGTTTCCTTAGGATCAAGACATGTGTTGACACAGACTACTTTATTGTTGTGACGATTTATTGTTGTTTGATGATCAACCTCCAGCATCATGGACAACACTAGCATAGCCTCATTGCTTCAAGAAGATGAAGATAGCGCCTCAGTGTTCATGAACATGTAGAACGCATCTCATCAAGTTCAGTCCACAAAGCAGAGCTTTGTCTCATGTGTGTTAATGAAGCAACTTAGATCACAGATGATCCTTATGTTGGATCAGCGTTTGGCAGAAGAGGTGCACGTCAGAACCCAGTGTCAGACAACTTTTGAGAAGGCGCCAAAGATGAAACTCCAACATGCATGCAGTTGCAAAACGGCAGACTGGTTACACAAAGTTAACCTGCATTAAGAAGATGATGTCAATCTTGCACAAGTGCAACTTCATTGAGATCTTCTCCAGTAGACATCACTCCTGTACTGTTTACAAGAGATCAAGGGGACATACTAGCAGTCGACACCAGCCTAAGATCTGTGTCATCATAGTTCCTCATCGAAACATTGCATCCGTCCCAATGGCTAATGGACTAGCATTCAAATTGATGAATGAGTTGATTAGCAAATCGATGTTGCAGCGAAGTTATCAACTCTGCAGCAACCTATTTGAGTATTGCAACACAATTTGGTTATTCAAGAATTTTTTGTACATCACTTCATTGAGATTGGTTACTACTGAGAGCCAGTAACAATATTAAGTAAGCATGGAAATATCAGAACATCTGTATAAGATGACAACTACATTTTCCTGAGTGACGAATAAGACGTTGAAGAATAAGAACGCAACTACAAGGGGAATAGTCTATTTACATCAGCACTACGCACTTTTCATGCACTTTTACTCAGCCAACTACACCCGTGTTCTTCTGGGACAAGCCGAATAGCAAGGTTGTAGACAAGGTCAAGTGATATGAAAGGAACCAACAACAGCACAAGATACCATGATGATCAGTTTGCTGCAAAACCAGTGATGTCAGTTATTCAGTTATCCAAAATCTGATTGGTGCATGAGAGATAACGCAGGATAGCAGTATACAACCTTCCAGCGTGGAAAGACTTCATCTACAGTCTAGAGTGCAGTATACAATAGGGTTCCATTGTCTTCACAGGATGCATAGAGGTCCTCCCGTGACAGCAGATTAAACATTGTTTATCTGGGGGCTTACAGCAACAAGTGACAGATGGTTTCTGCCAGTCTCTATAAGAAGACTTCACATTGATGTCAGCTCACTTTCAGCATAGATCATTGGCGATACCAAGATGAAGAAGGACACATCATTGCTGCATATTGTTAAGATTCCGGTAATAACATCTTTATTACCACTGAAGTGTGTACCTGGTTGGAATTACCTCAACCATAAGACTGTTTACATGAGTAATCAGCTGATTGGAGTGCCTCAGCAGAAAACGAGTGTTGTAATATGCTGGATCCTTGGTTGAAGCGCTGCTGTTAGCAAGATTTGTCATCAAACAGAACAGCATCATATTACAGGAAGATCGATGAGACAAGATTCCAGTCTCTTCTGGTTCTACTACCTTGAATGTTATCACAGATCAAACAGACTTAAGTGCCTAGTGAACCTCTTGTCAGCAGAGACAACGATAGAGGTCTCAAGGACGACAATATCATGTTGAATGTGAGCTGTTATAATGAGTGCCTACAAAGCATTAGGACTTGAGCCTCCTAGAGTTTCCAACTCACTCAAAGTCAGAGGACTGGCATTCACACTTGCTCTGGGCAGAAACTGCTCGATATCAACTATAATGGAGGGCAGCTTTTAGAAGTCGGACTCAGTGTTTCCCAAACACTACCTCAGAGAAGACATCTCTGGCATTCACCAGTTTGGGCCACTTGTTGTAGCTCAACAACTACCAGTTCCACAAAGGCGTTGAGTTGGAAATCTCATGAGTCAGGATAAGGAAAAATATGTAATTTTTTAAGCAAAGTTGATATTTTTATACTTATCCTGACTCATGGCATCAAGCCCAACCAACCTCCCACATCAGACTGTTTGGCTTTCCCAGCAAAACCAAGTGCAAGGGCTTACTCAGAAGAGAGTGACAAGCATGGCAAGTCACATAACTGTTTGGCAGGAAAAGAGAGGCAACTTGTGGTAAGTGAACTTTTGCATCTGCTTTACGTGAATAACAAGTGTTCCACTATCATTCGCATAGAAGGATAAAAGTCAGGATAAGTATAAAATATCAATTTTGCTTAAGAAATTACATTTTTATCAATATTTTTCAAACATTTAGAGCAGTCTCATCTGTAAAAAGGCTGCATTAGAATTACATGCTGTGTTTACTTGATATCTAAAATGAAATATGTAGGACGGCTGTTGTTGTTGCTGTACATATTTTTCCTTATCCTGAATCATGCTTAATTGCTTATCTCCTCTTCCCTGGCGAAGGTGGTGGAATACCTGAAATCCCTTGAAGTTCCCTTCTAAAACGAGTAGCCTCCCTTTTCCCGCGTAAACGGTCAGCTGACCGACCATGCTTGTTACTCTTTCCTTGAAAATCACCTAACACGAGAATTATTGGAATTCAGCGTGCCTGTGAGGGGCGGCTGGGAGGACTTTCATCATGAGTCAATTTTATTCAGAAAATTATATTTATGTTGTGTATTTACAGAGAACCGACAGTTACTAGGAGACATTGATGGCATCGATGTCCTGCTTCAGCAGCTCGCTGTAAGTTGACAAGTCAATATACTTACCCCAAGCAGTGGCAGTATTTAATACTAGTAGGCCTTGTATGGTGTACTTGTAGGCCTGTATAGAAAGTCTTGTGATTTTACTGATATAGTGTGTGCACTCTTATGCCTGTGATGGAAGTTATGAGACTGTATACATATTGTGTATGTACTTGAAGGCCTATACATACGATGTATGTAGTTGCAAGCCTATAGTGGAAGTCATGAGACTGTATACAGATGGGTTATGTACTTGTGGGCCTATAGTGGAAGTTATGAGACTGTATACATATGGGATATGTACTTGTGGGCCTATAGTGGAAGTTACGAGACTGTATACATATGGGATATGTACTTGTGGGCCTATAGTGGAAGTTACGAGACTGTATACATATGGGATATGTACTTGTGGGCCTATAGTGGAAGTTATGAGACTGTATACATATGGGATATGTACTTGTAGGCCTATAGTGGAAGTTACGAGACTGTATACATATGGGATATGTACTTGTGGGCCTATAGTGGAAGTTGTGAGACTGTATACAGATGGGTTATGTACTTGTAGGCCTATAGTGGAAGTTATGAGACTGTATACAGATGGGTTATGTACTTGTGGGCCTATAGTGGAAGTTATGAGACTGTATACATATGGGATATGTACTTGTGGGCCTATAGTGGAAGTTATGAGACTGTATACATATGGGATATGTACTTGTGGGCCTATAGTGGAAGTTGTGAGACTGTATACATATGGGATATGTACTTGTAGGCCTATAGTGGAAGTTACGAGACTGTATACATATGGGATATGTACTTGTGGGCCTATAGTGGAAGTTGTGAGACTGTATACAGATGGGTTATGTACTTGTAGGCCTATAGTGGAAGTTATGAGACTGTATACAGATGGGTTATGTACTTGTGGGCCTATAGTGGAAGTTATGAGACTGTATACATATGGGTTATGTACTTGTAGGCCTATAGTAGAAGTTACGAGACTCTATACATATTGTGTGTGTACTTGTAGGCCTACAAGAAGCATGATCCTAACACTAAAGATGAGATTGAATACATGGAGAACATGTTCAACTGCCTTTGCTCATCCCTCATGCTGCCGGCCAACAGAGTCAAGTTCCTTAAGGGCGAAGGTCTGCAGTTGATGAATCTCATGTTGAGGTTTGTGCATTATCACTTCTTCTTATCAATGCTCTACAATGGATGGTTTATGGATAGGTTTATGTACCCTGTTACATGTGAATACTTTTCTTGGTAAATCTTAGCTTTCACATCCAAGAATTGAGGGAAGTCAGACAGTGTTGGTCGTAATGTTGTTTTTCTTCAGGAGAGACTTTGCTGTTTCTGTCGAATTCTTTGAACAAATCAACATGGTTCATTTTGCTTGTAAAGAATGGAAACGACATCAAGTTTCGCTTGTTGCATATCAACATGTCTTTCGTACATCCATTTGAGTACAATTGATAGCAGCCCATGTTTGCATGATAGGCTAGTTAAAGACTGAGAAATTTATATATATATATTTTTAACTTACCTTACCATAGGTCTTATGCATATTACCTCAAGCTTCGCTAGTAGAGATCAGACAGACGTTGATTCGCCATTCCCTGAATGGCTACCTCGTATAATCTACGGATGTAGTCACGGAAGTGACGTGATCTCCCTACTCGCGGGAAAGCGAGCCATCCCAAAATTCACTTTTACTTCTAGCGTTCGTCTGATCAGACGTGTTTGTTTCGCTCGGAGTTTTCTATTGTGTTGAATAAAGTTGTCGTTCAACAGGTAGGTATGTCTTGTTTCCCTAGGTGTGTGGTTAGTTAAATTGAATTTAACTTCACTTACCTTGCTACCTCGTGTTGTAAATGTTTCTTTTTTTTCTCACTTCGATGTGGGTTTTCCTGCGTCGTTTGTGAGGTGTCATGGCGGCCTTGGAGGTTCTTTATTCCGTCAGGAATACTTCCTCCATCTGTTCTGCTATTTTGTATGGTATTTCCTCCCGATTTTTGCCGTTTTTCATGTGTTTTTTGTCCCACGTGGCATGTTTCACAGGTAGCCATGTTGGTTGCTAGCCGTCGCTGTCGCGAGCTTACAGGCGTACCCACTTTAGGTTGGGGGTGCGCTTTTGCTGCATTTTTTATGTAGGGGTGTTTTTCGTTTCTACCTCTAGCGTTATTGTTTTATTTCACGCTTCGGGTATGTTTTTATCTGTTGCAGTTAACTGTGTATGACTCGGCAGTTTTGTACTGTCTGCAAGGGGCAGAAGTCAGCCAAGGATCCCCACCCCTGGTGTCCGGATTGTGCATCGCAGACCTGTTCCCTTGACAGCCGCTGTCAGCATTGTACTAGTCTTTCAGTGGCGGATTTCAAGACCTTTTTAGCTGTCCGTAGAAAGAGGTTTACTCAGCGGAAGAGGAGAATGTCTTCCCCAGCTTCTTTACAGGACGACCCGGAGCTGCCTACCTTTACAGCACCAACGCCGACGCCTGGTTTGGAGCGCTCATCTACGACGCCGGTTCGATCGTCTCCGGAGCCACTTCGCTCGGACGCCTTTGTTGACTTATCCCGTCCGGACGCCTTAGCGCACCCAGAAGTTCAGAGGCTATTACGGTCTCTCCTGACGCCCAGCACTTCTACTAGAGAGCCAGCGCCGACCTCAGCTACTGTGCCAGCGCCCATGTCAGCGCCTGCCTTGATTCCCGAACTAATTTCAACGTCAACGCCTACGCTTATGCCAGCACCGACACCTACGTCAGCGCCTATGCCCACGTCAGCGTCTACAGCCTTGATGGGGACACCTTCACTGGTTCCAATACCAGCACCTATACCTACGCCAGCGCTTGTTCAGACGCCGGCTCCTGTGCCTCCGCCAGCGCCTTACCGGATCCCCAGGATTTCTCACACGCTATCTAGAGAAGAGGTGCTACAACGTCAGCTAGACGAGGAGCGCGCTCGGCGCTTAGAAGCTGAGCGCTCGAGACGCAGAGCATGGTCCAGATCTCCGGGGAATCGGCGCTCCCGTTCTCCTCACCGTAGTCGGCGCCGGCGCTCGCGCTCATGCTCACGCTCTCCTAGACGACGGCGCTTCCGTTCGCGATCCAGATCTCCTCGGCGCTCTTCCAGAACCCGGCGTTCACGTTCACCAGAGGCCTCGCGAGTTTCACTGAAGGATTCTTCTACTCGGACGCCTTCTACCTCTTCCACCCAGCGGCGGGAATCGACTTCAGTCTCTTGGGAAGATTTGGAGGAGCAACACTTCTGCCCTGACTATGAAGAAGAGGCAGGTGTAGGCGAGGATGATGGCACCTATCTACCACTATCGGCAGTGTTTGAGTGGATTGCTGACAGGCTACCTGACTGTCCTTCTCCGTCAGTCGATCCTAATAATCCGGCGTCCATCCGTTTGTCCCCGGAACTACTCATTCCACCTCATCCTGTGGTGGCGGATGCAGTGTCTCTCCTGGACGAGGATTTTGCCAAGCTGTCTCTGAATCCTACGATCAAGTCAAGTCTAAGTCAAGGAAGTCTGATTACAAGATCCACAGCCTAGACTTCACAGATAATGGTGCAGCCCAGGACGACTCACTCAAGCGCTTGTCAAGTTCTTCACTCTCAGCTTATAAAGTGCAGGACTCCAAATTAGCAGCTATTGACACGGAACCCAAGCGTATGCTTAAACCCATTTCGGCGTTAGCCTCAGCTACTTCAGCGGCTGCAGCAGACCTATCAGAAGACAACGCCTCCAGGGTGGATCATCTCACGACGATCTTCCAGTGGCAGGGCAAAGTTCTTCATGACTTACTCGGTCACTTACGTGCAGCGTTGGCTATGACAACTTCGGTTCGCCGCTCCGGCTTCCTGGATACATGTAATTGGCAGGAGGAATTTAAGCGCCAATTACTTCGGGCTCCCTTCACTTCCAAGTTTCTGTTCGCCAACAAGATTCCAGATATTTACAAGTCGCACGCGGAATTAACGAACACTGAAGTCGCGCTGTCTACCTTTGAGGCGCTTGGTTCTGCCTTTCGTGGCAGAGCCAGAGGAAGTGGAAAGAAGCGCTATATTCCCAGGAGGGAATCCATCCGCTCCTCCTTTGGGAGGGGACGGGGCCACACCAAGGATAATGACACTCAGCGGAAGCCCCAGGAGCGCAGCCGGGACACCCCCTCGACGCCAGGGCGAGGCAGAGGCAAGCGCCCCTACTCTGGTCGCTGAAGCCGTGGATGTCTCCGACTGGGACCTCCCACCCCCAGTCGTACCTGTCCATCCGACTCCAGTAGGTGGGAGACTAGGGATCTTCTGGCCCAACTGGTCATTCCTAGAGGATCAATTTGTAAGCAAGATTCTTAAGTCCGGCTACAAACTACCATTGGTCGAGACTCCACCGCTGACATCTACTCCCCAGTCGCGGATATATCCTCAACACCAACTAGCTCTCCTAGAGTCCAATATCGACATTCTGTTATCCAAGAGAGCCATAGAGACAGTGCTGGAACCCCACCGCTCCCCGGGGTTCTACTCACCCATCTTCCTGGTGCCAAAGAAAGATTCCGACAAGATGCGCATGATTCACAACATGGCGGTCTTCAACAGACAGTATCTGGCCGACCCTCCTCATTTCCGAATGACGTCCCTAGAGCAGATTCGAGCCAAATTGTCTCCCGGGGCTTGGCTAGCCAGTCTGGACCTACAGGACGCTTACCTACATGTTCCCATACATCCGCGTCACAGGAAGTACCTGAGGTTCGTCTTCAACGGAATACATTACCAGTGGAGGGTGCTTCCGTTTGGCTTTTCTACGGCCCCGTGGCTTTTCACACGCATCACGCTTCCGGTTACCAGGTTTCTTCATCTAAGGGGAGTGGACTTCGATCCATACATAGACGACTGCCTTCTCAACCACGGCAGTCCTCTACTGCTACGCAAACAGTTGGACTTCTCCACCCGCCTGCTGCATCAACTGGGTTGGATGGTCAACACCAACAAGTCACATCTGGAACCAACTCAAGAACTGACCTTCATCGGGGGATTATTTTTAACAAAAGACAATCTTGTCAGGGTCCCTCCAGATCGATGGCTAAAGATTCTGGCGTTTGCGGATCGAGGTCTCTCTCAACCCATGACCCTCAGAGAGTGGCAGTCTCTGTTGGGTCTTTTGACATCGGCGCAGGATCTTACTCTCAGAGGGCGCCTTATGCTACGGCCCTTACAGAGGTTTCTGTCACCATTCATCCAGATGAACGACCTGAAGTCACGGGTTTTTCTACCTCCACATCTACATCAGTATCTCCGGTGGTGGATGGTAGAATCGAATGTCTGCGTCGGCGTCTGTTTGGAAGACTCCAGTCACGACCACGAGTTGTTCGTGGATGCGTCTCTACTAGGGTGGGGCGCCCATCTGGCGGGCCGAACGACCTCAGGGCTGTGGTCCGACGCCGAAAGGTTGTGGCACATCAACAACCTGGAATTGCAAGCCGTCATTCTTGCAGTTCGCCGCTGGCTACCGATTTTGTCCAACACCAAGCTCCTGGTGGCGTCGGACAACTCCACAGTCGTCTGGGTTATCCGGAATCAGGGCACGACCAGGTCCAAGCAACTTCTAGACCAGATGTTCGTGTTAGCAGATCTGCTAGACAGCAACGGGATCACAATCAGGGTTCAACACATACCCGGCTGCAAGAACATTCTGGCAGACGCGTTGTCGCGCCCAGGCAGACCTTCACCGACGGAATGGATGCTTCATCCAGACGTGTTTCGTCAGATTTGCCTTCGCCACGGGAGACCCCTGGTGGACCTCTTCGCCACCAGCTTCAACCATCAGCTACCAACTTACGTGTCTCCCGTACCGGATCCACAGGCTTGGGCAGTCGACGCTCTATCTCTGTCGTGGGAGGGTCTAGACGCGTACGCTTTTCCACCACCCGTTCTTCTCCCAGAAGTGATTGGCAAGATCAAGCAGACACAGAACCTGAGACTGCTTTTGGTCGCGCCCTGGTGGCCAGCCAGACCGTGGTTCCCCGATCTGCGACGCCTCGTCAGCGGAGATCCGGTTCAGCTTCCAGATTGGCCACACTTCCTTCGTCATCCGCACAGCCAACAACTCCATCCAGATCCGCTGAGATTCCATCTGCACGGCTGGACCATTTACAGAAGGCATTAAGGGCGAAAGGCTATTCCTTGCATGTGGCGAATGCCATAACCCGAGCTCATCGGACATCCACCAGATCCCTCTATGATGACAAGTGGCGCTCATTTGAAAGCTTTTGTGCTCAGAGATCACAGGATCCCATGACAGCTTCCCCACAGTTCGTGGCGAATTTTTTGATGTTTCTACGTAATTCCAAGCATCTCAAAGGGAGTACGTTGGGTACCTACTTGTCAGCGTTGAACTCCGTCTTGGCGGTCAAGACGGATCGTCAGATTTCTAAAGTTCCAGAACTGGTTGCCCTGCTGAAGGCGTTCAAGTTGGAGGACCAGAAGGTCAAGTTCCGCCCTCCAGCTTGGGATCTGAATGTTGTTTTGCAACACTTGAGAGGCTCCCCATATGAGCCCCTAGAGGATGCTTCCTTCGAGCTGTTGTCCAGGAAGACGGTCTTCTTACTTGCCCTAGCTACGGCAGCTAGAGTTAGTGAGATTCATGCCCTGGATGTCACACAAGTGCGTTTTGAACAAGCTAGGCATGGTCGAGTCCACTTTGGATTGCTGTGGGACTTCATTGCCAAGAATCAGCTTCCCGGGCAACCAGATAGACGGTTCTCCATCCCATCTTTATCGACCATCCTCGGACGACATGATACGGAGGAGGAGTTCCTGTGTCCAGTCAGGGCCCTTAGATATTACATCCAGAGGTCTGCCTTGAAGAGACATTCCCGAAATAGACTGTTTATCCCTTTTTCTTCATCGTGCAAGGGGGAAGTTAATAGAAACACTATTGCTCTGTGGCTTCGTGCGACTATCCTGGCGGCGTACGATGCCAAGAAACTCCCCCATCCGACGGCGAACAACCCCCATGAAATTAGAGCCCTGGCGTCCACTATGGCCCTCCACAGGAACTGTACGGTGCCACAGATTATGGAGGGTTGTTTTTGGAAGTCGTCCACCGTTTTTGCCTCACACTACCTGAGGGACTTGGCTGTCGAGGACATGGAGGGGCTTCAGTCTTTTGGCCCGTTGGTGGTTGCACAGCAACTCACCCAGCCTTCCGCCCATTAGGTAATTGTGTTGTTCTTACCTTTGGTCTTAAGATTAACCTCACCCTCTGGGTGCGTCGGTTTCTCTTTGGAGTTCCCTTGGGTTATCCTTTGTCCTGTTTCCAGGTTTGCCCTGTGACGTTGGCATTGGTCTCCCGGGTCTCCTGTGCATGTGCTTGGTCTGCTGAAGATGTGAAGGTCCTCCGGAGTCCACACCACCGTCCTCTCTGTCGAAGCCATATGCATAAGACCTATGGTAAGGTAAGTTAAAAATTTATTAAAATCTAAATATTTTAGATATTTAAATACTTACCTTACCATAGGGTGGTGACTCCCTCCCAACGCTGGATGCTCCTCCCCACTTTGGACTCATCGGACCTTTCTTTCCTGCTGCCAGTAAAAGTGAATTTTGGGATGGCTCGCTTTCCCGCGAGTAGGGAGATCGCGTCACTTCCGTGACTACATCCGTAGATTATACGAGGTAGCCATTCAGGGAATGGCGAATCAACGTCTGTCTGATCTCTACTAGCGAAGCTTGAGGTAATATGCATAAGACCTATGGTAAGGTAAGTATTTAAATATCTAAAATATTTAGATTTTAATAAATTTGTCAGCGCACTCACTCGCTCAACTATTGTTCTCCTGTGAGACTGGAAAATAGTGAACAGGTTAGGTAAAGCAGATCTCAACTTCTTCTGGTATAGAGTGACCCCATAAAAATCTCCAGATATCTGTTTCAGAGAGAAGAAGTTATCCAGGAACAGTGCTATTAAGGTGTTGAATCATGCCATGACTGGCAATGAGGGTTTGGACAACTGTCAGAAATTTGTGGATATCTTGGGGCTACGAACAGTCTTTCCACTCTTCATGAAAACACCGAAACTGGCCAAGGCTGGTCCTACACCTGACGAACTTGAGGGTGAGACACAGGAGTTCTGGATGAAAATACTTGTTTGAAACATGATCTCGTAGTCATTATTATAGTGATTTTCTGAAACAAATCTTTCATGTTGACTAGTACTCTATTCTGGAGCTAAAGAAACACAAACTGGATATTACTTTTAGATTTCTACAGATATGCGTCTTTCCATAAATGTGTGTGTGCATTATTTATTTGTAATAATAAGAGAAGGAAGGAACTTTGACTCTATGATGGTTGTGGATACAGGTTAGATGATAATTCCTAATTACTGGTGACTTTCATCACCCATGTGACACTTGTCTATCTGTTCCAGAACATATCAGCTCTGTGATTGGTTCATTGTTACGGAACTGTTCTGGGCCACAAAGGCAGAGACTACTCAACAAATTTACCGAAAATGATCATGAAAAGGTAATGTACTTCATATCAATCCTTTGGTTTTAAATAATTTGACTTGAATTTCAGTCTCAGTAGAGATTCTACATACTACTGTAAGTTGCAGCTGTATCATGAGGGGAATAGTGCCCAGAGACAAGCCTCAACCACATACAGTCAAGCACTTTTTACACAGATGTTTTGGTTTCGTCTGAAAACCATCTGGACCACAAGTTGTTCGGCTATTTGAATTTGCCAAGGAACATGTTTGGGAGCTGCACCATGAACATTTATTCAGTCAGATAAATTTACATTGTACATACATGTGCCTTTGTGAAGTAAAGAAGTCCAGAACAGAGTCTGTTTCATTGGTCACACTTCTTAGTTGCAGTCATTTAGTGACATTTGCATTTTGCAGGTGGACTAGTCATCGTCAAGTCCTGACCACAGGATTGTGAATGATATATCTGTTTGATGTATTCATTGCTTATAAGACTTGACCCATGAAGGTCCCAGGGTAGAATAGACCTTCAACAACCCATGCTTGCCATAAAAACGCGACTATGCTTGTCGTAAGAGGCGACAGCCTTGCTGACTTGGTTGACACATGTCATTGGTTCCCAATTTCGCAGATTGATGCTCATGTTGTTGATCACTGGATTGTCTGGTCCAAACTCGATTATTTACAGACCGCTGCCATATAGCTGGAATATTGCTGAGTGCAGCATAAAACTAAACTCACTCACTCACTCACTCACTCACTCACTCAAGATTCATAACAGCATTTCCTCAAGGCAAAATTGTACCTCGTTGGGTATGTGTTGACAAGTAAACAACAAAGATACACATCAAACGATCTATCAAGAGATAGCAGTGAACACAATAATCATTTGAGCAGTAAGCACAAACTCACACGTATGCACCTACCTGTCATTAAGTAAGCCGTCTGGATATTTTGGTCAACTCTCAATGGATAGGGAATGGATTGAAAAATCATCGTCCAGGTCCAGAACCACACAGTAGGTGATTACATTTAAAGAAGAAAAGTTTTGTCATGCCGAAGGTGGAATTTCTGGAAATACGGAGTCCATGTAAACAGGACTCAAAACGTATGGCCAAATGATACTGCTATTACAAATTTCTTTTGCTGACATGTTTTTGTCTGCCAATGTAAAAAAGTTAAAACAAACTGACATTGGAAGTAAAATAATGTTTGTTCTGCTGCAGGTAGAACGACTGCTTGAACTCCACTTCAAGTATCTTGATAAAGTGCGGACTTGTGATGAACAGATTGAAAAAGAAAAAAAGGTATGTTCTTAATGCTGCTGTTTACTTTCCAACCCAATGTACTACACAAATTCCAGAAATGTTTTACAGCTTTTTAATTTGCCATGGGGCTGTGAGGTAGCCTGTGGTCCAAGCATTCGCTCATCATCACTGAAGTCAAAGATTCAGATTTCCCACATGGGTACAATGTGTGAAGCCAATTATGGATGTCCCCGCTGTTATATTGCTTGAATTTTGGTAAAAATGACAAAAAAGCCAACTCACTCAAGTTTGCAACAAAATTCAGTTAATACAAACCTGATCAGTGTCACGCATCACTACTTAAATATCTTGTGTATGGTAACCAACTTGAAGCCTTTCAATTTTCTTCATAAAGACAATACATCAGTTCTGCTATTTTAATGGAACAATTTTCCTATAGTGTTACCTATAATTCATTTAAGTCTTTGTGTCCTAAAAAGTGAACCTATCTAAATCCCTGTGTCTGTGAAACACATTCAAACAAGAGGTATGAGTATTCAGTGTTGCCTTACAGAGACTGAGGCAGACGGGTGAGGACGTTGATGACACAGCTGAGGAAGTGTTTTATCTGAAGAGACTGGATGTAGGACTGTTTACCTTACAACTCATTGATTACATCATGCTGGAGATCTGTGCTACAGGGTCACCATCAGTGAGTGCCTCAATTGCCATTTGAAAAATTTGTTCACATTTTCAGTAGATAATTTCAAAATGATTAAGTCATCCAACTTTTCTCCCATTTTCGTCAATTTATTACTCATGAAAGACAATGTAGGCAAGGAGAGATAATTCTTCTGAGAATATCCAGATAATCTTGACATAGAATCTTGTTCAAATCTGGCAAATACCAAACCTATTAATCACCCTCAATGAATTCTTGACCTAAATGACCAACACAGTGATGAAAAACATTTATGAATTGTTTCATTAACTGAGTTGCATATTCTTGGTCCTAGGTTATCAGTGTCCGTAATGACAAATCAATATATCTGTTGTTTCAGATTCGACAAAGAGTTATGCAAATTCTGAACATGAGAGGAGGGTCTATAAAGGTTATCAGGAACATCATGAGAGGTGAGTACCAGTAGTAACCAGCATCAAAGGTTGGGGAGATGAACTCTTGTAGCTTCTTGTAAATGTCCTAATGGCTGAAGTAGGCTTTCCAGTCAGTGACTGTTGAACATGGATCCTTGTTGTACTTACACACGATCAGGGCCCTGGTTGTGTGCAATGCAGGCAACAGTTCTCAAAGTCAACAGTTTCAAAAATTTCATTATTCCCCCAAACAAATATATAATTAGTTATGTCATCATGACAGAACATTTACTTATCATTAGCCTTGTGTTACCTTCCAAACAAAGTAAATTTTCCTTTCAAGATATAAGGTAGTCCGCTTTTGATGAGTGAAACTACATTTAATACAACAAATGTTGATCAGTGTACATTACATAATGTTTCTTTCATATGTGAACTAACGTCTTGTGTTTTCTGTGGCAGAATATGCAGGTAATATTGGAGATGCTAAAGATGAGGAACTCAGAGAAGCAGAACAGAACAGGATTATTCAGCTGGTTGACAAATTCTAAGTCAGGTGATAGTTAAGGGTCATACCTTGTTACAATAGTGACATGCTCTGCTTGAAATGGACAGTGAGATCACATCCAGCAGATGCATATCAACAACATCCGTGAGGACTCAGTGTGTTCAAGGACTTACAAGACCACCCATGACAGATACGTCATGGGATGTGATACAGAAGGGATTTCAGTGCACCTTCATTGACAGACTTTATGTGTCAACTCATTGTTCAGTGGGTGGAAAGGACATGCTGACATGGAGATAGAAGGCATTATCATAACCTAGACAACAGGAAAACATTGTCTCATCATATACAAGACAGTGGTGGCCCTAATGCTCCTTATGTTGGTTCAGGGCGATCGGGTAGCCTAGTGGTTAAAGTGGCTAGTCATGCTGAAAGCCTGGGCTTGATTCCCCACAAGAACACAAGGTGTGAAGCCCATTTCTGGTGTCCCCTGCCGTGACATTGCTGGAATATTGCTGAAGGGGTGTAATAACCCAGCTGACTCACTCTCATGTTGGTTCAAACATACTGTGACAAGATCCCTCTACATTTTCATCTCAGCCAACCAAAACAAGTTCAGTCACTTTTAAGCAGTCATCTCTGAATAGATTGTTCTCTTCCATTTCTGTGGAGACATGACACCTCTATGATAGTAAAACACTGTATGTTTAAGTGCTGCAGAGGGGACTGAAAGTATTAGTCATTTTGATCCATTGTCATCATCATTATCACTGAAATAAACCATGTCTTACTTGTAAATTTATGCTGTTTTGTGTGTGAAAAAATGTAAAGACTTGTATTTGTTCAAACAGAAAGCCTCAGATGTATATGTTAACTAGTGGGCTAACCAAGCTGGTCATGATTCACCAAGTAGCAGTAGCATTGGGGCTGATGCAGCTCCTATAACACACTCACCAGACATAAAGCAGTGATCTCTTTCTGAAATGTTCTCTTCCCACAGAGGTTACTCCTGTCATATCTTTGTATGTAAGCTCTCTTCTAATATGGCTCTTTCATGGTGCAAGTGTTCTGGATTCATGATTGGTTGCAATCAGATTTTGTTGTTTCAAAAATGATCATTCACAAAGCCTTGGTAACATTGCTGCATGCTTCAAGAGAACTAGAACCTCTTCCCCAGCATGATGCTTAAATGTTTCATCTTGACAGAACCCAGTCATGCAATGGCAGATCAATGACATCTCCAACCCCTTCGTTGACCACTGACAAGCTAGCCATTAAATATCTTACGTATCACATCAAAGATCTGTTGTGACTGGCCACTGGAAAAATACACCAAGAATAAACAGAAATTGTTATCTTTGTAACTCAACAGCAATAGCCGACGAATTTCACTACATATTTAACTATTTTTATTTAATTCATTATGGGAGATCATAGCTTCCAAATATATCCCTACTTATTACAGTAAATGGCCAAATTTCACAAAAATGAAACTACTGTTTACCTTAGATGATTATTCACTTGTTAAGAATATTTCAACATTTATAAGAACTATCAATAACACCATAAAAGGATTAACACATTAATATGTTCATTGTTACCAAGTGACCATAACAATTTATCGTTTATATTATGCCATTATTTGAACTGTTCCTGTACCACCAATGGTAGTTTGTCTGAATAAATATTGAGATGAATTGAACTGAACAAAAACAATGTTGATTAATTCATGCACTAACTCCATGGTGGCCATCATACTGGATCGAAGTTGATGTAACACATGATCGGATTTGGATAGAAAGAAGGGAGATAATTTGTTTTTGGTCACTAGGTAATTCTAGGAGGGCTGGGAAGTTTGGCGGTATTAGAACAGAGGTCATGTAGGAGGATATGACAGGAGTAAACGCTGTGGGAAGAGAATGATCCTTGGATAGAAAATGTTGACTGAGAATCAATCTGAATGTCAAGACCAGTATTCTGTGATCTGGTTTTATCCCGCATTTGCACTCCATTAAGATAGTACAAAGATCCACACATTACAGGCAAAACAGGACAAACATGAACTTGAATATTATTTTTAATAAAACAGACTATTACACAGAGCAATTGTCTGCAACACAGACCTAGATGAAAGATTAATTTTCTGAAGTTTGAAACAGACTGAAAACTGTATTCCTTTCATCCAATGAAATAACTGTACAACTGCTGAATGTCCAGACGATCACACTGCCAGTTTCCACAGTTTATCCACACTAAGCAATACTAATATCAACCAACAACAAGAGTTCCCTCATCAGGGAAGGAATATATTGGGACCTCCAGGTTCAATGGAGCTGGTCCTTTCCTGATTCTACCAGAGGCGTCATAGTGTGAGCCATGGCAAGGACAGTAGTAGCCACCAAAGTCACCAGCATTGGCTATTGGAACGCAGCCTGCAACAGGGGAATGTAAACATGATTACATTTTACGATCAAACAAGTGACTTGTGAAAGTACACACACGACACTGCTTTGAAACACACTAATAACTATAGTTTGTGGCTGAAGTTTAACAAACATACAAAGAATGTTTGCAAACATACAAAGAATGTTTGTCATCAACTCTGATCTTTGTTCTAATGTTTAAAATCTTTTAAATACCTAACCTTTAACGTGGGTAGACCGTTTGATAAATAGATCAACATTGTTTCACAGAAACTGCTATGGTCACAGAAAGTGTCAAGATGCAATTGACCGTAACAATCCATTGACCTACACGTGCAGATCATGTTCAACTTAAGAGTTTGGGCTGATTCAACTGGGCTCATAATAAGGGCAGACATAATGAAGACACTTGGTACGATTTCTTTAGTCTCAAATAAAAATGGTCTTACCAAGGTCTTAACTTTGCAACAAATGCATTCCTTCCACATTTGCAAGAATATACTTTCATTTACGATGTGACAACCTTCAGAAGATACACTGTCTGAGAAAGATCAGTTGAAGGAGGCAATAATGCATGTTAGGAAGGTGAGCTAGGCCATTAGACTTGTACTGCTTAGGAGTAACAGTGCATACAAATAAAAACTTCAAATATTGTAATAGACGACTTATTTTCTTACCTAAATGTGTACAAACACCAAGTAAAACAAGCCACTCAGGGTTGGTTGCTCTCTCATTGTCATGCTCTGCGTGTCGCAAAGTGCTGAGATCAACACTTTGTTCAGCTTCTATCTCCTCAGCGGTGCGGTGTCTAACAAACAGGGGTTTTCCTCTCCACTTGAAAGTAACATTCTTTCCCTCTGGAATTTCAGCCAGCTTGATCTCTATCTTGGCCAAAGCCAATACATCAGCTGAAGCACTGAGAGTGCTGACAAACTCTGTCACTAAGTTCTTAGCGGCATATGCAGCTGTCACACTGCCACCTGGAGAACAACATAGTTACACAAGAATAAGTTCTAGAGAACAATCATGTATGTACAAAAAGCGAAAAAAACAAAACAAACACACTCGCATTATACACACACATGCGCACACAGATACATCACATGAGACAAGCACAAATTAACTCTATTACTGACTAGAGTTTGTAAATGTTAACACAGCAGTCAGAATTGTGTCAGCAATATCAAACTAAGCTGTGAATAAGAAAAGTCTAGGTCTGACAAACTAATGGTTAACAAGAAAAGTCCAGTGGGACATGTTATCAACAAATGTCACCAGTTCAAACCATCTCATCCAAGCAGAAACCTCTTAGAAGTTGAAGAATACTGGAAACCTAACTCAAATCTCTACGGTGTAATACTGACTACAGATAATAAAGAGATGTCTTAACTATGGTTACACTGTGCATGTGATGACTCCTGTCCTGAGCCCCTCCTTAACTAGTGTCAGTGATATTTGGTACAATAGCACACTTTTAGGAAACTTCATGTCAGCTTTAGACTAGAACAGATAACATACCATAATTATAAAGCAAAATCATTAATTCTGATCATCGAATCTCACGTAGAGTAACACATGACTCTGCAAACCCTGTTATATTTCAGAAAAGCAACCCTAGATTGGCTATTAAATTATTAATGTACAGTTAACTGTTTATAAGGAACATACTTATTACAAATTGACAAATATTAACATAATACTGTGTTTTAGACCTGACCACTTGCCATATACTTTAGTCAAAATGCAAGTCTTGAGCTTTTATAAACCAATATTAGTGGTCCCTCAAGTTCATTATATCTGTAGTAGACTGTGCACATTGAGTAACTCTCTTAAGACGTAACCAAGGTAACACTGCTACCTGTAACCACAAAACTGCAGGACAAATATTTAATCACCTCCAACCATCATGTAAGTAAAAGATCGTCGAGCAACGGCAGAGTTCTGTGAGGATTGTTGACTATCCTTAACACCATCACGACGATAGAATGAGAAGTCTGGGACAGGTATGTCTGTGTGAGCAAACCTCACTTGATTTGCAGCTGAAATTGAAAACAGTCACAGATAATCAACTGTTAAAGTATGAGGTGAAATGTGGTGTCATGTCGTGCTTAATATATTTCACTAATACGACGACATGCATGCGTATGTGTGGCCGCTTGCACTAGCCCTGACTTATACTGCTTTATAGTGCTAGCTTACAGAGATACAGAGATACCATGCCACATGAATAGTACTGGATGCCCCACTCAGATACATTATACTGACTCTGAGCTGACCAGGCCTTGTTCTAGCCATTAATGCTGAGTGCCAGGCAAGGAAGAACAAGCACCATATTTTAACATCTTTTGGTATGACACAGCTGGGGATCAAACCAATGAAATTTGACATGATCAATTAGTACTCAAAACACCAGTCAGTCCATAAATACAGTCATTAGGTGCTTATTTCAGCACGGACAGCAGTTTTTGAGTAAGACTACAGAATACTAGTTACCTTCTGCCATCTTTAACAGCAGTTTACCTTTGGTCAGGATTAGGTTAAGGTATAGGGTTAGGGTAAGGACAAGGATAAGGACTAGGGTTAGGATGACATGACATGACACTAAATGGAAAGACATTAGTCTCACATCATGTAAGGGACAAGCTGACCTCAAAACCTGTAATTAGTCTTATCATAGCGAGGTGACTAAATGTTGGCGTCTTGCTGAAACTGTTACTAAGGAAAGTGTTTGTGCACCTTCCTTACCAATATTGGAAGTGTTCAGACCTTACTAAAAATCGTTGAAATTCGGAATCATAACAGTATTAGATACACAGTTCAATAAATATTCAAATCCTACATGTCTGCACTTATTAACTATAAAGTGTGGTTTTCGAACTGCTTGACGGTTGTAGGTCAAGAAGCATTGAACATGTTAAATGATCGACGTATGATTATCTAAGAATTACATAACTTTCCTGTAATTGACTGTACACTTATCATAGAGTTATTCGGCCAGGTAAGTACATATCATGTAATTTCGCACTCAGATCATACTTACATGCAAGTCCTGAGGTGGCCCGTAAAGCATTCTTCGGGAGCAAGTCTGACATTGAGAAATGTGTGAGCACAGTTTTAGGTTGCTGGACAACATATTTTTCACCTTTTTGGACAGCGCCTGTAACAGATGCTCGTACTGCATTAGGAACTACCTGCGAAACTGCAGAGAGAACCGCAGATTTAGGGATAGAGATCATTTTGGTGGTGACTTTCACCCCTTCCCTACCAATTTACGAAACTTGTGGTAAAGGACGTTTTACGTCAGACATAAAACCTGCTATTTTCCTAACAACTATTGTGCCATGTACTCGACGTCTGTTGATCAAGCTATTTATTTACACGTAGTTTGGGATAGCTGCATCGAGGCTCTCGGCTATGTTTGGAATAAGGTTCTTAAACCTGGGAATTATGTCCGCAAATCTGCCAATATCCATGTCCAGAAACGCACGAATGACAGATAACGTGTCATCGTTCCCCGACGGAACGAATATACCATGATTTCTTAATAGCTTTCGAAACTTGACAGCTTGGTTATGCGTCAGTGCTGTACATATCAAACAACAAGCACATACGTGCACAAACAAGCCAACAATTAAACACGTACTTCAGTCGCGTGTTTCAAATTTAACGAATAGCATAAGATATAAAATTTGTATCCTGGAGGAGAATCTTTTTGTATTGAAAACGGCCTCCAAATAAATATGTACAACATCAAACCCCCCAAAATATACACAATGACTACAACCACAAAATGACTGCTTATGATAATTAATACAAAGGTATAGGGGCTAAACTAGTCGTTGTCGAATACATTTGATGAATTAATAATACGAATGCTGGATGGTATGGCCTGTCGAGCTCTAATACGACTATATCAAACCATATCATTGTGTTGCGTTTGTTTATTTCCTTAAGATTTTTTTATGATCCAAATTATACCCCAAGAACAATGTCATGTCACCCGTACAAATACCCGCATACACATTTGCTCTAAAAAAAACACGACGCCTGCCTCAAGGATGAAATATATTTGGAATTTCTCTATTGGTAAATATAATATCAATTGCCGTGCGTTGTTCGATATGTCGCATACCAGCCATGGACATATAAATACATCATTTTGAAACCGCATTAGAATAAATATATATTATTTCATTTCGAGCTATCTGTGTGGAGTTCAGCTGTTACCAAGGGGAAAATGAAAGACAAGCGAGGGCTGTTGCGACCATGTATTGAATTACTTCTCTTGCGCGGTGCATCATGGGAGTCTGGTACTTTCAAAAATGGCGAGCTCAGATAGCGAAAGTGCTTACGAGGTAAACCGTTAATTTCAATACTTTTTGGACAAATGTTGCTGTCAGTCAGCGTGCATATATGGCTATTATGTTATTTCTACATTGTATTGTTTGAAATTCGGTAGATCATTTCCAGTTACGTTGTAGTCATGTCAATGTTTACGACGAAGTAGTATGTGGTTTCGATTTCCGCATTGTGTCTTCACAAAGTCAACAAAAGAAGCGTCTTTTGAAATACAAGGATAGTGACTGTTAATCAGATGACGGTGTAGCTGTGTATGTATTCTGTGTTGTTGATCTGATCAAATCAAAGATCATCTGAAAGTCGATACTAATAACGCTTTACCTTATCGAGGATGTCGCTACCTTGTTTTCACAAGCCAAGCGCATAAACATGGGGCTTCTCGCGATCATGTGCTATGCATTTCGTTAACGACTAGCCACCTGCGCGGAGAGAGTGGTGGTGGTGATCAAAAGTGCATGTCAGAGGTTAGTCCAACCGTAAAGGTCAAGTTAACGCGTCATAGGATAAGGAATTAGGAATTGCATTTTTGTCGTGTTACTATGGGATTTTCATGATTATAAGTAAGGGAAAAATTTGATCTTGCATCATATATTTTTCTGGCTGTAGTGTGAGTAACTGTTTACAAATTCAGTTTCATTTTGCTCATAGATATTTGTGTGGGATTTCGTATATAGAAGATAATGTCATTTTATTAATTAAGTGTTTAGTAGAGTTTCTGAGTTACATAACCATAATATTTTGATAATGCAGAATCTCAGTTATTTTATCACATCCAGTCATCCATCATGGCTGATTTTTAAAGGAGACCATAAGTGCAAATTCACACAAAACTGAACCTGTGGAGAACTTCAAAACTGTTCTCTATTTATAAACCAAACTTGACACGTACATAGATCTGATGGTGTACTAAGGCTTTTGGTAGTTTTGGAATTGTGAATAAAATATATTTCTGCATTTCCATGGCAACAACTTTGACTGAATTTGGTAATGGTGTTCTTTTACAGAGCACCCCACGAAGGTCCCGGGGTAGAATAGGCCTTCAGCAACCCATGCTTGCCCATACCCTAGTTTTTGATTTCGTAATAAAGTATTTTCAGTATTCTCCTTCCGCTTTGGATGGAGGATTTAATGTCATAACTATATTGATGACTTTGTTTTCATGTTTTCATTATGTGAAATTCATGCTCTTTAACAGAAGTATGCCCACAAACACATCATTGCTTATGTCCCATGTAACATTACATCACCAGTGCCAAACCGATAAGGTCAAAGGACCTTTCAGACTCCATACTATCTCTTTCTCTTTTTCAACAAAAGCAAACCGTCTGTGCACTAGATCTGTGAATGTTCACATCTGTGAATGTGCCTGCGTTCTATGTTTGCTACTTTCCATCCTGAATCATTAAACACATATGTCGCTCCTCTTCCACCCTTGTTTTACTGTCAAAAAAATATCCAAATACCTCACAAAAATAAATGCACTTTGCAGTTTGAATTCTGTGAAAATTCACCTGTTCTGTGTTTTTGTACACTCAGTATTGTTTCCGTTTTTTGTTTTCTGTGACATCTATCAGACTACTGAACATCATAAAAGAGGAATGTCATACTTACAGTTTCACTGCACAAATGTACAGGAATAAAATTTATCATAAAGAAATTTACACTCAAACAAGTTTCTCATTCAACTTATACGAACCTTATGCAAAATTATGCATCATGTGTATTGCCTGAGTGAGGCTCCAAATACAAAATTTCCCACTTGTTTCATATAAGTCGTATGACACACTTGCTCTTATAAATATCTCTGTTTAGTAGTGAAATGTATTTTGTGGTGGACACTGACAATACGTGAAATATCCCTCAAGGGTCACACACTCTGTGAAGTAAAACAGAACAGTATCTACATGAGTGGTTTAAGCTTTTACTCATGACTCTGAAGATCCTGCTGTTCCCCACGTGGGCATGGATCATTGGATGGAAACAAAATGTTTCATCTTTTATTCACCTTAGGTTATCTTTGCCATCAACATGGCTGGTCCAGGGTATTGGTAATGCCCATCACTATATGAGTACAATGTGTGGAACTCATTTTAGGGGTTTCCCACTGTGCTATTTTTGAATATTGAACTTCATGTCAAGCTGATACTAAGTGTAATTACCAGCATGAAAACATTAGTTTAACCATGCCCACTGAAGGCCATTTCGTCTTTTTTGTTACTGTTTGGAAACCAAATCCACTGTCGATTGTCAGAGGACTTGTGAACAATTATAACCGAAATATATACATTTTTAATGTTATCACTAATTTTAAGCTGTTTTGCCCATTTTTTTTCCAGTTAATGGTTTTCGTAACCAATACTATCATGGCAATGAAATGCATGCATGCGAAAAAAAATATCTTTGTCAAAGTGCCTTACTTTGGGCACAATTAATCTAGACACCTACTGTGACCTAGCCGAAGCCGGAAAAATACAGATCCAGTCTAGGAAAAGTCTGTCATTAAAAGACTCAAATTGACTAATTTGTGACAATGGCTGTGAAATAAGGATCATGATGCAAATCATATCAAGACATAGTCATCATGAGAATCCCTACATATTTTGAACATCAACATGATCAATAGACGAGGATGTTACTTGTCATGATCATTCAATCCTGTTGAAGCATGATACATTTTTAGGTCAATCCATCAACACAAACAATTTCAGAGAATTGATCTTGCAGGTGGATCAGATCTTGAACCAGAGGAAGAGGAAGGGTGTTGTAGAGTACTTGGTGAGATGGCGAGGGTTTGGAAAGGAGGAGGACAGCTGGGAACCTCTCAAGAACCTCTCCAACTGTACAGCTGCCATGGCTGCATATATGAAGCTTACGGTAGGAGGATTTGTGTGTCAAGTCAAAGAAATAAGTTCTCTGGAGCTAGTTTTAGAAATGGGCCTTGTGTAAGACCTTGGTTTCATTTGTAGGTCGTTGCATACTTGCATACTTGTATCTGAATTATGATGGATGACGCTTTTGTCAAATGCATCCGATTTTATGTGGGTTGCTATGGGGTTTTTTTCCTTTTGTTTTCCTTTTTGAATAAAGTTGTTTCTGTTTTAGTCCTATTTACTTTATCATAGTCAATCTTAAATCCTTTTCCAGGCACCATCGAAAACTCAGAAGAAGTCTACAAAGTCCAGATCACGGTCAAGGTCACGATCCACCAGCCGAAGTAGAACAACAAAGTCAAAGAGCAGTCGCTCACGAACCCCAAGAGCCCGCAGTCGAACTCCTAGATCCAGATCGCGGTCATCATCAAGGGGTAGACAAGCAAAACAACCAGAAACTCCACCACGACAGTCAAGAAGAACAGAAGTTGTCACAAAATCTTCTACAAACCGAACACCAGGCAGAGTTGAAAGAACAACGGAAGTTGTAAAGGTGAGTGCCCCATTCCTTGTGAGTTCTTTCGGGTTCTCACAAACTTGAGAATAACTTGAACTTTTTTCTGTTGAACAAAAAGGTTGTCCTAGAATGGTATTGTAGATGTTTTAATAGAAACAAGAATGTCTTCTTTATCCTTTTTGTGGGAACTGTTCCAGATCTCCAAAGCCTTGTTAAAAGTCACATTCAACGTAAAACACAACTTTGGAGATTCTGATACCTTTCGGTATGCACTTACCAAAACAAATAATCAAAAATGCCAATTCAACCTATAAAGCTGAAAAAAAACGCAATGAAAAACAGCATGCGAAATCAGTGTTCAGACAATTAACTAATTTTCCCCCAGGGCTGGGGGGAAAAGTGGTTTCAACATCTATGCTGTGCTTCACTCATAACGCATGCACAGGGAATAGGTTCGCAGAGCTTGAAACAGTATGCCTGCCCGGAGTATGTGGTCATGAGCACTATTCTAATATTGGTTGTGTACATAAGAAAGTAAATAATCTGCATGTTACATGAAAAGAAAATCATGTTGATTGTGATAAGCAGACTCTGACAAAGAGAAAACTCAATGTCTGGATTATTGACTCTTGAATGTCTGCATGCCTCTCTTGCTAATGACAATATGCAATGCATAACTTCAATCACTGACCACATGCAGTTTGAAATTAACACCTATCGAGTCTATACGCCATAAACAAAGAACCGGCTAAGCACATCGGCAATTGGAACCATGGTCAATGAAAAGGCTTCTTTACACTTGAGCACACACTGTTCGGTATTGTGGCTGCATTATTTTGAGGGAGGTAACCCAAGTACAAACTATTGCACTTTTTTTGTGCGGTTATGCACTTATAATTTTTTTAATTTGTTTTTTCTTAACCAGCAATGCATTCTGTATTTCATGGATAAGTGATAACTGTGTTTTAATTATGTTTTTATATTTTGGTTGCATGTGACCTTTAATTTATACGTATGGAATTTCTGTCATCAGAATTAGTCCAATATCATAAGCCGACATATAGCATTATTCTGATCAGTATTGGAAGTAGGAGATGTACTGTTGAACAAATAGTTCACATATAAACAGTATCATTTTAATTATGTTATTGTGTGCTTAACTATGCATATAAGCATATTGTACAATCTCTAAACTGTTGCACATGACAAAGTAGTGAAATTAAGTGTTATATTTCAGCACTAGAAAGAAAATAAACATCAATACAAATGGGAATAGTATCAGGTTAACAGTTTGCCTGTTTTGAAAACTGAAGCTTTAAAATGTTAGAAGTAAACATAGAAATGCTTCATCTGAATTTTGAGGTGGGTAATTGCAGTTTGGAGGGATAGTAGTGTGACCTCGAAAAAAAATTGTCAGTGCTACCTTAGTGTGGAATCAGACCCCAGTCATAACCCTGAAGGTTAATCTAATTAACACCGGCTTGATAGTCTTATGTGACTGATAAAAATTCTTGTGTTTCTGATTAAGCAAATACGAGATGAGTCAAAGCCAACTGAGGTGAAGACAACACGGGTTGTACAATCACGGACAGAGGTGAAGACAGTTGAGGACAAAGTTGATGGGAAGCTTGTTGCTGCCAAGCCAAAGGAAGGCAGTGGCAACAGCCTGTACACACTATGGCAGACAGCTGACACAGCAGTCCTCATTCTGTTTGTCTGTGTCTCCATAATTGTTCTCAGCTACATTGTGGAGAACTACTGCAGGTATGTGCTCTCACAGATTATCAGGGTTTGACTTTGAGAATGGAGGGGTTGAGGGTTGGCTATCAAAGATTGTTTATGGCATTACTTGCAGTCAGCTTGCTTTGAAATACATATATTTTTCTGGGTTACATCTTTTTATTTTATTAACCCAGAAAAATCTCTATGCTTATCAAATAGCATCTTTTAAAATGCCAGTCAAGCATCGTTTGAAGTTATGGAATGGTGTAATGTAGTGTATATTTAGGTAATTACTCGAATGAATTAGTGGTCATGTGGACAGTGGTTTTGATGGATGGATGAAACAAGTACATCCATTAGGGCTGCTCCTGTGAAATAGGTACTATGAATATTCTGGCTGCATATCTGTATGTCACCAGGACAGGTTGGTGACACTAGGGGTGAAACGGTAAGCTCTTACCACAGGTCTGTACATATTGCGGTACCAGGCCTTTAGTTCAGTGCAGTTCAGTCAGTATAGGAGATATTAGCATGAAGCAAGAAGGGGAAAAAGGACAATAAGAACTAAACTTTACATTCTTTAATGACATGGAAATAATAAATCATAATCTTTGCTATTTTGAATGAACAAAACTGTCATTTTATGATTAGATAGGAAAAGTTAGTATCACTGTAACCTTTGAGCTCACAGCTGTGTGATAATAGCAATTAGCCAAGTATGATTAAAAGTCACTATCATCACATTAAGATTTACCGCAATGAAATCACCACTACGTTCCAGAAACATTCATGTTTTAAATGCACGATACACAAATCAGAACTTATCAAATTTGACACAACAGTTGTCATAAGACAGTTACTGTATGACTGATCATTGTCATTGATCTAAATCATTGTCTTACTTTCGTTTCAGTCTGTTAAGCATATAGACTATTCACAGTCCTTCGGCAGTATTGATAAACTATCATTCATTTAAAATTTCTTTCAAAGTTCACTAAAAAATGTCATTCTCCATTTTGAAACAGAAGTGTTTTAGCTGCTTCCTCTTTTCCTTGGTCGATAATTGTATATAAATGTTTATTGTCCTGACATTGCTTGTTGTGGTAACAACAATAAGAAAAACGTGATTCTAAAAACTGATGGTAAAGTCACCAGATCCATATCTATAATTACAGTCGTCCATCGACTCCCTTACATACAATCATATATTCCATGGACCCACATCCCATTTATCTTCACCTGTATATATATTTACAGTTGTAACCCATGGGCAGTCATGTTCTCACAGCAATGTATATGTGTTGATTAAAATAACGTGAGTGAGTTTAGTTTTACGCCACACTCAGCAATATTCCAGGTTTGTGGCAGCGGTCTGTAAATAATCAAGTCTGGGTCAGACAATCCAGTGATCAACAACATGAGCATCGATCTGCGCAATTGGGAACTGATGACGTGTCAACCATGTCAGCCAGCCTGACCAGCCGATCCCGTTAGTCGTCTCTTACGACAAGCGTAGTCGCCTTTTATGGCAAGCATGGGTTGCTGAAGGCCTATCACATGTTATGTAGATGTAGCTACCTACGATGATTATTCACAAATGTGTACAATTTCAGCAAGATTTCATGTATTGTACCAATCAAAACTACGTCGTATCGTTGGAGGTGAAGAAACAAACTTTGAAAATGAAAATAAATATGTGTGTAGTAAACCTGCAGTTAAACATCGCATCACTTGATAATTCAGTTTCCCTTCCCGTTGAGCTAGCTATTATTTAACAAAACCAGAAATAGTATCTAGCTATGTACAAATGGTTCTCTCCAATCTACCTGTGATTCATTTGAAAATATAACTTTTAAGAATTTATATCATTGCCAGAAAATTTGTGTGTCTCATGTAGTTGCTTCAGTTGAGATGATATATATTATCATGTTAGTATTATGCAGATTTCTACGAATATAATTTAAAATATTAATTAACATAGGCTCAACACATCGGGTTATGTGTCTGGATACATGCTACGTATGAGATAGCTAGCTTTCTTATGAGTTTTTTCAACATGCATTTTCGGATGACATGTTTACATGCTATACAAAACATGTGTTGCATCTGAGCAAATATGGCAACTACTCGGCTGGTGGCATGTCTTTATGATAAAGTTGTCTTTTACTATAAGTTATTACCATGTTTCAATGTTCATTTAAAGTAACTGAGAAAGAAACTGAACCCAGCTACTGATCTGGTATCTGTATTTTCTCTCTTCTACATAGGCAACTTAGGGCGATCTTACTTACCTCCAAGAAAATAGCAACCGTAGGTAAAGAAATGCATAGATTGTGATGAAATGATTGAATTTCAAGACATTTTAGAAAAGGGTTAAAGAGGTAAATAAAATGACGGTATAAAAACCCAAAATACCGAATTTGGTGATTATATTATGGTATACAGAACCTAAGACAAAATACTGCCATTCAGCTAATGCTGCAGTATACCGTTTCAACCCTAGGTGACACTGCCCTTGTTGGAGCTGGGGACACAAATGATATCACAAATATAATCTGAAATATTACACTAGTCTGGACAGTGTTTTAGTTTGGGGGGGTTGGGGGGTTGTTTTTGTTAATCTCACCTGCTGGTCAGTATTATTGGCAACATCTCACTCGTTTTGTAATGACTAGGGTACTAGTTCAAGATCACAAACATTTGTGGTTACAATACACTGAAAATGTATTGGTGCATTTATCATTCAACTGGTAGATACCAGGGCTGCAACAAATACACTACATGGCGAATATGATATTCCACTATGTGGAGAATATGATTGGGTAAAAAATACACAAATGCAATACAGTAGAATCTGTCGAAATTTGTCATTGGGACTGAAGAAATTGCGTGTTTAGACAATGTGCTGGATTGTAGACCTGATGATCAATGTACAAGCCACAGATGGGCCTGAGATTTTATGACAGTGTTGACAGCTTGCTGGTTTGGACAGCTTCCACTGTATTGTAGTTAAGTGATTGATGCACAATATGGAACCCCTATGCTGACTGTTAATTTGTTATAGTAATAACCAGTGATCTGACATAACACTCAAATTTAGTATGTAATCGACTAATAGTTGTAGGCCAAACTACCATGTGCAGCCTTTGCAAACTAACATGATTTGCACTACTGTAAGGATAGTACATATTCCATTCTTGCATATCTCACACTGAAAAAAGACACAAGAGCTCGAGTAAGACATGCTCTTTTTAAAAAATTGTAAATATTCATTCATATTCTGTTCTGGTAACCTTGCATAATGGATTGAATTAATGAATGGCTATGGTTCGATTCACCGAATATGGGAGTGCATTGTAACAGACATAGTAGATACCTTCAGAATATAGGCCTTGTTTGAAAGGTTTTGGGAAATATCCGTTCATGGTCATGGTTGAGGATTGTTTCACATACAAGCACAAATTGCTGTTGCAGCCCATCTGAAATGTGGAAGTTTCTGGTTGGTCTATACACATCTGTAGTCGGAGCTGTTGTTGCTGCATGGCAGTTTGTCACAGCATCATCGGCAAGGGCTTTGGAGACAGCAGCAAACTTTACTCGCAACAGTTGGAAGAAGGTGACCACCAACTAGACAAAGGAGTGCTCTACAGAGGCCTCTAGTGCAGACACTCGTAGATGTGTGTACCTTATAGAAGGAACAGTGTCTACACCAGGCAAAGGTGTGCATCTCCACATTCAATTACACAACACAGGAAATCAAGAATGGAATTGTGAAATTGTGCAGTTTCATTTTTTTAATTGCAGTCATGAAGTTCATGTTGACTATGGTTGCACTGATACTTCAATCTCAAATCTAGTATCTTCTAGTGCTGTTAAGCATTGATAGGTTCTGACATCTAGGCATAGTATTATGTTTTTTAAAAGTATCTTTTTAACAGGTCACTATATTCTTATTATGTCAAAAAAACCATGATCTTTATGTATTGAACCAGATAAAGTGTAAACTCATGGGAGATTTATTAAGATCTTCCATATTTTTCTATACTAAACATTCCCGTTATTCTAACCTTGCACTGACCAAAGAGTTACCTCCCCTAACATGTCGAAATCAAGATTCCATTCATGCCTGACTTAGTTTCTGTGAAATATTGATATGAAAAAACTTCTCTCTTTTTTATCCCTTTCTAGCATCAGTTAGAATGCAGTGTTGGATATTGAATTTGTACAGTGATGACTCTTTGTATAGGAGGTATGAAAATGATGTTCATTGTTGGCCTGTGTACTTAGAATAGGCTTTTAAAGACTCTTGCATTCTTACTTGATCTAGTCTTAGCTCTAACATTTTACACTTATCACAGTATTGCTGTATTTATGTAGTGTCTGGATTATCATTTTTAGATTTTATGTGATTTTTGCTTTACAAGTACAATGTGTACAAAATCAGAAGTGCTACCTATGTATTTCTTTGAAATAGGCAGCATTCAACAATTGTAAACATGATACACTGAGGCAGAATCAGGACAAACCGATGTTGAAATACTGAAACAAATATGAGCATTAACTTTGCAAATGATGATTACTGTTGGGTAAAAGAAACCTTTTCTGATTTGTACTAAAGGTAATTGTTGTACCGTTAGAAGGTTTGGAGATGAAATGTTCTTGAAAATCACTGAAGAGTATGACAATTTCCACTGAGTTATATACAAGATATTCACCAACTGAACTTTATGTATGTAGGTAGTTGGTACATTGCAGAAGATATTCACAGAATGATCCTCTTTTTCTGTGCTGACATTGCTGCAGCCATACAGTTCATATCCTGTAGGTTGGCTGCTGCCTGATGACCATGTTCTTGCTCAGTTTGTCATGTTCAGTCAGTATCATCTCTCATTTCATTCAGTCACTAAAAGTGGACTTTCCAACCAATTATGTGTTCTTTTATGTAAGACTTCTCTCATGAAATGAATGTATTACGTTTTGAAACTTTTACCTTTACATTGAAATGTTTTACATCATTGTGTAAGGTTATCCTGTGTAGTCTTACTATTTAGTGTAATTCCTTTTGGTCATAATGTTGTCACTGGTTTTCATGTTCAGTTTCATTTTTCATCCAAATCATCTATATTTTCAATGAATACTGTGCCAAACAATTTGATTTAACTTCATTGGTTTTACTAGATTTTTCATTCATGTGTTGTGTAAACTGTGTTCAGTAGTATTCAGACAATGCATACAAAGGGTATGCAAGTACTAGTGGTTTGGGTTATAGCTTGTTACTTCTCCCTACATACTGCCTACTGTTGACAGTGCGCATCGCAAGTGGATATTAGATCAAAACCATTTTATAGTTGTAAACAGAATCATGAACTGAAAACCCTGTGCAACAAATCAGCTGCCACATGTGGCATTACTAATGGGCAGCTAAGAAGTGTTTATCAGCTATCCCATCGTTAACCATTTTTAGCACTTTTTCACCCAATCTCTATATGCAGTTAAGTAACATAGATGTACCTATGTATACCAATAAAGGAAAACAACTTTGTAATTTCTTGAGTCTTGTTTTTACTTCTGAATTGAACCATCCTTTGTTTAATTCAGCAGGGTTGTACTTCACAAAAAATCAAATGTGATGAAGTGCAACTGAGAACGCACTTATTTTGTTAACTGTTAAATCTACTCAAGTTTTCATATCAAACAATTAGATAATATCCCTTATATCTTGACATAATGAATACAAGCTGTACATGGATTTTCAAAAGGGAATATCTGCCCATTGCGATTTAGCAAAGAGCAACAATGACCACTGCTTCAGTCATCAAGGATTTGGCTAGGGACAGCAGTACAAAGAGGGGTGTCACAAAAGTTTCTGGCCTCATGTTGCATAAATTGCACAAACTCGACAAAACTCACCCTGTTTCTAGAACAGTACCTAAGCATGAGCTTGACATGCAAAACATTGATTCCACATGCCTTAATTTTCTCTTATATGCAGGTAACTGTCAAACAGCATAACCCTACCATTTGCTCTCAAAATGGAAAGAACTGAATGCAGGGGCATTATGAGGTACCTTCATTTACAAAACAAATTCATCATGACATAAACATGAACAATGCTTCTTCACATAGCCCAGTCAAACAGGCAAACGAGTGACCCACATGGAGTGACTACCAAAGATAGAACTGAAGCTGCTGTCATCACAAAAATGGAGGACAGGCAAGTAACAATGAGCTACTGAACATGACATCAGCAAAACATCAGTGACATGAATAATCCATGGACATCTGCAAATGAACAAGGTGTCTGCCCAATGGGTGCCTAGAATGTTATCTGAAGAACACTAACACCAGAGAGTCGTGGTTTGTCGTCAGCTTCATGACTAGTGAAGAGATCCAAATGCTTTCTTGGGTTCTACTGTTTTTCAGCATGAAACCAGGGATCATCACTTTTACAGTAAGTGAAAGTATGCAGTGGAGGCATTTGACATTGCCAAAACCTAAAAAGTTTTCCAGTGGCAAAATCATGGACTCTGTTTTCTAGGACTCCACCTGTGTGTAATCAAGATAGAATATGTAAAGATGGGCTCCACAATAAATGGTACATATTATACTGATGAATTGCATAGGTTGAATGATCAGATCAGAGAAAAGCACTCAGGTAAACTTCACTGAAGTGTCTAGCTCCATGAGGACAATTTGCTTGTTCACACGACCCATCACCCCCAGCTCATCCTCAAGGTCTTGCCCATTCTGACGTCTGCCTCATAACTCAAATCTGTTCTCAAGGCCTGCAAATTTGAGACAGATGAAGTCATCACTGCTGTGGAGAAGTTTTAAAGATCATATAAAACAAGAGTCATCAGAAGATGACATATCCCCCCGGACCCCATATATTTGAAAGGACAAATCATCTGACAGTTACTTGATGTTTTCCTAGATTAAGTCTGAATCGTTTCCATGGAAGTCATGAAATATATAAATGCCATATATCTAAACAGCAAAAGGCACCACTTCAAGATCTGTCTCACATATCTGGTAAAAGGGTCTGGTAAAAGATATGAGAAATCACAAAAATCTGTAAATAGCATAAGACACCACTTTGGGGTCTGTCACAAATATCTAGAAAGTTTTACTGACAGATATTACAAAGTTTTTGAGTTCTGCTCCGGAAACGAAACACCTGCCAATTTGAGTCAGAAACATTTCCATTGCAACCAAGAAAATTATAAATCACTAAAACCTGCAAATAGCAAAAGGCACCACTTTGTGGTCTGCCACACATATCTACCAAACTTTGCAGAATCATATTGAACAGTTTTTGAGTTCTGCTCCAGAAACGAAGCCCCTCCCACCGTCAAACTAACACCAAAATGTTCCATGGAAAAAAAAAATAAATAAATAAAAATGCCAAAACTGTGTAAACAGCAAATGGCACAATTATAGGTTGACATTATTATATCTATCAAGTTTGATCTGAAAATATTGAACGGTTTCTGAGTTATGCTCCAGAAACAAATTGATTACGGACAGACGGCGGACGGACAGACAGACGAGGCGGTGACTATATCCCCCGGCGCACTGACTCATAGAGGCCATTTTAACATATCTGCAAAACCTGTTGCAAGGGATAATTAAAAGCAGAATTAACAGCAGAGCCACATACCCCGTAGCCACTTGAACAGCAATACGATGTTTCAGAGATAGCAGTGTCGCAAATCAGCTTAAAATTTTAAAAGATATCAAAATACTTATACACAGTTTTAAGTGCATTTCATTTCCCTTTTTCAAACCAATGGCTGTGTATGGTGATAAATAGGTTTTTCCATATGTCTCATATGCTGGAAAAATTTAACACTGGATCTGACCCTTTAGGAACAAGAGTCATCAGAAGATAACATATCATCCCGGTTCCCACATATTTGAAAGGACAAATCATCTGACAGTTACTTAATGTCTTTTTAGACTTAGTCTGAATTGTTCCCATGCAATTCATGAAAAATATAAATGCCATACATCTGTAAACAGCAAAAGACACCACTTCAAAATCTGTCTCATACGAGGGGAAGTCAATAAGTTCATAGAAGTGGGTGCTGATATATCCTTGGTGATGTTGTCATTGGTGTCATTATTGAGTTGATTCATCTGTGACTCTGTATACTGATACCCAACCTTCCTCGAGCATTTACTTGAGAGTTAGAGCCTTTAAAAGACGATTACCCTGCACAAATCATGGAAACCTCCAAAACTGAGTTTCGTGCAGTTATCAAGTTTCTCACTAAAGAAGGTGTGAATGCAACCGAAATCCACAAATGCATGATCAATGTGTATGGCGAGGAAGCCCCTCAATATTCCACTGTGGCAAAATGGTCAGCTGAGTTTAAGCGAGGTCGCAGCTCCTTGGAAGATGACCCACGGTCAGGAAGACCTTCTGAAGCCATTACAGAAGATACAATTGCCCGGATCCAACGCTTAATTATGTCCGATCGGAGAATAAAGGTGGACGAGATAGCTTCAGAGTGTGGCATTTCACATGGAAGTGTTTGCACAGTGATCCATGAACACCTGCACATGTCCAAGGTATCCGCAAGATGGGTCCCTCGTAACCTAAATGCACATGATCGTCACCAGAGAGTTGAATCCAGTCGTGAGCTGTTGGACATCTACAACGCTGATCCTGATAACTTTCATGCTCGTCTGGTTACTGGGGATGAAACCTGGATTCATCACTGGGATCCCGAAACCAAACAAGAATCCATGCAGTGGAAGCACAAGCATTCTCCTGCACCCAAGAAGTTCAAAACACAACCTTCTGCTGGCAAGATCATGGCAACCGTTTTCTGGGATTCAAAGGGTGTGATTCTCATAGACTATAAACCACCTAAAACTACGATCACAGGGGCTTACTATGCTGACTTGTTGAAAAGATTGAGAGCGGCCATCAAAGAGAAGAGGCGTGGGAAGTTGACAGCTGGTGTCATGCTTCTCCACGACAATGCACCAGTCCACAAGAGCCGTGTTGCACAAGCTTCTCTTCAACAATGTGGCTTCGAACAACTAAACCATCCCCCATACAGTCCAGATCTGGCCCCCAGCGACTACTATCTGTTTCGCAATTTGAAATCTCACTTGCGTGGAACAAGATTTGCCAATGATGATGACCTCAAGGCAACAACAGAGGCGTGGCTGAGGGACCAATCTGAAGACTTCTATTTCAAGGGCATAGACAGTCTCAAAGACAAATGGGCAAAATGCATCGAGGTTCAGGGAGACTATATTGAAAAATAAAACCAATATCACAACCATTGTGTTCTGTTTTATATCGAGTTCTATGAACATATTGACTTCCCCTCGTATATCTGCAAGATCTGTTGTAAGATATGAAATGGTTTTCCAGTTGTGCTCTGGAAACGAACCCTCTCCCTCTATTTTGAGACTAAGTCTGAACTGTTTCCATGGAAACTGGAAAAAATAAATATGCCAAAACTTTGTAAATAGCAACCGATCACTTACATTTTCTGCTTGAGCAATGAAGCTGAAACTTTGCATGCTTGCTCCTTCTCATGATAATAAATAAGTATGACCTCATTATACATGTGTGCTTAAGTTAGTTTTTCAGTTCAGTAAATTCTGTGGTTACAAAACATTTCAACAATTTTCCCCAAGTACCCCAGGCATTAGGTCATAATTGTGTTCCTGACTCTTAGAAAACCCAAGATCGGGCAAACTAATGTTCATTTTGTACTTGTTTTCTTTAACTGACAGTATCTAGGTGATTTTACCAAAATGTGGTTGAACTTTAATGAAGAAAGTATGAGTAAGATAATCTTGTGGCTGGATCATATTATCTTAAACTATATACACAAAAGATTTGTCTTATTACATATTGTGTCAAAACAATAGGTTCCTGTCATCTTAGTGTGACATTTATCTAGAAGCATCTTCTAATTTGTGTAGACATAACAGTTAACCTATCCTTTTTAACAGCTAGTCTGGGAGATGGCTTCTTATCACTTTAGGCTGTCATTTATCTGAGAATGCTGAACTAATATTTTATATCTGTATTATCCTAATACATATTTCTTGTGGATAATGAAGCATAAATAAATTGTTCTCCATGATAACTATTACAAAGCGAGAATAACACACGAACACTTAGAGTTAGCTCCCTTTAGCCTTCAAATGCAGCAGTTGATATGAGCTACTCTTTGCAAGGTATTCTTATGACAATGTGCTGAAACACAGAAAACCTTGTGCAACTAATGATAAGATCACAAGTAAACAATCTGCATGCACAGTACTTACGCACCATATAGTTGAAGGATGGATTAGTTCTCCAGTAACAGTTTATCTGAAGATCTGGATTGTGCTACAGAATAATCACCAGTACCACAAGCTTGTCACCCAATCAAAACTAATTACGTGAGTTTAGCTTTATGCCGCACTCAACAGTATTCCAGCTATATGCAAGCACTCTGTAAACAAAGGACCAGACAATGCATGGATCAACAACATGAGCATCGACCTGCGCAATTGGGATACAATGACATGTCAACCAAGTCAGCACACCTGACCACCTGGGTTTCTAACCCAGATCTTCTTGGGTCCTATCAGAACTGTGGGAAGGAACAATTCACCAGTTACACAAGCTTGTCACAATATCAGAACTGTTACAGTGAACAGTTCACCAGCTCATCACACTTTTGGAACTGTAGCACAGAAGAGCTCACCAAATACACAAGCTCGTCACAATATCCAAACTGTGGCACAGAAGAGCTTACCAAATACACAAGCTCGTCACAATATCCAAACTGTGGCACAGAAGAGCTTACCAAATGCACAAGCCTGTCACACTCTCCGAACTGTATCACTAAACAGTTCACCAATTACACATGCTTGTCACACTATCAACACAGTGGGATTGACTAGTTCACCAGTTACACACTTTATCACTCTACTGTCACATCATAAAAGGCGACTATGCTTGTCGTAAGAGGCGACTAACAGGATCTGGTGTTCAAACTCACTGACTTGGTTGACAAAAGCCATCAGTTCCCAATTGTGCAGATCAATGCCCATGCTGCTGATGACTGGATTGTCTGGTCCAGACCCGATTATTTACAGACCGACGCCATATAGCTGGAATATTGCATAGTGCAGTGTAAAAGGAAACTCACTCACTCATTCAACAGTTTTCCCCGTGTACCAAAAGTCTATTGTCACACTATCACTCAAGTATCAGAAATGTGGCACAGAGCAGAAAACAGGTAACTTGTGGGACAGGAAAGACAACTGGTAACATAAGTTGGTCTAACTCTCCATTTTTTAGGAGAGAATACTTTGTGAACAATACAATGAGTGAGTGAGTTTAGTTTTACGCTGCTTTTAGCAATATTCCAGCAATATCACGGCGGGGGACACCAGAAAATGGGCTTCATACATTGTACCCATGTGGGGAATCGAACCCGGGTCTTCGGTGTGGTGAATAATAAAAGCTTGTATCATAAGTGACAGTGTAAAGTCTCAATAATACATCACCAAACAAAATGACATAGTGGCTCTTATTCAGAATCCTTTTCCCAAAAGTTATGTTTTCAAAATTCTGCATAACTTTCTGTAAATAAACGCCAAAATCTCATTTACATAAAACTATGACATTTGAAGTAACGAGACATGCAAAATGAACACTGAATGATAGGAGCAACACTTTGTCACCCATGTCACATGAAACCATAACACATCATCCAGCCTGTTGAAAGGATTTCAGTTATGTAATGGTGTATCATCCAAACATTTTACAAGGCTACTAATGTCTCATATTTTGACTAATTAGGGAATTCAAACCAATGTTCAGCTTATGGCATGGCTAAGGAATGTAACTGAGGTACCTTTAACTAATGGGCCCTCTACAACCTGCACTTTTTTGTGCAAGTTGTACGAACTTTTTACAAAATCATACTTAGTTCGCCTACCTAAATATTAACACTTATTGTGTATAAATATGTTATTCCAAGGTAACTAAGGATCAAATTTTGATGATATCCACACATATTCAAGATCATCTAACATATAAAGACTGAAATATCCCTGAACACATCTCATTGGGTAACTTCTACAGGGCCTCAGTTTGACAATGATTGGAAAGAGGCATTCAGTCAACAGCATGATGTGCACCAAGTGCTTGAAAATCTGTATTTTGATGCATAGTGACAGAATTGCTTCATATCACTGTCAAGGAGCACAACATTTACTGCTGACTGCGGCAACTTCATATAGAGGCAGAGGTGTGCTTAAAACATGGGCAACTTTACATTAGCCAAAGTGTAATGAACTAGGGATCAAAACCAGACATTCATTTGTCTTTCCTGCAACTCTACTCAGAATTTGGCAATGCTCTTAATGAAGAGAGTAACGATCCTAGAAACAAACTGTGAGCAAATGATGGGGGTACCAGGTAGAGATTTTTGAGCAGGCACAATGAATTTTTCATGATTTTTTTACATTTCAGTTTTGACAAGAAGTTATCTGAATGATCATTTGTCAAGTATTGTCCATTGGTATTGTGCGGTACATCACAATGAACTTTGATTTATTACATATGTCTTCACATAATATTGTTCTTTTTAAGTGATACACAGAATTTGACATCACTAATTAAAACTTTTTGAGAAGAATGGATTTTTGAACATTTGTGACAAATAACAAGTATATACTGAATTCTTTAACCACAAAGAATCTAATCTATGCATGAATATACATGTCCTTACATTCAGAATACGCCGACTGGGTTGACACATCATCGGTTCTCAGTTGTACTGCCGAGACTATTTATGTACTCAGGAAAAACAGGATTCAAACCACCTTGGTGGGAGAGATGTACAAGGATCTGAATAACTGGTGTATGCACATCAGAGATGCATGTCTGCATACCAGTGACCAAAACTTGGGTGCCTCTAGTTCTTTGTGAGAACAAAGGTATATGCAAAATTACAACAAATCTTTAGAAACTAAGCATTGTGCAGGTTTACAACTTCACACAGATCAAATAAAAATCTCGAAAATGTAAAAAAATATAAAAAATACTCAGTTATAAGTTATGTATATTTATTACACAGATGAAAAAGATCTGAAATCACAATGAAGGTGAGTCTCACAAGTACGTATTGTACAGTTTCAAATACCAGCAAATTACATGCTTCAACACATAGTTCTACTCAATGTTCTTTGAGTATATAGCCTCTATTATTTTCTTCATGTTCCACACACTGTTCATGATGCTGTTGCAAACAAAATGAACTAAGACATTAGCTCAGGTTCATGACTGGTTATAAAGGCTTGATGAACTTGCTCGTGAAGGACGACATTCGTTCAGATCTTCCAAAAAGCGTCTTATTACTGGCAAACTTCAATGTTCTTGGGCGAGTTGCAAGTGGTCAAACTTTTACTAAAATGTGGAATTGTATCAGTTCGTAAGTGAAACAAGAGCTTCCACAATGTTCCCCTTATGTTCTCTCAGAACCCTCTCCGCCTGTGTTCGGCCAATTTCTATTTCATTTACAATTAGATCTACGTCATCTTTGTTGATCTTCACTTTCGAAAGTTCTCTTTCTCGTTCCTGTCTTTCAGAAGCCTCCTTAGCTTTACTGACATTCACAACCCGCATGGCATCACTGATGCTCTGAGCGGAGATTTCTGTTTCTTCGACATAGTCAGTCACTTTCTCTAAATCGGCGGCCCCTGAGTCATGTTTGGCAACCTTCTTTGATTTGCCTTCCTTCTTATCCTCATTCTCTTCCATTTCCACGTTTTCTTCCTCCGTCGCCATGTTGGAGCATGTGCGAGATTTTCTCGCTTACCTCCCCGGTTCCTATCTGACTGGTTTCACACAGACAATGCGCGTCCGCCTAAATTAAACTTGTAAGATAAGCCATGGGAGAAGATGCATAGTCATAAAATCGGCTGAAACCACGCAGGTCAGGTTATATTCCAACAAAGTTTAGGTACATCCATTAAAAATAGCTAGTCTTTCAATACAATTTATAAACCTGTCTTATCAATGAAAAGGTTAGTAAAGACTATATATATCTAAAGTGAACCCTTCATACCAGCGGCCTCGGTAGCGCAGTAGGTAGCGCGTCAGTCTCATAATCAATGTGGCAAGAGCCATCTGAAGGTCGTGAGTTCGATCCTCACCCGGGGCAGCATATTTTTTAAATAGGTACTTTTTGTATAATGTTTTCGAAAGATTTATAAACGAAAATACACCACTGAACTTACAGGGGCAAAACGATTTTGTTCATTCTGTTACAGACATTGCAATATATATACCACTGAGCTAGGATGTAAACACCGTTTTCATGTATTTCATACATCAAATTGCAACATACATAATATACACGTGTACTAGTCAGAGGAGATACCTTCTGCCATAATATACACCACACTAAATGGAAGACGCGGATGATCGCTAAAGAGTAGTTAATTTATTTCTAAAACGTGTGAAGGCAAACATATGTACAGACATTTAAGCCGGTGTAAAGGCGGCAGTCATGACACTGGCATACACGGGCTCACGACAGAGACAATACATGGCACATGATGAAATATAATAATGTACATATGTCTAACAGGATCTGTTTCGACTTCTCTTCACCCTCACACACCCCATTTCACACATCAGGATGATACTGGTTACGCATGACGAGCAGTCAAGGAGTGTCAATAACTGTGTGACGCACGATGGTGTTTACGTCAAGTTGCACAATAGTAATGCATGATCCGGGATTGAGTGGTCAGCCATTTTATTTAGAAAACAAACATTATAATACGAAGATGTAAATTCTGATTGTAGCTAGAAGAGTGGTGGCTGTATTGGCTTTCTCAGAATAAGTATGCTTTGGTTCTAAAAATTCTGATTGTAGCTAGAAGAGTGGTGGCTGTATTGGCTTTCTCTGAATAAGTATGCTTTGGTTCTAAAACAATGTCGTTTATAAGCAGCCATGCTTCCAATATACTTGCAGCCGGAGTCAGGTAACTTTATAGCTGATGTGGCTCTGGTTCCTGTCTGAAGGTGTCGCCTGCAGCAGATAATTCAGGATCTACCTAGAACGGTTTATCGATGTGTGCAACAGCTGTGTACAGGGTCTGCCAACCTGCTGGTACGTCGCGCCGTGTTAAGGTTTATAATATAAACCGTTATTATTGATATATTCCACGACTTATTCTCCTTAATGTTTTCCAACAACATCGTCACATTCATGTTCCATACACACGAACGCATTAATCTATACGAGAGCCAGTCCGACAGAGCGTCTTGGAACCGATATCGGCGCAGGATGTGCACAGCTGGCTCATGTCAACACACGGCCGTCTGCGAGAACACAACATTGCAAGCAGTCAGATCGAAGCGCCTGTGCCTTCTTTCTGTTTTTATTGAACTACTAAGTCGATGAAACTGGCATCTGATTCACTTATGTCTATTTTAGCTCCATATAATAAAATTCATGGCTTTTCCTTGCCATGGTCTTAGTCATACGTGTTATGTGTTCTACCATCTGTGTACACAATGCCAGTATAATGGCGACCTGTTGAAGAGGGAATTGGATGCCACTCCGCCTTAGTGTGGCTTCTCACCAGAACTATTTACCAAATGATAATAAGACAGTTATCAGTTTATATACGATTAATATTCTGGTACTTCATACTCTCCCTAACTGAATACGTGTTCAAATAATAGATGTTCCCAAAAAGCTGTTCTGGGCCCGAGTAGAGAACACCAGTAAACACTACTACTTCACAAGAACCTGTCCTGGTCCGTTTGCATGGATAGCAGATGTTCATGTAGAGAACAGGAACACATGCATAAGGGGAGAAATAGGTATAGGAGCATAGAAGGTTGAATGTATAAAGATAAAGTTTGGCACAGGAGCACACAGGGTTGAATGTATGAAGATAGGGTTTGGCACATATAGGAGCACACAGGGTTATATGTATGAAGACAGGGTTTGCAATATGACCACACAGAGTTAAATGTATGAAGATAGGGTTTGGCACATATAGGAGCACACAGGGTTGTATGTATGAAGATCGGGTTTGGCATAGGAGCACACAGGATTGAATGTATGAAGATAAGGTTTGGCACATATAGGAGCACACAGGGTTGTGTGTATGAAGATAGGGTTTGGCATAGGACCACACAGAATTGAATGTATGAAGACAGGGTTTGCAATATGACCACACAGAGTTGAATGTGTTACTTAGAATTGTATGACAAACAGTCATAAGCTAAGCTGAAAAATATGTTTGTGAAAATAGACATATGGGCACATGGAGCTTCAACCAAATAGTTCCCATGAACATCTGTAGCGAATGCTTTGATCGATACATCCGCACAGCAGACACTACTCTCCAAACTAAACGTTGAGGACATGCGAGCATGTTCCACACAAGTACCGAACACAGCACTTTACTTCCCTTGTATCTATAGCTAGGTCTGTAGAGCGCAAACTTGGAAAAATACATGCACTCGAGTGACGCATTGCTGCTTGAGGGTGTGGACAAATTCTTTTCTTAAACCTTTTTCTCCTTCTTGTTGATGCGCTCATTTGAACAATTCATGTTGTTAGACGTTTGTGTATTTGGGGTATAGCAGCAGAGAAATCAAATGAGTGAGTGAGTCTTGTTTAAGCCGCCTAACAATCTTCCAGCAACATCACGGCGTTCAACACCAGAAATCACTGTACTCATTTATGGAATCGAACCCCGGGTATTCGGTGTGACGACAGAACGATTTAACCACTTGGTTACCCCTTGAAATGAAAATGCCACATTATGATTTATGATCTATTATTTATGAAATAATGTATACACACATGTACAAATCTATCTCTCTAACCAAACTCTGTTCATCCTGTATTGCAATGACCTTCATACAGTAATGAAGCGTTCTTCCTAAATTTCTAGCCTTGAAATATCGAATTTTGATCATCATTCACGTGGTTGAGTGTTTTCATGATATATAATCGATTTTAAAAGATGGATTTATTTACAACAGCCGTTCCTCGTCTACAGATGAAACCATGTTACCATTTCAGAAGAATCGTCAAGGATCTCAACATGATAGACCATATTTGTATTTATTGACTTCTGTGACGGTTCTAAAGGGCAAGATATTAAAGACCCATTTGGTGCAGCTGTTACACGCTCACTGGCGGTGCAAACACGGGAAGCACGGTTCCTTAATTTGGTCTCTAGTGGCACAGCATGCGTGCGCACATTCGAACAATTGTATAGTGCAAGATGGTTCCACGGCAAATTAATGTCCCATTGAAACAACCACGTACAGCACAGCGAGTGGTCACAGTTTGAAGTCATTGAAGACATGAGCAGAGTTTATTGTTTTCATGGTGATTGTTGATTACACTAGAGGCCATAGGGGCTCTCCATGACGCAGGGTTAGACATTATTTGGGATTGTCCCTTGCATGCATGCATGATGGCGGACAATGATACATTAGTTTGGTGACGTACAAATAGTTCTGGGATGAAAACAGAACTACGATTTCTTAAATCTATATATATATATCTCAGGTTTCCAACATTTAATCTCTGAAATATCTAAACACTGGTGTCTTACAACATAAAAGTAAGAAAAAATCCAAAAAGAAACCAGTAACTACAATGCATAATTTGTGATAATCTGCGGATAATCCAGGCTAAGCTATAGGAGTGTAACCAATAATACTGAGGCTGCGTTTGCCTAGACAGTGGATAATCAATCTGCCCTTGCCGAATGTAGTCAAGATTTGAGTTTGATGCGGTTATTAATTTATTCCCTTCGGTCTGGGAGACAGACTTGGTTTGAACAGCATGCCTCACATCACAGCTTGATGTTTGTATTGTGAAGAAAAACAACAGTGGCGTCGGCGGTTGTGGTCGGTCTGATTCTCTGCGAAACACTCTTTCATAATTCCCAAACAAGTCTGGAACGAGTAGTGTTGTTAGACAATGGTGTTTACCTTTAAAATGCAAATGTTCTTGGGGTATAATAATGTTTTCTTGATACCGGACTGTTTGCGCTTCCTTGTATTATGAGGGGTGATGGAGCATCCTAGCATATATAGCTTTCGCTCGTCACTCCGAACACTTGGGTTCGATTCCCCACATGGATGTTGCCCCCTCAGCCGTTAAATTGATGGAAGTGGCGTAAAACTAAACTCACTCCTTTAATTGTACTCGGATTTATCTGTAAAATTTTACCAAAAGGTGCCTAGTGGCATTCATCGGAAGTTTGACAAATTGTTGTATGTAAGGAAAGTGACTGGGGTCCAGTTATCAAGAATGTAATATTCAGACAATAACAACTCAAACCACCTCCAAGGTTCAGTATTTGGCTGAGTCTGTGCACTCTGATTTTTTTCCAGCTGTGTGGCGGTGGTCATAATGAGGAAGAAGGCAAATATATTCCTTCACTTAAATCATAAATCGAGCCAACAGTATTCATCGTGTATCAGGCCAAAGTGGGAGAAAAGCTCTGAATGATTTAGGTGACAGACGTCTACAACACTTACACGGTGTTGACAAAATATAGAGTATTATTTATTTACTTTAGGAAATATGTAGAAGTTGTTTTCTGTTTCGACTTCAAACATCAACTCTGAAGTTTATGTCGACTTACACAAGTATGTTTTAGTGTTATGGGTTTATATTCGAAATGTCAAACCGAAACTAAGGTCACCAACATAATTACGGCACCAACTTTTGTGACGCAGAGGTTTCATTTAATTCAAATTCCATCATCAGTAATGGGAATCCGCTTTGGAGGAACAACAACTGTCTAGCGTCCTATTCATTCACATCGTGTGGAAATTAAAACCATGTTATAATTTGCCCGGATCATTTATCATGTTCAAGCTATGCACCAATCAAACTGTACCTCTTACATTCCTGTACAGAACGTTCAACATCAATATTCAGTTTTCTTGTGTTGCCTAAATCTTTACTGAGCACTTTGCTTAAAAAGTCGACAGTATCTGACAAAAGGGAACTAGTGTTGTTTTAAATACATGAAATCACTGGATAACGATACATGGTGTCAGCGAATTCAGAAGTTCATATGCTTACCGATACTCCGAACCTGCCATTAGAATCAGGTATTGTGCGTTCAACAATGTCGTACGTTGACAAAACAAACATTCCCACATAGCTGTCAGAAATATATTGACCACGTTCAGAGACCTCAGCCCATACTCAGTGGCATATATTGCCTCTACCTATTCCTTCTGCTCAAACAAATGGAAATAGTTACTCATTTCCTAAATTCGCTTCCCATATCAGAACATGTATAATGGATGTGTTTCATGTACTTTCGATCACAACTGTGCGTTCGGAAGAAAGTTTGGGTAAATTTCAGGATGTTTCAAACTCGACCTCTAAGTGTAGTCTATAAATGCAATTCACTTTGTCTTCTATGTACCGCAGTAATTGCTGCGCGGCTTCAAAGGGTAAGGGAATGGGACAGTTTCCCTTTGCAAAGATCCTAGTTAATTCTTAGCAGTGTCGTGAGCCCATCTATATACCTGCTTGGAACTGAGACGCGTCTAATTATACACAGAGGTTGCACGATCACACACCAGGATCGTCATGGTCACGAGATCTCATTTCTTTGTCTTCATTACGCGAGAGTTCCAACCACCCCGAACCATTACCATAGTAACAGGGTTTAAGAGCCCTTATGGCAACAGGAAATCGGCCGTTGCCTGTTTGTACATAGTCTATGAGTGTATGTCGAGGCCGCCCGGGGCGATATCTGATTTATCACATTCCACGTGAACGGTGCCTGTCACCCAAATCTCCCTCCGCGCACATCACGCCCAATGCTTACCTGCCGCAGTCAAATTACCTTCGCCAATACCTTTCCGTCGTCTGCTACTTTGATAAGCCCCGCGGCCAAGTCGGCAAAGTGCTGGAGCTTCAGATATGCAAAGGAATTCGCGATAATTCAGATAGGGAATGGGAGAAAACGGTAGCTACTGAATCACAGAAGGAAAAAGGCGGAACTGATGGGTTTATGGATTTGTTTTTTGCACGTCTCGTGCAGTAAGTGAAAAACTGTTACTATTACTACTTGTTTCTACTTTTACATGATCTACTTGAACAAGGAATTTAACAAACAATGTATAATGTATGTGTGGTATATGTACATTATGTTTTTCAATTCGATATTATTTTGATAATGCCTAATCCCGAATTGTTTTAAGACTTTTAAAGCTATATACTTAATGTAAACATGTCACAATTACAGAATGTGACATCGGTGTCAAAAATGAAGCAAGAACATGTAAACGTCTTACAGTAATCATTTAACAACCACATGCCCCGACCCTCATTATAACAATGGCGGAGTTAGCAGTATAGTCAGTAATCGAACCCGACCAGAAAAGCTGACAGTTCCATGGTAGCTGCAGTAGTTAAGAAACTGTCGTCGTCTTCCTGACCTAAGGTTCACCTCTGACTGGCACGGAGCGGTGGGTTAGAAGTTAGAGGCACATTGACCCAGCCGTGTTACCTGTAGCGTCCCACTGTCACACGGGATATTAGCTACACCGCCATGGGAGACCGGGCCAGTTCCATCGTGGACACGGGTCACTGGGCAGATACATTCTGTGTGGCTTTAAACATGTCAAATGTAAGATTGGCAACTGACGAATCGATGCATGCAGCTGTTAACTACAGTAGGAAGAGAACTGCTTGTGTATTGTTTCGTCTGTTTCAAGGGGTACAGTTCAGGAAGCACTGATTTGTGGAATAAAACTTTCATTCAACGTACATAAAGGTTGGCAACTGCATTAAACTATATTATTGAGGAACATCCAGTCTATCCAGAACGTTGTATTAACTTTCAGACTCCTAACGGTGGCATACAACCCATGCAAGATCGCAGGCCACAATATGTAGATTTATTTCAACATTGCTGCCAAATGATTGGATATAATCTACACAAATATTTCACCATGTATCCGGTTCGAGAAGGCTGGGCGTACACCACCATACGTCTCTACCCAAAGCGATTTATATACACCCCTACCCGCACCTTATACACCCTGTGGGATGTGTACTTTATCGGTTGTCCCTACTCCGGTCTGTGCCGTGTTTCCCAGTCCCCACCTTCGGGCTGTCCCCCCTGCCAGTTTCTTTCCCCTTGCCACTTCAAATTAAGGTACTGTCACGGATTGCCTTATTTTGGGCACACGTTCATTAGTCTGTCATACAACACATGCATGTCTACAATATCTGGAAAAGTACAACCTTTCCGTTAAGTTAAACAGTTAAAGTCCGCGGTCCCATTTTATTACATGTTGAGGGGAATTTAAGAACATTTTTAACAAATGTTTTAGAGACTACATATGTCAGACTGATCTGCCATATTCTACGTGTAATATAGAAACGCGAGCTTCAACCAGCGCGGACCCTGCTTCCCACCAACACCTGAAACACGAGCGTTCTGCGAAACACCAACAACATGCACTAGGTCGGCCCTCTCCGAGTACGCTTCAAGTGCTACTAATTGTCCAACAAGCACATAATACCCATTACGCCATCTAAGTATGTGCATGTTGGTTGTATGTTCAACCAAGGGCAAGGGAACGAATGCGTAATATCGCGTCATTAGCGTTATCTTACACCGAAGTGGGGTGTTCTGTATGTTGCGTAATTCCACGATCACCACCGATCTGTTTCCTGCATTTGTATGTATATGCATAGCGGTCAGCTGAACGTGTTCTACAAGTTCCAGGGACAACAAAGCTGACCCAGAGTCCGTGTTGAGCTGAGCTTGCAATCGAAGCCGACTTCATGCCTGTCTGCTGTATGAGTTAAATCATCTGAAATGATACAAAAAAAAGAACAACTTTAAAGAAGACCATCCATCTGCGACAATTCTAGGCTATATATTGTAAACTGTAAAATGATGATGATTGTTCTTCGATGGGTAGGCCTGGACTACAGAATGCGGAACAAGGTCGAACGAAGCAAGCCTTGAAACGGGGTCGCAGCACGCTACATTTAGTGCTTTCAGCCCGGACGGCCATTCTTTGTACAAATAGTCACACATGCTACTGCATGGTGTCCACGTCAGAAGTCTGGCCCCTCTCGCAGAAGCTGACTCTCTTTGGCTAACTTAGAAACATGACAAACTTTGCCAGACAAAAAGACAATGACTGTTTACGTAGGCTAATTTCCAGCCCATACCATACCTCTGTGATGAAAACTTGTCACCTTTTATCTAGTTAAAGCAATTTCTTTAGATGAAGGTGATAAGTGCCGTTATCGACCAGCAACACGTACAGTTGTCAACACTTGCTACACGCCACTGTTGCCATGTCGTACATTGTATTGCATAAATCTCCCCTAGGTAGATGTGTAGTGTATTGCACCTACTCCTGGCAGGGGATGCTTAACAATGCAGGGCCCATTACTGCACCCCATGGACCGTAATTGATATTGTCCACGGGGAGTAACACGTCAACCAGGCAAGCCCTGCATCCCCCCAAATACCTTCACAGAACACCATTAATACCATTGTGTTCACGCCGGTGGAGTTTCTGTCATGAACACCGGCCTTAAAAAGAGGGTCTAAGGCTTGGCAATTCCACACCTCAGTAGGCAAAGACAAAGACAGGTGACCGAGACATACCGTTAGTGAGAGATGTAAGCCTGCTCATCAGCCATATCATCGTATACCGAGTCAATATTGACACACCATTTGTGGAACATTCACTGAAGGGACAATAAAAGAGTGAAGACGTTAGACACGTCAGACCTCTCAAGTCTATGTGGAAGATGAAACATTTGTAAATTCATTGATTTGTATTTGTAATTCTTGCCAACTCGAGCCCAATTCTCACAGACCGAATGTGTGTAACTGGCTAACAGCATCTTATTTTCCAAATACGTCCGTCCAAGCCTAACGTGTCCACGTTCACGGAGAGATGTGTAAAAGTCGAATGGTTTAGGCCCTCTTTGGTCAGTAGTTCTATTCTCTATATGGTAACGCATTTGAAAACATTTGATATGATACTTGTTGAAACTAGAAGCGTTCTAGACAATTATCTTTGTTTGATGAACTTCAGTGAAACTTCAAATTTTCGAGAATTCTCTTTTAAATGGATGTCGTATTTCAATGCGCTGCAATGCAACATGGGTCTTTGAAGCCGAATTTCTATCAGATGCTTGAGTCAAAGAAGGGATAAGTCAGTGAGAGGGTGAACTGGGTTAAACCCCAATTTGACTAATCGTGTATGCTATATATACCCCTAGCTGCAGCAGTTGCAACTGTTTGCTACTTAACCCCACGTCCACGGATATTGTCATATCTGTTCCGAAATATCCTGGAACCATTATGCTAATCAGCCTCGCACGCTTACAGTCTACCGTACCCCTATAATCGAACCACTGATTCCTTCAACTCCCACTGAAATGTCTATTTTTGCTCGTACTAAAGTACTTCAACGTTAGAATATTCCAAGACGACGTCAACACCATGTCAAGCGTGATTATACTGGTGCCAGCATCCTCTTACATAACATTTCCCCAACAAGACAGGAGAATCTCTAGCACCGATTCCAAAAGCGCCGTTTATTATCGTTCATAGGGGTTCCAATTACATGTTAATTAGGGCCAATACTGATAATTCTCCACAATGGCCCCCTGGATAGCGATATCAAACATATCACGTGTCATGCTTCGTTACTTGAGAGGCAATAAAACTTGTCGGCTGATGACTTTGGACACCGAGGTTAATTTTTACTTGTTAATTAAATCGGTTTTGATTTTAGATAAGGGTTTTTGAGTGACAAGTCAGATTAAATTTGCATAAATCTGTAAAATCAATCTTGTATTGTATTCTTCGTGTGCGATATTCGTTTTCCAGATCATTTGTTTCATATGAAGATAAAAACAATGCACTCATGCATGTCCAGTAAAAAAATCAAATACTAGTACAAATATTTATATACTGAATATTTCTTAAAGGGTATTTGCTAAATGTTATTAAAAGTAAGAGTGTTTACATGTATATTGACGCATTTTTTGTAGCGAACATACATATTTGATTAGCCATGCGCACTATTTACACTAGACATGGTACGTGGAGATGTACTTTTTGGACAGATAGAACCCTATGGGGTTACTACATTTTTTTCAGATTGAAACTTTGGAGACTATCTAAAACTTTTGCTTAGCTACAATGCATGGCCTGGCAGATTATGTGCCTTGTTGCAAGAACTGAGTAGTGTGGATCAGATGGTTACAATTTGTGATTGTATCTTGTTGTAAGAGCTGAGTAGTGTGGATCAGGCGGTTACAATGTATGATTGTGCCTTGTTGCAAGAGCTTAGTAATGTGGATCAGATGGTTACAATTTGTGGTTGTATCTTGTTGTAAGAGCTGAGTAGTGTGGATCAGATGGTTACAATGTGTGACGGTGCCTTGTTGCAAGAGCTGAGTAGTAGTTACAATATCAGATGGTTACAATTTGTGATTGTGCCTTGTTGCAAGAGCTGAGTAGTGTGGATCAGATGGTTGCAATTTGTGATTGTATCTTGTTGTAAGAGCTGGGTAGTGTGGATCAGATGGTTGCAATTTGTGATTGTATCTTGTAAGAGCTGAGTAGTGTGGATCAGATGGTTATAATATGTGATTGTGCCTTGTTGCAAGAGCTGAGTAGTGTGGATCAGATGGTTACAATTTGTGATTGAATCTTGTTACAAGAGCTGAGTAGTGTGGATCAGATGGTTACAATTTGTGACTTGGCAGGCTGTGTGTCATATTGAAAGAGATGGGTAATGTGGATCCGATGGTTACATGGTGCGACCTGGCAAATTGTGTGTCTTATAGAAAGAGCTGCGTGATGTGGATCCGATGGTTACATGGTGCGGCCTGGATGTCATCATAACCTAATACTGTTAATTATATTACCAACGATTGGTTCCCCTCGCCCTCTCGTAGGGGTGAGGGGGGCCATAGAGTTGCTGCCTGCGATATTAAAAGCATTCAAAGCCATACGTTCCCGACATGTAGAACAGAGATAGTATAGCATGTGCATGGAGGAAGCACAAGACCAATACTGGAATAACATGTAGGTTGCAACTGTAACCGTCAGAGAAATAACGTGGTTATAAACTGAGCAATGTACTGTCTGGTATACAAACGCATGGACACTTCTAATAGAAACCTACTGTGCAATAATGAGTGTTCTATAGAAACTGTTAATTGTATAAATAGCGTGCAAGGTATTGAAGCGCCATGACACTAAAACGTATTACTAAGTCATAGTCTTACATGGCACGAGGCGGGTTCCAGGGAAATAGTAATATTAAACCAGTCAAACTTGCATATGCATAACATATTGCAAATGTCATATGTATGGCTTGAGGACTGTTCATACAACATGAATATGGCTTATCTATAAGCGCCTGTACATTCACAGCATTTCAGACGGGCATTAACAGACAGGTTGTGAGGTGACCAAGTGGTAATAGAATTCGCTCGTCAAGCCGAAACCCCAAGACGAATCACCACAGGTGTACAATGTGTGAAGCCATCTCTGGTGTCCCCATCGTGATACTGCAGGAAGATTATCAAAAGAACCGCAATACCAAACTAACTCACACATTCATAAGTAGACTCTATTGTAATGTCATATGAAGACAAGATACTGTGTAACTGATTTACTATAGTCACCTCTTCGAGCAAGTTCTTCCGGAACAATATGTAATTTGATACTAAACAAATTGTGATGTACTTCGAAAGCATAATATGTAAAATCATACACAAGCAAGTATAAGGTCTTCTTGGATGGTCGATACAACAAAGTCAATAGGATGTGTAGTGGAATCTGTTAACACGTTAACATACGCGCGTATGCATGTAATGTAACAAGAGCGTACTTTCATGTAGGACACCAAGAGCTTATGGTAACCACTTTGTACTGTGCTGTTGCCCATTTATATTATAAATGTTTGCAAATGACCATCAGATCTTATTAAACGAATGATCCATTCCCATATAAGTCTTATCAACACACGAGAATATCCCAGCAAATAAGTGGCGGCGACCGTGGATATATATGAGAAGCAACTGCACTGCACACGTGGTGTGTCTGCAGTTAACAAATGAATGCATAGAGCACCATGATGCATTCAAATGCAATGAATACCACCAACACGGGGCAGACAACAGTATCCATATACAGATAAAATCATGTCATGGTAACCTTCAGCAAGAACGGAGACCAACGATCATGAATATCCAGACTAAGAACATGTAGTAAAATATAATAGCATTCTTAGAAAATTATACGGGTGTATGCAACCTTTATGACTATGCATGTGCACAGCTAACGTTGGCATAGCGATACATGCAGGTACACATGCAGTCGTTTCGCAATCTAGCATGAAGAGCGACTCGAAGGACACATACTGCTGCGGTAGATGACGTCTTGATATAATAAAACAACAATTTACATTGCCCATGGTTTATTGTGTGTACGCATGCAGTAAGTTGTAAAGAAAGCTTGTGAAATGTTCCCTGTTAGATACTGCATCCAGACAGACGAGCGGCAATGTGATATATACGGGCCAAGTGAATTACTCAAGATTACGTCATAATGTAATCAGGCAAGAAAGCAAGGGACAGAGAAGGTGTGCGGTGTGTTCAGTTGCGCATCACTGGGCACTGTTATCTCACTTCTGGAGCGATGGAATTTAAGTAGAATCTTTTCATATAAAAGCAACTGTGGTGTGAACGGGTATTATTAAATCGAGACATTTGACTGTATGGCCATTGCTTTGAATTTAACTTGTGGATTATGTTGTAATTGTAAGTAAATATGAGGAAGCCCATATGATTCATTTATTACCTACAGTTAGATTAATTACCATTTTGTAAAATGTAAGATATTCCCATTGGAGACAGAGCTTGACCTGTCGTAAATGTTATATGTGTGTGGGTGTGAGTAAGTATGTTTTTATACACACAACATATATAAACACTAAAATACGTTTTTAAAGAAGACCAAGAACATAATCTGATATTCCTGAATTTGTTAACAAACTCGCGCGTGCGCGCGTGTGTGTGTATACAGGGGATGCTCTGTAATGTATGTTTATGCCGTGAAGACGTGCCTTTCTGCATTATTCTGCAGGGAGCGGTATACTGTCATGAGTGATTGCAACACAGGTTATCTGTCCCTGTGGTATGGCCGCCATTATCATTCACATTCTTTGGTTGATAAACACTAACCCGGATGATGCCACTCAAAGTACCACAGTATTATCCAGACAGTTATAAATAGCACGTCAATAAGCCTACGCTGCGACATCATTCAAATAACCCGTAAAAACTATGCCCTTCGTGCTAGATCGGGGAAAAAAGTTTCCAGTTGTTAATACATTGGCGACGCCATTCGTTTACAAAGATGGTTCTACTTCAAACCGCGTGTCAAAGACAGGGGTAAATACTCAGTAGAGGCAATCAACTCAGTAATGTGGTCTTTCTACATGTTGGGGACCGTTTCTTGAAGCATCGGGGTCAGAGTCTAATGCCTAGGCCACTGACGATACGTTTGCGCCAATGGGAACTCGCCGTTTGTCTCCTAGGATGTGATAGAGATGAATAGTCCCTGTTCAAACAGGCTGCCTACCTGAATGCCTGCTTTGGCCCCGATAACTTACAGCCTTACCGCTGTGAGAGGAGTCTCGTTTACTCAACATGCCCCCTGTTGGTGAGCCATCTTAATTTGGGCAGCTTATCTCGCTGGAACTGTATGGGGTTGACAAACACTACCTGTCTGGGTACAGCGCAAGAGGCGCAGGTAACTTGATAACGCTGCTTACCTGCCTGCCAGCTCTCCCCTGTGCTGGCCCGCCGCAGACGACATGAGCAGACGACAGATCTCGCTTTCCCTTCATATTTATAACCCTATTAAGAGATGGGAAATACCGCATACTCCTACTTGAATATTCTAAAATAAATAATGGTAATGGATTCTTATTTGAAACAATGTTCCATCTCTAGAAATAAACGAAGCAATGCCAAGAGCGAAGGAAAGGTTTGTGTCAACTCCCATGATTAAACTAGAGTACACAATGACTCAAAGTCATAAAGATAATATCCCATGAGAGGACGACAGCTTTTTATAGATAACATGTATACACATAGTATAATAACTCGTAAATTAAAGTTTTACTATGTGAATTCAAACTTTAGTGTCATAACTTATGTACTCGAAATGGTGCCCATACCATTTATAACTTTAAGAAACAATATGCTAATTCCCAGCATCACTGTAGACCGAAAAGTGGATAATATTGTGTACCTTATGCGAACGGCCTCTTAATCTAATTTTAGAAACACAGCCGATATTACCTGGGTACTATAGTAGACGACAGTGGTATATGGGCGTGTCGTGGCCATATTTGTCAAGCAAAGATGCTGATTGGTCAGCGTTACTTTTGCCCCCAGGAATTTGTATTGCCGTGCATGGTGCTACATATCACTACACTGGTGTCACGTCACTTAGGCTGTGGAAACATATAGTACTAGCTCTTTCGAGTGTATTTTTTCAAAAGATGACACGATGTCGGTTTTCATTAATATGGTATTGAGCTGGATCAAAACTTGCCAACCTATATATAGGTTATTATAGTGTGATACGTTTAAAAATATACATATATAGGCTAAATCCCAGAGCGTATGGTTAATATAACCTCTGAATATATCAACAAATTCAATACCATTCACACACATATATATATGAACAATATATTACTCCAGAATTAATCAATTGAAATTTCCAGGCTAGTTATATGATAAATTAGTTAATAATCACTTTTTGATACATGTATGGATATCTACATGCTTTTACGACTTTCGTGCAATACCTTTTGATATTTAAAAAGTATTAATAATGTTCCTCTTTGGCAATGCAGATTCGAAGTTCTGTAGGAACTTCCCACGACAGCCATTGTTCCGAATTGGAAATGTGTGTCGTTACAGCGAAACTAATTAGAAATCTCAAAGCACTATTCCCCCAAGCGCAAGCGGTGCTCCGCGCACCTGTCTAGGCGCCATTTCCATCAACAGGTCACCCAGGTACCAAATTCCATCAGTCGAAGCCCAGCGCCCCCTAGTGTCACAGCGCGACGTCCTGTATCTACGTGCACGCTCAACAGTGCAGGAAAAGGGCCATAGAAAGGACAGAAATCCCAGGAAGTGAAGTCTGCGGGCTCCATCCCGAAAGATGAATCATTTTGGCAGCGAACCTGCTCAAAAGTCTCATCTAAACTAGAGGTAAGTGTATTTTTCTGTGTCTTGGATCAACAGGTGTGCAGATCATGGTAATGTGGAACTAGCAGACCTCACGTGTCATGCGCTGCAGACTCGTATTCCACTCGCGACAAAACATGGCGGACCAAGTCGTCGCACAACTTTGGTCACTTGCATCACGTCTTTAATTCATTGTTCGAAAGTAAAGATTGTACGTATTATTTTGCAGCTGATCTATTTATTTATCAACTCAGGCACTTGTTTTGCTGACATTGTCAAGATAGCGAAGCACGCGGACAGTTATCGAGTTAGGGGTGTGTAATCGACTCGCGGTCATGAGCGAGTGGGTTTGGCCCAATTTTGCGGGAACACGGCATGGTCGAGAGCCGTTTGTTTAAACAGGATGCATTTAGAAGGCCACAGCTGCATACCGAATATTGCCAGCTCCATTTATCAAAACAATCGATAAACTTTTGAGAAAAGTTGAGTGAGAAAGGCTCACTGTTCTGCTGATCGATAAAGTGTAGAATCACCATTATTTCCCGGGGGCTTACCGTGTGACATGAAGACAGGCTCGAGGCTTGTTCTACCTCCCCTGACTTCTCGGGGTGGGTGAGATAACACAGACCCGTGTACACAGCCTGCATTTGTAAACAGATTGTTTCTAAAGGGTATGGGTTGTATTTGTGGGTCTGCCAAACTTGGATTAACAAACCCAGGTAGAAAGTTTGGCTGTTATTTAGTGAATTTCAGGAATGCAGTGTTTCAGCAACAGGAGTATTTTTGGATTTGGTTCTTCAGAATATAGTCCTTCCAGAAATCTGTGAACACCATGAATAAAATCACTGGGCTTAAGGGAATGGAATTTTATGTATTGTGCAAAAGAGGTTCTATGGTTGAATTAATCAACAGGTGGTATGTGACAGTTCAGCCTCTGTTTGCAATAGTTACGTTTCATGTGTTTCCGAGGATTTGTTAATAAAGTTACAAACATTATGATTCTAATATTATATGTATTTCGGGTGGAAATTTCATTCAGAAAAATAATATTTGTTGTCATTCAAGAAACAGTTTTTAGCATGAGGAATGATCTGTATTTATGTAATCAATGAATTTTCACATAGTGTCACCTGCAAACAATACAGAGTCTCTGAAGACTCCCCACAAAGGTGTTTATTATGCAAAAAGTCTCAATGTTTTCAAATTTAGTGCTGTATGTGATATAACTGCAACTATTTTTTTTTGAATATGTTGCCATGTTGGTGTATTCAAAGCAAGAAAAGACTTTTCCAGCTCTCTGTTTCTTCTATGTTAATATTTTAATGCTAAGTCCCATACTTTTTGGGGGGGATGGGGTAGGGTGTGGCAAATTTTAGAGTATGATGTTCATTTTGAAATGTTCCAAAGAAATGAGCGTTTGTGGTAGCTTGGAGGCATATTTTTAGTTTGTCGTACAGCTTCTGATACAACAATATCAAAGGAAGCCCATGCAAGTCTAGAGTATGTGTCAGGTTAAAATGTCCTCTGAAACTAAAGTCTCACTTCTCCTTTCCAACATGTTTTATTTTTTTTATTGATTCAATCTTTTTTTCTATTATATATGTTCATTTCAGAGACAAGTTGTTAGTCTAGCATATGTTGAAATTTATCCAAATCATTTTCCACAGAAACTGTTCAAGTATGCCTATAAAAGATCCAATCATCCTTCAAATTATCTGAAGCTTTATCTGTCACCAAATGTATAAAAGTCAGCAGTAATGTGTGTATAGTAAGAAATGTGGACTTTAGTGATTTTGTTATGTAACTGTAGAGTTATGTTATTGTTCTCATTAAGTATTATGTATCACATGACTAGCCATGTTTGAGTAGTCAGTGTGGTTCGAGAATCATACTCAGGATCTGGGGCGGTAGGGTAGCCTAGTGGTTAAACTTAAAGCGCTGGCTTGCCAAAGACTTAGGTTCGATTCCCCTCATGGGTACAATGTGTGAAGTCTATTTTTGGTTCCACTGTCGTAATATTGCCTGAATAAATCCATACTCACTCACTCACTCACTCACTCACTCACTCAGGGCCTCCCCTTTCCAAGTTGCACATTCCAGCCAAAACAGAAAGCCATCTGTATGATGTGTTAGTATGTGTTGTTTTTCAGTATGACTGGAGTTGTTATATTCAAAATGATATTGATAATGGATGGTGTTAAATGGTCACATTAATGTAATCTGACTGAATAAAAATTCTGTATTAAAAGGCTGGTTTCCTGCATAAATACCATGTCAGGCTGTGAAAGGACACTCCCTTCATATGTTGGCTGAAAATAGATTTGAATGTTTCTGATCCTCAGTATGCCAGAAAGGTGTGATTCCACAGAGCATGACACCAGTTGCTTTACACAGGCCAAAGAAAATATTCCCACTGTGCCGAAAAACACTGAAAAGCCCACATTAATAGTGGTAATTGCAACATAAACGTAATACCTCGCTACTGAAACAGTAAAAACAGCAACTTTAAGTCACTAAAACTGGAGCAAAAAATGAAAACACTCCACGTTCAATTTAGCACATACTCACATGGATGAAGAAGTTTCGACTGCATGTTGCCATAGTACAGTTTGAACACAAGTTATATTCCCTTTTAAAGTATTTCAGTTGTGTTATTTGGCATTTATCATCATGATTTGTGCGTGCACACTTATTTAGATTACTTTCCATTCGTATGAAACGATTGGCAGCAATTATTTTGATATATTCAAAACAATTTCTCGGGTAGGCTATGCATGGTTGCTTGGAAATTTGACAGAAGCGCAGATCATAGTGGGCATGCACTGTAGAGGTCAAAGTTTGCTGATGCTAAAATGTTGTCATTTCATAGTTTTTGTTGCCATTGTTACGGTTTCATAGGCGAGGTATTATGTTTTTGTTGCTATTTCCATGATTAATGTGGTCTTTTCTGCGTTTTCCTACCTGTTACAGGACCTGTAAAGCTAACACCAGGGTATAGAATGGTATGTCACTGTGATAACATTGGGGACATTGGTGCACGTTTTTGTTAAGATCAGTCATGTGCTTCAGTGATCTAAGTCTCATGTGCCCTGCTCTAGGAAAACACAAGATGTGATGCAGAACAATAAGTTGAGGAACTGTAATTTTCCTGGCCAACAAATTCTTTAAATATTGCCCTTATCATTCATTTGACAAAGGCATGTGTTCTGAAACAATAGCATTGTTCAGTTCCGACCAAAATCTACACAGTTGAGGTTATTAAACCGTCCCAGTGTACCAGCTTGGACTAAAACCATGAAATACTGTCATATTTGACCTTTGCAATGGTGAAGGGAACGGAATCATCAGCTGGGGATGTTGACAAGCTGTAGAGGTTCGGCACCAGGAAATGGCAGTGCGCTGGTGATGGAAGATAAGGCATAACTAGGAATTGTCTCGTACATAACAGGAAGCAAAGCCACTGCACCACTTTCAAATTGAGACATGGTATCATCAACCATTTTCCGGTTTTAATGAAATTTGTTAAATCGTGGTGCTTTAAAGTGGTTTTTGTCCTGCATGGTGTGTAGGGATGCACAGTTGAAGGTGGAGTTGGTACGGGGGCAATGATATCAGCCAGGCTGGTTTATATTGTTCACAGCCTGAATGATGGTAAGTAGAATTTGCTCATCCACAGTTTGATTGTTGCATATTTCATATAATGAAATTCAAAGTTCATGTCTTTTGGGCATGAGTTTACACATTTGCATCTATATTCTTCATTCAGTTTCACAATCCTATAGATAGCAGATGTCAAACGTCACCGGAATCCACTTGAACGTTATTGGGGTTTTTTTCCTACAATTACAATGCACTGCAAACATATTGTATTAAATGGGGCACTTCAGCCTTAGATTTAAATCTGGCCTGAAGTCTTTGAAATCTATTAATACCTTGAATTTGCAGCCTCTGTAGATACTCTCCTTAAAAGTTTATTACTGTTAGTTTTCCTTTGATCATGTTATCCCTACCAGGATAATGAATAATATTTATCCTCTTGATTTGGATCAGAATAATTAGTAGTATATCTGGATGTTCACTTGGAACCTTTTTAACAGTGAAATAATGTGTCCACTTAACTATGTTTACACTACATTTAGATAACTGAAAAATGTCTTTTGTAGGCCTTGAATTTGGCTGCATAAGTCATGTATTAAGTTTTTCCAAAAAGATAGTTTACAATTATCATTATTGATTAGGTATAGTAGCAATAATTTAGAGTGTTGGCAGTAAATATTACAGACAGATACAAATATTTATTTAGGAATAACAAAATGGGTAAAGAATGTGTATGTGATCAAAATAAGTTAAACCCCTCACATGTGTTGTTAATTAATTCATCTGCTATCCATCAGTATCCTTTAAATAGGAACCTTAAAAAGCTAATATCGTTAATTTGATATCCTGAAGAAGCAGGTTCATGAAAAGATCATGATTGGGTTTGTGTTAATAATGAATAGATAGAAGCGGAAAAGTAACATGACACTGTAACTATATTTGAAGATATGAAAATAGGAATGGTGTTGCTTTGATGTTATCTTTGCTGTGCATTTTGAATGAAATCTATACATAATTGATAGACTGTTGATTGACTAAACTCTGATTGATTTGAGAGGCTGTAAATTCTTTGGTTCCTGGGATTCCAGCTTGTGCCACGTTATGAATGTTTAACACACATTTGCCTGGTTGTTAACTGCGTAGACGTGTGTTATGGTGGCACCATGGCAATTGTTGTGTTGGAGTTCTTCAAGAAGACATCTTGTTTGAATCACTATGGTGAAATTGTCATTTTACCTGCCTGATAATTGATGCCATGCTAATTCTGAAGCTACTCAAGTTCTCAGATTCCCTTTACATATTAATGAGCTGTTTGTATCTTGCCACATCTGTTATGTTGGGTTTGGTGATGGGCCTTGCAGAGATATGTGAAAACTTTCATAATTGCATGTGCAGAGAATCAATAGCAACTGCTTGTTTGAATATGAAAACTGTTATCTCAGAAAAAAATTCTTGGCATAAATTCTTTTGAACTAGTTCTATGAATTACAATAATTGATCCTGCTCACAGTGTATTTTTCACAGAAAAAACCCCACATTAATACATCATGTTTTATTGTGACTATGAAAATAGAAGCATAAAAATTTAAGTTACATAGATTCACTGTGAAAGTTATGTCACAATATTGAGTAGTGTTTTTATTAAATATAGGCATTTAGAAATACATTAAAGTATTTCTAAAGAATGACATGACATGGTGATGTGGAATGGTATGCATTCAAATGGATGAGGGGTGCTGGGATAACCTACCAAGTGTTTCCTTGTAGTGCCAAGACCCTGCTTCGATTCCCCACATCGGTACAGTGTGTGAGACCCTATCGTTGTGTCCCCTTACATGATATTGCTGAAATATTGCTTAAAGCGGTGTGAAACACACCGACTCACTTTTACAGCTTTAAATCCTGCATGTCAATACAGTGTTTTATAATAAGGCTCAAAAGTTAAGATGTAGTAACATCAAAACAGTTACGACTTCTCTAGATTCTTCTACCAGATGTATACCTGGATAGGAAGCATTGACTTCCACGTTGAACACTGTTGCTATCTTCGGAAGGTAACTTAGAGACTTTGTCTTGCCTGCTAGTTACTTTATGTGCTATGCCTATCTCCTACATCAGGACAGGCATCTGGTCAAGAGAAACATGTATGTGATCAATATTGTACTCCAGTTATATGTGTGGTGGTTGACTATCATTTTTGCATCTGGGATCCATGACAGTTAACATTATATCCACATAGTTTAAGAATCCACTTAT